>NC_082650.1:50836614-51437447 GCF_028023285.1 Balaenoptera ricei
GGGCATTGGGTAGTATACTAAAAAGAGTCTAGTCTTAGGAACGGGGAATAATTAGACCTGGAATAGTACACACACAAAAATAAAAACAAATAAAAGAACTACTGATACAGACACCAACCTGGATACATCTCAAAACAATTATGCTAAGAGAAAAAGCCAGACCAAAAAAGAATACATACTATGTGATTCCACCTACATAAAATTCTAGAAAATGCAGACTAATTATAGTGATAGAAAACAGAGCGGTGGTTGTCTGGGGATGGGGCAGATAGGAGGCAAATAGGGGCAGGAGGGACGGATTACAAAGAGGCAGGAGCAAACTATGCAGTTGACAAATCTGTTTATTATCTTGACTGTGGTGATGGTTTCATGGATCAAACATATGTCAAAACTTATCAAATTATAAACTAAGTATATAAGTGTTTTAATGTCAGTTATACCTCAGTCAAGCTGTTGAATGTGTTAATGGTGGTTATCTCTGAGTGATGGACTCGCAAGTAATTTTTATTTTGTAAATACTTATCTATATTGTCTGATTTTTTAACATTCGAGATGCAGTGTTTTTACAATAGGAAAGATCAACAACAAAGATATTTCGCTTTTGCCACACAAATAGAAAAAGAAACAACAGTTCTAATGTTGCTTCAGAGGTCAGAAATTGTATCAAGGTGCGTCCAGGTGTTTGTCTTTCCTCATCAGTTCTGCCTGCACTTGGCGTGTGTTTAAATCTGAGGTTATTTCTTTCTCTATTTGTGGCAAATTAATTCTTGCCTCTCCTCCATCTCTTCCATTTTTTCCTTCCACAATACTTAATACCAGTTAGGTCTCTTGGATCTATCCTCCAAATATCTTATCTTTTCCCTCAAATTCTCCATCTCTTACTTTTTTGTTCTTACATTTGTAGAGTTTGTTCAAATATGTGTAGATTTGCCTTACACTCAGCCTTCTAATTTAAGACATTCATTGGGGTCTCTAGAGTGGAGTATTAGTTTCCTATTCCTGCTATAACAAATTGCTACAAAGTTGGTGGCTTAAAATAACCAAATTATTGTACAGTTCTCACAGTCAGTATTTTGAAATGAATCTCAGAGGGCTAAAATTAATGTTGGCTATGTTCCTTCCTCTAGAGGAGAAGCCTTTCCCTATCTTTCCCAGTTTCTGGAGGTCATCTGCATTCTTTGATTCATGGCCTCTTCCCTATCTTCAAAACTCATCACTTCAACCTCTACTGTCCATCCTCTCATCTCCTTCTGCCTTTGACCTTCTTGCATCCTTCTTATAAAGACCCTGTGATTACATTGGACCCACCTGCATGATCCTCTCATCTCAACATCCTTAACTTAATCACACACATAAGATAACATATTCACAGGTTCTGGGGATCTTAGGGGGCCAGATTCCACCACAAGTGCTCACTCTCTTCCTCAGCTCATTTACATATTTTATTGGTGCTCATGAACTATTTCTAGTGTTTACATGAATCTCTGTAAATGTCTCCATCATTTTTCTACTCTGAGATTGGGTTTCTTCCCTGCCTGTGTTGCAGAGTTTTGTGGTCTGTTTGATCTGACTAGTCTTAGAGTGTGTGCCAGGCTTCCTGAGACGGATGGTTGTTTTCTTTGTTTCTTTCTTCTTTCTTTTTTTCTTTTTGGCTCAGTGGAGTTCAGGACTGTTGCTGGAGTGCTTTAGGTGACAACATTCTCAAAAATTATGAAAGGCAAAGTGACTTTTCTCTCCATCGGTCAGGAGCATAGCAGCAGATAGGTCACCTATTTTGTTGCTGAGGCCTGAGACAAGCTCAGCTACCTGGATTCCTCATACTTACCAAGATGCAGGGTCAGGGAGGACTCCTTCCACCCATACAGCTCCTTCTTGGTCTCTTGCAGGCCACAGAGACTACAAACACTCCTGGGTGGTAGTTGTTGATGCTAACATTCCCCCAGGAAATCCACAGATTTCTACAGGCAAAATTCCTCCAAAGACTTGGCATCTTAATGCTCTTGTACCTCTGTTGTTTGTCTCCAGGTACTCATCCCCCTCATAGTGGTAAAGAGTGTTGTACAGTTGTCTCCCCTCACGTCCATGGTTACCAGCCACCTGCCCCAGCAGCTATTTACCACTGAGGAGGTGGCAGAGAAGGGAAGAGAGAGTCTCTAGATCACCATCTTCCCAGAATCCCTTGCTCCAAAAAGACCCCCCAACCTTGTCACCCACCACTCACCTACCTCACATTTTTTTAAACTGAAATTCAATATAACTGGGGAGCCTTCATTTTCATTTGCTAAGTCCGGCAACCTTACTTTAAGTGCATTTATTGAAAAACAAGAAAGACTGGAGAAATTAATTAAGCATGCAACTCAAGAACCTAGGAAAAAGCATAACAAAATAAACCAAAAGAAAGTAGAAAGAAGGAGATTAAAAGCAAAAATTAATGAAACAGGAAAACAAAACCAAATAAAAACAGTAGTCCTAACTTCAAAAACAATGAAAAGTTGGTTCACTGACAAGAGCAATAAAATAGACAAACTTCTGGCAAGTAGAATGAGGTAAAAAGAAGGAGCAGTAGATAACATTTGAGATAGAAAGGAGTATATAATCAGATTTTAAAAGACTGTTGTTTTAAATTACAACTTTAATAAATTTTTAAGTCAAAATGAAAAACATTTTCAAAATACAAATTACTAAAATTTGCTTAGGACGAAAGATAAAAGCTGAACAAACAAAAATAATTGTAGGGAGTTGTAGGATAGTTCTTGTTGATTAGATAAGTCCTATGTTATTTAAATCTTCCACATCATAGAAAAACATCAATACTTTCTAGCTCATTTTGAAGCTTGCATAACCCTGACACAAAAATTGAACAAGAATGACACAAGAAAAGTAGAGATTAGTCTTATTTTTGCTCCTTTACAGAAAGTTGTTTATTATATCTTGCTTGGGGGGAAAACAAGAGGTGTGTTATAGAATAATCATGTAAAGTATTATTTCATTGGTATTTTTAAAAACAATGTATTTGTGCCTAAATTTGTGTCTATCTTTGTATATAGATGTGTAGGATAAACTTAGAAAAAGAGGTCTGGAAGGATACACATAAAACTACTGAGTGTCAATATAGTATTGTAAGGAAGAAGGTGAGAGGAAATGTTCACTCTATGCATTGTGATAAGTTTTGAATATTTTTACAGCAAGCATGTATTGTACAACACAGAAAATTATTTTTTAAGTGTACTTTGCTTTAAATAAATTGCAAGAGTCCTTAAGGGACTTTACACACAGCTTCTTCATCTATCACAAATAAAATATATTACACATTTCCAATTGAACAAAATAAAATAGTTCCAAATTATTTGATATATAGCCACTGAGTAGGAAACAAAGCAAATCCTGAGGCATCTCCCATTTCATTTTCAATGGGTAAGAAGTTGCGACCCTGACTCAGCTTTTACTTCTTGGAAATAATTTTATTTTAGAAACTGACCTCACAGTGACCCTGCACCAGCACATTATGGGGGTTTTTATTACTCATTTGTCTGTAGAGGGCTGGGGACGCCTTCATTCTCAGTGCTGCTTCATTTTCTTTATAAAATAAAGACGCTTGGGATGTGAACTCAGAGGGATATGAGAACCTGATTTTTTGATTAATTTAAATAGTATAAGAACTGGTCTTTTGTGGATTGTTTTAAATGGATATTGTTATGGATTAAATACTATTCAAATTGCATTTTTTAAAATTCCCTCTTTAGTATTACATGAATAATGCATTAATAGTGTTCTCCAAACTTTGAATAATATTTCTAGAATGAAGATAGAATTAAAGAGAAGAGAAGGCATTTGGGAGATACAAAGCACTTTTGTCCAGTGGCTCTCAAAGAAAACTTCATCCTACAACCAGGCAGCACAGAAGAAGCAGCTAAATATCGAGAAAAGATCTATTACTTTTCAAGTCCTGAGGCTAAAGAAAAGTTTTTGGAGCAACCTGAGGATTATGTGGCTCACGATGAACCATTAAAGGTGAAAACAATATTCCCATCCTGACGATCACTCCTGCGTACTTTTTTAGGGACTTATTACCAACCTCCACCATTTTACTCAGTAGTGAAGTCCCCAATCTAATATAATGGTATGGAAATATCTAGGTTCCAAGAACAACTTTTTGGAATATAACATAATCTAATTATCTATTTTGATTTCTTCAGTAATGCCTATGTCAGACCAACACATGATATCTTTTTAGCTGAAGTAGAAAGTCACAGCTGAATTTACTGCTTGTACATTTATTAGATTTATTTTATTGCCTAATCATTTTGACATACCATTTTTTTTTTCACACACACACACTGTATTTTATTTTTACAAGAGATAAATAGACTGACACCAAGCATTGTACATGGATGACCACAACAAAAGCAACAATGATTGCAATTACCAAACATGAAACACACTCATACTATGTCATAATATTGACATTCAGTCCAATAATCCTTCACTGTAACAGCTCCTTTACTTTGCAGTGAAAATTGATTTGTATATTCTTTGCCTCTGAGTCCTTGTGGGATTTTTTTTTTTTTTAATTCAGACAGAAAGTCACACAAATTATACTCATCCTCATCAGTTCACTCAGTCCCATGTAATTAATTTTTTTTTTCATCTTGATCTTTTGTTAGCACTTTTATGAGTTCATCAGTTTTTCATTAGAGTTCTGAAAATGCTTATTCATTCAGTTCAGCAGTACAGTCAGTTACCAGAAACCTGTACTTGTCAGAGTCTTTTCCATGAACTTCTTGAAGATGAAACCCTTTTATAGGAACATATTTGCAAAATCATCAGAGTACACCCAGAACTGTCTGTAAATGACAAAAGACTTAAAAATGACCACGGTTAAAGATTTGATGAAAGTTCATAATAATGCAGTTGACAAGAAAATTAGTTATTTCTGAGATATACATTTTAAAGTAATAACTAGGATTATTACTTATAACATTATACCAGAACATATAAGATTTTTAGAAATTTCATGCAATGTCTGAAACATTTATATTAACATATTTCCATACATATTTCCATACAAATACAAATATAAGATTTTTAGAAATTTCATGTAATGTCTGAAACATTTATATTAAGATATTTCCATACAAATACAAATATAAGATTTTTAGAAATTTCATGTAATGTCTGAAACATTTATATTAACATATTTCCATACAAATAACCCAATGAAAGTTTAGTATTAGTGGTTTTGTTTGTTTTTTTATACTGCAGGTTCTTATTAGGCATCAATTTTATACACATCAGTGTATACATGTCAATCCCAATTGCCCAATTCAGCACACCACCATCCCCACCTCACCGCAGTTTTCCCCCCTTGGTGTCCATATGTCCATTCTCTACATCTGTGTCTCAACTTCTGCCCTGCAAACCGGCTCATCTGTACCATTTTTCTAGGTTCCACATACATGCATTAATATACGATATTTGTTTTTCTCTTTCTGACTTACTTCACTCTGTATGACAGTCCCTAGATCCATCCACGTCTCAACAAATGACTCAATTTCGTTCCTTTTTATGGCTGAGTAATATTCCATTGTATATATGTACCACAACTTTTTTATCCATTCGTCTGTTGATGGGCATTTTGACATACCATTTTAACATCTAATTTCTTGTTAGACATTTTTTCACAGTAATTTTTATAGTGTGATTTTGCCATTGTGAATATGAAATAGTACTTAGGAAATCTTTGGGCATATGATCCTTTGTTTCTCTTAATTATTTTATTAGTATAATTCCCTAGATTGGGATTACAAGATCAAAATATATAAATCACAATCTACTGTCAAAACTTTCAGTAACGTTAATGCCTGGTTAAACAGAACTTATAAAACACAATTTAAACTCTTCTGGATAATTTGGGCCATTTTCATGGACCTAAATCATCCCATAGGGATGACTGAAGTATGCCGATGGTTGTGCCCTGGCCCTGCTGGTGATGGGAGTCACTTAGGAATGTGGCCTTTTGTCTTCTTTTGGTGTTTTGTTTTCCTCTCAGTCTGTTTCACTACTTGTGATCTATTGCCTTGTTTTACTCATAACCCTGTGGACAAAAGCCTGAAATCTTAATGGTGAGTCCATACTTTTTCTGCAAATCGTCATGTATCTACATCCCTTCACTTCCTAGCTACTTATTTGCTCTGAATTCCACACAGCTCTGTTTGCCAGAGGTTTAACCTGTGGATGAATGAGGTGTCACTTCAGCAATTTCATCACTGAGGGATTTAAGATGTGATCCAAAAGTATGGTGTGAGACTGCACCTACATAATTGCATACCACTCTATTTTCACTATTCACCATTCTCTTTTTCATTATTTTTCTCAAGTGATTCATCAACTGACTTAAATCTTATCACATGACCAGTTCTTTTTTTATTGACATACAATATTATATCAGTTTCAGGTGTACAACATAGTGGTTTGACATTTATGTATATTGTGAAATGATCACCAAGATAAGTCTAGTAACCATCTGTCACCGTATAAAGTTATTACAATATTGTTTACTATATTCCCTATGCTGTACAGCCAACCTGGACATATTTATTTTATAGCTGAAAGTTTGTACCTTTTAATCCCCTTCACCTATTTTGCCCATCTCCCTACCCTCCTTCCCCTCTGGCAACCACCAGTTTGTTCTGTATGTCTATGAGTCTGTTACTGTTTTGTTATGTTTGTTTGTTTTGATTTTTAGATTCCACATTTAAGTGAAATCATACAGCATTTGTCTGTCTCTGCCTGACTTATTTCACTTAGCATAATACCATCTAGGTCCATCAGTATTGTCACAAATGGCAGGATTTCATTCTTTTTTAATGGCTGAGTAATATTCCATTATGTGTGCATGTGTGTGCCACATCTTTTTTAACCATTCATCTATCGATGGACACTTAGGTTGCTTCCATATCTTGTTTATTGCAAATAAATGCTGCAAAGAACATAGTGGTACATATATATTTTCTAATTAGTGTTTTCATTTCCTTCGTATAAATACCCAGAAGTGGAATTGCTGAATCACGAGAAAGTTCTATTTTTAGTTTTTTGAGGAACATCCATGCTGTTTTCCATAGTGGCTACACCAATTTACATTCCCACCAACAGTGCACATCCTTGCCAACACTTGTCGTTTCCTGTCTTTTTGGCAATAGCCATTCTGACAGGTGTGAGGTGATATCTCACTGTGGTTTTGATTTGCATTTCCTTGATGATTAGTGATGTTGAGCATCTTTTCATGTCATGCCCAATTCTTTAACTAATGATGGAATCAGTTCCACTGGAAGCACATAAACTGAGAGTGATGAAGGGTGGTCTCCTGGGGGGAATCCAGATATGGTTAACAGAAGAAGAGTGGATAAATGCTGGGTGGCAAAATCAACGGATATTTACATCATGTCTTCCTCTTGCTTTTGTGGGTTTTTCAAACCCTTGTTTTGCTGAAACAAGGGTTTCAACTAACTTTCTTCATATCTGAAAATGTCATCATTTGGTTCTCATACATGTTTAACAATTAGGATGGACATAGATTTTAGGTTGAAAATTATTCCTTTTTAGAATATTAAAGATATTGCTTTATTGTGAGGTAGCATCCAGTGTCACTAGGCTGATTTTAATTTCTTTGTAAGTCAGCTTCATTTTTTAAATATTTGAAAGCTTTTAAGAGCTTCTTTTCATTATCTTGCGTTCTTAAAATTGTCCAGAATCTTTTTTATTCATTGCACTGGACACATGGTACATGTTTAATCTGAAATCATGTGTTTTTCATGCTGGGGAATCTTAGAATTTCACAGTACTACTGAACTTTTTACTTCAGCAGTCACATTTTTAATCTCTAAGATCTCTTTCTTTTCTCTGATATTTCTGTTTTCAAATATTCTTTTGTGGACTTGCTATCTTCTAAAATCTCTTTCTTTTTTTTAAATTTCCCTATTCCTCAAGATACCTGACTCCTCTTTCTCCTGTATTTCTCTGGTACACTTGCACCTTTAAACTCTTCTCAGAACCGTTCCTTCACGAGGACAGAAGGTGATGAGACTGTGCTCCTTGCTTCCCTCTGCTGCTCGAAGTCCATTACTGCCAGCCCCTTTGAGGCTTATTCCATCCAAATATATCACCATCTCCCACTCCTCCTTGCTGTCACCTACCAGTATCATAGTCATTTCCCCACATTCACAAAAGATTTACCTGCTCCTCCATCCCAACTCTCACCGTTGTTCTTGACAATTTCAGCATCAATGGACAATCCGTACATCTGGATCTCTGTGGGTTCTCTGGTTTTGGGGCTTCCCTATCTCCAATACAGAGATTACAGGAGTTAATGAAGGGACCCCTAGTGTTCCAGTATCAATGGGCTTTTTGTCTGGTAGAGAGGTTTTGTTGTTGTTGTTTTTATCGTGCTAAGAAAGTGCCTTTCCATTCTTCCTTAATTAAAGCTTTTTTAAAGAAACAAAATTAATTTAATTTTATTAAATGCCTTTTGGCACTTGATATCAAGACGCTCTGTGACTTCAAAAAAAAAGGTGCTCTGTGGTTGTTGATGATTCCTGAGGACCATGGTTGATGCAATGAATCATGTTAATTGGTATCCTAATGCTGAAACATTCTTGAGTTTGTGAAGTGATAATTCAATCTTAGGGAGGGCAGTTAATAATAAGCCTTATGTTTTCTAAATTCTCAAAGCTTCCTTTTCTTCACTATCCTTCTATCCTACAACCCCCTGACCCACCCCCTGTGGCAGGCTCCTCCATTAAGAATATGCCTTCTGGGCCCCCATGGCTCTGGCAAAACTGTATGTGGAAGACAGTTGGCAGAAAAATTGGGCATTTTTCATATTCAGTTTGAAGAATTTCTTCAAGAAAAACTAATGCTTAAAACTGAGAAGAAAGTTGGACCTGAATTTGAGGACGATTCTGAGGATGAACAATTTGCAAAACAAGAACTTGAAGAGCTTGCAATTCAGGCCAATGTTACAATTGAGGAAGAAAATACAAAGAAGCTGGTAGGAATATTAATACTCTCCTTGCAGATAACTGTGCTTACTGGTGTTACTTTGGGGGAGAAGAATATAAGCTGATTCACTTTGTTATACAGCAGAAACTAACATACCATTGTAAAGCAATTATACTCCAATAAAGATGTTAAAAAAAAAAAGAAACAAACTCTATAAGGTTTCTAAGAAGAAAAAAATAGCCCATAAAAATCATTTAAGAGTCATCCTCCCCATTTGTAAATACAGATCTTACTGCTCATCTAGAATATAAAATACTGAGTTTTACATGACTCCAATAAAAAACGGAAAAGCTTTTCCTGACAAGAGTGTTATATAGCATTTATTTGGGACTATGCTATTTGATATGTCTGACCTAGACTGTAAGGTTTTCCATTATCGTGTTCTCCATTTTCTATTTAACGTCATAAAAAATCTGTCCCAGCGCCAGTGGAGATCTCAAAATATTAATTTCTAATGATGCCTCATAAGAAAGTTTGTATATATCTCTTAGGTGTTTTCTATCTGGAGGTATAAAGAGAAAGTTCTTAATTCTCACTCACTTTTTAACCATTTCTGATATAGCTGGACCCTTTTCTTCTCAAATGATCTCCTATAAATGGACGCAGGTACAGATTATAGTCCAGATGACTGCCTGCCTGGCCCATCCTTTAATCAGGATCTAGGTTGAATAATTATAAGATAAACTACAAAAATCAGTTAAGCTTTATAGGTGTGTGATATAGATTGAACAAGGTTTTAGTAAAAATGATGAGACAGATGTCCTGAGACCATGTATGAAAATCAGTCATGCTAATTGCTAGTAACTCCTCTTAGCAATAGTAAATATCATTTAATATTTAAAACCATATTAAATATTGGTTTAAAGAAAAGAGCTCAGATTTTTAAATGCTTATGAGCAACAGTATAAAAAATGACCTGAGGGACTTCCCTGGTGGTCCAGTGGGTAAGACACTGTGCTCCCAGTGCAGGGGGCCCAGGTTTGATCCCTGGTCAGGGAACTAGATCCTGCGTGCATGCTGCAACTAAGAGTCCGCATGCTGCAATGAAGATCCCGTGTACTGCAACTAAGACCCAGCGCAGCCAAAATAAATAAATACATAAATATTTTTGAAAACACTGACCTGCGAAAAACAGGTCTTATCCTAATCAACTATGTAACATAGTATTATTTATTAATATACAGTTTTAAATTTTTGTTTTGTTTTCTGATTTTTGTTTGTAGCCTCAGGAAGTACAGCTTACAGAAGAAGAAGAAGCAATCAGATTAAATCTAACAGAAAATGAGCCATTGCCTCCCGAAATCCTTGAAGCAATTCTCTCTGACTGGTGGTTTAAGGAACCGATACGGTATCTTAATTTATATGGGCTTTTATACATTTATTGACTTTTTTTTTTTTTTTTAAAGCATGACCCTTTTTTTTTTTTTTTAATTTTATTTATTTATTTATTTATTTTTGGCTGTGTTGGGTCTTCGTTTCTGTGCGAGGGCTTTCTCTAGTTGCGGCAAGCGGGGGCCACTCTTCATCGCGGTGCGCGGGCCTCTCCCTATCGTGGCCTCTCTTGTTGCGGAGCACAGGCTCCAGACGCGCATGCTCAGAAATTGTGGCTCACGGGCCTAGTTGCTCCGCGGCATGTGGGATCTTCCCAGACCAGGGCTCGAACCCGTGTCCCCTGCATTGGCAGGCAGATTCTCAACCACTGCGCCACCAGGGAAGCCCCCATTTATTGACTTTTATTTGATTTATTCTTAAAAGTTAAAAATCTAATCCAACATAAATTTAAGAATTTTCTCCTTTACTCTCATGTAAACTAGTGATTCCACACATTAAAAACATCTAGGGGATTATTTAGGGACTTCCCTGGTGGTGCAGTAGTTCAGAATCCACCTGCCAATGCAGGGGACACGGGTTGGAGCCCTGGTCCGGGAAGATCCCACAGCCACGGAGCAACTAAGCCCGTGCGCCACAACTATTGAGCCTGCGCTCTAGAGGCCACAAACCACAGCTACTGAAGCCTGCGCGCCTAGAGCCTGTGCTCCACAACAAGAGAAGCCACAGCAATGAGAAGCCCATGCACCACAACAAAGAGTAGCCCCCGCTCACCGCAACTAGAGAAAGCTGGCATGCAGCAACGAAGACCCAATGCAGCCAAAAGTAAATAAATTAATTAATTAAAAAAAAACCATCTAGAGGATTATTTTAAAAATACTGATGCCAGGGACCCCACCCCAAAATAATTGAATCAAAATCTTTAGAGGTGTGAGGTTGGGACCTGGGCATTGGAGCTCCCCAGGGGATTATAATGTGTAGTTGTGATTAAGGATCCATATTCTAAACCTGTGTACACTCATGACGTACCAGACTCTTTGCCTTGTAGTCTTTTAACAATTAGTTAATTCCACTGTCAACTTAAAGAAAAACGCACAACCTGAGGGTTGTGAGTTTAAATTTTATTCAGGGTCTTACTGAGGACTATAGCCTGGGAGGTAGCTCTGAAGACCTGTTCCAAAGAGGTAGGGGAGGAGCTAGTACACATGTATGAATTTCTTGGCTAGGAAATACATGTAGTTAAGCATACATCTTGGTAAAAGATTGCTGCTAATCACGAAGAACAGATATCCAAGTTAATGATTTTAGTGCTTTTCTATGTATGGGAAAATGCAAGAATCTGGGGTCATTGAAATTCTTCCTGAGATATGCATTTAACTATCTAGGGGCCTGTTTATCCAGAGGACAGAGTGCCTCATCCTGTTTTTTCATCCTGAATTCTTTTCAGGGTATGCTGTCAGTAGGTGACTGCAGTGGGTTGTGACTTAACCCCCGTATAACTGGATGATGAGCAATTCTCTTTGTTTTTGTTGCAGTGGTTGTTCACACCGCTAAATAGCTGTCCATAGTCTCATCCCTTTACCAACAGCCAGGAACAAGCCTGACGCCAGACAGGACAAACTAAGAATTCCAGGCCACCAGAGTTTAAGGCTTCACCTCGATTTCCTAACCAGAATCTCTTACCTCAGTATCCACCAGAAGAAAGTGAAATGATACTTACAGTACTGATAATAGCAAACACTTATATGGAACTTACTGTGTGCCAGATAATGTTCTCCTATATTTTATTCATATCAATTTCCTTAATCCTTACAACTGCCCTCTGGGACAGAAATTTTATTTTCTCATTCTGGAGATAAGGAAACTATATCATAGAGAATTCAAATAACTGGCAGGTCCCAGTCCTCCTCTGGTCACTCTCTTTCATTTAGTCCCTGGCCTAACCAAGTAAGTGGGATTATTAGTCACTTTAATTTTAATTTCTTGTTCCCTAAATTAGATCAATAGTCGTAGTAAACTTAGGGATGTTGCTGGCAGCAACATAGTCATGGGTTGTTCTTCATTAACTTAGCTCCTGACCTCACATCATATATTTAAAAAAAAAAAGAAAAAGAAAAAGCATATGGATTGAAGAACAGTAAAAAGTGAAATTGTAATAGCCTAAATAAAATAGCTGAACATTAGCACTACATTAAAACTTATTACAATGAAGACTTTGTAATAGCATAAGAAATTTTATTATACAATGTTGAGTTAAAAAAGAGGATACAAAGTTATTTATAATATGATAGAAAGTTGAACAAATGAAGAACCAACTAGAAAGAAACAAAACAAAATGTCAGTAACCTCTTGGATATGAGGTTGCAGATAATTTTGCCCTTTTTTCATGACTTTATTTCTGATTTTTCTATAGTGAGATTTATTGCTTTTATAATCAGGAAAAAACATGTTTTAAAAAGGCATCTGTCCTAGAGATCTAATGTAACTAATTACATTAGTTACATTACTTAGGTTTTGTATGTGAGAAGCAAGAGGGAGTTGAAGGATGTCTCTGAAGTTTGGCACCTGGATACTAGTGAGTCAGAGGAAGAGCTGTGTGGAAGGGTAACAGTGAGCATGATTTTTTGACAGTATGATGCATATATAATTCCTGAAGGGCACTCAGATGGAGAAACTAGGCAGCTTGTTGAAAATTCTAAATCAAAACTCAGAAGAGAGGTGTAGAGGTAAAAGATTTAGATGTCATTGACAAAGAAGTAACAGCTAGAACAGAAGAGACTTTGCTGAAGGCACCTCTAAAGAAAACACATATCTTACGGCCAATATATGTAAATTTGCCCAGTTAATTAGAAAGAAAACAACATTTCTAAATGACAGTTAAGAGCTGAAACTGTCAAATGTTCATGAAAGTCCTATTCCTTTGAAGAAGAAAATGTATATTTAAATATAAATAGTTAAACCAAATTTTAGATAAACAAGATAAACTTTCATTCAAAAAGGGACCAATATTAAATCTCTCAACTAAACCAAGCCAGGTTCTCCAAGCCTGATTGTTTTTATAAATACTCCCTAATGAAAATGTATTAACATTCCAAGTTATTTTCATGATTCTTAAAGTTTCATCATACTTGAGCAAGTTTGATGATCCTGTCTGAATACGATCATCTTACACATGAGCCAAGAAAACACTAATAATTGTCGCTGGTTACAAAGGGAGCCAGGGAAGAGGGTTATGAACTTTCCCATGAAAAGAAACATCATTAGAAGAAAAATGGCTAAAAGGTAAGGATTCTCAATAAAGAGGTAGAGGGCAGCCAAGTAAACTCTTTATGTAAACGGTGACACGTTCATTAGGCTGGTCACTCGTCCCAAGCAGAGAACTTATTTTCTCTTTCCCTGTGATCGTCTCACAACTTTTAGTAGGCTTCTAATTAATAGTAATTGTCTATAAACTGATTGACAGTACTTTTATACTATAAATATAAGTATAAAATATTATCATTTTAATCCAACTCAGTACATTTGGGAGAAGAAACAGCATGTAGAAATATTAAAAAAATAAAAGGTACTATAGGAAACTGTTTATTCATTGGGTGTCTTATGTAAAGTTGAGAGTTATCAGTACTTTTTCATTTTTAAATCAATATTTATAATATAATATTTTAAGCCAATAAAGTAAGTTATGAAATTTCCACCTAGTTCCACAGGTTTTGTATTAGATGGTTTCCCGCGATATCCTGACGAGGTCCAGTTTCTGGGGGAACATGGGTTTTTCCCAGATGCTGCTGTTTTTATGCAAGTTGATTATCAAGATGTTTCTGATCGCCTCCTTCCTACCCAAATTGGAAAGTGGAAAGTGAAACAAAAGAAGAAATTAGAAAGGAAAAAACTCATCAAAGAAATGAAGGCAAAAATCAAGGTATGTATCTGTTAAAAAAAAAGCATGAGAGTAAATGTGTTCAGCATTTATCCAATTTATAAAGTGGTCTTTACAAAAATGTAGTTTTCTGATTTTAATACCACATTCAGTATGAAAACATTTTCATCAAATATTAAGACAATTTATAATTAAAGAGTTAAGAATTATTTGAGGGCTTTATGATTATCTACATGTTAATGTTTCTCACTCCAAGGCAAGTAAAATTAAAGATAGTGGTAGCACCAAAGTATCCGTATACCAGACACGGGAGCACAGTTGAAGAGGCAGCAAGTGGAGCAGACCTTGAAACACAAAGAATTAAAATTTTCATTGACTTTTTCACTAGCTCCTGGAATGGTGACACCATCCATCAAGGCCATTTTAGCCTGTAGTACAACAAATCCAGGTATTAGCTTACAACATCTTTTCTTAAACTGTAGTCTGAGAAATTTCCATAAAATGTTCAAAAGTGTCATAGAGAACCTAGCAATTTCACTCCTAGGAACCTATCTAACAGAAATGAAAACATGTCCATGTAAAAATTAGTATGTGAAAGTTCACACAGCATTATTCATAACAGCCAAAACGTAGAAACAGCTCAATGTCCATCAACTGATGAATGGATAAACAAAATGTGGTAAATATCCAGAGAGGGTCCCTTGGCTTCCAGCCCAAGGTGGCAACATAGGAGCCTCCTGAACTCAATCCACTCTGAAAGAAATCCAGAAATTAGCTGAGTGACTCCTACACATTGGACAAATGAGAAAATACCCACATCACCTACATCAAAACAGCTGCTGCTTGAGTGTCTAGCTTCCAATCAGCCTATGCTGACTGTGATCCTCCCATTCGGGACACTGATAGGTCATGGCACACCCTCAACTACTGGGAGCCACTAAAAACAAGAAAGTGGCTTAAACAAGTACAAAGGCTTAAGAGATGGCCAAGAGCTGGGGCCAGCCTGAGCTGTGTTCATCTTCCACACAAGACCACTCTGTCAAGACAGGGAGAGGTGGCTATTTTATCTAATGGGCAGAGACCAACACATAGAGTCAAAGAAAATGAAAAAACAGAGGAATATGTTCCAAACGGAGGAACAAGATAAAATGCCAGAAACACACCTTACTGAAACAAAGATAAGTGATTTATCTGATAAAGAGTTTAAACTAATGGTCATAAGGATGCTCACCAACATCAGGAGAACAATGCATAAACAAAGTGAAATTTTCAAGAGATAGAAAATATAAGAAAGTACCAAACAGAAGTCACAGAGCTGAACAATACAATAACCGAACTGAAAAATTCAGTACAATAGCAGACTGTAGACACATAAATCAGTTTAACAGAATAGAAAGCACAGAAATAATCCCATGCATATATTGTCAGTTAATTTATGACAAACTAGCCAAGGATGTACAATGGGGAAAAGATAGTTTCTTCAATAAATGGTGTTGGGAAAGCTATATAGCCTCCTGCAGAAGAATAAAACTGAACACCTATCTTACACCATACACAAAAGTGTACTCAAAATGGATCAAAGACTTGAAACACAAGCCCTGAAACCCTAAAACTCCTATAAGAAAAGGGGATAAGCTCCTTGACATCAATCTTGCAATGATTTTTTTTTTTTGATTTGACACCAAAAGCAAAAATAAATAAGCGGGACTACATCAAACTAAAAAATTTTCTGCCCAGCAAAAGAAACCATCAACAAGATAAAAAGGCAGTCTAGGGAATGGGAAAAAGTATTTGTAAATCATATATCTGATAAGGGATTAAAATCCAAAATATATAAAGAACTCATACAACCCAGTATCAAAAAAAAAAAATCCAATTTTTTAAAATGGGCAGATGAACTGAATAGATACTCTTTCAAAGAAGGCATACAAATGACCAACAGGTACATGAAAAGGTGCTCAACATCACTAATCATCAGATAAATACAAATCAAAACCACAATGAGATATCACCTCTCACACCTGTTAGGGTATCTAAAATTGAAAAGACAAGAAATAAACGCTGGTGAGGATGTGGAGAAAAAGGAGCGCTTGTGCACTGTTGGTAGGAATGTCAACTAGTACAGCCACTATGGAAATCAGTATGGAGGTTCCACAAGTAATTAAAAAATAGAATTACCATATGATCCAGGAATCCCACTTCTGGGTATATATATCCAAAGGAAACAAAAGTCATTATCTCAAAGAGATATCTCTCCTCCCATGTTCATAGCAGCATTATTCACAATAGCCAAGGTGTGGAAACAACCTGTGTCTGCCAACAGATGAATGGATAAAGAAGATGTGGTGTGTGTATGTACACACACACACACACACACACACACAATGGAATGTTGTTCAGCCATGGGAAAGAAGGAAATCCTGACATTTGCAACAACATGGATGGACCTTGAGGGCATTATGCTAAGTTAAATAAGCCAGGCAGAGAAAGACAAATACTGCATGGCATCACTTGTATGTGGAATCTAAAAACAAATCAAACTCATAGAAACAGAGTAGAAAAGTGGTTGTCATGGGCTGGGAGGTGTGGGAAATGGGGAGAAGTTGATAAAATGGTACAAAAGTTCAGCTATAAGATGAATAAGACCTAAGGAGCTAATGTATGACATGATGACTATAGTTGGTAATACTGTACTACTGTATAATTGAAATTTGGCAAGAGAGTAGAACTTAAATGTTGTCACACACACAAGATAAATATGTGAGGTGACGGATGTGTTAATTAACTAAATGGGAGAAGTCCTTTCACAATGTATACATATCAAATCTTCATGACATATACTTTAAATATCTTACAATTTTATAAAGCTGGAAAAATAATAAATAAATAAATAGTGTATTCATATAATGGAGTAGTATTCAGTATTTTTAATGAATGAACTATTGATACCCCCTACAATATGGATGACTACCAAAATCATTATACTGAGTAAATGAAGCCAGGCAAAGAAAATAGTACATACTCTATGATTCATTCCATATGTATGACATGTCTTGAAAGGACACATTTATAGATCTGGGTTGAGTAGAAAGAATAGGGCTTTCAAATCTGGAACTAGGAAGACCAAGATGGGACATGAGAACAGTGTTAAATTATGTGACGGTCTTTGATACTGAAGAGAGTATGTCGTTGTTCCATGTGGCCACAGGGGAAAGAAGCACCATTGGTAGGAGGAAGGTACAGGGAGATGTATTTCATTATTAGTAAGACTTTCCAAAAAGAACAAAGGCTGAAGGCAGTGAGCTACGTGGCAATAGATAAGCATAGACTGAGTGGACATTTGGCAGGGAGAGTATGGAAGAAAGCTCTCTTTAGTGTCAGAGAGCTAATCAGTTAATTCCAATTTTGAGGTACTGTGACTTAAATTACTGAATACATTATCACAACTCGATACTTATTAAATTATAAACAAAGTGTTAAAACCATGAAGTTCCTCTGTCACTGCTCAGACACAGTTGTCAAGTTCTTTTCTTCTTTTCATCTTGCCAGAGGAAATCCCTCTAAGGACATTGCCATCCATCCCTTTGCTCCACCACACTAAGATTACATGTCCCAGGCCATCCCTGTCCCACACAAAATCAAAGCCAATCTCTCAGCCATCCAAGAACTGTGGAAGTCAGGAGAGAGGTGTGGCAAGACACCAAGCTTCACACCATTCTACATGATATCCTTCCCTTTTCTGCTGCTACTCTCTGAAGAAAATGGGCCAAAGTGTCTGCCAGGCAAGAGGCTCTATAAACATGAGAATGGAAAAGAAAGAAGAGGGCATACCAAAGCACAGTTGCATGTTACCTCCTTGTGGGATCTGGCACCTCTAGACCAGTGTTCTCAGAGAACTCTCTGTGCTGATGGAAATGTTCTGTATCTTCACTGTCCAATACAGCAGCCACTAGCCACACATGTGGCTATTAAGCAGTAGAAATGTATTTAGTTGGTGAGGCTGAGAAATCAAATGTTTAATTTTATTTAATTTTAATAGAGCTGCAAGTGACTTGTAGCTGCCATACTGGACAGAGCAGCTCTAAAGCAATCAAGCCCCAGCCTAGACATCACATGCCCTGAGGATTTTAGGGATATGGAACAGGAAAGAGCAGATTTGCTCCTTTCTTCTCATACCCACAACTCCGCCCTGGTTCAGATTCTTTTCAACTCACACCCAGCACTCCTACGATGACCTCCTAATTGTCCTACCAGACTTCATATCTGGGCCCTCCAGGCCATCCTTCGGGCCACCTGATCTTCCTAAAACTCTGTTTTGGTCAAGTCACTCTGTTAAGATCTGAACTCCTCAGTCTGGCATTTAAAGCCCTCCCAATCCTGTTCCAAACCCTCTTTCTAACTTTATTTCTCAGTTGGAACAAATACAAACCCTCCTTACAGCTCCATCATACAATGTGCTTTTTCATACCCTTATCTGGGAGTTTCTTACTCCATCCTCACACTAGCTGTGTTATACTATGTGAATTAAACCTTCTGACTTTATTAACTCATCTATAAAGTGGGATAATGCTGTCCGCCTTGCAGTATATTTTGAGCAGAAAATGAAAGAATATACATGTGCAGTGCTCAGAACAGTGATGGCATCTGGCAGACATGCAATAATTAGTTAAACTTCACTGACCACTACTTATTTGAGTGAAAGGATCAGAGGAAAAACAGACTCATAATATGTGTGTGCTTTATTATACATACTTTGCATTTCTTTTTGGTATATACAGTGGTTTCCTTATATGTTATGAAAACACAAAGGAGACTGTATTTTCATAACTCTACAGTTAAAGCACCTATGGTAAAACTCTGGTTTTAAAAAAGGAAATAATAAGAGTTTTTATAACTCTTACCCTCTGAAAAGCTACAGAATCTCTCTGGGGCTCATGAACTATATTAATTTGATTCCATTCAGTTTTAGAATTCTATCTACAAATATTTCTTGAATGTCAACAAAACATAAATTATCTGAAATGTATACTCAGTAATTGTCAGATAAAAGGAGCACAGTCCCGCTGGTCTAGACCGGAGCCCCCGGGGCATGTCTTTAAGGCACTTCTCTGATCTCCCAGTATTTTAGGGGACTCCAGTTTCAAGAGTCCTGAGCCAATGAGCCCCCAAACCCAAGGGGTGCTGGTTAGTTTTCATGCAAACCTTAAGGTCATATCAAAGGACCCATTCATTGCATTAGATTTAGAGACCCCTAGAAAGACTGGAGGACTACCCATACACCATATGTGTGAATGCATCCAAAGTACATGTGCTTTTCTCACATGGATTCTTTAGGCAATTACATCTTAATAATATGATGAAAGATTATCAAACATTTTCAGCAAATAGCCTCCAAGTATTTCCCTGTTTCTCCATGTACAAAATCCACCTCTCCACCAGAGGAAACAAATAAGTAATACATTTTGAAAAGGAATTCTAAAGTTTATAGAAAAAGTGACTGATCTCAAGTACCATTTATCCCTCTGGAGGGAAGTAGCTGATTAAGAGGTCCAGAGGTCCAAAGATGTAAGTGACATAATTACCACTATCACATGCTTTTCTGGAAAGTATCCTTCTGCCCAAATATTATTCCCCTTTGGGGAAAAAAAAATTAATATATAGAAAGGAATTTTAGGGCTTCCCTGGTGGCGCAGTGGTTGGGAATCTGCCAGCTAATGCAGGGGACATGGGTTTGAGCCCTGGTCCAGGAAGATCCCACATGCAACAGAGCAACTAAGCCCGTGCGCCACAACTACTGAGCCAGTGCACCTAGAGACCATGGTCCGCAACAAGAGAAGCCACCGCAATGAGAAGCCCATGCACTGCAACAAAGAGTAGCTCGCCGCAACTAGAGAAAGCCTGCATGCAGCAACGAAGACCCAACGCAGCCAAAACTAAATAAATAAATTTTTTTTAAAAAAGTAATTTTATTATTATCCATTAATATTTTTTAATGTCTCTTTCTTTAACAGGATGACATGATTTCTAAAAGAAGGGCTGAACTTATAATAGAGAGAGAGCAAAAAAGGAAAGGAGGGGAGGTAAGTAAATAAAATTGCTTATTTCAAAAAAAAAAGGACACACACATATTTAAAACATATATGTTTTACACATATATAAAATCTCAGCAATGTAAAATAAAAAGATGCATAGAAGTCTTTTTTTAATTTTTATTTTACGTTGGAGTATAGTTGATTTACAATGTTATATTAGTTTCGGGTGTACAGCAAAGTGATTGTTATACATATACATATATCCATTCTTTTTCACATTCTTTTCCCATATAGGTTATTACAGAGTATTGAGTAGAGTTCCCTGTGCTATACAGTAGGTCCTTGTTGATTATCTATTTTATATATAGCAGTGTATATCTGTTAATCCCAACCTCCTAATTTATCCCTCCCCTGCACCTTTCTCCTTTGGTAACCATAAGTTTGTTTTCTAAATCTGTGAGTCTGTGTCTGTTTTGTAAAGAAGTTCATTTGTATTTTTTTTTAGATTCCACATATAAGTGATATCATATGATATTTGTCTTTCGCTGCCTGATTTACTTCACTTAGTATGATAATCTCTAGGTCCATCCACATCTCTACAAATGACCCAATTTCGTTCCTTTTTTGTTTTGTTTTGTTTTGTTTTTTGTTGTTTTTGTTTTTCTGCTATTCTCTTTTTTTCTTTTTTTTTTTAAACGTCTTTATTGGAGTACAATTGCTTTACGTTGTTGTGTTAGTTGCTGCTATATAACAAAGTGAATCAGCTATACGTATACATATATCCCCATATCCCTTCCCTCTTGCGTCTCCCTCCCACCCTCCCTATCCCACCCCTCTAGGTGGTCACAGAGCACCGAGCTGATCTCCCTGTGCTATGTGGCTGCTTCCCACTAGCTATCTATTTTACATTTGGTAGTGTATATATGTCAATGCCACTCTCTCACTTCATCTCAGCTTACCCTTCCCCCTCCCCGTGTCCTCAAGTCCATTCTCTACATCTGCATCTTTATTCCTGTCCTGCCTCTAGGTTCTTCAGAACCTTTTTTTTTTGTTTTTTAGATTCCATATATATGTGTTAGCATACGGTATTTGTTTTTCTCTTTCTGACTTACTTCACTCTGTATGAGAGACTCTAGGTCCATCCACCTCACTACAGATAACTCAATTTCATTCCTTTTTATGGCTGAGTAATATTCTATTTAATATATATGTATTGCATCTTCTTTATCCATTCATCTGTTGATGGGCATTTAGGTTGCTTTCATGTCTTGGCTATTGTAAATAGTGCTGCAGTGAACATTAGGGTGCATGTATCTTTTCAAATTATGGTTTTCTCCAGAAATATGCCCTGGAGTGGGATTGCTGGATTATAAGGTAGCTCTATTTTTAGTGTTTTTAAGGGCCATGCTGTCCCCCATAGTGGTTGAATCAATTTACACTCCCACCAACAGTGTAGGAGGGTTCCCTTTTCTCCACACACTCTCCAGTATTTATTGTTCGTAGACTTTTTGAAAATGGCCATTATGACCCGTGTGAAGTGATACCTCATTGTAGTTTTGATTTGCATTTCTCTAATAATTAGTGATGTTGAGCATCAAAAAGATGCATAGAAGTCTTGATGGAAATATAGTTTATGTATGTTTGGAGATTATATATCATTTTTATTTTCTTTACACTTTTTGGTATTCTATAAGTGTTTACAATGAACTTTTATTACTTGTATAATCAGAAAAATGAACATTTTTAAAAGAAAGAAAACCAAGATGTTTAAATAAGATGTTTAAATAATCTAATACAAAATATAATAATACTACATTAAACTATGCTTCTTGTGGATTTTCATTTGTGCTTTTCACACTTCAGCTCATGCTACAGGGAGATAGGCTGGGAGCTTGGGAATAAGGTCTAGACAGAGAGCCTGTGAAGTTGTGCTGGAGCTAAAATATAGATTACCTTGAGATAAAGAACAGAATGGGGCAGAGCCTGTAGACGCTCAGAGTCACATACTGTGCAGGATGTTCAATGCAGCTCCTCTTTTCCATCTGCTGATTTTTTGAAAAGATAAACCTTGAAGATCATGAATTTTGTTTTGTTTAGAGAGGAGCTAGTCCCCAGTTGACCTAGCTGACCCAAATGCTACAGCCAAGCAACTCAGATGAAATATTCTATCTTATAAACAAAGTAAGATTTTGTAAGTTAGCTCTTCTGAGACTTAATCTTTTATAAAAATTGGCTATGTATCTCCCACAATTAATTTATACAAACTGACTTTTGGAAGACAATTCCTGAGATTTTTTATGAGAGTTCCTGAGATTTTTAATGAGATTTTCTGAGATTAAAACTGTGTATTTTTTTTAACTTTTTTGATGGGAATTTTATATGTACTGCTACTGCCTCAGACAAGGAAAGACTAAACACAGTGCAGCATCTCAAGTATCACTTAGTGCAACTGTTATAATCAGTTAATGTGACAACCTGAGTTGAATCCATCCTGACTCCACATAGACCTTGGAGCTTGCTTTCATGCACAGAACCAGGGGTCTTCTCATCATTTGCCTCTCTGTACAGAAATATGCAGCTTCTTGACTCACCTTTTTCCCAAGCAGTTAGGGAACCATATGCAGATAAAGCCCTTCCCAGGTTTGTCTTCTCAGCCTTAACATTATTGCCTTTACTGTCTGACTTTTTAGCAACAAATATAACACTTTTAACATTAGAAATCACTTCAAAGTCTCAAGGTGACTACTTCCATTAATTTTATAGGAAAATGTCGCCATCATATGGAATTTTAGTCTCCAAATGTGACTGAAGAATATTCTATAAACCAGTGGCTTCATACAGATTTACAATGCATATCTCCCAATTCCTTGGAGGCCTTGCTTCTACTCTTACCCCTAGCTCCAGAATCTTTGCCCTCGTCCTGTACACTAGCTCTTTCTCTGGTGCCTGGTTCCCTTTTATCAAGTGTAGCGTAGCCACATGCAGGAGAATGCCAGGAATAGCCGTGAAGGATTTTATCACTTTTCTAGATATGAGGAGATGCAAGAATTGGGCTCATAAAATCATCTCCTGAAAATATCTAACTATCTGAAGACCTGTTCTGCCAGTTTTTTCTAGAGCACAGAGTGCCTCATTTCTGATCCATCCTGAACTTCTTTCCGGGGCTGTTGAAGGTCAGCAGCTGCAGCAGCTCATAATTTAATCCTTGTAGAGGTAGAGGGCAAGTGCCAATTTGTAGGTGACAAAAGACAGAGCTTTCTATCAGAGTTTTAGTCCCTCTCTGCCACCACCACTCTAATGGAGGCTGCCCTCCGAGCAAATGCACAAAATAAGAGAACTGACCCTAAGCCAATCCCGTCCTCCAAATTTTGACTACTCTACAAAATCTGCCTTTGTTCACTCTTCAGAAGCCCTCTGGAGCAAGAGAGAGAGAAAAAAATGTGTGTGTATTTGTGTGTGTGTTGTCCATGGCTTATGGTTATTAATCTGCTAGAGGCTAAATGAACTTATTCCTTCATACTGGAGGCAGATCTCTGAGACCATGAATTTTAGAACATGTATCTCCTAACATAAGGACTGAAAGATACTAGACATAAGGAACAAAGCAGCGCTGTTCCAGAGGACCAAAATGCCATTTACAGAAAAATAAAACCTTTTTCCCTAAAAAGAATTAACCTGTGGGTCTCTCAGATGGTCTCCTATGAAGATTTTTAGGCTATTAACCTTTTAAAAAATTTAAAGGAACTAGCCACAGCAACGTGATCAGGAAAAGAAACAGCATACATATTGAAAAGTAAGAACAAAATTTAATATTTGCACATAATTTGATTATCTAGAAAGTCCAAGAGGGTAAATTGCAGAAAAATTATTTAAGGTTGATCCCACCAGCTCGTCATGTAACAGTGACATTTGTCCCCATGAAGAAAAAAGTAAATAATTTCTAAAGTAATTAAATAATCTGTGTAGAAAATGCTAGGTGCCACAGAATGTTGGTTGGTGCTCTTCATCATCTGGGACAAGATCCAGGCTGCCTGCCTCTTCTCATCCTCACATCTTAAATGGAAGCATGATACAACCTGTCCTGCTCACAAACCCAGAGCTTACAGTTGCTCTGAATTAATCAGTTTAGTCCTTCATTCGTAAAAATGAATGGACAACCAAGGATAGCCATATATTTGAAATTATCAATACAAAGAAGAACCAAGATGAACAAACAGAATAATTGACTCTAAAACAAATAGACAATACAGGAAATACATTAAACATTTAAAAAATTCCAATTTGCCTTAAATAATTCAAGAACTTGTATCCATAAAACAAAAACCGGATGGTATGAAAAACCAGAGAGCAAAAAAAAGTTCATGGAAACTACAATATAGCATTTAAATTAATTGAAAGTTTCTTGTTAAACTTATATAGTTTAATTTTTCAAATTAACAAACAAGTTGGAAGAGCTATTAAATAGAGCTGGAGAGGTGAGCAAAAGTTCATCTGAAACTAAGATGTCTGCAGCTCGTAGTATGGACTCATCCCACCATACCTCCAATGATCGTTAGCAAATCAAATCTCAAACTAAAAAATTGTCAAAATATAAGAAAAAGGAAAAAGTAGTAAGAGAACCAAATGGCTTCAAAATTCAAATAAAAAAGAATAAGAACTGAGAAACATAGTTCCAATGCCAAACTCCTTCGGGGGAAAGAGGAGCCTGGGCACAGAACAGGGAAGGGCCCTTTGTCCTCTCATCTTCCTCCCGGCACCTGCAAGTCCAAATCCCAGCTCCAGGCGCCTTTAAAGGAACCAGGGTCTAATCAGTTAGAAAGATCAGGAAATAGCGAGCTAATCAGAAGTGTGCAGGCAAGGGCTTCCCTGGTGGCGCAGTGGTTGAGAGTCTGCCTGCCAGTGCAGGGGACACGGGTTCGAGCCCTGGTCTGGGAGGATCCCACATGCCGCGGAGCGGCTGGGCCCGTGAGCCGCAATTACTGAGCCTGCGCGTCTGGAGCCTGTGCTCCGCAACAAGAGAGGCCGCGAGAGTGAGAGGCCCGCGCACCGCGATGAAGAGTGGCCCCCGCTTGCCACAACTAGAGAAAGCCCTCGCACAGAAACGAAGACCCAACAGCTAAAAATAAATAAATAAATAAATTTAAAAAAAAAAAGAAGTGTGCAGGCAAGAGGTAATGACAGGGCAAACAGTAGAGCAGGACTAGAAAGGAGGAGAGGGTCTTAAGTATTATTTAGGATTCCTGTTCTTAGAAACTGGATGTGCAATAATGGAGAGCGAGGAGTCAAGATAAGTCCCAGGTTTCCGACTGGAAGGCAGTGCTCCATCTGGGACAAGGGATACTTCAGGGCGACGTGCATAGAGGCAGTGCAGGAGGATCAGTAGGACAGGGTTCAGTGTTACGCAAACTGAACTGTAGCACTTCGAGCCTCTACAACACCACTTAGTATCAGTATCCTGTCGTGGTCTTCAATAATCATTTATGTGTTATTCTGGTTTCCTCAGATAAGCTGCAGCCTCCTCAGGGGCGTGTACTATTCTATTAGAACAGTGCTTTATACAAAATGACAATAATAACTATAACAGCATAATAATAGGAATAACAGCTATCATTTGCATGCTTACCATGTACCAGACAGTTTTCTGAGGGCTTTGCATGTATTAACTTATTTTAGCGCTGCCAACAACCATGTGAGGGAGGTACTTTCCTTATTCCTATTTTACAGATGAGGAAACTGGTTTTGTCCAAGCTAACACAGCTAGGGAGTGTTTTATATACTCTTTGAGTTGCATTAAATATTGTTACTGAAGACCATGAAAAACATGTAATGTTCTGACAACTATAGCATTAAATATTAGCAGTTAATATCTTGTCTAGGTATTTATTTATGGGATCACTGTGGTGTTAGAGTCTTGAAGGCATTAAATTTCTTGGGTGCCAGATATTTGAAATTTTACTATATCAGTTGATGAACGTTGCATGCCATACTAACCAATATCAACTTATTCCAAAATATCCCAGATGATTAGTTAGCAGTGTCATTTGTTCCATATTTTATGTATAGTAAAAGGGAATATTTTCTTCCTTAGACTGTTAGAAAAGATGAAGACATGAGCGAGGAAGAACCTGAAGATGAGGAAGATGATATTGACAACATCCTTGATGAATTTCCAAAAGATGAGGAAGTGATGAGTGAGGAAGATGAAGAGCAGGAAATTGATGCGCTCAAACGCCTGAGAGGTGAACTGGGAGAAAAATTTGAAGCAGATATGAATAATTTACAAATAATACAGGTTATTACTTTTTCATTTTTCATAATTCAAAAAATAACATTTGAGAATGAAACAAAAGCGATTTGGTTTATGCCTTGGTTTCTTTTTAACATTTCAAAAGAAATGTATATTTTTAGGGGTTAGTTCCCTTTCGTCAGCACCATTTACAATTATAAAAACTAGTTAATAAATCAAGGACAACATGGAAGCCACATAGGGTCAAAGTTTTAGCTGCCAACATGCAGTTGCTTGGAAGCTGAAAAATATTTGTTCTCTAGACTGAAGTAATCAGTTACTAGCAACATCCATGTGCTGTAACTAAATACTGCCAGCCTCCTTCCCACTAAAAATATTTGGTTTTATGATTTTTTTTCATTAGGAAGAATTTGAGAAGTTTTTGATACCAGTAATTCTCATTAATGGAGCTCGGAAAACCCACATTGTACAATACATATTGAATATGAAACTGAAACCGCTGGTGGAGAATCGTGCAAGCATTTTTGAGAAATGTTATCCAATATCATCCCGCCTTGCCCAGAAAATGCTCAGCTTTACCTACAAGTATATAAGCTCGTTTGGCTACTGGGACCCTGTAAAGGTAATGTCAGCAAATGTATCTGAAAGCCATGTTCTTTCTCTTATTTCTTTTTTTTTTTAAGTATGTCTAAGAAGACAGTGGATAAGTTCAAAAAATTGTAAGCATTGTATAGTATTCTTAACTAGCTATAAAAATATGTGTGGTTGTTTCGCCTTTCTGAAGTAGGAAAGTAGTTGAAGGGTTTATTTCTTTCGTCTATTTCTGTAGCAATCATCCAGTTCCAACTTGGTTTTAACTCTGTAGCAGAAGATGGTAGTAGAAATATTTTCAAACTAGACATCTAGAGAGCTGAGCTCTGACACAATTTGCTATCTAATTTTAGGCAAGTCCTTTAAACTCTTTGATTCTGTTTCCTCACCTTTAAGATGGGAGGATACTGCCATCAGGCCAATGTGATCAAATGCAAGAATATAAAGTTCTCTGGAAAGTGTGAGATACCATACAAAATGTGCCTTTAATGTTCGTCACAAACTTATTTCTAAGCACCGTATTTTTATGCAGTGTGGACAAACATTTAATGTAACTGGAATTCAGTAACTTCAAATATGGGATGGTTTTCAACAAATCTTAATCAAGAACATGCCAGCCACTGTGTCAGTCCCTGAGAACAGAGCAGTTAATAAAACAGACAAGGTTCCTTTGTCACGGGCCTTATATTCTAGTTGGGTTGGAGAGGGAGGATAGGCAATAAATAAGTAAACAAATAGGTTCTTGTCAGGTTGTATTAAGTGCTATAAAGACAATAAAAGAATGTCACGTAAAGGTGACCTGCCCTCTCGACCAGTGTACCTTCTTATTTCCATCGGTGAAGTAGCACAGTGGAGAAGACTATGGCCTCTCGAGCCAGACTGCCTGAATTCAAAACCACCACTTACTAGCTAAGTGACCTTGAACAAATTACTTCACCACTCTGAGCCATTCCCATTTGCACAATGGCAATAAGAATAGTCCCTACCTCACGATATTGTTACAATTACTAAATCAGTTAATTATTGTAAAGTGCTTGCAACAGTGCTTGTTTTTTTGTGAATGCTCAATTAATATAAGTTGTTGTTGTTATTAACGTGTATTGGTCACTGATAAAAAGTATTTTGGAGGAAGGGATCCAAAATGGAGCCATGTGCATATTACTTGAAACCTCCTTGTTGGTTGATGTTGATACAATCAGTTTCAATTCTACTTAATTGTGATATCTTCTTTACCTTAACTGTAAGGATGTCAAGAGAAACCTTTTCAAATATCATGCTGAAATATAGAAACATTATGACAGTTCCCTCCATAGAGAATCAGATAAAGTTAAGCACGTATTAGGATCACCTAGAAAGCTTTTGAAAAATAGTTACACCCTAACCTTCTCTTTGAGATGGGCAAGAGAGGGGAAGAAGCAGTCAAAGTCAGAACCCTATTTAAGGACCCATGTCCAAACATAATTAGGATTGTATAAAGATGCCTTGTGGAGAAATCAGTGCATGGTCATAGGAAGGGTTTAAGCATATAAATCATTTTTTCAGGGCTGTTGGGAATCTTTCTGGGTACCTGACCACTTGATGTTTCTGATTTGATGACACCTTGGGTATTCTGACCTATGGAGAAGAAAGATACATGCTAGATATTTTGGGCAATAGCAGAAACTATTGTAAGAATTCACACTTAATTTGTGAATCTGAAATGGAATCATTAAATGTTCAGCTTTTCTTTTATTACCAAGTATAAGAAATAGAGCAGACATTCCCACCCCATCCCTGAGTTTCTTCTTATCCCTAACATTTACTCCCGGCCATGAATGTCACTTCAGCCCAAGAATGATGATGCTGACAACACCGTTGACCTGTGACAACTATCCTGGTGTAGTTCTGGGGGAGGAGCAATATTACCAGACTGTTTCCCACCTACTCTGTCAAGTCCAGGGATGACTGATGCTTGGCCATCTGATGGTATAAAAAAGATACCCATTTAATTACCCAGTCGTCATCATCACCAATGCAAAGATGTGGGACCAGTCCTCCCTCTCCATTCCATACCGACACCTTAGGCTGCCTTTTAGGTGTATTCTTCCCTTTTGTGGCTGCTCTTGATGTTTGTGTGAGTGGGATTTCGTCTGTATAAAAATGTAGAAGAGAAGCTAGTGGGATTTGGCCTACCAGTACACTCCCATATATAACCCAGGACCCCACCTGTATTAGTCTACTCATGCTGCCATAATGGAATACCACAGACTGGGTAGCTTAAACAGCAGAAATGTATTTTCTCACTGTTCTGGAGGCTGGAAGTCCAAGATTAAGGTGCCAGCAGGGATGGTTTTTCTGGTGAGGTCTCTCTTCCTGGCTTGTAGATGGCCACTTCTCACTGTGTCCTCAGTGCTTTTCCTCTGTGCTCATGCACTCCTGGTGTCTCTTTTCTCTTCTTATAAGGACACCAGTCCTCAGATTAGAGCCCCATTCTTATAACCTCATTTAACCTTAGTTACCTCCTTAAAGGCCCTGTCTCCAAATACAGTAACTTTGAGAGTTAGGGCTTCAAACCATGATTTTGGGAGGACACATTTCCGTATATTACGCCACCTTAGGAATGGACCTGTGTGTGAAGATAAATTGGCCCATGAATATATCCAAATACCTTTACACTCCTTGGCAGAAACATTCAGTATATGCTAAACACATTATAAAGGAAGTAGAATAACTATAATTGTCAGAAACTGAAACATTTAAGAAAAACTACATTTATTCCATATGAGTATAAAATAATTCATTCTTTTTACAGTTTTTTAATATCAATATTTGATTATAATTAGTTTTCTTGTTCTATAAGAAAGATTTTACAAATTCGTTTTTTCAAGTGTATTTGAGGGAAATGCTGTTTAAAATAAAGCTTACTTATTAATTCAGTTGTGCATATATTGCAGCTAAGTGAAGGAGAGACAATCAAGCCAGTTGAAAATTCAGAGAATCTACTTCATCCTGTAATCCATCGTCAGTATATTTATTTTTTATCTAGTAAGGAAACTAAAGAAAAATTTATGAAGAACCCAATCAAATATATCCGCCAACCCAAACCTAAGCCTACTATGCCCATTAGGATTGCACTTCTGGGGCCTCCAAAATCTGGGAAAACTACAGGTAAGGGTGTGTTTGCCTTTACTATCCTTAAGCATAAAAGAATCTCCTGAAGACCAGGACCACTTTTCCAGGAAGCTAACTATCAAAACTGACTCAAAAAGAGACAGAACACCTAAATAGGCCAATAACCATTGAGGAGAAGGCATTCAAAAATATAGCCCCACTCCAAAACAGCCCAGAATCAAATGGTTTTGAAGGAAAATTATGTCAAACTTTCAAAGAATTAAAAATTCAAGAGATACTTCCTGTGTTTTTATAAGCTTTTCCAGAGCAAGGGAAAAGAAAGTAAACTGACCAATTTATTTTCAGTTTTTTTTTAAGTAAAGAATATAGTCCATACAATTAAAAAGGTATAAAAAATATAAATTCATTTTTAAATTAGCATGACCCTGATATCAAAACCTAACAAAGATAATACAAAAAAAGAAATTACAAACGAATATTATTTATAAATATAGTCAAATAACAGTTATATTAAGATTTTATTAGCATAAAAATTATATTTAAAATTTTATAAATATAATCTACTGTATTAATAAGTTAAAGAGTGAAAATCCATTATCTTAATCATTACTGAAAAAGGCATTTGGTAAACTATAATGTTTGCATTTTTTATATCTTGAGACTTTTTTTTTTTAAGGCAAATAGTCCAACAATAGGTGAGTGTGGTATTTCAAGATGACATGTGACATGATAACCACATGAACAGTGGCTGGTCGCGACGATAATAAAATGGGAAAGGGCAGATACCAGAGATACTTAAAAGGGAAATGACAGGACTTAATGACTGACGGCATAGAGAATGAAGGGGAGAGATGAGGTCAAAGATTAATTTTCACCAGAAATAATAAAAGGGAGTTTTGTATTTTAGCTCTTCAGATGAAAAGTGTGTTTTCCCCATTTAAACGTCTTAACATGATGAAGAGTCTTTAATAGCTGTGTTCTAAAAGTTCACAAAGATAATGATATTTCCCAAAGAAAGCTGTACATTGACATTCAAGATCCTACAACCACAGCAAAAAGTAAAATGTAGATTAGACAATCTGATTCCTCGATTTTTGTTGAAATAGAGGTTAATCTTTAAACAAAATGTCAAATTGTAAACGCTTAATTGTTTTCATAGCTTAAGAATAATAGGTGTGACTCTCGCGTTTGTGGCAAAGCTGAGATGAAGCCTTCTGCGGCCCTCACAGGGGAGTCCCTCCCGGGTGGCCCTAATTGTGGCCAGTTAACCTGTATTCCCTGTGGGACCAGATGAGTCTCAGTGTCCTCTACACACTGCTGTCTCCAGACCGTGATGAAGCAGGGTCTGTAGACCCTGTCAGAGCACACCCACATTTAACAGTAACTGGAAGCTATTATCTGTGGTCTCACTTAGCAGAAGCAGAGGCCAAGCCTGAGTCCTCTTTCAACAAATGGCAACATCTATGTGCCCTTGGACAAGTTATTCCATTTCAGTGGGCTGCAGTTCTCTCATCTATAAAATTGGAGCTTCAATACCCACTCTACGCACTTGATGGAATAGTTGAAAATATCAAAAAAAGTCACAGAAGAAATATTACCTCATAAGCTGTAAATTACTATTAAAATGTCAGATATGCCATTATAATTTTTAAAAATTACTTCCTAAGGATTAACTGCCACCTAACTGTATAGGGTAAGCTATCCTGATTGCAGCCTGGAGTCCGTAAATGGATAGATAGGGAAATGGTTTAATCCAGTGACACAAGGAGCATTGAATTGTTATTTTGGACATAATACCAAATACTAATAGTACACATAGGATGCCTTATAAAGCTCTGAAAAATTTTGCTACCTCGTGCAGAAGGAAAAAAAACACTTAAATGGTTTAGTTATAGAAAAACCTCACAGAGTTGGCTCATTAACCAGACCCATCAGCCACATACCTGAAGTGCTAATAATGATCGACCTTTGAACAGTATTAATTCAAAAAGATGTAGCAATTTTAATTTTTGAAATTACTTTGAGGAATGTGAAGATTAGCTTGCTGTTGATGTCAATTAACCAGAATCTGAAACTAAGATTAACTGATGAATTTGTGAAACGGAATAAGTTTAAAGTTTTAATGTTTTTCAGTTGCCAAAAAAATTTCAAGTGACTATGGCTTAAAGCGTTTGTCAATAGGAGATGCTCTGCGTTATGTATTAAACCACCAACCAGACACAGAGCTGGCACTTATGCTAAATTGGCATCTTCATAAAGGAATGACAGCACCTGATGAACTGGCTGTTCAGGCCTTAGAATTATCTCTGATGGGAAGTACATGTAATACTGCAGGGTAAGTGGGGGCCGTGGAGGTGGAGAGGGAGTGGGATGGAGTTACATCTTTGAAGAAATTACTCACTGGAATGTAAAACACTTAATCGTAAACAGGGTTTAAAGCTCTTGTAAAGTGTGTGTGATGTGCTTTTCAAACTCTGGGCACCTATATGGTTACATGTTTTAATTTTCTGTCAAGCTAAAACTCGGCTTGAACACTCAACATGCCAGAAGAGCCAACAGGCCACTTCCCTCCCTGCAGCAGCCCCTGAGCTGTCCAGGAGTCTCCAGGTTTACCCAATCCATAAGGGAGGCCTGTGCGACTTCCACAGCCCAGCAGAACTCCTCACTGCCCCATGGGGTGATGGAGGCGTGGCCCTCCCCTGTCCCCCCAGGTGGTACTGGTCCCGTGGAGATGGTCTCTCCCTGGCCCAGCTCTCTGCACAGGAAGCAGTGCCCCTCCCTTGATGCTGCACTTGGACAGGAGAGCCCTGTGCTTGAATGGTCTTCAGTTTACACTCCTCCGCTCCACCACGGCTTCCCTGGCACAGCCAGTGGTCCCAGCCAGTAGTAAAAGCCGATAAAACCTAAGGCCCTGCTCTTGAGCCCAGGTCATTGACTTAAAATCTTGCTGATTTACTCAAGGCTGTTTTCTATTAGGAGCCTCCTGGCCCTTCCCTACCAATGGTCCTTAATCAAGTCCTTGACAGTTCTAATTTCAGTTATCGGGGAGCAGATTCTGGAGTGTCAAGTTTTTTTCCCCAGAGAAGGCCCTGGGACTTAAGCAAATTGTGTTACCTCCTTCCTGGCATTCAGCTTTGCATAGGAGGGATCTTAGTGAGGGCAACGTCGGTTAAGTCACAAAGGTTTTATTTCACCTTAATACCAGGACAGTGACTGCCCAGTCACCCTGAATTTCCCTGATCCTGAGGGCCTCTCAAGTGATCCTTCACAGGACAAAGGAGTTGAGCTACTCTCCATTAAAAACCAACAATGGCGGGCTTCCCTGGTGGCGCAGTGGTTAAGAATCCGCCTGCCAATGCAAGGGACACGGGTTCAAGCCCTGGTCCGGGAAGATCCCACATGCCGCGCAGCAACTAAGCCTGTGTGCCACAACTACTGAGCCTGTGCTCTAGAGCCCGTGAGCCACAACTACTGAGCCCGAGGGCCACAACTACTGAAGCCCGCGCGCCTAGAGCCCGTGCTCCACAACAAGAGAAGCCACCACAATGAGAAGCCCGTGCACCGCAACGAAGAGTAGCCCCCGCTCGCCACAACTAGAGAAAGCCCACGCGCAGCAACGAAGACCCAAAGCAGCCAAAAATAAATAAATTTTAAAAAAAAAACCAACAATGGCAGCTCAATACATTCTCTAGTTGGCTTGCGGGCTATGTTAATTTATAATCCTCTCTGCCATGGAACTTAGAACTAGTTAGTGCCTAGAGACTTAGCTGGAGAGCACTGAGGGAGGACTAACCAGCCCTTCCTGGTGACTGCCAGCCAGCAAGCCCAGCTCAGCCACCTCAGAGTCGGTTTCCTGACTTTGGAATTTGTAGACAGCCTTTAGTCCTCTTCTCAGTTTGCTAGTGACACTCATTACCTTACACGGTTGGACTAACAAATTCTCCATCATTTCTGCTCAGAGGCCTGATGGGTGCTGATGAAATGATTCTCTCCCAGATACCATAGGGCTCTCTCACCAACTCCCCATCTTCCCTTCCACATCCAACCTCCGCACAGAATTTTACTACAAAAGCAAGCTTAGAACACAGTGTTTTCTGTATTTGCTTAATCTCTTACTAAAATACTATTAACTGTGCCAGGACCTTTTTTTTTTTTAATTTTAAAACATTTAAATGTACTTCTTAAAAACTTGATTTAGAAGACACTTTGTCTTACTGCCACTGACCTTTCAGTACAAAAACTTTACACTATCTGTTTGCTATAAAACTACAACATTAAGATCAGGGTTGGGTAATTCTTCTCTTGCTGGACATTCTGTTATAAGGAATGTCCATTAGTCTACTACTAATTGCTTTACATACTTGATCTATAATCTTTAAGATAACTCTAAGGGTTAAATATCATTATTTTACTATGTTTACTGAAAACTGAGGCTCAGAGAGGTCAGACCAGGTTTCAAATCTAAGTCTGTGTGCCTCTGAAGCCTATACTCTTTCCACTGTTTCATGCTAGAATAGTAGCACCAATTAAGTAATACAATGTTCAAGGTATTATGTGTATTATCTCTCAAAGTCCGCTAAAACCTAGCTCTATGATGCTAAGTGTATGAATCAGAGCTGTGTCTGTATGTTTGCAGCCCTCCTTCTGGCTCTTGGGCTGACTGAGGTTAAAAATATAGAGATAAAGGGAGTTCCCTGATGGCCTAGTGGTTAGGATTCCGGGCTTTCACTGCTGGGGCCCGGGTTCAATCCCCGGTCGGGGAACTGAGATCCCTCAAGCCACGCAGCCAAAAAAAATAGACAAAGAGGGCAAGGTGACAAGATAAATCAAGTTACATAGGAACAGTACGGGGCTAATCCTAAAGATAGACTGCTTCTGGAAGACAGAAAGGAAGGTCTGAGAGAAAAGACATCTGGAATTTTTATTTTCATGTTTCTCCTTATTAGTGTTGTCATTGATGGATACCCTGTATCTAAATATCAAGTGAGTCTCTTGGAAGCTAGGTCAGTCATCCCCATGGTCATCTTTGAGTTGGATGTGCCTTCCAAAGAGATTTTCAAAAGATTGCTCCTGGAAAAAGAAAAGGAACCAAGGTAATGTGTGTGATGAAAACAATGATAAAGGAATAAACTTTAATCAACCAGAAAGAGCAGGTTTTTAACAGCTTTTTCCATTCCTTCTGTTTCTCTATTAGTTTGCCTTATCCATTGCATAACAGCTCACAGATTATAGCTGTCAAGAACTCAAAGTACCGCAAAAATATTGATGAGATTAGGCAATATTATCAACAACAACATCAGAACTGGTATGTGATTGATGGCTTTCACAGCAAATGGTGGGTATGGAATGAAGTCATTAAGAAGGTTAAAATGGTGAATAAACACATGCAGATATACCTGGGAAGAATAAAAGCAGGTAAGAAAATGTGTAACTCTGAAAACACAATAAGATGTGAATTTGAAGTCTATGCATGCCTAACTCATGTTACCATAATTCATTCAATTTGAACATTTGTTCCCATGACCTTAATCAGTATTTTAAATACATAGTATTTTCCAATTATGTGGGCATGTATATTCGTTCTAATAAATGACTGCCTCTACTCAAGCTATCAGCTTAGCTCTCCAGCTAAGTCTCTAGGCACTAACTAGCTCTAAGTTCAATGGCAGGGAGGATTATAAATTAACATAGCTCGCAAGCCAACTAGAGAATGTATGGGGCAGCTATCATTTATTCAATGTCCATGTGAACCTATCACCTAAAAGAAATACGTGGTCTCTCACTAGAAGAGTTTATGGTGTTTGGAAAGCCATGTAAGAAGCTAGTTTCAAGCATGGTAGTTATATGAGGGCAGGGGTCTGTGGAGTGACACTTGGCAAAATTTTGTTTAGGAATCTAGAATTAGTTATTTTTACTGTTTACTATGAAATTATAGTAGTATTTAAATGTTGATTCTATTAAAAAATTAATTTTAACATAGAATGTTTTTAATCTGTATTTGGAATGCATGAAAGAAAATGTTTGATTATATATTCCTAGAAGTTTCTTGATTTTTCTCCAAAAATACACAAAATAGAAGGAAAGTTATCTATATCTCATATCTCTAAAAAGAGTGATGATGCCAAAGAATTTGTCTGGAGGGGTTTCACAGACATCTGTTTAATGACTTTGTTTAACTTTGGCAAATACGGAGAAGGTATAAGGAGGTGTGAGGGAGCAACGGGACACAGAGAATCTTGTACGAGGAAAAATGCAGTGAGGAGTCTGATAATGATGGCATCATTGAATCTTGATTTGCTTCATTATTTGGGCATCACCAGCATCTCTGGTTCCTGTTTGTCTGCAGACTGGGAATTTGTTTTCACCCGAGGATTACAAGGGATGAAGATAAGAGTGCAAGGGAAGAGAGAATTGAGTTTTAGAAACCTACTCCCAATAAGTTTTGGATAGCATCACACTAGTAAAACATTCCACAGCAGGCTTTGAAAGCAAAACTTATGCCTCATTCATCTTTCTGTTACCCTACTTCACCTTTCCTGCCTCAGATTGGGTTGCCTGAAAACAGACTCATGGTGAAAGGTTGTGTGCAGGAAGTACCCTCAGGAGTCGAGTTGCCAGATTAAGCCAATAAAACTACCGGACGCCCAGTTAAATTTAAATTTCAGATAAATGACAAATAATTTTTTAGTCTAATTATTTCCCAAATGTTGTATGGGACATATTTATACTAAAAACTCTTCATTGTTTATCTGAAATTCAAACTTAAGTGGGCATCCTGTATTTTAATGTCAACTCTAATTAGGAGATACACCTGTGGGGAAGTTAGGCTAGTAGAACTGAGCAGAGGGAGAAACTAACCTGCAGTATGGTGGAAACAGAAGCCTCCCTGGATGCTATAGGGAAGCACTGGAGCTACGATGGACCTTCAAAATTTCCCAAACTGAGGGGAGAGGCCAGGCTTTATATCCTCCCATTGGCTTGTCATTGACCAAAGGTCACTCCGGGAGGGTGTATAACCTGTAACAGAGGGGCAATTCCCAGTGCGGCTGTGATCCATTAGCACAGATATTTCCAGCAGCTGGGGGATGGGTGCATCAGCCCTGAAGAGAGGGATCCGGATGGGGCACCACAGTATCTACTACATTATTCCAGATATACTTGCCTCTGCCTTGAATAGTTTAATCTAATTGAAGCTGCCCTCTTGCTTTCCTGCTTCAGCATCTACCTGATAATCTATACCTGATTGTTTGAATTTAGTTTTGATTTTTTTATATATTCTCCACTTGCTTTGTATGTTATTCAAATAACCGTCAGGGGGCCAGTTCATTCTCACTAATGAGATGGAGCAAGGTCAGGGCTAGAAAACTAAAGAGATTCCTCCTCATTCTGCCACATTCCAGAAAAGGATATATAGACATTGCCAGATGTCATCAAGACTATCCCAAGAATCAGAGAAAGAGATACTTGAGTGTCTTTTAGGATTTAAAGTGATTTGAGTCTAAATTACCCTGTCACTAAACCTGTCAGGATTGGTGAGGTCAGCACATTTGAGCTAAAGAGCAACATACAAGTGTAAAACTATATAGTACCATATGGTATAATATTATAGCACTATATAATACTATATACTTTAACAACACTATTATTATACCATAGTACTGTGCGTTATAATACTTTAGAATAATATTACACCAATGTAGTATTATAGTAGTGTAATATTCTTTTTAGGAAAGGACGGATGGGGCTTCTTAGCCTTTTCATCTGTATCATAAACAATGGATGGAATAGTGGATTAGTTTGTCTATTGCTTCATAACAAATTATTCCGAAACTTAGCAGCTTAAAACAACACACACACAGTCACTCACAGTTTCTGTGGGTCAGGAATCCAGGCACAGCTTAACTGGGTCCTCTGCTTCAGGGTCTCTCACAAGGCTACAGTCAAGGTGTTGGCCAGGATTGAGATCTCACCTGAAGGCCCTACTGGGAAAGAATCCACTATCATACCCATTCATATATTGTTGACAAGATTTCGTTCCTTGAAGGTTGTTGGACTGAGGGCCTCAGTTTCTTGCCAGCTGTTTGGCTGGGGGCCACCTTCAGTTCCTTGCCATATGGACCTTTCCAACATGACAGCTTGCTATACCAAGTGAACAAGATAAGGCAAGAAAGAATGCCAACAGGACAGAAATCATAGTCTCATGTACCTGTTTTAGTTTCCCAAGGCTTCTGTAGCAAATTACCGCACACTGGGTGACTTAAACAACAGAAATGTATTCTCTCACAGTTCTGGAGGCCAGAGGCCCCAAATCAAGGCATTGGCAGGGCTGTCCTCACTCTGAAGGCTCAAGGGGAGTATCTGTTCCATTTCTTTCTCTTAGCTTGCAGTGTTGCCAGCGATCCTCTGCATTCTTTGGCTTATAGACACATCACTCCAATCCTAAGGGTTACTTTTATGTTTACACTGTCACATAACAAACTAATCCATGATTTATGCTTCATAATTTTAGTATTAGTGTAAGACCTTCCTTGGCATAATTAAAAAAAAAAAATGAAACTTTTCACTGTGAAAAGGACCACTAACAAAATATATTGGGATCAGAATTTACTCATTATAATTAAGATGTATAAAAAAGTAATTTTATTTTCTGTAACATCTCATATTGTTTTGGAGTCCCTATTCTAGTGGAATACTAGGGAGAAAACTCTTAAACTTGTCCATTGAATGAACTTGGGCTTTTTTTTTTAAAAATAGAGTTGTTAGGGTAAACCTAGTCACTTTTGGGAAAATGTTTCTTCCCCTCTCTTGGGTGCCATCAGGGCACAGGGAGAGGTTTGTGTCAGTAACATCATGTCAACAAACTATTTTCACTTCCTGAAATCTATCCCATAGAAAAAATTTAAATATGTAGCAAATTGATGTGTGTAAGTGGCTATGTATATATACATGTACATATATATGTGTGTGTGTATATACATATATATTGTTTATAACATATATATAGTTTATAATAGCTAAGAATTAAAAACAACCAAAATATTTATCAACAGATAATTGGTTGAGTAAACTAAATGTACATTTTTACAATGGAAAACTGTGCATAAATTAAAAGGAATTAGGTAAATCATATAAACTGATATGGAAAGGTGTCAAAGGCCATACTAACTGATAAAAGCAAGTTGCAGAATAATGTTTACAGTATAGTGGCACAAGCATCTTATATGCAAAAAATATATACATGTGTATATGCAAATGTATTAAAAAATCTGAAAACGATACAAACTCAACAGTGATTACCTCTCAGAAGGGATGTTGGATTGAGAGTATGGAGGTGTGAAGAGAAATTTTTACTTTTTACTCTGTGGAATTTTACAATGTGTACTCATTTGTATAGTGCTAGCATAATTGAAATTATTTTCATTTTGAAAACGATTGTGTTTTCTCTGAAAAAAAAATAATAATAGTTAATCTGTTAATAATAGGAAAAGCCGCCTGCATTGACAAGTTATGTATCTCACCTGAAGAACTGATTTCTCGCCTGGGCGAATTTGGACAGTTCTGCCCTGTCAGCCTGGCAGAATCACATGAATTAGTTGATTGCTCTTTAACTGATTCCTTGGAATTTGCAGCAGAGTTCAGAGGGCACTATTATAAAATGAGTTCTCAGGAGAAATTGAATGTAAGTTTGTTCCTAACTCCAAATATTTACCAGGGAAAGAAAATACCTGTCTCAGAATTCACCAAACAGGAAGGGGTGGGCACAGCTGGGAACACCCAGGAATTGGGGACCAGGAGCCCCAATTTTGGAAACTGTGACCCTGGATTCAACGAGGCAACTCAGAGTCCAGTCCTAAGACTGCATCCCAAGACATATTTTGGCACAAAGCAAAAGTTCAGGGTCAGTGATGGACCCTCCACCTGGGTCAGCTTAACAGGTAGGGAGCCCCAAGGGTGAGCCCGCCCGCGAAGGGGATGCTGAACATCTGGGTGGGGATTCCGTTCAAAGGGTGCAGAAGGGAAGTCAGAGTCGGTAGAAATGAAGCAAGACCGACGTCTGTCTCCTGTGCTTTCAACTTTTTTCTATCACTTTAATTTCCTGTGTACCATATATTGCTATTTAATGCAACAGAATACAGACTTGTTCTAATATTATAATGACCATAATTTGGTGATATAAAAAGGTTGTAGCTGAAAACTAATCAGGTGCCTCTGAACATTTTATTTTCCTCTGAAGAATTTGAATTTTTTTATCACTTTATGAAAACGACATTTATTTCTTCCTGCTTATTTAAATGATAATCACAGAATTTTAAAACTGGAAATGACATTAGAGGTCATGTACCTGGTCTGCTCCCTTCATTTTAGAGTGATAACTGAAGCTGGAGAAGCTAACTCACCTGCCAAAGGGCACCCACCTAGTTAGTTATACTGTAGGACAGGAAGACTATGCACGCCAGTGCCTGGGACATAGTAAGAGCTCAACAAATGTTTTTTGTATAAGTAGATGAGTGAGTGAGTGAGTGAGTGAAAGTAGGAGAGACCTTAGATGAAATCACTTGCAAGTATTACTGTAAGGCACTTGCAGTCAGGGAAGGAGCTATAGTAGTGCAGAAAGCAGCTCTCAGATGGTTTGAAGGACGAACATTGCTACTGAAAATGGGGACAGTAGCAAGAGAGCCTCAGTGGATTCTCATTGGCATAGTATTCCTGTCTCAAGCGGTCACGTTGCTGTAATCTTTTCTTATAGAGATTTTTGGAGAACCCCGAATTATACGTGCCTCCATTAGCACCTCATCCTCTCCCATCTCCCGACATGATGCCCAAAAGGCTGACACTGTCGGAGCTGAAGAGCCGGTTCCCTAAGTGTGCCGAGCTCCAGGGCTACTGTCCAGTGACCTATCAGGATGGCAAACAAAGGCAAGTCCTTGCCCTCGTGCAAGTACAGGATGACAGCTCTACTCAGAATAAGTGGTCCATATTAACAGTCTTAACATTTTGATCAAAAGGTCACTATTGCTTAACGGGAAAATGTTCTATTTCTTCCTTGAGTGGCAAAGATAGAAAAATAAACTATTTTGACACTTTATTTATACAGTACTGCATATTAATTATACAATACATAGTTGTTTTTGTTTGTTCCTTTGTCTTTCAGATACGAAGCCCTAGTACCTGGTAGCATTCACTATGCTTTAGAATATCGTGATCGTATATATACCTGTGAGAGTAGAGAAAAACTTGAGAAATTTTTGAGGTGAGACCATTCACTAAGTCACAAACCTTTACTGAATATCTGTGTTAACTGCATCATGCTGGGATAGATACACATGTGAGTGCACACACACACACATATGTGCATATATACATACACACAGCTGAAGGGGCAGCAGTTACTTACCTACTGCCACACATTTCTGTTTTTCACAAGAAGCTGGAAACCAAATTTCTTCTTACATTTATCTGATTTTTAAACTTTTGTGACTGATTCCGTTTTTTAAAAATCACAATGTGGATCAAATCACATCTGCAGATAGAATTTGTGCAGTAGTTTGTGACCTCTAGTGAAGATCACTGTTTGAAGAAATTAAACAGTGAAAAGAGAAAAGACATTAATTGCTGGAAGGGATATAGGACTGAAGGAGTGAAGGAGTGAAAAAAGGATTTTCTTTTTTCTTCAATGGGAAAGGTACGAACATGTTAAAATGCAGGTGCCTGGGAAGGATCCAATAAAGAAGGAAATGCCGAAGGTGGGAGAGAGAGAGAAATTGCTATTTAAGATTTCTGGAGAGAGGGTGAAACAGGGATGCAAAGAAGGGGTGGAGACTGACCTTAGCTGGGAGGTAAGCTCCAGCGTGGAGAAAGGAGCCTGTGTGTGGCTCTACTTGTGGTGAGCAGTTGAGGAAGTTTGGTTCTGATGCTTCTCCTTGGATAGCCTGGCCCCCATGTGGGGGTTACTGGGAGGGTTAGAAGTGTGAGGGCAATAAAGGAAGCTTTATATAGTTGCTGTGAAAAATCAGAACACTGAGGAGAGCTGAGCAGGGCTAGGGACCCAGGCAAAGCTGGCCGTCATGAATTTCTAGGAGCCCCAGTCTTCCCACTTGTATCATTTTCACCACGGGAGAAAAACAGGCAGTGAACGTTATCTTTCAGCTGTCTCTTGTGTGTCCACCTTCCTGTGTACACACAGTGAGCACATTTGTGAGCATCCGTCTAATGGATTTTGTGTTCTTAGGTCGCCACTGAAATACTGGGATCAGAAGCTTCCTTACAAACTTCCCCCGTTAAAGGAACCGATGTATCTCACTAGTCTGCCTTTGCCTGGATATCTGGAACAGGTTCACTTACATGAGTTTCTATGCATAGATATTAGAAGACTACAGCAATCTCTTCTTTAACAATAATTTTTGTTTTGGTAACAGTGAAATTCAAGGCAGAGTTTCCTGATTTTAAGCTGCAAATCCACTTTTAACCTATTTTGGTTTTGAGTGGTTATGAAAATAAAATGTGGGAAAAGCCCCCGTTTCCATAGCTAATTCCCAAATACCTGCACTACAGTGAAAAAAGAGTAAGATGTAAGAAAATTATTTACATCTGACTTGTAGTTTGTTTATTTTGAATTTCAGTGTCTGTAAAACTTTTTCTTAATTTGAAATGTGTAAATTCAGTCTCTAAGAGGTTTTTTTCCCCTGCTCAAAAGAGTTGAGTTGAGGTGTCACCACAACTGAACCACCAAACACATATTTTGCTCAAAATCTGGATGAAGCTATCTACTCAATCACATCTTATTTCTCTAAATATACCTCTTTCTGAATATAGTCAAATTTATCAGTAGCCAACCACTATTTTAAAGGCTTTTAAAAAAAAAATTCTATAAAACAGTTGCCTAGGGCACAATTTCATACCTTTCTTACAAATTCCTAATCACTTTGCTTTTTCTCAGCTCCCCTAGATGGTTAGCCTTCAATCTAGTTTAATTTCAAAAGGCAAGATGACACTCACCCAGAAAAGGGTATTCTCTTCTTTTCCTGCTTGGGGCTCCAGAATCTGGACTGCAGTGATAACTGTGGTCTCTGGAATTCCTGGTCAGGTGGCCCAGGGTCCTGAGAGTGGGAGGCAAGCTGGCCAGTTCTGAGCCATGGAAGCAGAGATGGGCTAAGACAACTCAAAGCCGAGGGTCCCCTCCTTTCTTTTTTAACTTTTTGTTATGGAAATGCCAAACATATAAAAATAGAACTGTGTAATGAAACCCACGTATCCATTACCTAGCTGGCGCTAAGCCAATTTGTAGTTTTTATTTTTCCTAATCAAATGTATTTTGTGTTTCTGTCCTGCTGGCTAAGAGCCCATTTAACTATCTTTGTAAGCTCCATCCTCAACCCCAGGAGGCTATTTGAGGCAAAGAATAACCTCTTTATCTATTTGCCACAAGAAAATAAAACAAACTCAAATATACACATAATCTGTTCCCTACCTGCAGGGTATTGCAACTGCTCTAATTAAAGCCATGAATGCAGCAGGATGCTTAAAGCCCAAATTCCCCTTCTTAAGTGTACAGAGATCTGCACTACTCTATATAGCATTTCATCTAAAAGGTATGTCTTTTTTTTTTTTTTTTTGCTAGAAATGATATGCTACTCAGAACTAGTTTAATATTAATTGTAGTATAATGTGATAAATAGGATTGTTGAGTTGGGTTGGTCACTTGCATGGGGTGTGTGTGGTGTTGGTAGCAAATATTTTAGCAAAAATATCAAAACTGAGTTTCTAGTTTTTAAAGCAGGGGCTACGAGTAACCTAATCAGCACTCAATAATCCATTCCATATAGGAAGGTGAATAGAGACAATTATGATCTAAAATAGAATAATCCCCACATCTTATTTGGGATTTGGATATCTTCCTGGCCGTAGCTGTGCAACTCAATCACACACAAAGTTCTCCTTCTCTTTAATATAGTGATTCACTAACCTAACAGAAAACATTCACAGTCCTATGAAATTTTCTACAGCCTTTAATCCCAAAGGTTCTGAGTACACAAGAAAAAAATATAAGAAGAAGATGGAGCAGTTTATGGAGAGATGTGAACTCATTACATACCTGGGTGCCAAGATGACCAGAAAATACAAGGAACCTCAGTTTAGAGCCATTGACTTCGATCATAAATTACAGACCTTTCTCTCTCTTAAAAATATAGACCCAGTCAATGGATAGAATGCTTGGGTAACTGCACCCGGAATCTTAAGAGTTACCTGAAAGGGATAAAAAGCAAATAGATTGAAAATCTGGCCCTCCCTGATGTACTTTTCCCTCCTGAGTGATACACCACGGCTGCCAGACTTCAAATGAATTCAGAGCTCTGCCAGCCAGGAAGGAGTGCTCTTCTGTAAGCCTAAGTTCTCATATAATTGTAAAGTTTATTGCTCTTTGCCTGAACTTTGAGGTTTTAACGAAAGTTATTCCATTTAGAATATTTAGGTAACTTATTTTACTTAATGAATCTATTGTTCATTTTCCTTTTTAATATTTTCAGCAGAAAGGTCAGTCTCTGTTAAATGTAAAGTCATTTATGCAGTAAATGTTAGAAAGCTTCAAGAAACAAAATTAACATGTATATAAATAAAATAGAAATATTGGTTACACTTTTAACATAGGGAGTTGTTGGTAAACTTCATGAACCTAAAGATACTTTATCATTTTCCCAACAAAATAAATGGATTTTGAGGTAACTAAATGGCTGCTGCTTTTCTTTTTCTCAAGTATCCAAGGAAACATGCTTTATACATTATTCTGTAGTTAGAAATCGCCTGGATATTTGAGAGAGATGAAATCTAGAGTCTTTTTATATGACATTATCAAGAAGTATATGCTAGAGGAAAATTACTAAATTGAATTTGAATGAGATTTTAAAAATAAGATTATCAGTTTTTCAGCAGGAGTATAAGAAATCTAGCACGTGAAATAGCAAGATTGTCTCTTTAAAAAAATGAAAAGTACAACCATTATTTAACCTTGGGTAAATCTCAGTTTCGATGAGCCTTTGTTTCTTAAACTCTAAAATGAATGATTTAGCTCTTTTTTTCCAGCTTTATTGAGGTGTAATTGACAAATAAAATTATACATATTTAAACTTTACCACGTGATGATTTTGATATAGGTATACATTGTGAAATATTTACCACAATCAGGTTAATTAACGCATCCATCACCTCACATCGTTACTTTGTGTGTCTGTGTAGTAAGAATGCTTAAGAATCACTGTTAGCAAATTTCAAGTATCATGACAATATTACTAACTATAGTTACCATGCTCTACATTAGATCCTCAGAATTTATTCATCTTATACCTGAAAGTTTGTACCCTTTGATCAATATCTCCTATTTCTCCCTTCCCCCCAACCCCTAGCAACCACTCTTCCACTCTCTGCTTCTATGAGTCTGACCTTTTTTTTTTTTTTTAGATTCCACATATAAATGATACCATACAGTATTTGTCTTTCTCTGTCTGGCTTATTTCATTTAGCATAATGCTCTTCAGATTCATTCATGTTGTCTTTGATACCTACAATTTCAACAACGTTAATTAAAAACTAGAAGCCTGTTTTATATATATTTTATATGATATATTTAATAATAAAACAAGTTTTAAACAAAAGCTAGAAGCCTATTGTCAAAGTTAGGATAAACCCCAAAAGCCTTTGAAGAGTTACTGATATACCCGTAGGTGAATCATTATTTTTTCAGGAGACTGGGAGCTGTCAGTAGCTACCAAGTTTTACCAGCAACGTTAAGGTGCCACTCACTCTTCTCTTCCCAGTGCTGAATACTGCTAATTTACCATCTTCCCATAGTGTTCTTAACATGTCCACAGGCCTCCTCAGCCATTGTGTTTTCTTCTATGGGTATAAGAAGTTTCCTTTAGCAATTAAACCCAAACTTTATTGCTTCAGCTCCCTCACCTTTATGAAGGGCAGTAGTCATGCAAAGTACCCCCAGGTATCTCTTGAGAGGCAGGGAGTATCTCATAGGCTCCAGAGCAAGTCCACACCCACTGGATATCTGCCATCTTCTGGGGATCTTGTTCTCTAATATGGCTTCACTCTGAGAACTGTACAAACCCAAGGGTGTGAGAAATCTCATCCATCATTGTTCTGGAGCTGCTGAGTCTACACAGAAGTGGGATGAATGCTTCCTCTCTCCTGAGGAGGGAGAAACTTAATCCCTGAGCTGAGCAAGGGACCAAATGCCAAGGCTCCCTTTTCATCCCTGTCTCCACAGAGTCTCTTCTTTCAAGTAAATCTATTTAATAGAGTGCAGCAGGTAGGAGCATTGGGTAGGGAGTGGGGAATCAAATTTCCAGAGCAGCTTATAGCTCTGGACATTCCAGGTCCCTAACACTCGCATGCAAATTACAGTTCATTACATGTAGGACTCTATTTAGAATAACCACAGACAGGGCTACCATTCCAGGCTGTTTGCTGTGCTGTGTGCTACTGGCTTTACATACACTATCTCATTAAATTCTTACACATTGTATTAATACACACGAGAAGAGTTTCTTACCCAAGATCACATAAGTAGTAGAATCCAGATTCAGACCCTGATCAGACTAACTCCAGAACCTTGCTCTTCCTTTACCACCTCCTACACTGTAAGTCCATCTTGGAAACCACCATAATGGTGTCAGTATTCTTGGGGCATTTCATTGGCCAGAGTCCTTTGGGCACTCGTGCATGCATGTGCGTGTGCGTGTGCGTGTACTTTAGAATATAAAAATATTACAGAAGACTCAGGAAAATTTTTTCCGTTGAACCCAAGACTCCCTAGCCCCACCCCCTACATGCATTCACACCCCACCTGTAATGGTTGCAAGTTGTGTTTTCTTTAGCAAGTTAGGTCAAGAGGTCTGTGTCCCTAGTAAGGGAGAATGACATTTCTCCAATGAGAAAGGAGAACATGCATCATTTAAAAACCTGTTATTGAAATCTTTTGTTTAGAAATTATGCTTGCATATTATTATAAATAATCCATCAACTGGTGTCCTGAATACGATGAAAGAATATTCTGACAGGGTGTCAAGGGACCGTGAATTTCTTCCCTGAGTGAAGCAGTAAGAGAGTGAGTGGCCAGCCCTCGGTGCTCACTGGGGCTCATTACCCCCATGCTCAAGGATGCCACCCGACCACTTCAGGAAGAGGCTGAGGCAATGCCCATCCAAGGGTCAGGGAGAGTGCTCAAGCAACCTGTGCCTCTTACATAGCTTGTCTAGATGTCATATTTACTACAACTAAAAGAACACATAATTTCACCCAGGAAGGAGAGGTAGTGCCCATTTGACAGACCCTAAGATAAAAAGTAATATAATTACAGTCAATGAAATATGGAAAAGTAGGCAAAGGATTTTGCACTTCCTTTCCAATTAACACTCAGATACATCAAGTGGATATACTATATTTGACCATTCCTATTGCTGGACTATGTACTGTTGTACTATATTTTAAAATGCTGTAATGAAACTTTTTTCACCATATTTGGGATTATTAGCCTGATATAAATTCTGGGAAACAAAAGTACAGGGTGAAAGGATATGAATTTTAAAAAAATAAGATGATGATACTAAATGATAGTAATAAAAGTGGTGCTCTTGGACACTCCTGGGAACACTGTGAATCGCTATTTGGAAGGCAGCTTAGTAACAGGAATTGAGACCCATAAGAATAAATGGGTGGAAAGCAAACACCTTGTTACTTTAACTTGAATTAATAGTGATATTGAACATTATTACATAGGTTGGTCATCAGTTGCATTTCTTCTTTTGTGAATTATTATTTCATGCCCTTTGCTCATACTCATTGGGTATTTTTAAATTGTTTTGCATGAATTCTTTATGTAATATACACAGTAAATAAGTCCTATTTTTTAGGTATCAAAGTAAGAGCTGTTCATCCTCCTCTTATGATATTGAATACTTTTCTAAGCTCTGGAGGTTTTTCCATCTTCAGAGATTTAATCAATATTCTATTTTGTTTTCTTTGTGTGTGTGTGTGTGTGTGTGTGTGTGTGTGTGTGTGTGTTTATATTTAATTCTTTAAGCCGCCAAGAATTAATTTCAGGATATGTTGTGAGCTGTGGTTTTAAATTCTTCAAAACTCAAAGTAATAAATACTATGGTTTTTCAAAAACATTTTCAGTTTTATTATATATTTCATTTTATTCTCAGTGCATTTATTAAAAGTTTTCATAAATTCATTGGTGAAGAAGGAGTTCAAGAACAGGGAAAAAGTGAGAGATATATTTTATATATGTATGCCTCAGTCTCATTGTGGGTGATTTTTTTTGTTTTATCTTTTTTGGTCTTTTTGTTTTGCTTTTACAAATGAAGGCCTGAGTAGAGGTATATCTACAAAGCCTGAGGGCCCTTAATTATGGGTGGTTCTGGGAATAATACTTAGAAGGGTAACATCTGAATTTAATGGACCTTTCAAAATTGAGATTCTAACCAGGAGGTGAAAGTCATTCCAAGGCTTAAGGAACACATATATTCCCCAAACCTGTGAGCCAGGCATGTTGAAATCTGCTTAACCTATACAGGCATGTGCATATTTACAAGGAACTCTCCCAGTCTAGGGTAAGAGATAAAAATATAAACAGATACACACCACCCCTGTGTACTGCAGGAGATATGGAGCCTAGAAACTGGAGCACTACTGAATTAGTGCTATAAAATCCCTGTAAAGTGCTTTATAGTCCCTAGAAAATGCCCCATTGGCATTGAACATTGTCAGTTGCCTTTCTGTTCCCTTCAAATCCCTTTCAGTCATAATGAGCCTTGGACTATAATTTCTTCCAGCTACAGTTATCAGTCAGCTATCATAGCCTACAAAGATGTTTTCTGATGCCCTTTGTAATGGCAAAGGGCTTTCACCAACCTTCACTTGCCAGCTGATCATGGCCCTCTCCTTCCTTCAAACTCCTGCCAAGTTCTCCATTGACCCAATCCACCCAGAAGCCGGTATGTGCTGGGCTCTGCTGATGAAATCCTTGCAACCTCCCAGGGCCAAAGATGGAGACAAAGGTGGACAATGGATTTGGTGGAGAAAGAGAAAAACTCCCTCTTTATCAATATTCACTCTGTAAGTGATCTCACTTACAACAATTTATAGTCTATACCCTGATAACTCAAATATTAATATCTCAAGTTCTTTTCTCACCTCTGAACTCCAGACTCTTATCTATAATTGCCTACTGTATATCTTTACTTAGTTATCTAGTTGACATCTCAAATTCAATATGTCCACCCCATACTTGTTATCCACCCAACCTCTCTTCCTCCAGTTTTCCACCAGATCAGTTAATGGTAATACTGTATACTCAGTTGATTTGGCCTCACACCTAGGGATTAACCTTGATCACATTCCTTCCCTCACTCCCAACATCCACTCTCTCAACAAGCCCTGTCAAAGAGAACTACCTCCAAAGTATACCATGAGTCTGGACTTTTCTCATGTTTTGCACTGATTTCACCTAGTCTCTATACCTCTACTCATGTCCCTCTAGGATCTACTTTTCATCTAGTACCTGGATACTCTTAAAATACATAAATCAGGTTCATCAGTCCCATTTTAAAATCTTCCAATGGCCCCCTATCTCAGTTAAAATAAAATCAAAATTCCTTACTCTTGGTATATGTTAATTTTATGTGTCAATTTGGAGGGTGTTTTTGGATGAGATTAAAATGTAAACCAATGACCTCTGAGTAAGCAGATTGCCCTCCATAATGTCAGTGGGTCTTATCTAATCAGTTGAAGATGTGCATAGAACAAAAATACCAGCCTCCCCAAGCAAAAGAGAATCTTCTAGCAGCATGCCTTCAGACTTCATCTACACCATCAGCTCTTCTGGGTCTTGAGCCTGCTGGCCTATACTGCAGATTTAAGACTTCCCAGCCTCCATAATCATATGAGCTAATTTCTTATAATAAATCTAAATCTCTATATATCCTATTGGTTCTGTTTCTCTGGATAACTCTGACTAATACAGCATAAATGGCCTTGTAAGGGCCCTGCCTAACTTTTCAACATATTCTCCAATTCTTTTTTATCTGTTCCTTCCTTCTTTTGTATTGACTAAGGACTTTTTAATTGTTTTCTCCTCTAAGGGTTTTGAAGTGCCTGCATTCTATTTATATCCATTGAGTGGTTACCACTATTCTTAACATGCATACTTAGTCTAAAGGCAATCAATACCTCTATCCTTAAAACACTTAATACCAATCACCAGCTCCCATCTTAAATGCTATTTTTATTCAATATTTTAGATCTAGTCTACTTGTTTACTATCCAAATTAGGCATTTTCTTTTCATAATCAGTGTTTGTTTAGATTTTTCATTTTTCATCTCTCACCATTCCATCTTACATCTCAGACTTTCCTCCTAGCATTATCTTCCTTCCTAGAGTAGGGTTTGTTGACAGTTAATGATTTCAGTTTTTGTTTGTCCAAAAAAACAAAATTTTTTTTGGCTGCATTGCGTGGCTTGTGGGATCTTAGTTTCCCAACCAGGGATTGAACCTGGGCCCTCGAAAGTGAAAGCGCCAAGTCCTAACCACTGGACCACCAGGGACTTCCCCTCCAAAATTTTTTTGATTTTTCCCTTGTTCCTTATGATAATTTTATGGTATACAAAATAGAAACAGACAATCTGAATAGGCCTATATTGATAATGAAACTTAATCAATAAATAATAACCTTCCAAAATAGAAAGCATCAGGCTCAGATGGGTTCACTGGTGATTTCCACCAGACGTTTAAAGAAGAAACTATGTCAGTTCTCTATAGTCACTTTCAGAAGACAGAGGCAGAGGGAATACTTCCTAGTTCATTCCATGAGGCCAACGTTACCCTAATACCAAAACCTGACAAAGACATTACAAGAAAACTACGGACCAATATCTCTCATGAACATAGATGCAAAAATCCTCAACAAAAATATTAGCAAATTGAGTCCAACAGGTATAAAAAGAATTATATGCCACAACCAAGTGGAATTTTATCCCAGATATGCAAGACTGGTTCAACATTCAAATATCAATTAATGTAGACCATCATATTAACAGGTTGAAGAGGAAAAATCACATGATCATATTAATAGATGCAGAAAAAGAATTTGACAAAATCCAACACCCGTTCATGATAAAAATTCTCGGTGAAATAGGACTAGAGGAGAATTTCCTTACTTGTTAAACAGCATTTACAAAAATCCACAGCTTACATCATACCTAATTGTGAGAAACTAGATTTCCCACTAAGATCAGAAATAAGGCAAGGATGTACCCTCTCACTACTCTTTTTCAATATCACACTGGAAGTCCTAGCTAATGCAGTAAGACAAGAAAAGAAGATAAAAGGTATACTGATCGGGGAGGAGGAATTTTTTTTTTATTCATAGATGACAATGACTATCTATATAGAAAATCCAAAAGAATCAACAACAACAACAAAACCTCCTGGAATTAATAGGTGATTACAGCATGATGGCAGGATATTAGGTTAATATACAAAAATCAGTTGTTTTCGTATATATTGGCAATGAACAAGTAGAAGTTGAAATTAAAAACAATACCATTTATATTAGCACCCAAATAAAATAAGTACTAAGGTATAAATCTAACAAAATATGTAATATATCTATATGAAGAAAACTACAAAACTCTGATGAATGAAATCAAAGAACTAAAGAAATGGAGAGATATTCCATGTTCTGAGTAGGAAGATTCAATATTGTCAAGATGTTAGTTCTTCCCAACTTGATCTATACATTCAATGCAATCCCAATCACAATCTCAGTAAGTTGTTTTGTGGATATCTACAAATTGATTCTAAAGTTTATTTGGAGAGGCAAAAAACACAGAATAGCCAGCACAATACTGAAGGAGAAGCCCAAAGTCAGAAGACTAACACTACCTGACTACAAGAGTATAAGCTACTGTAGTTGTCTTGGGGAAAGAATAGATGAATAGATCAATGAAACAGAAAAAGGAGCCCAGAAATATACCCACATAAATATAGTCAACTGATCTTTGACAAAGGAGCAAAGGCAATACAATGGAGCAAAAATGGTCTTTGCAACAAATGATGCTAAAACAACTGGACATCACATGTAAAACAATGAATCTAGACACAGACCTTACACCCTTCACAAAAATTAACTCAAAATGGATCACAGATCAAAATGTAAAACATAAAACTATAAAACTCCTAGGAGATAACATAGGAGAATACCTGGATGATCTTCAGTATGGCAATGACTTTTTAGATACAACACCAAAAGCATGACCTGTGAAAGAAATGATAAGCTGGGCTTCATTAAAATTAAAAACCTCTGCTGTGCAAAAGGCACTGTCAAGATAATGAGAAGACAAACCACAGACTGGGAGAGAATATTTGTGAAAGACATACCTGATAAATGACTGCTATTCAACATATACAAAGAACTCTTAAAACTCAGCAATAAGAAAATGAAGAACCCAGTCAAAAAATGGGCAAAAGCCCTGAACAGACACTTCACTAAAGATATGCAGATGGAAAATAAGTATATAAAAAGATACCCCATGTAATATGTCATTAAGGAAATGCAAATTAAAACAACGAGATACCACTACACAGCTATTAGAATGGCCAAAATCCAGAACACTGGTAAGGACATGGAGCAACAGGAACTCTGATTCATTACTAGGAGTGCAAAACGGTGCAGTCACTTTGAAAGATGCCTTGTCAGTTTCTCACAAAACTAAACATACTTTTACCATATGATCCAGCAGTAGCACTCCTTGGTATTTACCCAGATGAGTTGAAAACTTATGTGTAAACACACACACACACACACACACACACACACACACACACAAGATGCTTAGAGCAGCCCTATTCATAATTGGCAAAGCTTGGAAGTAACCAAGACTTCTTTCATTAGGTGAATGGATAAACTGTGGTACATCAAGGGAATTCCCTGGTGGTCCAGTGGTTAGGACTCTGTGCTTCCACTGCTGAGGGCATGGGTTCCATCCCTGGTTGGGAAACTAAGATCCCACATGCTGCAGGGCCAAAAGGAAAAAAAAAACAAACAAACAACCCGTGGTACATTCAGACAATGGAATGTTATTCAAAAGAAATGAGCTATCAAGCCATGAAAAGATATGGAGGAAACTTCAATGCATATCACTATGTGAACGAAGCTAATCTGAAAAGGCTACATACCATATCATTCCAGCTATATGACATTCTGGGAAAGACAAAACTATGGAGACAGTAAAATGATCAGTGGTTGGACTCCGAAAATCCTGGGGTTTAGAGGCAATTCAGGACAATGGGGGAAATGTCAAAGAAGAGGCTAATTTTAATAAAAACTAGTAAAATTTTTAAAGAGCTGGGAGGTAATTATGCCCACAGTTTCAAATTCTTGGAGACTAGAGATGGCAAGCTGGGGATCTGGAAGGGTGTGTTGGGGGGTATAAATTATAAACAATTAGGTGTTAGTGAAGCATAAGTTGAGGGAAAATGCTGAAATAATTGGAGAGAGAAGTAGGAGGGGACTGAATTGGGGTGGGGCTTGTAGGCCATATCCAGAAGCTAGGCCTTTATCAGGAGGGTACAAAGGAGCCACAATGGATCCCAAGCAGGGCAGTAACTTCAGTCTCTGGATGTGATTTGCATTTGGAAAGATCTCCTGTATTCCCGTGTATTGGAGGGAACAACACTGCAACTTAGGCTAGTTAGAAACCCTTAATAGTCTACTGAAGAAAGATGCTGAAAGTCCGAACAATAATGATCATTTTAATGATAGTAGACATGAATTAAACAATTAAGCCCATTTCATACTTAATCTTGTTTACCCCACAGCCACCCAGTGTTGGCACTGGTGTCAACTTCTCCATTTCACAAGTAAGGTAAACAAGGTTGAGAGGATAAGTAACTTGATCAAGATCACTCAGTACCCAGATCTGTTTAACTGCAGCGCTCTCTTCACGCCCTTGGACTCAGGCATTGGATGATGGTTTTGATGCTGATGATGACGGTGAATGTAAAGGCGATGATGACGGTGAATGTAAAGGCGCTTTCATTCATTCGGCACACAGAGTCCTGAAAGCCGGCTTCAGCGTCCAGAAAGGAGAAAAGACAAAACTGATTAAGGTGTCAGTGAGCAGCTAATAGGATATAAAACTTCCATAACTGCAGAGGACAACGCCGCTACTGCCCGCCGCCCCCCACTAACCGCAAACACCAGACCTGCCAGGACTCTGCTGGCGGCGCCTCCGGGGGACCTCAGGCTCCACTCCACCCCGCCCCGCCCCCGGGCGCCTCCGCGGGCCACGTGGTCCGGCGTCCGCGCAGGCGGGTCCCAGCGCCGGCGCTTCCGTGTTGGCTGCGGCGACGGCGGCGGCGCAGGGGCAGAAGCCGCGCGGCGCAGAGACGGCAGCGGCTTACCGGGCGGAGCTGGGGGCCTGGGCGGGCCCGGCGTGGGTGCGCCCGCCAGGCCCCGGGTGGGCCACCCGCGATCTGGACTCTGCTGGGCGTCCGGAGAGGTAGGTCCGCCACTGGCCATCCGTCGGTGGCGCGGCACCGCGGCCGTGTCGACCCCTCCCCAGCCGGCAGCTCCCGGGCCCGGCCCGAGAGGTCCAGGGTCGGAGGTAGGGGCCTCCCCGGCGGCCCGCTCCCAGCTCGGCGGGCTCCGGGGACTCGCCCTCCCGCAGCTCCCCGCACCGTTGGGCGCCAGCCTGGGCGGTCCGCGCCGCCTTTCCAGAGGGAGGCCGGATGTGCCTTACGTTATTATTACTTCATTGCAGCTACCCCAATTCACTTCGTTTTTCTTCGCTCTTTCTACTTTTGTGTCACAGGCAAAATGGCTAATAATATGTAAAATCGACGACACTGTAGTTTTCATTCTGATATTTATGCAACTATGGAAAGTTAGTGCAGGGAAGGACTTTAGAGATGGTTGATCCCAATTCCTTCATTTTACAGAGCAGAAAACAGACCCTGAGAGGTCACGTGGATGTCGGAAGTTCACCCAGCTGGGTAATGGTACAATAGGAATGAGAACCCAAAGCTAAGTTTTTAAATAGTCTTTTAAAAGTGGTAAATGATGAAATTTAGCCAACAAAGTGAAGTGACTAGTAGGTTCCTTTGGGCTGGGATTAATCTTGTTAGAGAATGCCTCTTCCTTTTTAAACATTATTTTCTTATTTCAGGTTTAATTCTTCTTGGGCTTCTAAAGAAAATGGCAGAAACATCATCAGAGCCTTCTGGGCAGCTGGTTGTACACTCAGACACTCACAGTGACACCATCCTGGCCAGTTTCGAGGACCAGAGGAAGAAAGGCTTCCTCTGTGACATTACTTTAATCGTGGAGAATGTGCATTTCCGGGCCCACAAAGCCTTACTTGCTGCCAGTAGTGAATACTTCTCAATGATGTTTGCTGAAGAGGGGGAGATTGGCCAGTCCATTTATATGCTGGAAGGCATGGTTGCCGACACATTTAGTATCCTGCTGGAATTTATCTACACGGGTTGTCTCCAGGCCAGTGAGAAAAGTACAGAACAAATCTTGGCTACTGCCCAGTTCTTAAAAGTCTATGACCTGGTAAAGGCTTACACAGACTTTCAAAATAATCATAGCTCCCCAAAGCCACCGACTTTGAACACAGCTGGTGCTCCAGTGGTTGTTATTTCTAATAAGAAAAATGATCATCCAAAGCGGAAACGGGGAAGACCAAGAAAAGTCAACAGTCTGCAGGAGGGGAAATCAGAACTGGCTGCAGAGGAAGAAATACAGTTGAGAGTGAACAATTCAGTTCAGAATAGACAAAACTTTGTGGTTAAAGAGGGAGACGATGGTGTACTGAATGAACAGATGCCAGCAAAAGAATTGGAAGAATCTGAGCCGGCTTGTGAGCCAGGTGGAGGGGAGGAAATGCCAGCTGAAAAAGATGAGAACTGTGATCCCAAGACCCAGGATGGGCAGGACAACCAGAATCGGTGCAGCAAGCGGAGGATTCGGAGGTCCGTCAAACTGAAAGATTACAAACTTGTTGGGGATGAAGACGACCAGGGTTCAGCCAAGAGGGTCTGTGGAAGGAGGAAGCGCCCCGGTGGCCCTGAGGCCCGTTGTAAAGACTGTGGCAAAGTGTTTAAGTATAATCACTTTTTAGCAATCCACCAGAGAAGCCACACGGGTAATTACTCTTTCACAGCTTATTGGAATGTGTTTTGGAGAAGTAACAATAATAACAGCTTTCATTTATTGTGCAATGTCTATGTGATGGGCATTGTAATAATGTATACATGTTATTGCGTTGAATTCTCACAACAGTCCTGTGAGACAGTTAATACTGTGCAGATGAAAAGACTTAAGTCTAGAAAGCTGAAGGTAACTTGCCCAGGGCATCCATATAGTAACAGGTGGGATTTGAACCCAAGGAACCTGATTCCAGAACCTCTCTACTTATTTGAAGTTGTTGGTTCAAGGCTTGAATGTCCAGGAATCAAGCTGTAGCCAAATTTAATATGCTTTATGATTCTTGAAGATTCCTCATCTTGACCACAGCTGTGTTTTTGCCCAGATCTGTCTGGACAGCTCTCTCACTCAGCCATCTAGCTGTAAATGTCTTTTCCTTTTTGGTCCCTCCAGCCCCGTGCTGGCCAATAGCTCTTTTGTGAGGATGGAAATGTTCTATATCTATGCTGTCCATTTTGGTGGCCACTAGCCACTTGTGTATTTTGAGCACTTGACATGTGGTGAGTGTGACTAAAGAACTGAATATTTTATGTTAATTAATTTGAATAGCCACCATTCAGGTGGAGGCTAGGCGGACAGTGCAGCCCTAGCCGGAAATCCCTCCTCCTTTGAGCTCTCTCTCATGTACCTAACTCACTCTGCTTTGGGTCAGGCTGTACTTATATACCTGTAATCTACCCCTCAACCTAATTGTAAGCATACGTATAGGGTCTGGTACTTAAAACTTCTGTCATCCAGCAGCCTGCTGTCTTATGACCTGGCAGCATCCAGCAGTGGGGTTCTCAGCCTGGCTGCATGTTACAGTCTCCGAGGGAGCTTCTGAAACTACCAGGGCCTGGGTCCCAGCCCCGGAGCTTCTGATTTCATTGCCTGGAGTGTTGGTGTTTTTAAAAGCCCCCCGGAGATTTCAAGTACAGATAGACTGAGAACCCTGAATTTTGGTTCTTTGAACACAATAGACACTTGAGAAATATTTGTTGAACTGTGACAGAGGCTAGTTTAAGGAGTTAAGTAGTTCTACAAGATTCATTAAGGAAAACAGCGTGTAGCATCTTCCCTTTTCCCCGTGGTTTCTGCAATTTTGCATTGAATCACTTTAGTATGGGTCTCTTTTCTTCCATTTGAGTGGTTACCAGTAGATCCATACAGTCTGGAAAACCACCTTTTAGTTCCAGAAGAATTTCCTGAATTATTTCATAGATGATTCCCCTCTGTTTGCTCTGCTCTCTCCTTCTGGAACTCCTCCTGTTTGGATGTTGCACCTCCTGGACTCATCCTCTAATTTTCTTATCTTTTGTCTCCTGTTTTCCACCTCTTTCTGCTCTACTTTTTGGGAGATTTCCACTTTATCTTTCAACTTTTATTGTTTTTCTGTTTCTACTCTTATTTTTCTTTACTTCTAGGAGCTCTTTTGTCCTTTAAATTCTTTTTTTGTTTGTTTTTAATTAGAATCCTCTGTGAACCTGTTAATAACAACATTTACTTATTTGTTAATTTTTTTTTTTTTTTAAAGTTAGGATCATTTTCTTTCTTATTCTTTTTTTTTTTTTTAAGTTTTTTTTTTTTTTAATTTATTTATTTATTTTATTTTATGGCTGTGTTGGGTCTTTGTTTCTGTGCGAGGGCTTTCTCCAGTTGCGGCAAGTGGGGGCCACTCTTCATCGCGGTGCGCGGACCTCTCACTATCGCGGCCTCTCTTGTTGCGGAGCACAGGCTCCAGACGCGCAGGCTCAGTAATTGTGGCTCACGGGCCTAGTTACTCCGCGGCATGTGGGATCTTCCCAGACCAGGGCTCGAACCCGTGTCCCCTGCATTGGCAGGCGGATTCTCAACCACTGTGCCACCAGGGAAGCCCTATTTGTTAATTTTTAATGCTTTCTTCACTCTGGGCAGTCTCTGTTTTCTGCAAGTTGCTTTTTCTCTTATCCGTTTTGGTATCTATTTCTACTACTAAAGGCCTTCCTTGACTGTCTGGTGATTTTTTTTTAATCATATTTGATTACATGCAAGAATGGTTTGCTAAAAGCTACTGGCAACACTGCAGATGTAGACAGGGCCTGTAGGCATCTTGCTGATATCCGGCATCACATTTTCAGCTCTCTTACCGCTGGCCCTTCGCATTCCAGGAGAGGATGCTCCACGTCCCACCTGGAGGCTGTGGGCCTGGCTGCCAGCATCTAGCGCAGGAGGGGGCAGAAGGCTGGGGGGAGTCTCATCCCAGATGTAAACTTTGACTTGCTCTCCCTGTGGTAGTGGCACTCCACTGCGCTAGGAGACCTCTAACCCGGGGACCCCTAGTCCAGAGGTCCTTCATCTGATTTACCCTCTTCAGAGAACAATCTCCATCTTCTGCTGAGGAGAGGGTCAGTCTCCTGGTTACATGGAGTAGGAGACTGGACCTGGGGTGCCTAACTACCTTTGAAACAGACTGTCATTTATCCTCCCTCACCCCTATTTTCAGAGATAACAGGTGCCACCAATTCCTGACCTTGTGGAGACTCTGTCTTAAATTAGGTTGTGTGTATCTCAGCGCTCCTCACCGCTGGCATAGGACTCGTCTAGCTCCATCTTGCAAACCGTTATTGCTGATGTTGTCTCTCCTGTTCACTGTCATTTTAATTTGGGAGGGGACAGAAGGATGTGCAGATTCTTGCTTACGTCATGTTTCTGGGGCTCTTATTCCAGGGGAGCGACCTTTCAAATGTAATGAGTGTGGAAAAGGCTTTGCCCAGAAGCACTCCCTGCAGGTCCACACCCGGATGCACACAGGCGAGCGGCCGTACACCTGCACCGTGTGCAGCAAGGCTCTGACCACCAAGCACTCGCTGCTGGAGCACATGAGCCTGCACTCAGGTAGCGGGCTTGCGCCGGGGAGCCGGCTGCCACCAGGTTCCCATTCCTGGGGTGGGCGTTACCGTGATCTAAATGGTCTTTTCTCAGCCTCGTATCATTCCCCACATGATATCACTGAAAGACAGAATTGTGCACCTGTCAGAGCGTAGTTTAGAGTTCTGCACAGCGTTGAGCCTTAAACTAGGGTTTATAAACTGGCTGCCGCGAGTGCAGTGTGCAGTCATGACTTGTTCAAGCACCAGAGTTTAGAATTATTTTACTTCGGATGCCTTTGGGGGGGAACTTGAATTCTCCAGTTCTGCCCCAGTCTCCACCACTCCCTGTTGCCTTACATGCTTTTGCACATTTATGTTACTGTGGTAGACTCTGAAGGCATTTGGGTTTGTAGACAAGTCACTTGTGTTATTTGTAGAAAATGGGGACCTGGGCCCACTGGGATACTTACCTTATTAGTGAGCATTCTAGTTCTTTATAGTGTTTTACGTGTTTTGTTTGGCAGGACAGAAGTCTTTTACATGTGATCAGTGTGGAAAATATTTCAGCCAGAAAAGACAACTAAAGAGCCATTACCGAGTTCATACAGGTACAATAAAGTGAGAGAAAATTTGGATTGGTTGGGGGAGAAACGCAAATACAAATTGTTTCCGAAACAGTAGGTTCATATTGTAGAAGATAAATGAGTTTTTAGGGAAATAGTTCTTAAAAAGCAATCTAAATTTGGTGTCCTTGGGTTACTCTCTACTACCTTGTGATTTATATTAAATTTCTATATTGCAGTTTCGGTGCCACACGCAGAAACCCTGCAAAATTGGTATTGTTCAAGGCACCGCGTGACTAAGAGGGCACCAGTCGGTTGGTTGTTAGTGGTGCCTGGACAGAGGTGTCACCAGCCCATAGCCGTCAGTCCAGGCTTTCTGCAGCCTGGCTCCACCCATTGTCCTTTTTTCTTTCCTGCCAACTGATAATAAATGAAGGGGGGATTGGGAGCATCATTTGAGATCGGTTGGCCACAGTGACACCAGTGCGTTGAGGGAAAAAGGAGATCACACTTAGGGAGACTGGAAGGGTCCCACCTCTGTTGGGGAAGCAGTGAGTCGAGATGCCTAGGAAACTATTAACTGTTACCAAATTTAATTTAAAAATTGTTGTGTTATTAAAGTACCATATTTAAAGTGATTATTTTTCAGGGAAGTGCTTTAACACAAATCACTGAAGAAATGCAGGGACAGCATATATGCACTGACACTTTTTTTATTGTTGCGACAAGGCCACTCGTTACCGGAATGTAACCACTGCCGCCGCAAATTCATGGATGTGTCTCAGCTAAAGAAACATCTACGGACACACACGGGTAAAAGTCCGCCTCACCCTGTCTTTCTGGTGTGCTTTATGTTTTTAGGGGAGCGAGAAATGAAGTACTGGGAGTCCCCTCCTCAGACTGAGTTTTTGTAAATTGTGTGGGAATTTTATAAGTAGATCACGTAAAAAGCCCAGGCAGAATGCTGTCGCACAATCCTGTGGGGACATCCCATGTCTGTAGGTTAGCAAAATGGAGCGTACTTACTGAGCATTGTTCGTAAATGAAACCTCATCTAATACCACAAAATAGTACAGTCTGAATCAGGTTGCGTGTTTAAATTTTAATTTACCTCAGCATTGAAGATTATCAAGATAAATTTTTTAGAAAACGAAACAGACACTAAGGCAGCACAGGCACTGAGGATTTTTCCACTTTCTCTCCTAGAACCAGTACTTATAACTTAAGCATCACCACCTCTAGAAAAATCAGTTTCCAGGATGAAGAGGAGGCAGGATCAATTAGGGCAGATCAAATTCTTTCATTTAAGATCAGAAAAGTAAAAATGTGGGCCTTTTAGAACTTTGGGTAAGAAGCTTTTCTTAAAAAGAAACATTTCTTAAAAAGAAACCTGTTAGTTTTTCTAAGAAAAACTTCCCATTCTAGATTGATAGTTTAATGATTCTGTTAAATTGTCTACCAACATTATATATCAGATTGCTTTATGTTGCTTTGGACATTTTTTTGAAAACACATGTTTTTCTCAAAGTCATTTACTTTCTTAAATATCTCATAGGGTATGAGTTTTATGAAAATGGATCTCTATACAGTCTTTCTATAGACATCATTAATAGGTTCTGTGAAATTTAATTCATCCACTTAACACATATTTACTGAACAGTACCAGGCACTGGGTACCAGGCACTGTTGTGGGCCCTGAGGATACAGCACTGCCTGAGATGGACAGAGCCCCTGGTCTTGAGGGGTTAACATTCAAACAGGAGACAAAGAACAAGCGAGTGAGTAACCTGTTAGGTGGGGGTAAGTGCTCTGAAGAACTAAACGCAGGGACAGGAGGCAGGAGGGGCAGCTGCCCTTTGACATGGGGGCTTGTACGGGTAGGCCTTGCTGATGAGGTGCCAGCTTGGATGGAGATCTGCGTGCTGTGGGGAGTGAGCGAGCCGTCGTGTCTACCCCGGAGAAGAGCGTCCCGGGCAGAGCAGACCGAGGTGCAGGGTCGTGCCGGGGCAGAGCCAGGGCGGTGGGAGTAGGAGGGTGCAGTGTGGGTGGACATCAGAGGCTGCTGGAGCCCGTGTGACACGGGGTTCCCGGCCTGGCTGTGTGCTTCGACCCCCTGAGAAGCTTTAAAAAAGACAAAGCCTGGTCCCACCCCCAGAGATTCTGATTGAAGTGACTGGGGAGGAGGCCTTGGAATTGGCATTTTTAAAAGCTCCCCAGGTTTTTCTAGTGTGCGCTGAGGCCTAAGAACTTCTGAAGGCACAGTAAAGACTTTGGATTTTATTCCGAATGGGATGGCTTTACTGCGGGGAGTGACATGATGTAACACAGAATTTTAATAGGATCACAGCAGCCGCCGTGTGGGGTGAGGCAGGGGTGCAGGCGCCCGTAGGAGGGTGGAGAGACCCATTAGGAGGCGGTGCCGGGACAGGGGCTTGGCGCAGGGCGGCAGTGGTGGGGAGGCGGCGAGTTCCCCAGCTCCAGATGTATTCGGAAGGAAGACTCCCGTGATGGGCCCACGATTGGATATGGGGGTGAGAGGAGGGGAGGCGGAAGCGGCCGGAAGGGTGAGAACCCGGGGAAGGCGGAGGGACAGATGGAGAGTTAGACTTTAGACACGTGGGGCGTGAGACGGCCGTTTGGCACCCAGGTGCACGAGCGGAGGAGACGGCTGGGTATCTGTGTCCGAGCTCAGGGGGCACCGCGAGCAGCGGTCGAGATTCCCATGCTTACACACAGGCCTGTAGGCAGCGTGTGGGGCTCTGAAGAGAACCCCCACGGGAGGGCGGAGGTGGAGGAGAGCTGAGCTGCCTCGGTTACGTGGCGCAGTGCCCAGGGTGAGACGTTTCATCTTCTGAGCATAAGGTGTCAGTGAGGCTTCTGGTCTTTCTGAGGAGAACCAGGCCTTGAACTGGGGGTGAAAGCAACACGAGTCCTGTCTCCAGGATCCCAGCAAACTCTGCTCCACCCGCTGCCCTGAGGAGCAGAAGAGAGAACTGGAGGATGCGATGGGTAGGAGAGGAGAGACGCGGGGACTCTGTAAAGTGGTTTGTCTGACTTAGAGATAAGAGGTCAAACCCATCAAAACATTGGGCTCTTGGAAGCAGAGACTGTGCCCCATCTGTCCTTAGCCTGGAGAATATGCACGACATTGGTGTTGAAAAGAGTTGGGGTGCCGCTCGCCTGCTTCCCGGGCAGAGAGGAAGGTTTGGGAGAGGCTGCCTGGCCGAGCTGGCGCTCAGCCTCCGCGGACAGTGGTGAGAACAGCCGCTGGCAGGACAGGCGGGTCCTGCCGAGAGGGCCACGCCCATTAGAAAACCAAGAGTCTCTTCTCAGCTCTTTAAGTGCAAACTCTCTCTGGGTTAGATATCCTTTGCCAAGCACAAAAAATCAGAGATAAACAAGAGGTGCTTTCTTCCCTAGGGGGCATGTTCAGTGGCGAGGGGATGGATGCAATTTGAAATGCCAGCAAGGTGACAGGCAGTGCCAACGAGGTCGCTGCAGCTCAGTTTTTTCCCCATACCTGGAGCTGGTCAGGCTTCCAGGAACTGAGCCAAGCCATGCCAAGCAAAGGAGTGATAAACCATCAAGTGTGTTCACTTAACAAAGGGACTGCACCTTTCTGCTGTCTGCAGAACCGCCTTCCTGACATCACTGTACCTGCAAACCAAGTTAGTGATCCCAAGATTGCTTGGTGAGCTGGGGGCAAGTTCAGAGAATTAGCCCAGGTCATGGAGAAGCCTGGTGCGTGGCCTCTGACCACAGTACACACAGTAGAGTCCCAGCCCTCCAGTGTCCCTGTCCCTTGTGTGGTGTTAGGTAAACACTGATCCACCCCTGCGGGCTCCCACTTACTCCCAGGTAGATCCCCTGCCTGTGACACAGTTAATTGAGCCACAGCTTTCATTCACAGCCTCATTTTGTTGGATGGGATTTGAAGCTTCCTAAATCTCAGCCACGTTTTCAGACTATCCATTAACGTTGCTCGTCCCCAACTTTGAGAGACCTGGGGGCCCATAACTGTAACATACCCTTCCAGAGTCTACATGTGATCTAGTAAGAACCTCAGTACAGCGTGATACGAGCCCCAGTAGAGGTGTGAACATAAGGACAGAAGTGTTTCACTTGCCCTGGGAAGGTCTGGGAAAGCGTCCCAGAGGAAGGACCTGAGTCTTGAAGCCAGAGTAAGTGCTAGACAGACAGAGGAATCTGGAAGAGGTGTTTCCAGACAGGAACAGGATGTGTGGGGTTGACGATGTGAGAGGCCGGCATCCGGGGGCCATAGTGAGGAATTCCATGGTGAACAGCTAGAGTGAGACTGCTGACAAGGGGCAGGCCCCTGGTGAAGCGGGGGGTGGACTTTGGGCAGAGAGGAGGCATATTTTGGTTCGTGCATAGAAAAGGACTCAGGCAGCCCCCAGGAGGATGGTCAGAGAGGGAGGGTCCTGGGGATGAGCCAGTTACCAGGCTCTGGGGAAGAAAGATGAAGGCCTTCAAATCAAGAGAGTGGACAAAAGAGATGTACTTAAGAGATTTTTAGTCTAGCAAAAAAGAGTCACTGCATATGTGGCGAAGTGTTAATAGCCCAAATATGGGAACATGAGTGCCCCAGGAGAAAACTGGGCAGGTGGACCTGAAAGGCATATCACAGAAAAAGACATAGGAATGGCCAGTAGACGTCTGAAACAATGTTAACTGCATTAATTGTCAGAGAAAAAGAAATGTGCATTTCTTTTGGCCCGTTAGATTGACAAATATGTGAGGAAATGGGCATCTTTAAGTTCTGTTGATGGGAAAGGAATTTGGGAACTTCCTGGAAAGAACTTTGGCAATATGAATCAAAAGGTAAGCTGTCCAGTTGTGAAAAGATGTTTGCATAAGCATGTTCATCATAAGCAGGATTGTTTATAATGTCACAAGCTTAAAAGTGACCTAAATGTCCCTCAGTAAGGGATTAGTTAGGCAAATTTTGGACAAGATACATAGTGGAACACAAAACACCCTTTTAAAATGTTTGTTTTTAACCCTTTTTTTAAGATGCATTTTCCATTCCCATTTGATGTTACAGACCAGCATGCACTGGCTCATCTCATGGTGCACATAGTATATCACCTGCGTGTGTGCACAGAGACGCCTGTAAAGGTGTTCCTCACAGTGTGAGGTGGCGATCTACAGGGGAATTCTGAGTGTTTTTTGTACACTTTGTGCTTTTCAGTATTATTTGAGTCTTCTACAGTGAACATTGTTGATTTTTGAAGAAAAGGAAAGCAGCTGTTTGAGGAATTTAAACGTACAGAGCTAGATTGCCAGTCGAATGTGCACTTGGAGCAGACTGGACTGTCGGCCCTGGCTGGGTCAGGGGCTGGACGCTGCTGCGTTAACCAAGATGGTCACATGGGTTTGAGCCAATGGGGTAGGAAACCCGGCCATGATACCCAACAAGCCCGCAGGAGCCGGTACCGTCTGGAGCTGGGATGGGGATTCACAGGTCGCCAGAGTGGCGTGGGATGAGTGGCATGTACAGCTGAGGAGAGGGTCTGGAAGGAAAGCTTCTGAGTTACTTAAATATTTCTGTCAGCATCCCCCTGGGTGGAACCTATAGTCATACTCGTGTCTCTGCCCTGTCCTTTCATTGCCATTGTCTGATCCTCCTGTAACCAACTCCCTTCTGGCCCCGCTGCCACCCAGGCCCTGTCACCTCACCTTTTCTCTTTCCTCTCCGTCTGCTTCCTGCACCTCCTGGTCCAGGCCTCGGCACTGTGGCTTAGACTGTTACACAGATTCCTACAGCCGCCCCTACCCACCGTCCCCACGTATATTTTCTCAGTACTTTGTCCTGTCTGTCCTCTGCTAAAAACTTCCAGAAGTCCCACGGGTCCTCTGCCTGGAATTTACGGCTCTTCGTGGCCTGGCCTCACCTTTTAGGTCCCAGGCTCCTCAGAGTGAATCCTCATCCCTCTTTGTCCTCGCTGTGGTCATTTCCGACACCCGCTGTGTGGTCATTCTGCTTATCCTAGTACCTGAATGGGGCCCCTCTCCAGTCCAGCCAGCTCCTGCCTCGTCCTCACCCATCCTCTCCGCAGTATTGTTGATACCACTCATTTGAGTGTTTAGTCAGCTGCAGCCCTGCTGCGGTACCTGATTACCATGTGTATCTTTTTCAGGCTGTGATCCTGTCTTTTGTTTCCTTTCTGTTTCTCAGCCCTGTGCTTTGTTGAGGGTCCGTCCGTCCTCGTAGAGCTGAGGCAAAGGAAGAAGGAGTGTGTCGGTGAACCGGAGGCAGTGGAGCCGTGTAACCATTACCAGAACAAGTTAGGAACCAGAGGAGTAGGAAGACTTTCCCCAGATTCACGTTGGCTAGGAAAATTTGCCTTCTTACTGTGCTCGAGGATATTTCTGGAAAGAATTTCCAGTATTGAAAACATTTGCCAACAGAATCCCTGAGGTGTTGCAACCCCAGATGGAATTGAATGATAACGTGAACGTTGTTATATGTGCTCCCCACACAGAACTTTACAGTGACGAGCGGACAGAGCAGGTACTCAGTCTTGGAATTGGGAGAGGGAGAAAAACCGAGATCAGAATAGAACGCAGCTCTGGTTGGAAAGCCATGGAAAGAATGGCAGTGGCCTGGTTTTAACCTTTGGAGTGGTAAGAGTTACTGCTGCAAAGATGCAGACTCACCCAAATTGTCACAAGTGTCCTCTGCCTAGATTGAACTTGGGGAAACATCTCACCTGAATTTTCTAGTAGATGCTGTGAAAGGGAAGCTACCTGACCATCCCCCACTTCACTCATCCCTTGTTGTTATATAGTTAAGTGGGATTTTGCTTTTTTCTTTTTCTTTTTTTTTTTCAAATTCATAGTTCCCTTGCCTGCATTAGGATCACTTAGTTGCATTTCTGGAGGGCATGGCAGTCTGTCATTGTATGTGCAGTGTATAAACTAGTGCTAAATAAATGCTGTTGAAGCCTTATTAAAATTGTCAGGGACTTCCCTGGTGAAGCAGGGTTCGAGCCCTGGTCCGGGAAGATCCCACACGCCGCGGAGCAACTAAGCCCGTGCGCCGCAACTACTGAGACTGCGCTCTAGAGCCTGTGAGCCACAACTACTGAGGCCATGCGCCTAGAGCCCGTGCTCCACAACAAGAGAAGCCACCGCGATGAGAGGTCCGTGCACCGCAATGAAAAGTAGGCCCCTCTCACCGCAACTAGAAAAAGCCTGTGCGCGATAACAGAGACCCAACGCGGCCATAAATAGATAGATAGATAGATAGATAGATAGATATATTTATTTCTTTAAAAAAAAAATTTGCCAGACCCCACTAGGGGTCTGGAGCAGTCACGACATCTTATGTGGGCCTTAGTTCCCACTCTGTGAAATTCATTTACTCAACAAGGATTTCTGGAACAGTGTGCGAGGCCCAGTTCTAGGCACTGGGGTCCTAGGAGTAGGCAGACCCACAAATCATCCTACATAAGAATGGGAGAGATAGGTAATAAATACCATACAGTATATAAGGTGGCGATAGCATTGTGGGAAAACTGACTTGGAAAGTGGACCAAGGCGTGCTGGGGCGGTGCTTTGGGTGGTGATAAAGCCTCACTGGTAATGTGACACTTGAGCAGAGACTTGAAGGCAGTGTGGAGAGTGAACCACACTGGGAGACCCTGGGGGAGACATGCCAGGGAGAGGGGATGATGAGTGCGAGGGCCCTGAGCGCGGCTTGCTTGGGGTGTGGTGTTCAGGGGCTCTCCAGAGACTGTGTGGTGAGCAGGGGAGAGTGCCCGGTGAGGTTAGGCAGGTTTGGGGCGAGGAGTGGCAGTGGGTGGACAGATCTGTCAGAGCTGTGGTTCCTTGTAGGCCCAGGGCTTTGGCTTTTATCTCTGGATGGGATGGGGAGCCGCTAAAGCACTTGCAGCAGAGCGTGATAGGATCTGACTGTGTAAAGGGTCACTCCAGTTGCCTCATTCATTGTGGACAACAGAGAAGCAGAGCAGAAGTGGGCAAACTCACGAGGAGCCTGCTGCAGGGAGGTGATGGCGGCCTGGGCCAGGGGTGGCAGTGGAGGTGGTGAGAAGTGGTCAGGTTCTGGATACACTGGGAAGGTAGATATAAATGTGAATAATCCATAAGTCACCCTAGTACTCAGGGGGCCTTGGGAAGGTCAAGCAGTAAAGTGTGGGAGTGTAAGTTACCTAAGGGTGGACTGTACAGGAGCGAATGTGTTTCCTTCGTAGAATCACTTACCTCCTTGTTTCAGTGTTTAAGTGTTTGAGGGAAAGAACCGTACCCACTTTCCCTGTATCCTCCTGGCACCTAGGACACAGTGCTCAGGTACGTAGTAGGTGCTGGCTAAGTGCTTCATTCATTCACTCATGCTTATTGAGGGTTCAAGTGTTATTGCCTTTGTTCTTTTTTATATTGTGAAACTATGGGGTGGTTTTTGCTTTTTGTTTTATTTTGGATGTATATTTCTGAACGCTTTCCCCTTTTTTAGGTGAGAAGCCATTTACTTGTGAAATCTGTGGCAAATCTTTCACAGCAAAGAGTTCTCTTCAGACCCACATCAGGATCCATCGGTAAAGTTTTGCAGATCCTTTTCTCACATGGAGTCCTCATCCAACCCTGGCATTCAGTAGGGTGACATACATTCCCTATATAGTCCTTTTCCCCAAATTATTACTCTAGTAGAATTTCCTGGGCAGTTTATTATTTTGTTTTATCTTTTCAATAAAGAAATTCCTCACTTAGGCCAAATCAGGAAAACTGATTCTGGCCAGCAAAAGTTTGTGTTATTGATGTCATTTCTTAAATTTTGATTTATCTTCAATCAAAACTAAATATTAAATTTAATATTTTCTGAATAAATTATTTGTTCACACAACTTATTTCCGGATTTGATTTAGTAGTTCTTCTAACACAAATAATTAGGGGCTACTCAAATTTTTAATATTGAAATCAATCATATATATTTATTTGGCTTCTAGAATCTAAAAATTGGCTGTGAGAACTAAAAACAAAAAAGAACTTGGTGTGTAATTTATTACTATTTACCTTCTTATCTGAAATACACACTGTGGAATCATCAAGTTTTATCATATCTGACCCAGCGTCACAGCCCCATCTACCACCTGTCCTCAAACACCCCTCCCTGCCATTGTTTTGTTTTTTTTTTTCTTAAGATTAGAAACTGAAGCCCATGGCAGGCGTGACTTGCTCCAAGTACTTAAGTTAGTAAGAGAACCGATGACTTATGCTTCCAGTCAGGTTGATTTTCCTCTCTTCTTGACTGCTTCTCCCTAAATGATCAGGAAGTGATAAATAGATCTTCCTGTTTTTAAAATGAAATGTATACTTTCTCGTAGAGGAGAAAAGCCATATTCCTGTACCGTGTGTGGCAAATCCTTCTCTGACTCGAGTGCCAAGAGGAGACACTGCATTCTGCACACGGGCAAAAAGCCTTTCTCCTGCCCTGAGTGTAACTTACAGTTTGCTCGCTTAGACAACTTGAAGGCTCACTTAAAAATTCATAGCAAAGAGAAACATGCGTCCGATGCCAGCAGCGTTTCCGGCAATAATAATGCTGAAGAGGTCAGGAATATTCTTCAGCTACAGCCCTATCAACTCTCTACCTCCGGAGAGCAGGAAATTCAGCTTCTTGTAACTGATTCTGTACATAACATCAATTTCATGCCTGGTCCCAGCCAAGGAATCAGCATCGTCACTGCAGAGAGTTCCCAGAACATGACGGCAGAACAGGCTGCTAACCTCACCCTGCTCACGCAGCAGCCAGAGCAACTGCAGAACTTAATTCTTTCAGCTCAACAGGAGCAAACAGAACACATTCAAAGCCTCAATATGATTGAAAGCCAGATGGAACCCTCACAGACCGAGCCAGTGCACGTCATCACACTCTCCAAGGAAACTCTGGAACATCTTCACGCCCATCAAGAGCAAACAGGGGAGCTCCATTTAGCAAGTGCTTCAGATCCGGCTCAGCACCTACAGCTGACACAGGAGCCTGCTCCGCCACCAGCCACCCACCAGGTGCCGCAGTCCACGCCGCTCGGCCAGGAGCAGAGCTGACCCAAACACGTGCCTGACTGCTCCGCCGGTCTCTTCTCCGTCAGCCCGCTGTGACTCGATTGTGTGCTTCAAGTCAGGCTTTCTGCAACGCTCACTCACAGATTCTTACAGAGATGTGGTAGCTCACTGAGCTGGCCGATAGCGTCCATCCAAGAGGCAAGATGTGTATATCGTGTCTTATATCTAATACTGATTTGGATTTAGCATTTCAATATCGATGAATGGTTTTCATTTTCATTTACTACATCTCTTAAAGACTTGTGTAACTTTTCTTTGGGGGGCATTGCATTAAACTTTTCTGTGAGTATTAAATGTTCACAGCCATAGTTATGGTCTTGCTGACTTTTCCAGTTTTATTTTTTAGAATGAAGAAAATCATATGTTGTATTGGGTACAATGGTTCATTGTCCCTTCCCCCTTAGGCAACACAATTGCCACTACATGACAAGTTGGGGCCGAATATGACAGATTACAACTCTGGGGACTCTGACCTTTTAATAACTTCCAATCCCCTAAGACAGAGTAATTTCTCAAGATTTAATCTCTGTGTGGTACCGTGGGCTCATCATGTCGTGTTTAAGATAGAGTCAAAGACATGTGACCTAAATGTCTATTTTAACTCAAAATTCACAAAACAAGAAAGCCAAAAGAATAGGATTATTTTTTAAATTCTAAACTCGACTTTTCTGAGAAACATAGATTTACATGTTTTTTAAAAGCAGGTTGTTAAAAATTTAAAAGTCTAATTAAAGTATGAAATTGGATCAAGATATTCACCCCAAATAAATTCTGAATTTTTGTCAGCTTTGATATTTGATCTCCATGAGGAAGTTAAAGCTTTCTTAACTATCCTGGAGTATAAAATTCAGTGTAATTTATGTTAAATATACTCTACTGGATTCTAATTGATCTCTGAAAATGTTGATCTATGTATTGTGTCTGATAACTTTTTAGATAGGAACTTATAATCTATTTTTATTACAAAGTAGGTTAAATCTCACAAAATAGACACATAATTTTTAAAAGTAAATTCTCCTAATCTTAAAAATAATTTTGAGCCTCAGAGACTTAGTAGCCAGTGTGTGTCTGTAATTGTGTGATTTTAAATAATCGTCAGAAGATTAAATTATGTTTGGGTTAAGTTTTTTCCAGCTCAGCCTATTTTATTGAAAACGTTGACCACTTTCTCTCAAGTAAACTGGTAGAAGATTTTTGAGAAAAGGTGGGTACTAGTGTATGTTAATTAACATAATGCTGGTGGAGAGTAGGGGTAATCGCCCCTAAAATCAACAGGATCTTCATGTCAGTCACTCTTTGTTTTAGAGATCTTTGATTTCCACCTGAGTCAAATAAGTGTTTGGAGGTTAAAGTAATACAGAATTGTTAAGGTTTGAGAGAAGATGAAAGCAGTTTTCTGACATATCTAGCAAAGTATATTCTACTGTATATAATTCAAAAATTCATAAATGATTTATATGTGTCAACCAAGGTATGTTAAATTAGGCCTGACTAGAGATATAATTTTTACAAATACACTTATGCCCTAAATATTATTTCAGGTTCTTGACTTTAGTCATTTAAACTATTTACCTTATTGTTAAAGTGCAGTGTTTTTACCAGCTTTTCAAAGCCTACTGGCCCACATTTTCGCCAGGAGATATATAGTATTAAAGCAGATAAATGCTTAACTACTCACTCTGGGTAGCTGGATAATTATTCAGGAAGTATGGTCATATGACTATTTACAAGTCAAGTTTAACTAGCTTTATGACAGTCTGCCTCTGCGCTAAGGGAAATGTAATGTGAGCCACATGTGTAATTTAAAATTTTCTGGTAGCCACGTTAAAAACATAAAAAGAAAGTGGTGAGATTAAAATCGCTTATTTAATCCAACATGTGCCAAATATTTCAGCATGTAAATATTCAATATTAAAATATAATAATATTTGACATTCATTTTTTCATACTACATCTTCAAAATCTGGTGTGTATTTTACATTTACTGCACACTCAGTTTGGATGCTAATGTTCATGGGACACACTTGATCTGTTTTTAGGATTTATACAATTTACAGTTGAAAACCTAGATTCACATATTCATGTAGTTTCAGACATAATTTTTTCCCCAATAACAAACAAGTATCAGTTTTTAAATTTATATTAGAATTAATTAAAAATAAAACCTAGTTCCTCAGTCACACTAGCCACATTGTGAGCACTTGGTAGCCACATGTGGCTAGTGGCTCCTGTGGCACAGGCCTACCCGTCTCTAGCGTGAGAGCCAGTCTCAGCCATAAAAATCTCTTCTGGAAGAGTTCTGGGTTATCTGACCAGCTGTCAAAGGGAAGTGAGAAACGGATAGCTTTATAAATCAAGCCTCTCTTCTGTGTCCCAAATATACATTCTGCCCCTTTGAAGGAAGTCCTCAATTTTACGGTTTCATTGGTTTTTTTGTTTGTTTGTTTTGGCCGTGCCGTGCAGCATGCAGGATCTTAGTTCCCCGACGAGGGATCAAACCTGTGCCCCCTGTGTTGGGAGTATGGAGTCTTAACCGCCAGGGTGGTATCCTCAATTTTAAAGTTCAGTGACTGCACCCAAAGGAAATGACATGTACGTAAAAATGTTTCTATTGTGTCTTTGAGAAATTGCTGGCTAATTGTTTCACAACTTATTTTGTACTAAGCTTGCACAATTTAAATACTTGTTTTAACAAGTGCAGAAATACAAATTGTACTTCTTGGGGATTAGTAGAATATTATGCTTTCAGACTGCTGAAACGACCTTGTCACTTTTGAAGGTGAATCTCTGGTTTTCTCTCAGTAGAGGGCTAGCCTTGGGAAGACTTGAGCTCTTGCCATCAAAATGAGCTGCTGTTCTTGTGCTTGGCCCTGTGTTTCTTGAAACTCCTCTTTCTACCTCTCCTCTGTGTATTTTTCTGCATTTGGTTCTTGTGTTGTAAATGTGAGCAACCGGTTAAATGATACTAAGGAATATGAGAGTCTCATTATAGATGCTTACACCTAGGTTTTCATAAATTGGAATAATAACAATATCTGGCACATATTGAGTCTTTACTATAGGCCAGGAGGAAAGCCGGGTATGTTAGGTCTGTATCTTAGGGCTTCTGAAACCTTTTCCATATCACGGTGCACAAAAAAGACTTATACAGTACCCTTCAGTTAGAGGACTCCAGGCACCTCTGGCCATGACTGGCATATTAGTTTGCTAGGTAGGGCTGCTATAACAAATACGACAGACTGGGTGGCCTAAACAACAGAGATTTATTTTCTTACAATTCCGGAAGCTGAAAGTCTGAGATCAAGGTGTTGGCAGGATTGGTTTCTTCTGAGGCCTCCCATCCATCTTTTCCTCCCTGTGTCTTCACATGGGCTTCCTCTGTGTTTGTCCTAATTTCCTTATAAGGACACCACTCATACTGGATTAGGGCTCACCCCGGTGACCGCATTTTAACTTAGTTACCTCTTTAAAGGCACTACCTCCAAACAGTCATATTCTGAGGTACTGGGGGTTAGGACATCAACATGAATTTGGTAGGGGGGACACAATTCAGCCAGTAACAACGGCAGCTGGAGTGAGGTGGGAAGCAGTGTCTGGGACACACCTGTAACCCATTTGCAGCACAATCTTATTTTACTTAATTTTCATGACATTCCTATGAGGTAATATTATTATGCCTATTTTATGGATGAGAACACTGAGGCCCCAACAGATGAAGTCCATTGCCTGAGGTCACACAGTAAGTGGCAGAGCCGGAACTGGGGCACAGGGGTGGCTGCTTCCACCAGATGGGCTTAATACCATCAGCCTTTTGAAACTTTAAGCTGGATTTCTCTTTACATATGATCTGCTTTATGTAATAGAACCTTTTTGACTAAAACTGAGGGTCTGTGTCTGAAATTTTAGCATACAATCATAAACTTTTTACATAGAACAATAATAGTAAAAGTTACAATCTTTCTACAGAAATGCAGTAACTACCATATTAATAATACTCATGTCAGTATTTTACTACTATTCATTTAAAGCTTAATTGAAATTTACCACTTGGCTGAAAGTTACTACTAAAGCGAAAATGCTTTAACTAACCTGAACTTCTGTTTGAACTTTTTTTAAACTTCTGATTGAGGATATTTTATATTTTGGGCAGATTTACTTTATTTTGGTTACCCTTATAAGTACTCAGGTAAAATTTCATCCTCAGTTTCCAAACTAAAATAAGCTTAAACTCTCAAGAATTGAAAGAAAACGCTTTGTCTTGTTTTTGTAAAGAACAGGTTTGGAGGAATTACCTCTAAAAAAAAAAAATCCCCCTTTTGCCTTTTGTAAACAGCAGGTATAAAGGAATGACCTCTAAAAGAAGCTGGAATGTCACTGTGATAGTTTATCTTGCTTTCAAATTCTTTACACATAATTAAGCAACAAACACTTAAGTTGACTGGACTATATGTACATATCACCATTCTCACTGGAAATGTACCAGAGTAGGAGAGCTTTTAGGTAACAAGTTTAGGTAACATTAGCAAGAGATCTTAGCTTTTTTCTTTTTTAATGTAAGTGAAAAATACTACTGTATCCCTTTCTACTACTATGTAGAAAGGGAAAAATTTGAGCAGAGCTCAGGGAACTTCCCCGGTCTTAGAGCATAGATTTATTACTTATTTTGAACTAATATCCATAATATTAGATTTAAAATATGGATTTGAAGATTTTCCAAAAGAATAGTTTGGCTCTTGGTTTTAGTTCATTTGTATTTTATCCTTGTTAGATGAAAAGTTAAACTGAAGCTTCCTTAGGCTAAATTAGGGTTATAAACAAGAATGTTTACATTTTAAAAATCTACCTCTCATAGATAATTCTAGTATGATTAAGTGGCTTCTGGACAGATTTTCCTATAATCTTAATGTCTGAAGTATGAAAGTACTCTCGTAACAAAAATATGGGAAAGTAAACAGATCTTGAACGTATTTGTATTTTTAATCTTTGTCCCTTGTGTTATCTCGGAGTCTATGAAATCATCACACTTTGACTTCTGGGGAAGGTATTTGAATAAAAAGCGGCATATAGAGGATAAAGTTGCAGGGAAGGGTAAGAAAGAATGAGAAACTGAAACTTTCAATTCTCTCACTCTTATCAGCCAAGAGAGAAGGCTGGGAGTCATTCTTGATGGGCCCCTCCTCACCCCCACTCCCAATCCATCATCAAGTTATGTCAGTTTCATCTCAAACTATATTTTGAGTCCATCCACTTCTCAATCCCAACTGCTACACCATCACCATGTCCTCTTGCCTGGACTCCTGCCAAGGCCTGCCTTTCTTCCCCTCCCCCACCCCTTTCTCTGCTGGAAATGGTGATCTATCTGGGCTTAACCACTGTGCCCTTAGCATCAAGCAGAGTGCCTTGCTAAGTGCGTGGATATCATGTTATTAATGCAAATACGATTGTTATCTCTGCTCTGCTTACAATCCTGCAGTTTCCCACTGCACTCAGAATAAAATCCCCAACCCATCTTCCTCTTGGGTCCCTTCCCCATTCTCACTTCCAGCCACACTGTCTTCCTGGCTGTTCCCCAAACATACCCAGCAACTTCCTGCCTTAGGCTTTAAGGCAGGCAGTTTCTCAGGCTTGAAAGGTTTCTGCCCATTACTCTCTGTCTCACTAACGTCTGCACATCTGTCAGAATTCAGTTCAAGTGTCGCTTCCTCACCCTCTAATCCTCCCTGACCCTCTGATCTCAATCAAGCCACACTTTCATATCCGTCCACAGCATGCTACACTTTGGTCTCAGCTGATAATTATTTTTACATTAGGAGCTGTGTCTGCCTGTTTACACTGCAGCCATGGCTCCTGACCCAGGACCATGGCTGTGGTGTTTGAACACGCTGACCTACAGGTGTAAAGTCATATATAGGGTGGCTTAGAACCATCACCTGCAGTGCTAGGGATCTAGTTTCTGACTCCAGGCTCAGGAGATGAAAGGTTAGGAGGTGAAGTAAGGATGGCATTGCAGGAAGACAGAACATGATGTGGATTAGAGGAAAGGGATCCTGTTTTAATGGCTCAGGTTTTTGACCTAGGCCACTGCTGGTGTGATTATTTGCAAAAACATTAGAATGTGATTCTTTTAACACTTAACCTTTTGTGGAATTCCCTGGCAGTCCAGTGGTTAGGACTCGGCACTTCCACTGCCAAGGCCCTGGGGTTCGATCCCTGGTCAGGGAACTAAGATCCCACAAGCTGTGCCGCATGGCCAAAAAACCACAAACTGACTTTTCATGTATCAACCACTTATTTGACCCAATATGAATTAGCCAGTGTGTTTGTGCCAGTATTTTTAGTTTCATATACACATATAATGTGGATCATGACTCAAATAAGATTCTAATTAAGACGAGAAACACTTGTAGATAAATAATAATTTATTCTTTTAGTTTTATTAGAGGTCTTTTTTTTTTTTTTTTTTTTGAAGAAAATCTAAATAGAACTTGTTTTGGGCCTTCTGGACTATATACATTTCTTAGAGTCACCAACATTGAACAATAGGATTTTAGAATCAAAATGGGTTGATGAGGTTGAGTAATTAAACTGCCTCCATTTAGATTTAAGACTGAAGCATGGTGGTTGGTGACTTTTCAAGGTTACGTAAGTTTGTGTGAAGCAAAGCTGGCATCTGGCCAGATCTTCTAGGTTACAAACCAATATATTCCCCATTGATCTTTGCTCCACTGTGTATCTTTAATTAACATAAAGTGAAACTCCCAAGCCAGCAGTTTTTTAAGCATTGATGAAGTCATTTATTGTTCTGTGATCTTTTTTAAAGACAAATTTTACCATCTGCCATTCAGAGAGCCACATAACCCTGTTTGGCTGAGCACAAGTCATTGAGTCAAGGGCCAGACCCTGCTGGGCCTCAGCTAATCCACTAAATCAGAGCAGCTGCCTATTTACCATCAGCTAATGAAAGGGAAATGGAGTGATTCTAAAAGCCTGGTAACCCATTCAGACTGGACTTTAGAACCCTTCTTACACTATGTATTTAAATATAGGTGTGTCCAATATTTGGCAAATTGATTTCAAGCCAAATGACTAGTCATACTCAACTAGTCATACTCAAGAGCTAGAATGGGTCCAACTGGGAGGCTGTCCTAGTTTCCTGAGCCTGACCTGGCTGAATTCAGGCCTCTCCTGGCAGAGAGCAGGCATTTCCCCTTCTCTGCCTGCTTCTCAGCTCAAGCTGGGAGCAGTATGAGTATACAGGTCTTACTTGTTCTCAGAGGGTTTCCAGACGAAATGCAAAGTGAGAATAAAGAGAAGGGGAGAGCCATAGGGTACCCAGTTCTTTTCCGTCCCCGGATCTCAAGGGGAGGACCCTCCCATTCATTCCTGTTTTGTTAGTGTTTGTTGTGTCACTTCCTCCAAACAAGAAACAGCTTCTTACGAAGCCAGCCTTTCATTTGTCACGTTGGATCAACACTGGTGTAGTGGAGTCCAGATAGACCTGGGCTCCATACCAGCTCTGCCACTTGCTGTGTAACTTTGTTGCGGGTCACAGAACCTCTGTGACCCTCGGTTTCCTTTTCAGTAAAGTGGGACTCATGTGATCACTGAGATTAAGGTAATATTCATGGTAGATGCTTAACAAATGAGATTGATGTTTTATTAATATTAACTAGTTGAATGACCTTGGAAGAGTGCCTTCACATTCAGCTGTTTCCTTATGGGGAATATGAGGAAGTTGATCCCAAAGGTCTCTCAAGCCCTTTTCAGCACTGACAGCTCTGTGGGTCCTTTCTCCAAGGCATTCTTGAATATTGGGGAACTAGCCTCTCACCCAAACACCCCTCTCATTTCCGCCTGTCTTAGTAGTGGTCTAGTACCCTCACCCCCAAGACCCTCTTGCCCGCTCACTCATGCCGCTGTGGAAGCTGCAGACTGCCGAGTTTCCAGGGCTCTAAATCCGTGCCGGTTGCCCTCAGCCCGGGTCTAGAGGCAGACTGGTTGCAGGGTAGGCGGACCCCGCGCTTGGATCCATCGTGGGGCGCCCGGGCCGTGGATCTCCTGGTAGGAGAGGTGAGGAGGACGCAGATGCTACCTATGGATCCAACAGCTTCTGCAAACTTTTTGCCCAGTCCGAGCGCCCTCTCCGCCCAGTTCTCGGGGGCGGACGCGCAGTACGTACTGCGCAAGGGCGGGTGGCCTCGCCCTCCCGGGAAGCGCTAGCTTTCAGGCGCAGGCTCCGAGATGGAGCCAGAGGCCGCGGGTGCGCAGTAGGGCTCCGGATGCCTCCGACCCGCTTCTCATTGGCCCCCACCAGGCGGGGCCCGGGTCTTCGGCCCTCAAGCGGAAAGCGGCGCCTGCGGTGCCACGCGCTCGGGCACCACCCTGCAGCCATGGGCGGGGCCCTGGCTGCCCCCAGCCGGGAAACGCCGGGTAATGAGATGCTAATGAGGCGCGAATAAAGCCTCTGCAGGCCGCGTGCCCTTGTGCGGGAGCCTACACCCTGCTAACTCCCCGGCCGGGCGCACCCGGCGCGCAGCCCTGCAATCCCGGCTTTTGGTCCGCGCCTCCTCCACCTCCCTTCTTCCGTCCCCGTCCCCCAACCCGCCGGACTGGGACGCCCGCCTGGCAGGAAGCGGCGCCTACGGGCTCCCGAGCCCCCTGGTAAGTTGTCCAGCTGCGCCAAATGTGCGGCCCCCGCCCGCGGAGGCCCGGGGTAGGAGTAGGGATGCGCCTCCGGGGAAATGTGGCTCGAGGCGCTCCTGAATTCCGCCTGGCCGGTCTGGCCCGTCTCTCTGCACCTCCGCCCTGCTCAGCCCCTCTCCAAACTGTACGGTCTAGAGTGTGAGTACCCCCGACCCCCGCTGCCAGTGGTCCAGCTCCCTCTCCATCCTTCCAGACCGGTCCACCCCTCGCACATTATTTGTCCTGGTGTTTACAGGTTGGGTCGCCCCTCTCCCCACTTCGCCGAGGTCTTCCTCCTTCCCACCCCCCCAAGAGAGACCTTTGCCCTTCTTGACGTTCCGTCCGCCCCCGTCCGGGTGACCTGCGGCGGCGATTTTCATCTCCTGCTTCGGCCTGGCCGCTGGGCTCGGGCAGGGACCGGTGAGGCGACCGAGCAGGGTGAGGGGGATCAGCCCAAGGATCTCCCCCCATCAATGCCACCCACTTTCCCGAACTCCCCCGTGGGCAACCACATCCGCGTCCCCTCTGATTCCTCCGGGTCCCAGCGTGAGAAAGCTCTCTCCAACACCCCTCAAGTTGCGTGGGGGCCCGAGCGAGGGAGAAGGGGACAAAGGGAGGCCTTGTCTCGGGAGATTCCTGGGAGAGCATGCAGGGATGGGGTGGGGTGTCGATGGGAGTGAGAGGAAGCTGGGAGGGGCGAAATCTGCTGCCCTGTCGCCGCCCCCCCCCCCAAGTCCCCCAACCGTACTGTGGCCCACTGGAGCAGTGGCAAGTCACAAGGGAAGTATTTTGACCACAGTGAGTCAGAAATAGACCCAGTTGTGTGTTACTCAGTCAGATGCAACATCCTGGGGCTGTTCTTGCAGTATTTTGGTGGTGGGAAGTGGAACCTACGGGGTTAGAGACCATCTCCTCCCCGTGGGGAGGCAATGAGCAGTGCTAAGGAGGAGAACTTTGCCCCTGGCATAAGACGCACCCCACACCCAGCGTCGCACTGAGTCCATCGAGGGGTGCTGGGCACAGGGAGGCTTGGGGTGAGATGGGGCAGTACATGTGCCTAGCAGCTGGTGTTGCCGGTGTTAGATCTGTCCCTGTCTATACTGCACGGAAAACTCTCTTCCTGGGCACCCTGCCCTCTTGACATCTGAGAAATTCCCTGTGCCCTGCTTCCAGGGCCTCGGGAAGGCAGGGTAAGAATTCCTGTCCCCTGGGCCCCAGAGATGGAGCAGGGCTTGGAGATCCCTGAGCAAGAAGGCTGAGCTGGAGGCTCCCTGGCTTTCCGCGTGCCCTCTGTGCCCAGGACTGCTGATTTTTCATTTCCAAATTTGGCAAGTTTCACTTGGAGTGGAAGGGATAGCAGTTGTCTCTGGAGCAGCTGGCAGAGAGGAGCAGAGCCAATCAGGGTTGGGCCTGGAGCTCCCTGGGGATACCAGACTTTCTTCTCCTCCCCTTCCTTTTCCCTTCCTCCTTTCTCCAGCCTCTTCCCTTCTCTTCCTTCCTTCTCTCCAGCAGCCACGTGCCCCTGCCCCTCCCTGGGAGCCCCAGAGGTCTCCATGGCCTCACCCACCTCCACCAACCCAGCGCATGCCCACTTCGAGAGCATCCTGCAGGCCCAGCTGTGCCAGGATGTGCTGAGCAGCTTCCAGGGGCTATGCAGGGCCCTGGGGCTGGAGCCCGGTGGGGGGCTGCCCCAGTACCACAAAATCAAGGCCCAGCTCAACTACTGGAGTGCCAAGTCACTGTGGGCCAAGCTGGACAAGAGAGCAAGTCAGCCTGTCTACCAGCAGGGCCAGGCCTGCACCAGCACCAAGGTGGGTACACGGTGCCTGGGACGGGGCTTGGAGAGTGGGGGGAGTCAGAGGAGGGGCCAGATGCCATGCCGATGCTGCCTTGTGTGTTCGCAGTGCCTGGTGGTGGGTGCTGGACCTTGTGGGCTGCGGGCTGCTGTGGAGCTGGCGATGCTTGGGGCCCGGGTGGTGCTGGTGGAAAAGCGCACCAAGTTCTCTCGCCACAACGTGCTCCACCTCTGGCCCTTCACCATCCATGACCTTCGGGCACTCGGCGCCAAGAAGTTCTATGGGCGCTTCTGCACAGGCTCCCTGGACCACATCAGTGAGCACCATGTGGTGGCCTGGAGGGGCGGGTGAGCCTGGGCCTAGAGACAGGCCAGTGGAGGGGGTCGGGGGGCTGCTGCTGGGCCGGCAAAGAGGCAGGGTGGATAAGATTCACTTCAGCCAGGAGGCTTTCAGGACTCAGGGCCCTCACCTGTAGAATGGGCAGTTGGACTGAGTGATCTCTAAGACTTTCTCCGGCTCTGACCAGGTACACACTGGTGCTTGGGAAGGCTGGGGGGACCTGGGGTCCCTGTTCCTAATGTCCTCTCCCTTCCAGGCATCCGGCAACTTCAGCTGCTTTTGTTGAAAGTGGCATTACTGCTGGGGGTGGAAATTCACTGGGGTGTCACTTTCACTGGCCTTCAGCCCCCTCCCAGAAAGGGTAAGTACTTTGCTGCTCCTGAGGACCCCCAAGTATTTCTTTCCTTACCTACTTTCCATGGCTGTTGTGAAGGTGTAATTTGATAGACAGTGTGTCATTGCTTTCTAAACCATAAAACCCTTTAAACGTTTATTTAATTATTTCACTGGATTGTCCTGGGAATACAGGGGCCCCTTCAGATTTCCACACCTTTGTGCCACTCACACCCTCTGCCCCAGGGAGTGGTTGGCGTGCCCAGCTCCAGCCCAGCCCCCCAGCCCAACTGGCCAACTATGAATTTGATGTCCTCATCTCTGCAGCTGGAGGTAAATTCGTCCCTGAAGGTGAGTGATCCCTTCCCTCGAAGAAGCCAGCATCTTGAGCTCCTTGTGGGCCTTTCTAGGCTGTTACACCCATCCTCCTCCTGCCACCACCCCCCTGTCCCCACCTCTAGGCTTCACAGTGCGGGAAATGCGCGGCAAACTGGCCATTGGCATCACGGCCAACTTTGTGAACAGGCGCACCGTGGAAGAGACACAGGTGCCCGAGATCAGCGGCGTGGCCAGAATCTACAACCAGAGCTTCTTCCAGAGCCTGCTGAAAGCCACAGGTCAGGACCCCCCTCACAGGGTTTCCCCTCCTCGTGCCTGACTGTGGCCTGCCTCCCACCTCTCCCTCTCAGACCTGTCTGCAGTCCAAGGAATCTCGTACTTTTCCATCTTTGTGGTCTTGGCAGCAAAGAACCTGAGCCCCCAGGGATTCAGCAGCCACAGCCCCACTCGGCCACCCAGCATGACAAGTCTTAGAAATCTCTTGCAAAGTGCATGGGATTTTGCTTTGTGCTTCTTTACATATGCTTTAATATAAAAATGCTATATAACCTGCTGAATAAAAAATAAATAAAACAAAATTCGAAAATTCAAAAAAACCAAACCAAAACAAAGCGCTGCATATTCAAAATGAAAGTGGTACTTCCAGAAGATGCCCTATGCTTACTTTGGCTTCGCACTGCCACACCTCCCGGAGTGCGCACATACCAGTCAGAGAAGCCAGGCTGTCCTCTGCAAGCCTGTGGATTATGTGGTGCACGTCTCCCAGCTGCCACCCCACCCAAGTTTCTAACTTTGCTCCACACCTTTAGGCCCCCTGGGCCTGGGACAGATGGTCCACTGTGCCACCGGAACTCATGGGCCCCCCTGTGTGTGTGGGTGGAGGTGCCGCTGCAGGCTGAGCTGTGATCCCAGCTCTCAGAGGTCAAGCATGGCTGGGGTATTTGGAGAGGTGACACATGATGAGGAGGAGGCATATCCCTTGCACCCTGCCCTGTCCCCACAGGCATTGATCTGGAGAACATCGTGTACTACAAGGATGACACCCACTACTTTGTGATGACAGCCAAGAAGCAGTGCCTGCTACGGCTGGGGGTGCTGCGTCAGGTGGGGCCTGGGCCCAGGCAGGGAGGGGTGGGTGGGGGGCCCTGGGAGGTAGGGGCCAGGCCTGGACACAGTCTGCCCCTGGGTGTGGAGGGAGTCCATCCTCTCTGCGATGGCACTTCCTCCACCTCAATAAGCTCTTCTCCCCTGGGACTTTCGTGGCAACCTGAATCATATTCTGGGCTAAACACCTTATACCAGCCACGGGACTACACAATGTAAGCTCCATGAGGGCAGGGGTTTTGTCCGTCTCTTGTTTGCTGATGATTCCCAGTGCCTAGAATGGTGCCTGCTACGTAGTAGCACCCTGAAAGGATTTGCTTGAATGAACTAGTTGAACATCTACTATGTGATAGGTACTTTGTTGAGAGCTTTATGTTCATTTTCTCACCTAATCCACATGAGTACCTTGAGGAGTTAGGTACGTCATCTCTAAATGATGGGGAAACAGGCTCTGAGAAGTTCAGTGACTTGTCCAAAGCAGGTGTATGGTAACAGTAATGATACTGGGTCTTGGAGGCAGGGTGGGACCTGGGACCCCCAGCGAGCGGCAGGCTGAGAGTTGAGGACGGGGCTCGAGCGTGAGAGGCTGGACGTTCAAATTCTCCTCCCAGCTCATCCTTCAACTGCTGTGTAGTCTGGGGAAGCCCGTTATTGGGGCCTTAGGATGTGTACCTTCTACACCTACGGGGACGTGATGGCCCAACTGACCCTGCTGGTTCTGATCTGTTGGCCACATAGGACTGGCCGGAGACCGACCGGCTGCTGGGCAGTGCCAATGTGGTGCCCGAGGCTTTGCAGCGCTTTGCTCGGGCAGCTGCTGACTTCGCCACCCATGGCAAGCTCGGGAAGCTGGAGTTTGCCCAGGATGCCCACGGGCGGCCCGACGTCTCTGCCTTTGACTTCACAAGCATGATGCGGGCAGAGAGCTCTGCTCGGGTGCAGGAGAAACATGGCGCCCGCCTGCTGCTGGGGCTGGTTGGGGACTGCCTGGTGGAGGTGAGGGGTCAGCGTCCCCTGACTGGGGAGGGGCTCTCCGGACCCCTTGTGAGGAGGCCCAGGGGTTCCCTGGCTGGGGGAGGAAGCAGCCTCGTGGGAAGGAGGGGATATAAAAAGGTCTGCTGCTTGTAAGGAGGAGCAGAGGGTGGCTTGCTGTGTCAGGGCCCCCTCTGCTATGGCCCTGGGGTCATCTGGGCGTGGACACCCTTGTTGGACTCTCTCTGAGCTGTTTCCTGTCCTTCTGCCCCTGCAGCCCTTCTGGCCCCTGGGCACTGGAGTGGCCCGGGGCTTCTTGGCAGCCTTTGATGCCGCCTGGATGGTGAAGCGCTGGGCAGAGGGCGCTGGGCCCCTAGAGGTGTTGGCAGAGAGGTGAGGCCTGAGTTGGGGAGTTGGGGGGCGGGGTGGGGGCAGGGCTGGATATAGGACAGGAGTCAGGAGTAAGGTCAGGGATGCTGGCTGAGTAGATGGGGGCGTAGGGAAAAGAGAACGAAAGAAAGGCCTGGCACTTCTGGAGGGGTGGGTGCTGATGGTGCCCTCCCACGTGTGCCCGTCCCCCGCCCTCATCTCCCCAGAGAGAGCTTGTACCAGCTCCTGTCACAGACATCCCCAGAAAACATGCACCGCAATGTGGCCCAATATGGGCTGGACCCAGCCTCCCGCTATCCCAACCTGAACCTCCGGGCCGTGACCCCCAGTCAGGTCAGAACCCCTGGCACCGCCCGCCAAGACTTCCCAGGTCAGCTTCTGCACCCCAGGTCAGGCCTTCCCTCCTGTGGTCTGCCCAGTCCCTGCCCTGTGGGTGAGTCCCACCCAGGCAGCCCCTCCCCCATGGACTGGGGCGGGGGGGGGGGGGGTGTGTGGGGGGTGTGGTCCGCCTGCCTGGAGACCTGAGAGGGGCTGCCTTAGGTACGAGACCTGTATGATGTGGAGGCCAAGGAGCCTGTGCGGAGAGTGAGTGACAAGACAGACTCAGGAAAGCCGGCCACTGGTGAGTAGGCCTTCCTCCGGGGCCACGTCCAAAATATTTACCAAGCAGCGAGGCACAAGCACCAGTGATCAGAGCAGTGGTAGCCGCTGGCGGCAGGGAGCAGGGTGCTGGAGCACTGCTGGGCAGTGGGGATGTTTGGGGCCTCCTGGAGAGTGCAGGGCAGTGGGGTGCTCAGCAGCAGCCATTTGCCAACTTGTGTGGAGTATTTCAGCACTTCAGCAGCCACTGTAACGCAACAGCTGGATGGCAGCCGAGCTGCACTGTTCTCAGCTGTTCTGCCCCTTCCCGCCTTGCAGACCCCAAACCTGCATCTCCTTTTAGTCTCTGGGCCTCCCTTGCCCCTCACCTCATAGCCTGCTGCCCTCTCTGTGGCCAGCAGTGGTTTCACTCTATTCATTCCCCTACTTTATTGCCAGAAAGATTTTTTCAAATGAGAAAACTGGGATGAAGGAGGTGCTGCTGACAGTGAGTGTTAGGCTGGTGCCCAGTAGGCGTGGGTCCTGCTTCCCCCTCCCATATAGACCCCGCACCCAGCAGCTGGGCTCTCTCTGCGGGCCCCGGTGCCTTCAGTACAGCGCAGCTTCCTCTCCCAGGGTCGGTGGCCACCCAGGAGGAGCTGCTACACTGGTGCCAGGAGCAGACAGCTGGTTACCCAGGGGTCCATGTCACCAACCTGTCTTCCTCCTGGGCGGATGGGCTGGCTCTGTGTGCCCTCGTGCACCGGCTGCGGCCCGGCCTACTGTGAGTCAGGAATTGGGCTTGGGGGTCCGTGATAGCCCATCCCTCTCATGCCTCTGCCCCTCCCTCTCCAGGCAGTGTGGAATGGTGGGCAGTCACTGTGTAGGAGTTAGCACACCCAGCTGCGTCCCAGGCCACCCCTTGCTAATAATCCTGCTCTAGTCACTTCGCTTCCCTAGAGATAGATTTCCCACCTGACTCTGCCTGCCCATGAGAATCAAATGCATTCAATACGGAGAGTTTTGTGAATGGTAGAAGCCCCCACAAGGCCAGATGCTGTTGTCATTGGGGGGTGGCGTTATGTAGCACAGAGAATAAAAAACCCTTTATGCCCTCTCCTCCCTTTCCCGATGTCCCTCCCCTACTGCTCTCTCCCCCTTCCATGGGGCAAGTTCTGGTCTCCCACTGGCCTTTCTCCCTGACGCCCCACAGGGAACCCTCAGAGCTGCAGGGAGTCGGGGCTCTGGAAGCGACTTCTTGGGCGCTGAAGATGGCAGAGCATGAGCTGGGCATCACGCCCGTGTTGTCCGCACAGGCAATGGTGGCAGGGAATGACCCACTGGGCCTCATTGCCTACCTCAGCCACTTCCATAGTGCCTTCAAGAGCACACCTCACAACCCAGGTGAACCGGAGGCGGGTAGGACGGGGTGGGGTGAAGAGGGAGTGTGTGTGTGTGTGTGTGTGTGTGTGTGTGTGTGTGTGTGTGTGTGTGGTGTGTGTGTGTGTGTGGTGTGTGTGTGTGCCCGTGTGTGCCCTCTAAGGGACAGCCTGGGATTTCCTTTATCCTTCTGGGCTGGCACATAGCTGTCTGTTCTGGGGGTACAGTATCAGCCCCCCATCTACCCTGATTCTCCCAGCAGGCCCAGTCAGCCAAGGCTCCCCGGGCACCGCCAGCGCTGTACTGTTCCTTGGCAAACTGCAGAGGACCCTGCAACGGACCCGGGTCCAGGTGGGGAGTTTGGGTGGGGTTGGCCTGGGCAGTGGGTTCCTTGTGGGGATCCCTGGGGTGATGAGGATGTCCAGAATGGGGGAAGGGGAGAACTGGAGGCTCAGAACGTAGGACTTCTTGCAGGGAAACGGGGAGGATGCTGGTGGCAAGAAGCCTCGCGTGGAGGTAAATGCACACAGGGGCCGGACAGTCCCTTCCCTGAGGTACTCTTTCCCATGTCCTGTCCCCCCAGGCCTTGCTCGCCACCCCAGCTCCTTGTAACCCCCCCATCCAGTCTCGCTTCCTAGTCTCACTCCCTTTCCCTTCCAGTCCTTTCTATTCATCTGTACACATGGACTCCCCAGCTGATCCTGCCCCTCTACCTCTGGGCCTGAGCACTTACCTTTTTAGGTAGAGGCTGAGACCCCAAGTACTGAGGAGCCACCTGTCCCAGAGCCTGATGTACCAGTGACACCCGCATCCCAATACCAGGAGGTGAGAACAGGGGCCCTGTCTGCAGGCAGAGGCCTTGGAAGGGCAGGGAGGGGAAGGGAAAAACCTGGCAGCTGCCTTGGACTCCAGCTGACCTGCGGCCTGGGGGTTGGTGCAGGCCAGTGCCGAGGATCTGTGTGCACTGTGTGGGGAACACCTCTATATCCTGGAACGCCTCTGTGCCAATGGCCGTTTCTTCCACCGGAGCTGCTTCCGTTGCCATATCTGTGAGGCCACATTATGGCCAAGTGGCTACGGGCAGCACCCAGGAGATGGTGAGTGGGCCTGGGAGGCATTCAGAGGGACTCTGGGTCTGGCCCTGCTTGGGGGGGCCAGGAGCTTGAAGGTGGAGGGGAACCGGGGTGCTGGGCGTGAGGTAGAAACAGGCTGAAGATGACACTTTCTTCTCCTGAGCTCCGTCTCCTCTGTTCCCTCCAAAGCCCCAAATGGGTTCTGAGAAGCCAGGAGGCTGGTATAAATTAATCAGCCAATGCAGAGGCCTGTCACCCCCACCTTCCCTGATAAACTGAACATCTGGTCACTGGGCTGCCTACATCTGATGGCTCCTCCCCTCTCCCGCCTTCCCAGGACATTTCTACTGCCTCCAGCACCTGCCCCAGCCAGGCCACAAAGAGGATAGCAGCGACAGAGGCCCTGAGAGTCAGGTAAAAGCTGCGGAAGTGTGGGATGGCGGGCGGCAAAGAGGAAAGGGCTCTCTAAGCCCGAGGCTTTGCTGGGGGTAACTGAATGTTCTCCACTACAGTGTAAACGGCATGATGGCAGGGATCTCTGTCCTGTCTTACTTATTGATGAATCCCAAGTATCTAGAACACTGCCTGACACTGTTCAGTAGACGGCATAAATGAATGAACGCCAGGGCCCACATCTGTCTCAAGGGGCTGCCTCAACCCACACTGGGCAGGTCACTGACCAGAGCATATGGTGGCTCTTCTAGGACCTTCCCATACACAGTGAGAATAACATGCCATCACGCCCCTCGATTCCCGTGGCCCCCCAGGAGGGGACCAGCCCTGTCCCAAGCCAGCCCACCCGTCGGCTGATCCGCCTCTCCAGCCCAGAACGCCAGCGGTTATCCTCCCTTCATCTCACCCCTGACCCGGAAATGGAGGCTCCACCCAAGCCCCCCCGAAGCTGCTCCGTCTTGGCCCGCCAGGCCCTAGAGGGAAGCTTTGTGGGCTGGGGAATGCCAGTCCAGAGCCCTCAAGGTAGCTGCTGGCCCAGGGTGGGGATGGGCGGGTGGTATTCGGATTCTTGGACAGGGATGTGGGGAATGGGGAGGGAGGTCCTGGGGATCTCAGCCCATGTCCACTTCTCTGCTCAGTTCTTGTGGCTGTGGAGAAGGAGGAGGAAGAAGAGAGTCCCTGCTCCAGTGACGAGGAAGCAGAGGAAGACGTGCCGTTGGACTCAGACACGGAACAGGTGAGTGGGAGGAACCTGGCCACCTATTCTGCCCAAGCCACCATGCATCCACTAAACATACCCCGGCCCCTGCCCGGGAGAAACCCACAGCACCCAACCTCTTCTGAGCCCAAATGTCTCTGAATGTCTTCTCACCCAGTCTGACGCTTTCATGTCTCTAGGCCTCCACCTTTTCTATCAGAATGTATCCCACTTCCAGCCCAGGGTCTTTCTGGTCCCTTTCAAATGGAGCTTTCCCAACCCCTCTCCACGTGACCCTGTCATAGGTTCTGTGGAACTTGGCTAAGAACTCAGGCACCATGAACAGTTACCCAACATGGCGTCGGACTCTGCTGCGCCGTGCTAAGGAGGAGGAGATGAAGCGGTTCTGCAAGGCTCAGGTGTGGCCTAGGGGTTCCCGGACGTTCTAACGGGATCAGAGTTCTGAGACTGGGTATCAGAGCTCCTCCGGGACTCTGTTATGGAGCAGTCCGCAGACTCCTGGGCCTCCTGTCTTGTACTCAGGCCATCCAACGGCGACAAAATGAGATCGAGGCTGCTCTGAGGGAGCTGGAGGCCAAGGGCACGGAGCTGGAGCTGGCTTTGAGGAGCCGGGGCAGTGAGTGAAGATGGGGAGGATAAGCGAGCCTAGGACACCTCTGCCTTCTGGCCCTGTGTTCCACCCCCAGCGACCCCCCCCCCCAAACACTACCAGGCTGTGGCCCACAGCAGGTTCTGCTCCTCATGCCGTGATTCCTGTGACCCTGGTTAGAGGCCTGACTGGCCCCTCTTCTTCCTTCTTGTCAGGTTCCCCCGAACAGCAAAAGGCACTATGGCTAGAACAGTTGCTACAGCTTGTTCAGAAGAAAAACAGCCTGGTGGCCGAGGAGGCTGAGCTCATGATCACGTAAGGGGTGTCGGAGTTGGGGCGTGGGGGACGATGGCGTGTGAGCCAGGCCCCACAGCCAGGTCTTCGGTCACCCTAGACACCTGTGCCTTTTCTATCCCTGCCCCCCACAGGGTGCAGGAGCTGAACTTGGAGGAGAAACAGTGGCAGCTGGACCAAGAACTGCGAACCTACATGAACCAGGAAGGTAGGTGGGATGTGGGGAGAGGCTGGTACTTGCACAAGCCTCGTGATCTCAGATACTGCCCAGGCAACAGTCCTCTAGTCTGAGCACCTCTGAGGCTGAACTGCCTTCTGAATTGCTTCTTGAACTGGAGGAAGGCAGAGGATGGGGCTCCAGGCCCACATTCCGCACCTTCAGTTCAATCACAGCTGCACAATTGGGCTTTTACACAAGATTCCTTTAAAAGTGGTGTTGCTGCTAAACAAACAATGCTAGAAAACCATGAGTGTTGATAAACCAAATTCAGAGTGGGAAACAGCTGGGGTTGTAGAAGTCACACAAGCCGGGATTAGGTTGTGCCTCTCCTGCCGCCCTCCCCGTTCTCTGTTCTCTAAGTAAGTTTCACCTCCTCCCTTCAGAAGCCCTAAAGACAGCTGCCGACCAGCAGGCTGAGGACGAGGTCCTGAGGAAGCTAGTGGACGTGGTGAACCAGCGAGATGCCCTCATTCGCTTCCAGGAGGAGCGCAGGCTCAGTGAGCTGCCCTCGGGGCCAGGGCCCCAGGGCTAGAAGAGGGTAGGTTGCCTGTCTTCTCCTCTGCAAGGAAGACTGCCTCACCCCAGGCCAGTGCCACCCTGTTCGTTGGGGCTGCCTGGGAGAGGCCTCACTGTTTACAATAAAAAAGCTTCTGCCGTAAACAGGACTTTGGCTACCTACAGGGGGGAGGTGGGGGAGTGTGCAGGGAGGGCAGCTGTGTAGGAGCCTGAAGGTCTACACTGTGACAATCACACCGACCCTTGGCCCCAATCACTGCCTCTACAAGGAAAAGGGCAGCGCCACCAAAGTGTCAAGCTTTATTGTTCCTCTGCTCTGTCTCCCTCCTGCTGCCCCAGGAGCAGGGCTGGCTGGGACTCTGGGCCCAGGTCCTGGGCCTCCCTTGCCCTTCCCAGCACATGCTGGAGCTCGGCTCGGGCCCGACACAAGCCCTTGGCCTCCTGCACGTGGAAGAGATAGAATGCACCCGCCCCCAGCACCAGTCCTACACTGGGGGTCCAGAGCAGTACAGCAACTTCCCTGATCTCTCCTCCAGCCGCCAGGGCACACAGCAACGCCAGGAGAAGAAGCCCTAGACCAATCACGTAGCCAGCGATGGTGGCCCACCAGCGACCTTGAGCCATGCCCTGGTCCAGTTCTGCCCAGGCCTCCCTTAGCACACTGATCAGCGGCGACCTCTCTGCTGGTCCAAGAACAAAGCGGGGCAGTGGGGAGGGAGAGTGAGGGTCTGAGGGAGGGATGGGGCTGCCCCGTGGGGAAGGGCCAAGGAAAAGGATGGGGCTGACTCACCATGGGTAGGGCTGGGGTTGTGCTGGGGGGGGCTGTGTCTCACACACAGAGTAGCCATCAGTGCCTCATGATCAGAGAGGGGGCTGCCGCTGTGAGGCTCGTGGCCTGTAGTAGTTCTGAGAGTCTTACAGGAGATGTATAGCCCAGACACCGCCTAGAAAAAGAGCCAGAGAGAAATTTCTGTGAGCACCTTTCCCAGAGAACCAGTTCCTAGGTATCCCATTCTCCAGCCACCACTGATAAAAGACTAGACTAGTTGGACAAAGAATCAGGATAGGCTGGTGAGCCATGAAGAGAGACAGAGGGTGAAGGCATGTTGCAGGGAGAGGCCTGACCTTATAAAGCACATAGTCGATGCGGATACCCAAGGGGAATTGCTCTAGCTCCTGCCGGTTGACGTAGCAGTTCTCGGGTACCATCGTACAGCCTTCTTCAGGGCCCTAGGTGAATAGGGGGCTTGAATGAGGATGCAGGGGAAAGGAGGAGGGAGAGAGGCTGGGGGTGTAGGTGGGGCAATAATCAAGCAGGTCCTCACCTTGAAGTCCCGAGTCTCCAGAAAGGCATCGTGCAGTCCCGTCCACTCCTTCAGCAGGCGGCAGCCCAGGTCCTTTGGGTGCAAGTTGAGGTCCCCACACAATAGAACCACATCAGCTTTCTTGGACGTGTGGCTGGGGGAACCAAGATGGTGAGGCAGGAACTCTTCCCTCATCAGCTCTGCCCTAAAAGTGGGGCCTTAGCCACCCCTCGGTTCCTGGACCCCATCCCACTTCCCCTGTCGAGCCCAGGCTCACACACTGGATGAACTGGGCCAGTTCCCAAGCTTGGGCCACACGATGTGCTAGGTAGATGTCCTTCTGTCGATTGTACTCGGCATGGAGCTGAGCAAGATAGAGGAGACAATTGCAAATGAGACTGAGGGTCCCAAGGGCAGAAGTAAATCAAGCTTGGGTCTGTCACTTGGCACGCTGCTTGGTAAAATATGTGTGAACCTTGCCTACTGGCCTTAGGAGATCCTGCCGCCACACCTCACCCCAAGGCAGCCTGGCTAGAGGAGGAGTCCCATCTCTCTCTCCCAGGACCAGGCCGCCTGCCCCAGCCTTAAGCACTGCCGGCCTCACTCACATGGGTCACGTAGGCGTTGAGCACCAGTCCACCCAGATGGAGCACCAGCAGCCCCACGGCCTTCCCACAGAACCAGTCACCGTGGTGGATCTGTAGGCAGGAGGGGGCGGGAGCTCAGGGCACTGCTACCCTCTTTCTGCCCATCCCCTGCAGCCCTAGGAAGGCCACCTCCTTTACCATGTGTTAGCAGGCGGCGGGGTGGGGAAGGGAGGTGTAAGAGGTCAGAGGTCAGGCTCACCATGTAGGGGTAGCCATTGAGGGTGAAGACGTGCTGGGTGAATTCCTGGATTGGGTGTTTGGAGAAGACACAGAGACCACTGCCAATGATGCCGCTGAAAAGCCAAGTCCTAGTCAAGAGCCGCAAAAGCAGGGAGAGAAATACCCAGCCCCTTTCCCCTCCCCCATCTCCCAGCTCTTATCAGCTACTTTTTTCTTCCTCTGCTGCTGGTACCACCCCAGATCGAAGCTCAACGCGACGGCTTCTACGTGGGCTGACAGGATGGCCTGATGATAAATTTGATGACCTGAAGAGCTAGATCTTCCTCATTCCACCTTCGTCCGCTCCCACACCCAGAAGAGAGGACGCCGGGGAAGAGGGAGGCGGGCGCAGGAAGCACGGGGAAGGGCTGGCAGGGCCAAGGGCCTCCAGCTCCGAGACCAGGCTTCTGGGCCAGTGGGCTTCTCACCTCCTGAAGTAGTGCGCTGCTGGGTAGGCGGGCAGCAGCTTCTGCCTCAGGTACTGGAAGTCCTGCTCGCTCCACACCTGAGGGGAGGGGTGATGATACCTGCCGGCCCTTCCCCCAGGGCGGGAGCCCCCGCCCGCGCCCCAGCCGCCCCCACTCCCGCCGGGCCTCCACACCAGGTCCGCGCGGCCCCACCTCCTCCAGGAGAGCTAGGTCGAAGCTCTCCCTGTTCAGAAAGTCTCCCAGGCGCTTCACGCGGTCGGCCCGGTGCTTGCTCAGGTAGGGAATGCCCCTGAGGACGAAAAGCGCAGGGGAGGTGACGGCTGGGGCGCTCGGGCAGCAACGGCCAGGTGCGGGCCCCGGAGGGAGGGGTTGCCCCGCACCCCGCACCCCGAGGGGTAGGGCAGGGGAGCGCCGTGGCCCGGCTGTGAGGAAGGCCTCCTGCCTCTGGCGAGCGAGGCGGCGGCCCCAGACCCGGGTCGGCGGGCGCACTCACCAGCAGTTGAGGTTAAAGACCCTCAGTCGCAGGGAGAAGTTGGGCTTCATGGCGGGGACGCTCGGCGGCGCGGGACGGCTCGGCTTCCGCAGCGACGGCCGCGTTGGGGACAGCGGCGGGCGGGCGGCCTTCCCCGCGGGGCACCGCGCACAGGTGGTCGCCCTGCTTCCGCTCTCCCGGGAAGGCCGCGGCCCCGAAGTGCACGCGCCCGGGGACTGACTCCCGCGCTACCCGGGCAACCGGCCGGCTGGCCCCAATCTGGCTGCGCGGCAACCCGGAAAGGCGATCTGCGGTGAAATCAGGCGCTGACGGGCGGCGACTACCGCGCTGGAGGACCCTGGGCTTGGGGGTCCCAGAGGAGGTCGGGGGGGGGCGGGGGCGGCGGCGAACCACGCTGAAGCACGCGAGGCGTGGGGTCCCCGTTCCTTTTCTCCGAAGCTCGTCGCTGGTGGCGGCCGCCCACGCGTCCTCTCCAGCCTCTCGGCCGCCTCCACAGCAACAGGCACAAAGTTGAGGAAAGGCCCGGCCTTCGCCGACCGCCCCGCCCCCGGCCCACTCCTTCCGGCGAGCGGCGGGGGCGGGGCCGCGCGGTTGCCCTGGCGACGCGCTGTGTTTGTGACCCGCGGAGTCCCCGCGCGCAGCCATGGCGAGCAGCTCGCAGACGCCGCCCGAGCAGCCGCTGCAGGTGAAAGTGGTGGGGCTATTCAAAAGCTCCAGCTTTCAAATTGCGAAGAGCGCCGCTGAGGTAACCGCGAAGAAACCACAAGGGCGGAAGGCCCGTCCCGCTTCCGGTCGTGCGCCTCCTGGTGGCGGGGGTCGAGGTTCAGGGAGGGTATGTCCCGGCCGGGATGGGCTGTCTCTGGATGGATCTCAGCGTGCAGAGGGCGAGGGCCGGTCCAGGCGGGAGTTCCACTTCGAGAAGGGCTACCTTTAAAGGGAGATCCGAGCGAAGGAATCGTTCAGAACCTTCTTGGGAATAAAGGTGATTCCTACCTCTACATTAACACACATTTTATCCCACATTAATTTTTAACTGAAATTACAGATTTTAAAACTTTGTGAAAAAAATGTTACCATTATAACTAGCTGATTTTTTTTACAAACTCCTTTCCCAAGTGATTTTTGAAAACTATTCATTCGGGGAGGGTTTTTGTTGTTGTTGTTGTTTTTCTTTAAAGTTTCTATAGCAGTCACTGCATTCCAATCGAATTAGGTGCTTACGGGATTTCTTAACAAATGACCCACAAGTGCTTTGGAGAATACAGACATTTCTTTGTAAACATGCAGAACAATGTAAAACGAAAAACACTTTAAGTAACTGGAAGAATTAGGCCAGGTCAGTAATGCCGCAGCATTCCTAAAACCCGAATGCAGCAGAAATGTAGAAGTGTATAAAACGTTGAAATGTAAAATTCAGCACTTCTTTGGGGTTTGCTCCAGAAATGCTGTTGTAAGATTATGCCAAGCTTCTCTCCTTCAAAACCCCACTAGACTCCAGGACAATGTCTTATTCATGTCTGTATCTCCCTAAGTACCCAGCTGGATACTTGACACAAAATGTTCCCAAATAGAAGAAATCTTAAGAAATTCCTGACTTCTTACCTGCTCCAAGTTCACAGAGTTAGTTTGAATTTAAATCAAGTCAGGAAATAGTGACTAATCTGTGAAATAGGTAAAATTTACATCAAGATGAAAAGAACAAGTGATAACAAGTCTGTGAAAATGATACATGGACCATTAAAAGAAGTAGAAATTATGGACTGTGTTAGCTGGGCTGATAGGATCAGCAAAGTTATATGGCCCAAATTGTATTTAATAAGTGTGAGGGATTTTTTTTCTCTTGTTTTTCTTAGCTCCTTTTCTGAAGGCACATGTTTTCTCCACACTGTAGAGAAGATGTTGGCAAATTTTTTTTCTGTAAAGTCCACATATAAAATTATTAGGCCTTTGGAGCCATAGGTTCTCAGTCATGACTACTCAACTCTGTCCTTGTGCGAAAGCAGCCACAGACAGTATGTAAATGAACGGTGGTTTTCCAATAAAACTTTTATTATGGACACTGCAATTGGACTTGCATATAATTTCACAGGACATGAAATGATTCTTCTTGTGATTCTTTTTCAACTGTTTAAAAATCTAAAAATTATTCTTAGTTCTCAAGTCTTACCAAAACAGGCAGTGGGCCAGCTTTGACCTGCTGGCCACAGTTTGCCAACCCCTGTTGCAGAGGACACTAAGTCAAGAAAACAACGTCTTTATTATATTAATAATGTTAATTTTCACTTTCTTAAGTTTTGCCTACTGTAGCTCTACTTGAATATGAAAATATATGAATGTAAATTCAGTTAGTTCTATGTTAATAAAGGATCCTTGAATATATTTCCAACATGATCACTTGTGAGCAATCCCTGATGCCTAATTAACTGAAAGATTTAGATTTATAAAGAGTATTACATAATGTAGTCCATTCTGGAACAAATTATGAAGAAAGCATGATTAAGTATGCTTAATTTGAAAACTATTGGGCTTATTAGTTATTCCAGATGGTCCCTCAGAAACAGCAGTCATCCTGCACGACTGCCTCAGACAGAGCACAGACACTGGAATTGAGAAAAAGGACACATCAGCTGTTGGGTGGGTACAGCAGACTAAGAAGGAAATGGCCAGATTGCTGTTGCCCTCTTCTGGTCCCAAGGCAGGGTACACTCACATCCTGGCTTTCTCCCCCTTGGACTATCCACCCTTGATGAAGCATGCCAAGCCAGTGTCCCCTTAGACCACAACAGAAGTGGCCAGATGACACTTTTCCCTGTTGGTCCATTTACTTCTCAGACCTGCTCAGAAAGGTGATGCCTAACTGTTACTGCCTCAACTGCCTTCCCTCCTTGCTTTAGGAGGAGGCAAAGTGTAACATAACAGGAGCCAAAACTTTTTTTTTTGACAGATGTTGTTAACCAGTAAGAATTTTCTCTGATTCATACAGACAAAACAAAATACATTAAGTCAATACATGCTCAATGTCTAGACCAAAACACATTTAATATTTACTTCTCTTTTTCCCAAGGGGTATAACCACAACAATATCCTTTTGGTCATTCTTCATATGTCAGTGAATTAAAGCAATAACATTTCTTTATTTTAGTTAAAAGTATCCATAGATCCACTGAGGTTTAGTAAGAGTTTAATTTAGGGAAAAACTGGTCCTAAAAGAACATGGCAGGTCATGAAACTATTGGCATAAACTCACTTGTACATTTGTTTATGCAGTTGCTATGTGTGGATGGTCCACTATGTACCAAATATTGAGGCCAGTGGGAAACTAAGACATAGTCTTTGCCCTCAAGGAGCTTATTCTCTTCAGATGAGAGACCAGTTAGTATGGCCTGGGGAGGGACTTACTGGAGGTAAGCACAGGGGCCTCTGGGAGCTGGCAAGGGGCATCTAAGCCAGACTGTGGCTTGGGTGTATGTTGCATAAAACTTCCTGAAGACCCCATAAAAATTGGGGGGAATGATTTCTACTTTAAAAGAGAACTTACTCTAAAATAATTATTCTATTTTGAAACCTAGAGTCTGAAGAGTAATTATCCATCCAAATTTGAAGACCCTATAATAGTTCCTGTTCAAGAATTTGCATGGGATCAATATCTACAGGAGAAAAAAAGGGTAAAGGATATTTGGGGTGTGGGAAATGAGCCAAGTTTTGCCTGATTTATTTACATATGCATTGGTTTGGAAAAACTGAAGCAGTAATTTTGATACAACTAGATTTTATTTCTCTAAATTATGCACTTTTCCTAAATTATTTCAGTCATTTTACCAAGCTGATTTTAAGAAAGAGTCAAACATTTACAGAATTTTCTTTTGGAAAGCATATGATAAAGGTAAGCTTTAAACTCTCAGTGCTGCTATTTACTCCTGCCCATGGCTACCGCTTTCCCGGCATATCACTTACTCATACTTCCTGTGACACTCGGGCACTCAGGTTACTGTGGTCTGGCACTCTTTTTGGCCCTAACTCTGGAAGGTTTCAGTGGTGTCCAGCACAGATATAGCAGGGGAGCATGTAGGGTTGCCTAGGGGAGCTCTGATGGTAGGCGCCAACTTCCCACAGGGTAGCCGTGTCCTAATGGAAGCGTCCTTCTCTGCATTCTCCCCCCTAACAGTACCCTTGGAGAACTCCAGACCCTAAGGCTGGCAGAGCTTATCCAGGGATGGCAGATTGGTTTCCTCTTGGGTGCCATCCCTGATTAACTGGTAGTGCTGCCTGGAACATGTGGCATCCTGGCTCAGATACAGCTCAGGTTGGGGGGCAGGCTAGAATGGGTACGCCTCCTGCTTGTCACCCTTGGCCCAGTCCTGTAGAGTCCCAGTCCTGGCTTCCCTGCCCAACCCCATCTCTCAGTGGCTGATGAGATCCCATTTCCCCTGACCAGAGCAGTTTTGATTGTCCTGTGCTAGATTGCACAAGGATGTCCTGTGATTTATCATGCAGATAGTGCGGCTTTACTTCACTCTCTGCTCAGTCACATGAACGGTGCAAGACTGAGTCAAGAATACCATATGTTAAGTCTCATACCATTTTCACAGCCACAGTACATTTTCATTATATAATTCAAACAGAACCATAACAAATACTTACCTATGGTGCTTATTATATGCCAGGCACTATTCTAATGACTTCTATAAATATTAACTCTAATCATTACAACAACCAGGGTGACCAGTGGTCCTGGTTTGCCTGGATCTGAGGGGTTTGCTGGAATGCATGAATTTCAGTGCTAAAACTGGGACAGTCCCAGGCGAACCCAGACAGTTGGGCACCCTACATAAAACAGTATGTTTTTCTTAATTTTTATCACCAAACTTCCTAAACTGCCTATCGTATCGTGCTCTCCACCTACAGGAAGGCCATGATTTCACGCTTCGTGGTTTGCACCCGTTCCTCTTCCGTATTCCCACCATACTCTGAAAGACTGGTGTGGATTCCATTCTGCAGTTTCTGACCCTTGTCAGCCTGGGTTGCTAACCTTGAGCTGTTTTGTGTTCTCTTCCTCTGCTTTTCTCATGGGGCCTGAATGAGGCTTCCTAGGTCATCAATGCTGCTTCTTCCCACATATCCTTAACTTCTGTCTCCTCCCTCATCTCCTGGATACTTGCCACCCTAACCTCGTCTTCCTCTTCAGGCCAGCTTTTTGTTCTCCTTTCACATAAGCATTGTCTTATGTTATACATAGTGCTTCTTAGCACATTTGAGGTTAGTCTGCACTGGCCTCACTGCTTCAGTATAATGTAATGCCAACCATGAGGGATGGCTTCAGAGCCTTTGGGAAGGCCCTTTTTCCCCCTCCAAAAAAAGGCAACATCATACATCTTAGTGCTGGAAAGCCCTAGAAAACATCGGGTCCAGCCTGCTATCTTGAGGCAGGCGATGGCTCCTCATGTATAGAAGACACCCAGACAAGGCACGTAACCTTCAGCCTCCGAATAAAGTGTACCTGCTACTGCATTTCTCCTACCAGGGTAGCTAAAATATCCACAATTAAACTTTCCCTCCCCTTTTTAAAGTTTTGTGTCCCGTAAAATGTGAGAACCCTGATGAATTTCAACATTCCAGGGAGTACTGACCCATAGGCTCAGTGATTGACAGTTCAGCATGAACAAGTTTAGGAAGTGAGGAATCTGAAGCGAGCTCCTCCTGAGAGAAGAGCCGGGAATGGAGCACGCTGGCAGCTGAAGGCAAACCGTTCCCCAAACCGGCGTTTCTCCAAGTGCGGTCTCCAGACCAGCCGAAGCAGCAGCGTCCCATGGGACGTTGTTAGAAATGCAGATTCTCAGGCCCCATCCCAGAATCAGAAACTTGGGGTGGGGCTCAGGAATCTGTAATTCTGACTGCCCACTAAAATTGGAGAACAGCTCTCCCAGATGATGCATGGCTTTGCCAGGACTGGCACCGGGTAATAATAAACCAGATCTACTCAGAGGCCACATTACTCAGTGGCCACACACTGAGGTTTAGGAGGTTGGCTGGCAGTGCTGTATGGATGAAAACACCAATGCACTTCATTCTGAGGGGCTTAGGGCTTAAAAGTGTTAAGAAGGGACTTCCCTGGTGGTCCAGTGGTTAAGACTCCGCACTTCCACTGCAGGGGGCGCAGGTTTGATCCCTGGTCGGGGAACTAAGATCCCGCATGCTGCGCAGCCAAAAAAATAAATAAATTACTTGAGTTAAAAAAAAAAAATTGTTATGGAAGAGGTGAGTTCTCTTCCTCACGGCCCCTGGCGTGCCCCGCAAACTGCTCCTGGCCCTCAGGAGGCATTTCCTCACCTGGTCTGATTTCCCTCCATCAAAAAAGCGTTCTTTCCATCTTTCCCATTGAAAACCATGTCTTATTTAGGACCCCTAACCAACTATGCATACAGTGCTTCAGAAATGAAGCTAAAAGACTGCATTTTGTTTTCAAATTAATATAACAAGTATGCTATGCACGTAGACTTTTATTACCAGATTACCATCTATTTTCTAAGATCGTACCATTTTAAAGATCACTGTTAGGTCATTCTTTGATTTCAACACCGTCAGAGTCTTGAAAATGTTCTTAAATTCCCTTTGAGAACAAAAAATATATTTTCTGAAAGACGGCAAAAAATATATTTTTTAAAGATTCAGCCCTAGGGTTGATTCAAGCTCTGGCTTGTGGGTTTAGCTAGGTTCCCCCCTATCCCTACCCCCACCCCCCTTTACCTTTTTTTGGTCCTTTTCCCTTACAGGAACTTAAGAATGAAATCTGGGAATATTCTTCCTATGTGATGTGTTTTATTAACGATCAGCTCCTGGGTGATGCACTTGATCTTCAGAAATGGGCCCACAAAGTGTGGGATATAGTTGATTTTAAGCCTCCTGCACTTTATGAAGCACTTACTATGGATTATTCTGCCAAATTCTTAAGAGACACGAAGGCAAGTTGCACTAATTTTTTAAAGGAAAATAGTGGAATCTTTGAGCATTTACATTGATTGACCATTAATTACTGATAACCTAGCAAAGGGAATATAAAAGAGTAAGAGACTAGGTTAAGTTCTCAATGACCTTATGATCCAGTTGCAAAGGATTCATGGCAGGGTTTGGCTTGGTGGTGTGTAAAGCAAGCCTATCTCACAGCAGGCAGATGGCACCGGGAGAAGATCATCCCTGTTCAAACATTCCTACTCCCCGCTAGAAGCTTATATGCATTAATTGTCATCTATTTAAAAATATTAAGACCTTCCCCCTCAGAGAAGGTCAAGCCTATCCTTCATTCACCTTTAGCATGAAATATTTTAATTAATACTTTCTAACAACCTAAGTGACAGCTACTGCACTAGAGAATGGCAAGTTTGAGAAGGTGACATTTTAAAGCATGACACATAGTTGGCAAGAGCAGGACTAGACAAGCTATGGCATTGGGGAGGTTTCCAATGGCAGAGGACAGTTAGGAAGTGTGAGGTCCAGAGAGCAAGAGACCGCCATCAGGGTGGAATGGCAATAGAGGTAAAAGTATGTAATTTTGCTCAGAAACCTTGTAGCCAACACTTACCACATGCTGAAAATTATTTCACGCCCATGGTGGCCTGTGCCTACATAAAGCCCCAGTGCTAGGATCTGAGTTGTGCAAAGGCAAAGACCTTGTCTCGTTCACCCTTGTTCAACCACTGCCTTGAACAGAATCTGAAACATTGGAGGTGCTCTGTGAATATTTTGTTGAATAAACAATGCACTTGGAAAATGCTTGAAACTCTAGGGTGTGGGGAGGAAGTTAACATTCATAGCAGTTCATTCCCAAAGGGACAGGAGTCTAGAAGTACATGGTGTACTCTGGGAATGGCAGGGGACAGCAGGGAAGCCAGAATTAGTGGGAAATGACACTGGGAAAATGAGAATCAGTCAGGATTCTTGGTGCCAACAGTACCAAGCTGTTCTCATTAACTTGAGGAGAAAAAGTATGTATTAAAAGGATGTTGGTAACCTCACAATTGACAGGAAAGCTGGAGAATCAACTTTGGAAAGCAGGCAGGAACCAAGGGAGACCTGGCAGCAGGAAAACATGGCCAGAGTCACGCCCCAGGAATGTGCAGCCAGGATGCTGCCATGGGTGCCCAATGGCCCTAATGCTGCCTTCACCGAGCATAACTTCTCAGCTCTCCTTGGGTCTTTGTCACTTCCTAGACATCTAAGGCCCCGGGCAGGAGCACCTGACTAGTCGAGCTCAGGTTATATGCCCACACCCTGGCTCACACATAGCGGGGAAAGAGAGGAGGTTCTCCAGAGGCTGGTGCAAACTTGTGAGGAGTTTCTCAAATAGGAAAGGTGCTTAGATGTTTAAAAAAAACAAAAAACAAACAAACCCCAAAACCAGATCCACTAGAGAAAGGTTGAACTTACTGTCCTCTCTTAACCAGTTAGTTAGATTTCATCCAGAAGCAAGCAAGCCAACAGAACTTTTCATCAAAAGTATGACATCATCTTCTTTGGTGTTTCGGAAAAAATTTTAGGGCTGTGACCAAACAGGGTACAGTGGGGAAAGCTTGGTGGCGGGGCGGCCATTTGGAAATCTGCTATAGTAGTGTGAGCTAGAAATAATGACAGCCTGAATTAATTAGTGGCAGTAAGGAGAGAGGACCCAGATTCCAGAGAAAATCCTTGGATTTTTTCCACAGAGGCTAGATTTTTCGTGCTGAGTAAAACCCAGGGACTTGTTTACTTCTGGTTTGGAATGATATAGCAGACAATTAGGTTTGGCTGCTAGGTGACATTATTTGTGTCACAGTCACTTACTCTCTTTTCATTAGAATTTTTAGAATTACCTACTCTTGACAACCACATAAAGATAATATATTGATGCCCAGGGAAGTTTAATGATGTCTGAATGGACTCACTCACTTCAGAAATCAATTATGACTTGCAATATGTCCTTTTTCCTCCTAAACCTATGAAGTTTACTATATTATGCCTCTTATTCTAAAGTTATAATATTCTTTTATAATTAAGAACTTGTAGTACAGAAGCTTAGAGGCACAAACAAATTAATTATAATAAGTATGGATGTAATACTTCATTCCTGGATGCCAGATATTACAATACTATTTCAGTTTTTTAATTAAAAAAAAAAAAGCTTAGAGCGACATAAAACAATGATAGTGATACAACTAAAAGTGATTTCATTTATGCCTCCTAGATTCTTAAGAAATAGGGCAGGGCAAATTATGTACTTGTTAAATCAGGCAGCATTTTTATATATGAGAATGGTGCCTAAGAGTTGAAATGTATTCCATTAGATGTGTTCTGCTCCCTAAATGAATGCTACTGTGATGGAGAACAGTGTTTTCACTTTGGATGCCTCTTTGTAGGGCTAGACAAGGGCTCACAAATGTTAGCTGTCTCTACCAGAAAGGATGTCAATTGAAAACAAGAGCTGGGGGCATCTGGGAGTATGAGGTCATGAATGAAATAACTCAAAAGCACAGCATCCTCTCTTCCCTACCCCTGGTATGGTACCTCCTATTCATATAGTGGCCTTATTTTCCTGCTCAGAAAGACTATGGCCTGGCTCTGCTCAGCTAATCTGTGCAGTCTCTGAAAATCCAGAACACACAGTAACCAAATCCATGGGCTCATGTTGGATCTTTTCCCAGAATTACTCAGGAAAGAAAAGAATTCCCAGTCTGCTGCTTTTTCCAGAGGGAATGACCAGTGTTCCTTTCCACACCCAGTTTGTGATGCAGTGGATGTCTAGGCCATGTGCTGTCAGTCTTGTGTGATAGGTTAATGTGATTCAGAGCTTTACCACTTAAGGGTTTTAAAAAGCATGTTACTTAGGTAGTAAAATTTTGGTATAATGAAACAAAGATCCTTAAGTCATTCTTTTAATTTTGCTGTTACATTATCTACTGTTAATGCTGTCAATCATCTTATCACTGAAAACATTATTCTATTATATTTTTGGTCATTTCTAAAATTTTCTGCTAAAACACTGACCTGCATTACCTTCTTCTCTCTAATTTTAATAGCATAATTTTGTGTTCTTGGACATTTCTCTTGATTTTTATCCAATTGGAAGATTGATTTTTGAGGTAAGAGATTTTTGGTTGTTGTTTTTTAATAAGTTGGGGGGAGTGAGAATCTCTGTCAAAATGGTAAGTTTTTAATCTTTGAAACCTTTTATCTTTATTTTTAGCTATATTGTGATACATGTCCCAAAACATGTAAAAATTTTCAGATCCTGTGCACAGGAAAAGCAGGTTTTTCCCAAAGTGGCATCAGGCTACATTACACAGGTTCCATTTTTCATCGAGTGGTACGGAATGGTTGGATACAAGGAGGAGGTGAGTTTAAAAGCTTAAATACAACTTAGTTGCAACATTAAATCAAAATGTCCAAACTTTTGCTTATCTGCCTTTGTGAAATTCATATAGAATTAGATATATTTAATATTAGATGTTATATATATATTTAAAGGATGTTTTATATGGCCAAATGATGAATTAAGGTATTCATACTCTTTTAAAAAATTCCCTATTAAACTAAACAAATCTAAAGTGTGTTACCAGGAATATTCCAGGTTAAAAAGTAATACAAGAGAGTAGGATAGAGCAGAAGCAAGAAGAACTACAATCCTGCAGCCTGTGGAACGAAAACCACATTCACAGAAAGATAGAGAAAATGAAAAGGCAGAGGACTATGTACCAGATGAAGGAACAAGATAAAACACCAGAAAAACAACTAAATGAAATGGAGATAGGCAACCTTCCAGAAAAAGAATTCAGAATAATGATAGTGAAGATGATCCAGGACCTCAGAAAAAGAATGGAGGCAAAGATCGAGGTGAAAGAAATGTTTAACAAAGACCTAGAAGAATTAAAGAACAAACAAACAGAGATGAACAATGCAGTAACTGAAATGAAAAAATATACTAGAAGGAATCAATAGCAGAATAACTGAGGCAGAAGAACGGATAAGTGACCTGGAAGACAGAATGGTGGAATTCACTGCCATGGAACAGAATAAAGAAAAAAGAATGAAAAGAAATGAAGACCAAGAGACCTCTGGGACAAAATTAAACGCAACAACATTCACATTATAGGGGTCCCAGAAGGAGAAGAGAGAGAGAAAGGACCTGAGAATAGGAAACACAAGAGAAGAAAAGGACCTACAAAAACAAACCCAAAATAATTAAGAAAACGGTAATAGGAACATACATATTGATAATTATCTTAAATGTGAATGGATTAAATGCTCCAACCAAAAGACACAGGCTTGCTGAATGGATACAAAAACAAGACCTGTAAATATGCTGTCTACAAGAGACCCACTTCAGACCTAGGGACATATACAGATTGAAAGTGAGGGGATGGAAAAAGATATTCCATGCAAGTGGAAATCAAAAGAAAGCTGGAGTAGTAATGGAGTAGCAATACTCATATCAGATAAAATACACTTTAAAATAAAGAATGTTACAAGAGACAAGGAAGAACACTACATAATGATCAAGGGATCAATCCAAGAAGAAGATACAACAATTATAAATATATATGCACCCAACATAGGAGCACCTCAATATATAAGGCAAATGCTAACAGCTTTAAAAGAGGAAATTGACGGTAAAACAATAATAGTGGGGGACTTTAACACCTCACTTACACCAATGGACAGATCATCCAGACAGAAAATTAATAAGGAAACACAAGCTTTAAATGACACAATACACCAGATAGATTTAATTGATATTTATAGGACATTCCATCCAAAAACAGCAGATTACACTTTCTTCTCAAGTGCACATGGAACATTCTCCAGGACAGATCACATCTTGGGTCACAAATCAAGCTTTGGTAAATTTAAGAAAACTGAGATGATATCAAGCATCTTTTCCAACCACAATGCTATGAGATTAGAAATCAATTACAGGGGAAAAAATGTAAAAAACACAAACACATGGAGACTAAACAATATGTTACTAAATAACCAAGAGATCACTGAAGAAATCAAAGAGGAAATCAAAAAATACCTAGAGACAAATGACAATGAAAACGTGATGATCCAAAACCTATGGGATGCAGCAAAAGCAGTTCTAAGAGGGAAGTTTATAGCGATGCAATCCTACCTCAAGAAACAAGAAAAATCTCAAATAAACAATCTAACCTTACACCTAAAGGAACTAGAGAAAGAAGAACAAACAAAACCCTAAGTTAGTAGAAGGAAAGAAATCATAAAGATCAGAGCAGAAATAAATGAAATAGAAACAAAGAAAACAATAGCAAAGATCAATAAAACTAAAAGCTGGTTGAGAAGATAAACAAAATTGATAAACCTTTAGCCAGACTCATCAAGAAAAAGAGGGAGAGGACTCAAATCAATAAAATTAGAAATGAAAAAGGAGAAGTTACCACAGACACTGCAGAAATTCAAAGCATCCTAAGAGAATACTACAAGCAACTACTACAAGACAATAAAATGGACAACCTGGAAGGAATGGACAAATTCTTAGGAAAGTATAACCTTCCAAGACTGAACCAGGAAGAAATAGAAAATATGAACAGACCAATCACAAGTAATTAAATTGAAACTGTGATTAAAAATCTTCCAACAAACAAAAGTCCAGGACCAGATGGCATCACAGGTGAGTTCTATCAAACATTTAGAGAAGAGCTAACACCCATCCTTCTCAAACTCTTTCAAAAAACTGCAGAGGAAGGAACACTCCCAAACTCATTCTACGAGGCCATCATCACCCTGATACCAAAACCAGACAAAGATACTACAAAAAAAGAAAATTACAGACTAATATCACTGATAAATACAGATGCAAAACTCCTCAGCAAAATACTAGCAAACAGAATCCAACAACACATTAAAAGGATCATACACCATGATCAAGTGGGATTTATCTCAGGGATGCAAGGATTCTTCAATATATGCAAATCAATCAATGTAATACACCATATTAACAAATTGAAGAATAAAAACCATATGATCATCTCAATAGATGCAGAAAAAGCTTTTGACAAAATTAAACACCCATTTATGACAAAAACTCTCCAGAAAGTGGGCATAGAGGGAACCTACTTCAACATAATAAAGGCCATATACGACAAACCCACAGCAAACATCATTCTCAATGTTGAAAAACTGAAAACATTTCCTCTAAGATCAGGAACAAGACAAGGATGTCCACTCTTGCCACTATCATTCAACATAGTTTTGGAAGTCCAGCCAAGGCAATCAGAGAATAAAAAGAAACAAAAGGAATACAGATTGGAAAAGAAGAAGTAAAGCTGTCACTGTTTGCAGATGACAGGGTACTATACATAGAGAATCCTAAAGATGCCACCAGAAAACTACTAGAGCTATTCAGTGAATTTGGTAAATTTGCAGGATACAAAATTAATGCATAGAAATCTCTTGCATTCCTATACACTAACAACAAAAGATCAGAAAGAGAAATTGAGGAAACAATCCCATTCACCACTGCAACAAAAAGAATAAAATACCTAGGAATAAACCTACCTAAGGAGGTAAAAGACCTGTACTCAGAAAACTATAAGACACTAATGAAAGAAATCAAAGATGACACAAACAGATGGAGAGATATACCATGCTCTTGGATTGGAAGAATCAATATTGTGAAAACGACTATACTACCCAAAGCAATCTACAGATTCACTGCAATCCCTGTCAAAGTACCAATGGCATTTTTTACAGAACTAGAACAAAAAAATCTTAAAATCTGCATGGAAACACAGAAGACCCCAAATAGCCAAAGCAATCTTGAGGGAAAAAAACGGAGCTGGAAGGATCAGACTCCCTGACTTCAGATTATACTACAAAGCTACAGTAATCAAGATAATATGGTACTGGCACAAAAACAGAAATATAGTTCAATGGAACAGGATAGAAAGCCCAGAGATAAACCCACACACCTATGGTCAACTAATCTATGACAAAGGAGGCAAGGATATACAATGGAGAAAAAAGTCTCTTCAATAAGTGGTGCTGGGAAAACTGGACAGCTACATGTAAAAGAATGAAATTAGAACACTCCCTAACACCATACACAAAAATAAACTCCAAATGGATTACAGACTGAAATGTAAGACCGGACACTACAAAACTCTTAGAGGAAAACATAGGAAGAACACTCTTTGACATAAATCACAGCAAGATCTTTTTTGACCCACCTCCTAGAGTAATGGAAATAAAAACAAAAATAAACAAGTGTGACCTAATGAAACTTCAAAGCTTCTGCACAGCAAAGGAAACCATAAACAAGATGAAAAGACAACCCTCAGAATGGGAGAAAATATTTGCAAATGAATCAACGGACAAAGGATTAATCTCCAAAATATATAAACAGCTCATGCAGCTCAATATTAAAAAAAAAAAAACCCAGTCAAAAAATGGGCAGAATACCTAAATAGACATTTCTCCAAAGAGGACATACAGATGGCCAAGAGGCACATGAAAAGCTGCTCAACATCACTAATTATTAGAGAAATGCAAATCAAGACTGCAATGAGGTATCACCTCACACCAGTTAGAATGGGCATCATCAGAAAATCTACAAACAACAAACACTGGAGAGGGTGTGGAGAAAAGGGAACCCTCTTGCACTGTTGGTGGGAAATGTAAATTGCTACAGCCACTATGGCGAACAGTATGGAGGTTCCTTAAAAAACTAAAACTAGAATTACCATATGACCCAGCAATCCCACTACTGGGCATATACCCAGAGAAAACCATAATTCAAAAAGACACATGCACCCCAGTGTTCACTGCAGCACTATTTACAATAGCCAGGTCATGGAAGCAACCTAAATGCCCATCGACAGACGAATGGATAAAGATGTGGTACATATATACAATGGAATATTACTCAGCCATAAAAAGGAATGAAATTGGGTCATTTGTAGAGACATGGATGGACCTAAAAACTGTCATACAGAGTGACGTCAGAAAGAGAAAAACAAATATTGTATATTAAGCCATAGAATCTAGAAAAATGGTACAGATGAACAGTTTGCAAGGCAGAAATAGAGACACAGATGTAGAGAACAAATGTATGGACACCAAGGGGGGGAAAGCGGGGAGGCGGGGGTTGTGGTGGGATGAATTGGGAGACTGGGATTGATATATATGCACTAATATGTGTAAAATAGATAACTAATAAGAACCTGCTGTATTAAAAAAAATTCAAAAATTAAGAAAAAAGTAGGATAACATTTTTTTAACCGAAAGATAATTTTAAATGCTCACCTAAAAAAAAAGTGTATGTAGAAAATACAGTGCTTTTAAGAAACATACTAAGGTGGGAATTTGAAAACAGAATGAAAGAAAAACAGCTTATTTCTCACCAAAGATGTTACATTGTTACAACTGAAGTAAGATCTTAAAGCATCTTGGTCTCCATCTTTGCTTTCTGTTCAGGTCAGTCCTTTGGCTTTACACAGACTAGGTGCCTGATTAGCAGCACAAAATTAAATTTGGAGGCTTTTTAGGAGATATCCCATAGGGAGCAATCAGGCAGCAATTTAAAATTAATTGGCTTAGTGTGGAAGGCGATTTGCTTGAACTTGATGAAATATGCAGGGGCTTAAATTAATAATGTTTCATTATTCTTCTATAATCTGGAACATTCTGAGGCTGATGAGGAGGAAAATGTAGATTTAATCCAAGTATCTTGTATGTAAATCAACTGTTTTTTCTTCAGTTTCTCTAAAATGAGATATCACCAATACTGTTTTCTAACCTAATTATTTTTCACTTTATATAGTATTCATCTTCATATGTCAATATACATAAACACATAAAATGTTTAGGGTCTGCCTAATTTTTCATCATAGTGCTATGCCAATTTAATTAATTTCACATCAGTGAACATTTAGACTGTTCTCCATTTTTTGTTAGTATAAAACAATCCTCAAGAGGGCCCATATCGGGACTTACCTGGTGGCGCAGTGGTTAAGAATCTGCCTGCCGGGGCTTCCCTGGTGGCGCAGTGGTTGGGAGTCCGCCTGCCAGTGCGGGGGACGCGGGTTCGAGGCCTGGTCCGGGAGGATCCCACATGCCACAGAGCTGCTGGGCCCGTGCGCCACAGCTGCTGAGCCTGTGCTCTGGAGCCCAAGAGCCACAACTACTGAAGCCCGCACGCCTAGAGCCCGTGCTCCGCAACGGGAGAGGCCACCGCGGTGAGAGGCCCATGCACCGCAATGAAGGGTGGCCCCCGCTCGCCGCAACTAGAGAAAGCCCACATGCAGCAATGAAGACCCAATGCAGCCAAAAATAAATAAATAAATAAAATAAATTTATTAAAAAAAAGAATCTGCCTGCCAATGCCAGCGACATGGGTTCGAGCCCTGGTCCGGGAAGATCCCACATGACGCGGAGCAACTAAGCCCGTGTGCCACAACTACTGAGGCTGCGCTCTAGAGCCCGCGAGACACAACTACGGAGCCCGTGCACCACAACTACTGAAGCCCGCGCGCCTAGAGCCCGTGCTCCGCAACAAGAGAAGCCACTGCAATGAGAAGCCCGTGCACCACAGCGAAGAGTAGCCCCTGCTCACCACAGCTAGAGAAAGCCCGAAGCAGCTAGAGAAAGCCCGAAGCAGCAACGAAGACCCAACGCAGCCAAAAAAAAATATTAATTTAAAAAAATAATTAAAAAAAAAGAGGGCCCATATCAGTGTCTCCTGATACTTAGTTCAGTGTTGACTGATGTGTTGGGCTTCCGGATGCTGTGTTCTTTGTTTTGCTTTTGGCTAGACCTCCCCTCACCGCTGTGAGCCCCAGAGCAAAATTTGGGAAAAGTAGGCCATGTTACTTGTCTATTTATTTGAAGTAAAATTTCCAAATAGTAAATGTATAGGTCTCAGGCCATGGTTTCAGATCACAAGGCAGTGATGTTTAAGGACAGTTTGGAAAAGAAATTCTGGTTACTAAATTCAAATCCAAACTGATACATATAAGTTGTACCATGCTGGATAAGGCATTTGTCATCTCTGAATGTGTCTTAATCATAATTATAATATCACAGGTTGTGGTGAGGATTCAGTGACATGGTAAGTTGAAAGTGCCAAGCTTTTTAAGTATTCTCTTCCTTCAGATGTCAGATTCCCACAGGGCTGTGAGCAGAATTCGGAGTACAGGAGCTAAGTATGGTTTGGTGCTGTGCCTTAGGATGCTTCCGGGTACTACTGCTCGCCCTTTGGGACCAACAGGCCCAACACAGCCTTCCTTCTCCCGCAACCCCATCTCATCTTCTGACCCCTCCCTCTTGCTCACTCTGCTCCACACATTCGGCTCCTTGCTGTTCCTTAGCACATCAAGCATATGTGTGCCCTGAGGTCTTTTGTTGTTTCTTTTGCCTGAGATATCTACACCCAGCTATTCCTCCATGTTTGCCCTTGCATCAACCCCTGATCTGTTTCTGATTTTTGCTAAGAGTTTATCTCAGCAGGGACTACATGACCACCCTATTCAAAAACTGCCACCTTCCTCTCCATATACCTCTCCTCACCCCCTTCTCTGCTACTCTCCTATCCCCTTACCCAGCTTTATTTTTCTTCCTAGCACTTTTCACCACTGGACATACTATTAATATTTCTTTGTTAACTGATTTATTGTTTCTTTTCACTAGAATATAAGTTCCATGTGGGCAGAGATTTTTATCTATTTTGTTCACTGTTACATCCTCAGGTTGGAGAACAGTGCCTGGCATATAGTAGATGCTTTTTAAGAATTTGTTAAAAGAATGAATGAATGAATGAACAGGTAGTTAAACAGGAAACATACATTCTGTTCATTTCTGAAGTATGAAGTTAATGAAGATACCAAGTTATTAAGCCACTTTGGCAGTTATTAAGCCTCTTTGTGGCTCCCATAGGCCTACTGCCTTTAGAAGGATCTCTTGAGAAATAGTTTAATACATTTTATCATCATCATGGTCATCAGAATGATGGTAAAGATGATAATGAGAGGATACATTCCATAAGTGTGTGATGCTGCACAATAATAATGGCCACTAATGAAGGAGCATGACGCTCTGCCAGGCACCACACCATGTGCTCTCCCTACATGACTGCCTTTAGCCCTCAGAACTACTTGGGAGGCACTTCCCATTATCCCTGTCTATATAGATGAGGAAACAGTTTTGGAAAAGGTAACCAACATCAAGATTGAAATCAAAATCATCTGACTTTGAAGTTTACTTTTAACCACTATTCTGCATTGCTGAATTTGTTGTCAGAAGTATAGAAATAATATTAGATATCCAAAGCTGAATTCAAGGGGGTGGGTTATGGACACAAAAAATATTAAATACTGATTGAAATGGTGTCAATATAAAATATTCACCTGGGAGATCTAAAGCAAAGGGCAAGAGTAATGGCAGGTGTTGGAGACAGAGAGCAAGGGAGTGTCACTGGTGTTTACATAAGTTAGCAGGGGAGGGGAATCACCTGGGCAGATTTGCCTGAGCTGAAGGAACTGGTGCTAGAGGACATTCAAGTTCCGCACGCCTGGATTTAGCCTGGGGCTATTGCAGCAGGCTCCTGAGAACAGCCATAGGCTGGGGGTTGAATGGGGGGATGGGCGGGCAGAAGTATCAGGAGGAGTAGTTGGAGACTTAAGGTTTATCAGTTAACTTCTGAACCAGCTTTAGGAGTAATATAATTTAAATGCTATATGCCCCTGTCCTGCATAAATTCTCTCCCCATGCTTGCAACAGATTTCTTTAAAATAGCACAAGACTCTTTTATTATAGATAAAGCACTCATATTGAGTTTAAATGGCACAGTCCTTCAACAGTTATTTATTGCGCACTATTCAAGGAGGGTGGTCTAGAGAGCTGAAGGAAGTAAAGGGGGTGATGGGGAAAACACAGACCTCAGAGACCTCTAGTTTCATTAAAGCTAGCTTTGCTTCCCTGGTAGCTGTGAATCGACAAAAAAAAATAACTTGTGCATGGAGGATTTTTATAGTAGGATCATTGCCTAAGCCAAAATATGCATATAATGCATATAATGTGAAACAAGTCCTATAAATACCATTTTTAAAAAACCTCATTATATTACAAAGGAACTTCTTTTCTAAAATACCAGATAAATGAGTTATCACCATAGGGCAAGGAATAAAAATTTGAACATTAATTCTTTTTAGCGTATCTATTTTTATTCTTGTGTTAAAAAGACCTTACTGTTCCTATTTCATCCTCTCAGCTTAATCTTTCCATTTTTCTGAAAAGCAAGATGTATCATGGAATAACTTGTGAAATAAGCAGAATTTATATGAACACACTCTTTAAATCGTGACCACAATTATAATTTAATACTTCATCATTTCAAAGGTTTTGCATTAAATTTAACCTATTTCAGAGTTATGAGGGAAAAAAAATGGGATCATGAATGTAAAAGTACTTACAAAATACAAGTGAAATCATTATAGAAATATTTTCATGGTATAGATATTGAACAATTAGGTAACTTACTCTAGTTATTGTTATAAGTGGAATCATAATTTAAAGCATTCTTTCCCTGCCATTACTGTATTCTCTTTTTTAGTCTCAGAATGTTAATGTTTATTTATTGCTGTTTCTCAGATATAGTTGCTGGAAGAGGAGATGGTGGAGAGTCAATTTATGGACCAACATTTGAAGGTATGTATCTTTAAATTTTGTCAGTCATATTTTATTTATTTATTTTTTGGCCGCGTGGCACGTGGAATCTTAGTTCCCTGACCAGGGATTGAACCCACGCCCCTTGCACTGGAAGCGCAGAGTCTTAACCCCTGGACTGCCAGGGAGGTCCCTGTCAGTCATATTTTAATTGATTATTCAAATTTAACAGGACTGGACGATTTCACAACCCCAAATAAGATAGTGTTTGGGGTAATATACCACAAGTACACATACTAAAAGTGGGAGTTTAAAATAGGGTAGGTGGGAAGGCATCCCAGTCCAGTTCAGAACAGCTTTGTACATAAAATTTTTCACTTGCCTAATTATGTTATTTCTTTAGGATAAGTTTCTAGAATTAGGATTGTAGGGGTAGAAGGGAATTTATATTTTTAAGGTTTGTACTTTGCCATGCTCACACTTAGAATTGGTACCTTGATAATCATCCTACTAAGACTGCTGTTGGGGATTCTGGGAAGATGATAGTGGTGGTGGCATAGTTCTTTAATTTTTTGAAATCCCAACATACATACAGACAAAAAAAAATTAGATAGGAAAACTAAAGACCCATGGACAACACAACAAAACTAGGTGACAAGGTATCTACATGAATTCCAAATATAAACAGGTAAGGAGAAACTACCAACAGCCACAAAATCTGCATGGTATCAGCATGTATGTGAGAGAAAGCAGGGCATCTGACAGAGCTGAGAGTACAGAACCCCACAATAGGCAATACCAGGTGAGTGCACGGAGCCCCTCATAAGGCTTGAGGAGGCTGGAGCAGTCTAACCTCTGCGAACCCTCAAAACCGATCTGAAAGGCCTCTCTTCCAGGACAGGCCCTCACTGAGGAAGAAGTGCTGGGAATGGAATAAAAATTATGCAGCTATCGGGACAACACTGATAAAGAGGGAAAGGCAACAGAGTCAGGAAATCTCAGAAAGCAAGTTACCACACAGCTGAACAACACATGAAAACAGCACAAGAGGGAACTTTGTGAAGTTAGGAAAACTACCTTCCTTCTAAAGCCACACCTACTTCTAAACATTGAGGAATACTAATTTTACATAAAACGAAAGTTGCATTAAAAAGCAGCAGAAATTTTCATGATTATTTAAGAAAAAAAAAAAAAAAGGAGCACAGTAACATTGCTACAGATAATGAAAATACCCTAGAAAGAAGGCTCACAGAACAGAGCAAAACTGTAACAATTTCAAAACAAGCTAAAAGACATGAAGACAATGAAATAAGACAGGAAAGAACTCATAAATCAAAATGAGGAAGCTTTAGACATGAGGTTACAGAACTAAAGAAAAGAATTAACAATAAAAGAAAATTTCAGAAATGAACAAATTAGAAGGAACACAAGACCAAATAGGCAGTCCAGTGGTTAAGACTCTGCCCTGCCAATGCAGGGGTCATGGGTTCAATCCTCGGTTGAGGAACTAAGATCCTACATGCTGTGTGGCATAGCCAAAAAATTAAAAAATAAGAGAAGTAGAAGGTAGAAGAAGGAAATTTTTTTAAACCAAAAAGAGATGAAGAAAGATAAAAAGGATTTACAAGAAAGTGATAAATATTAAAGATAGAAAGAGAAGATCCAGCATACAGATGATAAGTATTCCTAAGGAATTAAACCAATGCAAGGGAACGGAACAAACACTAAGAATTAGAATTAAAGAAAACTTTCCTGAAATAAAAAAGGATTTGATATTCTATATTTTGTTTTGGGTGGTGATTACACAACTATACCCAACTGTCAAAATGCATCAAAGTGAACATCTAAGATATATGCATTTTACTGCATGCTTATACCTCAAGTAAAAAGTATCTGTTTAAAAACTTGAAACTACTTACTGAAAGAACACACAGCTACCGGACAATACTGAACCAGAATAACCAACACCAGACATTTTTTACTAACGTTATTAGATACTAAAGAGAAAGAAAAAAATTCCTTGGGCAGGTAGGCAAAAACAGCAAGTGATTTATAAGGGAAAGAAAAGTACATTATCATCATACTCTTATGCCAGAAGAAAATACAGTAATATATTTAGGATGGCTCAAGGAAATGAAAAGTGAACTGGGGACTTTATATCCAGTCAAACTGAATTTGAATTATAAAGGGCACACAGAGTTATCAACATGTAAAACTCTAGGGAATAGTGTTGTCATGAGTCCTTCCTGAGGAATCAGTGACTGTAGCATGAGTTTCATTCAGCCAAATTACAAGAGGGACCCTGAAAGAAGAACTGGTGGTGAGCATTAATCATACAGTTACTTATAAAACTAAAATTTAATGAGGATTAAAAGGGTGAGAGTATGGTATACAATGACTACATGCTTAGTCTAACAATTTTTTTTAAATGAAAGAAATGGGGAGAATATATGCAAAATTTTAAACTATTTTCAGTAATTTTTACTGGTGATGGTATTATTAATATTATTTTGAGATTGTTATATATATAATGTAGGAAAAAACAAGTAAGTAATTATGGGAATTTCTAATTTCATCATTTCCTGTGTCCTTGAGAACTGGAATCTTCAATGTGGAAGAAAGGAGATACAGATGAAATACGATAGAGGTTAATAAGTAAGATATTCCATAGTCCTGAATTTGAATTGGAAATATCACTTTAAACTCAAGAAGTATCATATCTGTATCTATATCTATATCTATATCTAATCTATACCTGTATCTGTAGTTCTACCCATGGAATTCATCTCTAAACAATGACCAGCCGAGTAATGACATACACTCCTGGAATTTAGATTGTTGTTTTGAAATGTCATTTCTTGATTAAAGAAACCAGGGCCTCTGGGACAAATGGCAGATTCCAGTTCTGAGACAGGAAATTTTGAAATGAGCCTGGAACCTCAGTCATGCTATCATGGCATCAGATAGCCAGGAGCGCTATTAAAGATTTACTGGGGTCATGGCAAAGGGCTCAGGAGCCAACTTGAAGAGTCTCTCACTGGCCAAAGATGAAATTATTTGAATAGTAATTACAGTTGATTGAAACCCAACAAATATTTTAAATCCATGAGTTCATAATGATATTATATTATAAAATAAAACCTACTTGCTCACCTCTGGGGGAATGATAGGAAATGAATTCATTATCTTGAAAACTGATAAATATAGGTAAAGAATCAAGCATTTATCTTGCCTTTCCTATAGGAACTATACCAAACTGTAGATAAGGGGAAACATCTTGTTATAAAAGTATTCCAATTAATAATGAAAAGGAAAAATAAAATTAGAATGTCACTATTTTGCTGCCTCCAGGGAAATAATGGATGTAGGCATTTGCTGCATCAGCTAACTTCACAAAAACAGAGGCAATCAGACAGTATGAGCCTTCTGTTGAGAGGACACACTACCAAAGGGACAGAACAAGAGTCTGATGAAGCTGTTGGACCTAGCTCCCAATTTGCGAGAAATGCAATCAGTTCTGCTATAATGTGTTCTTAAAAATCTCTGTGCTCTGTAAAATCATGCAATGAAAACCACAGGACTTATGGCAAAACTGAGGTAAAAAAACTTCCTCGGTGACACATTAATAAATAAGTTAATAACCTAATAAAAACAGTAACACAGTTTTATATATATTATGTGGTCAAGAAATACATCAGTACCATAATAAATAAGGCACTTTACCCTGAAAGCCCCTTGACATCTGTGGAGGTGGCATGGGAAGAGCTGCAGCTTGTGAGCGATCTTGAGGTGGTGGAAGGAGCATTCTCTGCAGCCAGAGGGAAGCTGTAACTCCACATGTGGGTGGATGCAGCTCATACGTGGTGACGGATGTGGCTGGTCACGTCTGAGGTGTGTGTGTTCCTGGGTAGCTAGCTCAGTTCAGCAGAGGCAGTTTCCTACATTCGCCTGGTGGTTCTCCTGCATTAAAGCAGGGGTGAGATTCATCATGCTCAAGTCATTCCCTCCCTAATATATCAATCAAGGTGAAACAATCTGCATCTTCAACACAAGTATTAGCACAGAACCCACAGGACAGGGAACAGAGAAACCTGTTGAACTGCACCGTGTGCGCAATCGGCAAACTCTGGCCTGGGAGAAATTCTAGAGGTGAAATAACTTAGGTTCATTAACAGATAAAGTGTAAAAAAAGAAAGGGATAGAGGTAGAACCTGTGGAGGGAAGGCTGGCAAAGTTATTTTTCTTGAATGGTGGTTAAAAGGGTATTTGCCTTATAATAACTTTTAACAATAATTAACAATAATTCTAACTATAGTGTTCCATGGCTTTTTGTGTCTATATTTTAATACAATGAAAAGGTTTAAAAAAATAATATTCAATCAATGGCCAAAGGAAAAGGGAAAAGTAAAAGCTAGTTTTCCTTCTAAATTCATGTGGAGACAGCTTTATCAAATGAAATCATGCAAGTGACACCACTCATTTATTTACTCATAGAACTTTAAACTCTTAGTTAGGTGCCGACACGGTACTAGGACCTTAGGAAACAAAGATGATGTGACCAAGTTTCCACACTCCAGGATTTTAGTGTTTTTGTACAGACAGATATTTAAACAGATAAAATACAGGCGCGGTGCCCATCGCCATTACAGAGGAAGAACCCAGTGCTGTATGAAAAAGGAAAGAACAGCTGCCTGGGAGATCTGGGGGCGGCACCCAGAGCAGCTCTGAGCTAGGTCTGAAAATAAGACGTTGCAGACAAGGAAAGGACGTTTGGGCAGCTTTCCTGGCACCCTTAATCCCTGATGAGAGTCTACCATACCTCTCCACCCCATGGCCATTATCAGATCACCCAAACTCTTTCTGCTTGGAGGTGCAATTCTGGGCAGAACTTGGGTCTTCTGTCCAGTAGGAGACTGATTTCTTGGCTCATTTCTTCACTTGCCCCTTTGGACATCCCTGTGCCGCCGTCCATTCCCCTTTGCCCCCATCCTTAGATACTATGGGGATTCAGTCTCCAGCTGGATGCCTGGCTCCTCTGGTGCCAAGGGAGCCCAGTGGGTTTAGGGAAACTCTTGATTCCTCAGTTTGTCTGTGTGTTTCACTTCACACAGTCAAGTGAAAAGGAGAGATGCTCCAGAAGGAGAAATGAGTGGCTGAAAGAGAGAGCACAGGACCAGTACTCAGTACAGCTAAAGCATGGGTTTCCCTCCTCCATTTATACTCACCACCCCCCACCTCCACATGGAATGTTAATACGTTGTTGACAGCCAGACCTTCCTCCACATTTCTCTCATTGGACTGTATTTCCATGAGGTGCAGAATTAAAACCCAGGGCTTGTTAAAAACAATCACAACCACAAAAACCACTTTTATTAAGCTTAACACAGTGAATTTAAAAGAATGAAATATATGTATAATTCAATTAGTTGATTGTTTTATAAATTGGTTAATTTTTTTTTTTTAACTTGAGGAAAGTCTGTTTTGCTTTATTTATTTATTTTTTAATTTATTTATTTATTTTTGGCTGCGTTGGGTCTTCATTGCTGTGCATGGGCTTTCTCTAGTTGCAGCAAGCAGGGGCTACTCTTCCTTGTGGTGCACGGGCTTCTCATTGCAGTGGCTTCTCTTGTTGCTGAGCACAGGCTCTAGGCATGTGGGCTTCTGTAGTTGTGGCACGTGGTCTCAGTAGTTGTGGCTCACGGGCTCTAGAGCACTGGCTCAGTAGTTGTGGTGCACGGGCTTAGTTGCTCCACAGCATGTGGGATCTTCCCGGGCCAGGGCTCGAACCCGTGTCCCCTGCATTGGCAGGCAGATTCTTAACCACTGCGCCACCAGGGAAGCCCTGCTTTATTTTGAATCACAACTTTTTTTCTCTTCCCAAAACCTGTTTTGAAGTTAGAAGCTGAATATCAACCCTTTCCCACCGCCACCTTGTATTCCTTATATAATATCCCTAATCCTTCCCACTCTCAAAGGATTGGTGACTCCATGGCTTGAGCTGACTAAAGAAAACGTTATTTATATGAAAAGCAGAAGAAAAAAAGGAATATATTTTTTAAATACAGTATTATCCTTGTTACATTAAGTAGAACAGTTTCTTAACATTAGCATGTGCCCTAATTCACAGATACAGCACTTAAAATCCATTTGTCTAATTCCTAGATCTCCTTGTCTTTATTATTTTTTTAAATAAATTTATTTATTTATTTATTTTTGGCTGCATTGGGTCTTTGTTGCTGCGTGTGGGCTTTCTCTCGTTGCAGCGAGCGGGGGCTATTCTTTGTTGTGGTGCACGGGCTTCTTATTGTGGTGGCTTCCCTTGTTGCGGAACACAGGCTCTAGGAGCATGGGCTTCAGTAGTTGTAGCTCACGGGCTCCAGAGTCCAGGCTCAGTAGTTGTGGCCCACGGGCTTAGTTGCTCTGCGGCATGTGGGATCTTTCTGGACCAGGGCTCGAAACTGTGTCCCCTGAATTGGCAGGCAGATTCTCAACCACTGTGCCACCAGGGAAGTCCCTCCTTGTCTTTAAATGAAAGTGAACATTAATAAAAAGCAAACAGCCTGATGCACTGTCAATATTCAATAATGCAACTAAGTTATACAAAAGTATTTTTTAGTAGAAATAAGAACTGAATATAATGTGGTCTGGGTAGCCATTTAAGGGCTATTCATTTTTTTAAATTGTGAGATTTATCTTATATAGAGAAACTGCATATGTACAATTTAAAAATAATTATAGGGACTTCCCTGGTGGTCCACTGGCTAAGACTCCGTGCTGCCAATGCAGGGGGCCTGGGTTCGATACCTGGTCAGGGAACTAGATCCCACATGCTGCAACTAAGAGCTCACATGCTGCAACCAGGCGCAGCCAAGTAAATACATAAATAAAAATATTTTTTAAAATATATTAAAAAAAATAAACTTAAAAATTATAAAGCAACCCCCCATATTACCATCTTTTTCAAGAAATAAAAACTGCCAGCATGCCAGAAGCACCCCATTTGTCCATCCTCAATAATAACTCCATCTCCCTATTAGAGGTAACCACTAACCTGACTTTTTCCTTGCTTTTCTTGTTAAACACTTGTGTATGGATCCCTAAATAACAGAGTTATTGACTATTTTTGGACTTTATATAAATGGACTCATATGGCAGGCATTCTTTGTGTCTTGTTTCTTTTGTTCATCACTGCCTATGAGATTCATCCATGTCGTCTATAGCTGGAATTCTCTCATTTTCACTACTGTTTAATATTATGATATACCCGAATAATCTATCCATTCAAGTACTGATAAACACTTGGCTATTTATTCCTAACGTCATGTACACAATCAACATGTCTTAAAATAAATATTTCAGTGTCAAAGAGAGTGTTCTGCCTATGTTCTCATCTAGGAGTTTTATGGTTTCAGGTTTTACATTTAGGTCTTTAATCCATATTGAGTTTATTTTTGTATATAGCGTGAGGGCATGTTCTAATTTCATTGTTTTACATGTAGCTGTCCAGTTTTCCCAGCTTACTGAAGAGGCTGTCTCCTCTCCATTGTATATTCTTGCCTCCTTTGTTGTAGATTAATTGACCATGGGTGCATGGATTTATTTCTGGGCTCTTTATTCTGATCCACTGATCTATGTGTCCGTTTTTGTGCCAGTGCCATGCTGTTTTGATTACTGTAGTTTTGTAGTATATTTTGAAGTCTGGGAGGGTGGTACCTTCAGCTTTGTTCTTTTTTTTCCAAGGTTGCTTTGGCAGTTTGGGGTATTTTGTGGTTCCATATGAATTTTAGGATTATTTGTTCTAGTTCTGTGAAAAATGTCATGGGTATTTTGATAGGGAGTGCATTAAATCTGTAGATTGCTTTGCATCTTTGTTTCTTAAGGCAAAAGAAATTAAAGCAAAAATAAACAAATAGCCTAATTAAACTTAAAAGCTTTTGCACAGCTAAGGAAGACATCCGCAAAACAAAGAGACAACCGACTGAATGGGATAAAATATTTGCAAATGATATGACCGACGGGGGTTAATATCTCCAAAACATGTAAACAGCTCATACAACTCAATATCAAAAAAAAAAAGAAAAGAAAACAACCCTATCAAATGGGTAGAAGACCTGAATAGACATTTTTCCAAAGAAGACATACAGATGGCCAACAGGCAGGTGAAAAGATGCTCAACATCACTAATTATTAGAGAAACGCAAATCAAAACTACACTGAGGTATCACTTCACACCAGTCAGAATGGCCATCATCAAAAAGTCTACAAATATCAAACGTTGGAGAGGATGTGGAGAAAAAGAACAGTTGTACACTATTGGTGGGAATGCAGTTGGTGTAGCCACTATGGAAAACAGTATGGAGGTTCCTCAAAAAACTGAAAATAGAACTACAATATGATCCAGCAATTCCACTCCTGGGTATATGTCCAGAAAACACAAGAACACTAATTCGAAAAGATACATGCACCCCAATGTTCAAAGCAGCACTACTTACAATAGCCAAGCTATGGAAGCACCCTAAGTGTCCATCAACAGATAAATGGATAAAGAACATGTGGGATATATATGTATGTATATATATATATATACACACATACATATATATATATACAATGGGATATTACTCAGCGATAAAGAAGAATGAAATACTGCCATCTGTAGCAATGTGAATGGACTGAGAGAATATTATGCTTAGTGAAATAAGTCAAAGAAAGATAAATACTGTATGTTATCACTTATATGTAGAATCTAAAAAATAATACAAATGAATGTATATAACAAAACAGAGACAGACTCACAGATATAGAGAACAAACTAGTGGTTACCAGAGGGGAGAGGGAAGGGGGGAAGGGCAAGGTAGGGATATGAGATTAAGAGATACATACCCCTATGTATAAAACAGAAAAACAAGGATATCTTATATAGCACAGGGAATTATAGCCATTATCTTGTAATAACTTTTAATGGAATATAATCTGTAAAAATACTGAATCACTATGCTGTACACCTGACACTAATATAATACTGTAAATTAACTATACTTCAATTAAAAATATAAAAAATAAAATATTTCATTAAAGCAGCAGTTTAAAAATGCTAGGTAGCACACCCAATTTACTTTTATACAACAATAAATGATTAGTGAAAAGCTATTATTATTTAAATATGCTGGTAAAATTAGGGCAGTAGGTTTAAAAAATTGATGTTGCAGGATTCAAGTCCAATTTCTACTTGACATTATTGTCTTCAGAAAATTATATAGAAATGTCCCAAATTGTCTGCTTATTCCCTTACCAGAGAGAATAGAGGCAGTTTCCCCAAACTTGAGAAAGCAGTAGTTGCTTTCATTATAAACATCAGAATGAGTTTTATATTAAATAAATTCAGAAACTGATTTTCTTCAGCAGGTGAATTCTGATTTCTCTTTCAAACAAAGTTACACCCTTAATGCTTTAAAAGTTCTCCCATAATCACAGAATTTTTGGTAAAAATGTTACAACTCTATAAATTTTCTTTCCAATTACTTTCAGAGTTTAAGAAAAATTGATCATAATATCTAAGAGCAATGACAAATACCATTTTGTTAAAACTCTCTGAATCTCTGCTTGGGCAGATTTCTATGCCATGTGATTTTCTGTGAAATTAACGGGCTATTCTCTATTCCACTGAAATGAATATGGAGTATCAATGTAATTATAAAGCTATATTGGCACAAAAATACTTTATTTTCATTTCATAAGATTTCAGAGGTCTTTATTCAGTGTGCAGTTTAACAAGCTAAAAGTAACCACCATAGATATGGCTTAATTGCTTTGTTGGCTTAGCTCTGAAACTTAAAATGAGAATAGTCAACAATTGCAGTTTAAGAAAATCTTGACAGTTAATATTCGTATCTCTCAATTATTCCCAGAATTTGATAAAGTTATTGAATGAAAACTTTTACTGAATTTCTCTTCTATTACTTCCTTCTGTGTTTTTGAGTTTGGAGGCAAATCTTATTTCATGCTGGAAATGGTTCTTCCTGAAAATGGTGGCCCGATAATCACCGTATAATTCTCTTTACTTGTTAATCTTACACTAAAAAAATCACTTTCCATAAAATCTTGGTCAACCCATATAAGGTTTGAGATTAAAATTTGTTTAAAGACTACTAAAAATAAGCATAAATTAACTTATTTTCATCATCAATATTTAAGGCCACACATGTGCCAAGTAATGTGCTAGGAGGCCCTGGGGGTAAAGCGATGATGAGATAAAGCCCCTGCCTTCACAAACATGAAACAGCCTGTAAACAATTACATAAAGTGTTTTAAAGACTATAATAGAGGTCTGCAGAAGATGCTGTGAGGGGAAGGGTCTGCCTGTGAAAGGTTTCTCCAAGGAGTCATTTTTAATAATCACATTGATAGTTTGAATAAAATATTACTGCCAAAACAATACAAGAATGTTTGCTGACTTTTATTCCTAAAAAAAGGTATGTGCTTCCTTTTATATTATTAATTTCAAGTTCTTCCTTTTACATTATCTATTTTCTTAGCACACTTGTTTTTAGCTATATTAATGATAAACTAAAGGTAAATGCTCAAATAGGTCTAAGACTTTCCAGCTTCTCTTTTTTAACAGCCCAGTTGAGTGAAAGTAATATGAAACAAATAGAATATTTTACAATTTGGGATATATTGCTAAATATGATTGAGAACCCTTGTTACCAAGCATTGTTTGTGCTTTATGTATTACTATCAATCAAGAAAATAGAAATATTTTAGTGACCTATTGCATATTGTCTTTTCTAGATGAAAACTTCTCAATTCCTCATAATAAAAGGGGAGTTCTTGGAATGGTCAACAAAGGCCGTCACAGCAATGGGTCACAATTCTACATCACACTACAAGCAGCTCCCTATCTAGACAGAAAATATGTGGCTTTTGGGTATGTGCATTGTAAGTTCGTCTATATAATATTCATATATATATAAATGTGGTTCAAAAAGATGTGGGTAAGTATTGTACACAGTCTACGGGTAACTAAAAATAGAACTTAAAAGCAAAAGTAATACAAATACTGTAGACAAACATGTTCAGAAGTAAGTATTTCATAAGAAGCCTGCTATCTATAATAAACACGGACACCATTTAGGCACAGCCATTATAATGTCCTGTGCATCCATCCATCCATCCATCATCCATCCTTCTATGGACCTTCAGCCTCAAGGATATTGTCAATTCTTAGTAACTATTAACACCATAGTTCTTAATAATCTAGATATATTTAGATGCAGAAGTGAGGTGAAGCCATTTATGTAATTGTCCATGAACATTGTGAAGGGAGAGATAAAATCGTCCAAGCTACAAGTAACTTTTTATTTTACTGAGCAATTTAAAATATGGAAATATCTCAGGTAATAATTACTAGAATATTATTAGCAAGATGCTTGTAGGCATGTGGACCGAATATGGATGGTGACTATACTTTTCATCACTCCCGTGTTTCATATCTGTTTGATTACTGAAATGAATATAAATTGAAGCTTACTTTGTCTTTCCTGAAATGATGTATAAGGTGTCAGAACTTTTCTGAATATTAGATTATTCCAGCTACTCCACAGGGATAATTACTGACTCTTCATCCTCAGAAAAAATTCCAGGCCAATGTTAATTTTAAACACAATTAAAAAAAAAACTTAAGCACAATTATTCCTTCAGTGTAATGCAGGTGATATTTCCAGGTTGAAAAAGCAGAAAGTATATTTTCATCCAAAGGAGACTTCTTTAAAGAGATGATTTTAACAGCTATATAAGCTAAAATAATGCATTTTCCTCCATCCTCCCTGGTCTTAATAAACTATATTCTGATTTTGAAATGCATTCTTCAATTATTTTTTAAATCCAAATAATTCTTACAATTTCTTGGATCTTTTAAATATCTTCCTGTCATCTTGTTGGTAGTATCTTGCCTTCATCCATATGCTTAGGTGATCCTTTATATCCTTCCAAAAGGTACCTTTCTCAAACGCAAACATGACTTTAAAAAATTTAGTGCCTCCTTCACTACCTCCACCCACAGATGCATAGAGCCTAGAGTTCAGAGCGGCATTGCAGGTCCTCCACCCTCTGGCCCCGCATCTTTTTTCAGCCTTCACTGCTGCTGGCCTTCTGACCCATTCATTCAACCAGCATTTTATTAGGCACCTAACAAGTGCTAGTCCCGGTGCTCAGTCCTGGGGCAAGAGTGATGTGGCACAACTTCCGCCCTTCGGGGAGCCTATATAGTGTGTTGGAAAACCCAACAACTGTAAGACAGTGAGACATGAACATGCAAGCCCTGTAAAGAGTGCACTGGGAATACAGGAGAGAGGGCAAGGCAATAAGTACCCTCCAACTCCTTAGTAAAAGCCAATGCAGATCCTACAGGATGGTAGTGGAGAGGAGTGCTTGGTCTCCTTTTGGTGATTGCCTTTTTCTATGTGATTCATCTTTAGGGGACTCGCTCGCACTAATTCGTTATCACCAACACACTGGCCTCAGGGAGGCGCTGCACTGCTTTTATTGCTCTAGCCTAAGTATAATCTCAATTTTTTTCCCTTAAGCCTCCAAGTTACAGCTGAGTCTGGGCTGAAATATTTAAACAACACCTGACAGAACGTTAGGCGAGAAGCAGAAAAGTAATACCATAATAGGCAACTAGATAATCTGACACAATATAACTAACTCCTTCAGGGATACCCTCCTTCCCTGCTGTAGAGCTGCCTCTAGTGGAAGATGCTTTCTCTTCCCTATCATCACAGAGCACCCGCAGGTTTATCTGAGCTTCCAGAAGCCCAGACATGGTTAGCAAGGTCCAGAGAGATACAGAAATTTCCTTTCCTATTTGAGACAGACCCTCCTTCCAAGACCTAGTTTCTGGTACATGAACTTGCCTTGTCTTCAGATGGATGACACTGGGAATGCCCTTTAGGGGAGATTGCATCGACCCACAGTCTTGTTGATGGCCCTGCCCTGTGTTTTCACAGGGAAAGAATACCAAAATATAAGCCTGTAAGATCTCCATTCACACATACATAGGTCAAAGGGGTATATGTTGGGGATAGTGCTGGGGAGGAATTAATTAATTATAAGGGACCACTAAAGTGGGGAGGAGTCATGGGAAGCTTCATGAGAAGGTGAAATGAGTACTGAAAGTCATGTAGAAGTTAGCCAGATAGAGAAGGCTGGAAATCAAAGTGAGTAAAATAAATTTTAGAAAGAGTGAAGAACCTCCGTAGAGAGACCCTAAGGAGTATCCTATCTACCAGTCATTTAGTTTGGCTAGAGCTTAGAGCCCAGGGGGAAATGGAGAGAGTAGAGGCTGGAGAAGATGAGACAGCCAAGTCCCGGCTCTCAAAGGGCTGTGGGTGCCATGCTGCTGAGCACAGACCCCCACCTGAAGGGGCTGGGAAGCCATGGGAGAATTTTTAATTGGGAGCAACGTGACCAGGTTCTTGTTCTGAAAAAAATCTCTTTTTAGCAGAAGTGAGGAATTAATTGGCAAAGGATGAAAATGAAGGTAGAAAGGCCAGTTAAGAAACGATGGTAACCACCTAGAGGGGTGGGATAGGGAGGGTGGGAGGGAGATGCAAGAGGGGGTATGGGGATATATGTATACTATAGCTGATTCACTTTGTTATACAGCAGAAACTAACACACCATTGTAAAGCAATTATACTCCAATAAAGATGTTAAAAAAAAAAAAGAAGCAATGGTAATAGTAGGCCATAAATGAAGTCCTAGTCTAAGGCACTGGCAGTACAGATAAGCAGGGGATAAACGGAAAAATTCAAAAGATATTTGGAAATTAGATTCAACAAGACTTTATGACTATTTAGATGTTGGTGGTGAGGTTATGGAAAGGTATAGAGCAATGGTATCTAACAGAACTTTCGCAGTGATGGAAATGTACTATGATCTGTGCTGCCCAATATGACAGCCACTAGCCACATAAGCCACTTAGCACTTGAAATGTGGCAAGTGCAACTGAGGAACTAAATTTAATTAATTAAATTTAATTTAAGTAGCCACCTGTGGCTATTGGCTACCATATTGGGCAGTGAAGATCTGGAGGAACTCCTAGGATTTTGGAACTGGTTGGATGGCTGGTGCCATTCACCACAGTAGAGAATACAAGAAGGAGGATATGGGAGAGAAGATCATGAATTCAAGGAGGACAAGTTATGTTTCAAGTGAAGATACCTGTATGACAGGCAGGTGGCAACTCCTGAATACCAGGAGTAGGTATTCAAGATGGGCAAGGGCTAGAGATGTAGATTTGGAAGCTTTGAACATGGCAGCTGAGCTACAGCCAGACCAGAGTACCATCCCTCCCAGAACAGCCTCTGGGCCTTTGCTTGTCTTGTTACGTTCTGCCTTCCTTCAGTCTGCCAAAATCCCGTTCAAGGCTTAGGTCAGAAATACCCCCCTAACTACCAAAATCAAACTGCCTCTTTGTCCTCTTTGGCACACTGTGAACAACTTGAAATAGGAACTGAGTCTCACTTACTCTGTGCCCTAACACCTGTCACAGTGGAAAGGTGCACACAGTAGGTGCCCATTCAGTATTTGTGAAACCAATGTGGAGAATAGGCTTCACAGCCTCTTTGGACAGAGGTGAATCTGTCCATTTATTCCCTGCTCTTCATCCTCAGAATGTATCTTGTGTCCTGCTCTGTGTCATGTTTTCTAATTGGGATGGCAAAAATAGAGCCCTCCAGAAAAGAAATGACTAGAGATGGTCAGCGTCAACACTGACACTGTCCCCGTAAAGGATCATGAAATGGAAATTGCACCTTCCCCTTAACCACTGCTTCAACCCAAACACTGGCAGAGGGCACAGTCCTATGTTTAGAGCTATCTCTCTGGCCTCTGCTGCCTTTTTTTAGTTGAGAGAACCATCAGAAGTCTAGTTCCACTCGGGGAGTTCTGGCTTGTGGCCAGCGAACATGTACAGAGACCTGAACTAGCATGGCTCTGGGCTGTCTTTTATTCATGTATTCAGTGGATGGCAATGAGGTGCCCACTCTGTGCCAGGCACTGAGCACTATGCAAAAGCATGATCTCTGCCCTCAGGGGAGAATCAGAAATTAATCCAAGAAGCATAGAAATAAATGTCAAATTTATCCCTGATCACTCCTATAAGGGAGAGGGGGAACTTGACATAAGCGGGGCGGGGAGGGGGGCGATGTCTGGGAAACGTCCCCCAAGGTAGTGATGGCTAAGATCGGAAGGAAGGCCAGGAGGTGACCAGGCCAGGGGACAGAGGGAGGCAAGAGCAAAGGAGACAGCTGTGGCAGGAAGGGCACATGGGGCGGTGGCTGAAGTGCTGAGAGCCAGTCTGGCTGGAGCCGACAGAGCAAGGGAGCATGCTGCAAGGGGAGTGGGGAGGCCGGCCATGGGAGAGACCTTTGGTCTTTATCATAAGGATGATGGGAAATTATTGAAGTGTTTTAAGTGGGGGAGGTGAGACCACATTAGCATTTTTAAAAGATCGCTCTGATGGCAGTGAGGATAACAGACTGGAAGGGTCCCGGAGCAGGTGTGGAGGAGCATGGCAAAGTGGACATATCTAGAGCTATTTAAGGTATTTATGACTGATGTTAATTTAATTTGTAGGAAACAGCCTTAGCTAAGCTAGATAGGACTCAATTTAGGGATGTAAGCTAAATGTGAAAATTTATGACTGACTGAATTTTCCATTCTGTTCTCCTATATAGGCAATTGATTGAAGGAACAGATGTTCTTCATCAACTAGAATTGGTTCCAACAGAGAATGAAAGACCAATACAACAATGTGTAATTATTGACAGTGGAGAGCTTTATGCCTAACCTTCGTATCAGTATTTTCTGACAATTTTTTATTGTACATCTGATCAGCTGTTTCTAGATTTAATTAAACAGTGCTTGTTAAAATTTGATTTGAAAGCTGTGGCGGACGCTGTAGGTTAGCTCTCCCAACACCCAATCCCTCCCCATTTTCCTTTCTTGCCTAAAGCAAAATACACAATTTTCCAGCCTCCTTTGCAGCTAGGAGTAGCCATGGGATACTGTTCTGGCCAGTAAGACAGCAGCAGAATGCCAGTGGTCCTGCCCCTTCCCCTCTATCCAGTCTTGAATGCAGAGAGGCTGGAGCCATGAAGGAAAGGCCAAGAGAACAACAGAGGTGTCAGCCCCAATTCTTGAGCTGCGGGACCAATACCAGCAACTCCCTATGTCTAGATTTCTTGGTATCTGAGACAAACAGATCCCTGTTTCTTGGTCGATTATTGTTACTTGTAGCCAAAACCATTCTTAATTTAGCAGCAGTACCTAATGGCCTTTGAATCCTAAAACATTTGTACCTATAACAGAATTATGTTGGTGTCTGTAATTATATTTCTGCCATAAGAAAATTGGTAAATAACCAAATAGAAGAGAGGCAACAGAAAAATATTCATTGTAATATTTCGTTGTTTATACATGACATTCAGAGAAGGATATACACTTTAGATGGTTTTATGAATAGAATGCTTGTCTCTGAGCCATACCAACTCTATGAAAACCAAGGGCCTCGGTTAGAGTCCCTGTGGTGGTGGACTCCTGAGATGTTCCTGGGATCCAGCTTTATCAGCTGCTCCTTAAGCTGAGATTCTCAAACCCATGTCACCTAGGGAAGTTTTTCAACAAAGACTACTGGACCCTGTCCTTGCCCTGCAGAGTCTCTAGATGTGGGACAGGGATTCTGCGCATTCGCTTAGCTCTCTCCCCAGAGGTTCTTATTTAAGCCACCTGGGCACTGGTCACTCGGGAATCACTGCAAGACATAAGCAACATGTTTCAGCCCCCTTTTTGCAGTCAGTGAGGTGCTTGCCTCTGTTAGTGGTGACCCCGCTCAGCTGCCGCCACCACTGCTGTCGAACTGCTGCTCTGCCCAGACCCACTGCACTTTTCTTGCCCTTAAGTGAAGGTCTGTCTTCCAAGCACAATCTCTCTTTGAGCTGATCTTAAGAAGAAAGCCCCCTAATTGACTTAGGGCTTGCCAAAGGGAGGCAAAGGATTTTTAGAAATTTTTAATTTTGAAATGATTATAGATTCACAAGTAATTGCAAAAATAGAACAGAGCAGTCCTGTGTACAGATCACCGTTTCCCCAGGGGTCCTATCTTACACTATAGTATAACATCAAAACCAGGCAACTGACAATGGCAGAGTTGTCATCTTATCCTGTATATTGTAGATGTGTGTGACTGGCACCACAATAAAGACACAGAACTTTTTCAGCACCACAAAAACCTCCCTCGGGCTAGCCCTTTACAGTTAACCTACTCCCTTGCTCCCCACCATCCCTAACTCCTGCCATCGGGCATCTATATATACATCTATCTTCCTCCCTTCCTTCCTTTCTTTCTCTCTCCTTCCCTCTCTCTTTTTCTCTCTCTGCCCTCTTTCTCTCTTTTCCTGTCTCTCTCTCTCTCCCTCCCTCCCTTCCTCTCTCTCTCTTTCTAATAACAGCTTCATTGCTATTGCCATATGGTTCTATCCTAAGATCTGAGGTGGATGGGGAGGAAGCGTACTGCCTGTGTCACGTTCTCAAGTGACCCAGGGGCAGCAGAATGTTAAGAATGTGTGTTCTAGAGCCAGACAGCCTGAGTTTGAATCCTGGCTCTGCCCTTCCCTTGCTGCATGAACTCAGGTAAGAACTTCACTGTGCCTCTATTGCCTCATCTCAAAACAGTAGTACCTACCACACAGAGCTGCTGTGAGGGTTCAGGGGATCAGGAATTTGTAGACAGGATCTAGAATATGACCAATTATGCTGTAAGTGTTCGATACACGTATGATTAATAAAATCCTGGTATATGACCTTCAGGGTGTTGTCTAGGAACTTGTATTTTTAAAAAACTCTTCAATGACTGATTAACAGCCAGATCTGGGAAACACTGAAAAGGAGGTATCTCCTCTTCTTCTGCCCTTAGGAGTTTTGGCCAACCTGAGAATTCAAGCTGTTTGTATGAAGCCTCCGGATCCACTCCCTGGGCCTTTGGAGGGGTTCCTCCAGTCACACTGGTGACACCTCAAACAAAGGGGCGCTGGGCTTGCCGCAGAGGCTCTCAGCAACTCCTGAAGCACGGGATGAAAGAAACTGACACACTGCAAAGGTCCTGGTTAAAACATTACAGGCATTAGTCATGTAATAACAAGCAGCAGAGCAATTCTTACTGGCAATGAACCTGTATATTAGGGCATTAAGCATTTATCTGATATTGTGAAAGAACTGGGATATTTGCATGGGTGTAAGAAACTGATGCCAGCTCCCCTTATTTTTCAGTTTGCCTGCAATGTAAAGGTAGAACTCTGCTAACCGCCTAAAGGATGGCAAGCAAGTTCATGGTCACTTTGTTTGCTCTCACTTCCCAATTTTAGGCTGTGTAGAAACTTTAGTCACAGATCTATATATGCAGTGGTTCTTACTGCCATCGTTTAAAGGTACATGTACTGATACTTCTGTCTTAGAATATATTGTCTTAGAATGATTTATGTTTAACTATATCGTTTGGAGAAACTGATTGTTACAAAGGACTCAGAAGCTTATCCCAATTAACTCCAAATATAAGACTTTGATTTAACCAAAATGAAAGATTCTGATTTGATTAAACAGAAGGAATTCTAAATTTTTCCAAGTCTACAAATATGAGAGTAAAGGCATTCTGATGCTTTGTACAAAATGTTAGTTATGTGACCTAGCCCTAAATGCTGATATGGCAAAGTCAAGTACATATGCTCTGTCTTACACCAAGCCATGTGAATAAGCAGAGTGTGGTATCTTCATTTTTTTTTATTTTGGGAGATTTGAGATAAATATTTTAAATTCTATCTAAAGAATATGTTTTCCCCAACTCCAAACAATGCCAGCTATTTGTTAATCAATGAATAGGCTGGAAACCTCAGGATTCCATACTATTTACATTTTATACATATTTAAAATCAGGTGTGTTTGTTTTAGTCCCAGCTAGCTAGCAAAATGGTGCCCAAATCACTTAACCTTGCATTTTCTTCATTTGTAAAAAGAACAAATAGGAGTAAAGAAGTTGTTAGCTCCCTTCAGGCTCTAAAACTTCAGTGGTTCCCTGAGTAAATTTATAAAATCAATAACAATACTATTATCTACTTTTGGGCTTCAATTTCACTAGTAAAATCGGGGTACATCTATCTCATAGTGGTTTGAGGATTGAGATAATTTGTGAAGACACCACTAATGATCCTTGACACATAGCAGAAATTTGATAAAAATTATCTTCCCATCTGGAATGTCAACCCACAAAAAACAGAGAAACTGCCACTGACAGAAAGAACATCATCATCATTTCAAGGAACAGCAAGTCCCTGTTATGCTCAGTGTTAGCTATTCTCACTAACATACTAATTTCCAATTGACTGAATTAATTCAAAGGTATATCCTCAAAATTAAAATTAATCTCTACCAACCTAGTGATACTCTTTCCCTCATGCAAACTCATTTTTTAAACTACTATATTGCTTATACCATCCACTACCCTTCCCAAAATGGAATCGCAACTTAAACTTGCAAATCTAGTTGGTCCGTATCTCCAATAAATTTTATACATCATACAAAATGTAACAAACTCAGTAGTAACACATAAAACACAAATTACAAAGTTTGACACTTGATAGGGGGCTTTGAAAACGTGGTGAATCATAGGTTCTTCTACTTCAGTGAGCATCAGAAATGCTTGAGCCTATTAAAACACAGATTCCTGGGCCTCACACCAGTTTCCGGTTCAGTGGATCTGGAGTGGGTTGGAGAATTTGCATTTTTAACACGTACCAGGTGATGCTGATCTGCTGGCCTGGAGACCACACGTTAAGAACCACTGGGATATATGAAAGTCATAGATACATGAGAGACTTGTGGCATACAGGTATGCAGAACAAAGATAAAAGTTATTAAACACTAAAGTGTGACAACAGAAAAGAATGAGAAAAAATGATGAGACAAGAAACTTTGATTTCATCAAAGCAGCAGGGAGGTATGCAAACACTGACCAATCAGAAGGGACAGCAACTAGAGGCCTGGTGCAGGGTCCTAGAGCTCTTGGCTGGGCTGGAAGTGAGCCCTCCGCTTCTAGAGAGGCAACAGGGCAGTCTGGGGTTTCAGAAGAGTGACTGGGACCCTTGGGCTGCTCAGGCAGTGCTCTTTACCATTCAGTACAGAATCAGGTGAACATTTTAATAAGCAGAATATCCATCAGGGTGTGTTCCGGCTGAAAAGCAGCACTACAAGACAGGATTGGGAGGAGCACAAAGGATGCCTGGGCACAGGGGTAAGTCGTAGGTAATGCTGGATGTCAGAAAGCTGCCTGGGTGTAGTTTACTTTGAACTTGGGGGTTGTTCCTAAGGAATGAGTTATTAACAAGTCTTCGTTCTGTTTCCTAAAGGACTAAGAGATACAATGGGAAAAGCCCTAGCCTGTCCAGGATTTAAAGCAGTATAGAAATAAAAATAAATGTGTCTCAAGTGCCAGCCTAAAGGGAACCTAGGCTGGGCTCCAAGACTCCTGCATATCCAGTAGTTTTGCGTTGCTTGTACCATAACCTTACATATCTTTGTAAAACAAGCAAAAACCCAAATAAAGAAACAAAAACTTCACAATATGTCTTGCTTGATGTAATTCTGTAGAGGATTCACCACTAAGAATTGCAGCCACTTAGGAGAATAGAATAGTTCTCCACAGGTTATAGTGTAAAGCAGTCTTCTCAGACTTTAATAGGTGCACATATGGATCTCGTTAAAATGCAGATTGTGATTCAGGAGGTCTGAGGTGAGGCCTGACCTGCATTTCTAACAAGTTTTCAAGTGGTATGAATGGTATTGGTTCATGAACCACGCTTTGAGAAGCAAGGGTAAAGCAGTAGTTTGCAACCTAAGCTGCAGACAAGAAACACCTGGGGAGTTTTTTACAACTCCTGACGCCCAGACTTTATTCCAGGTGAATTAAATCAGTACCCAGGCATCAGTATTTTTCAAAACGTCTGGGTGGTTCCTATTTTCAGCCAAGGTTGAGAACACCTGCTTTAAAGTATAATGCTCCCCTATGAAACCCTGGAACAATTATCAAGGAAATACCATAGTCAAAGTGGAGAGCATCTAGTATTTTATCACCAACCCTAATCACAGTGTGAACAGTAAGAATATGAATATACAGTTTTAGCTCACTGTTAATATTTGACTTATTACAATCCTTCTCTAATTTTGTTGAAAGTTATTTAAATATTACACAAGGTTTAATACATGTTAAAACTGTATTATACGCATGTAAATCAATGAAGTTAGAACACTACCTCACATCATACACAAAAATAAAATCAAAATGGCTTAACTTAAATATGACATGACACCATAAAACTCCTAGAAGAGAACATAGGCAAAACATTTTCTGACATAAATCGTAGCAACGTTTTCTTAGGTCAGTCTCCCAAGGCAAAATAAACAAAGACAAAAGTAAGCAAATGGGACCTAATCAAATGTATAAGCTTTTGCACAGCAAAGGAAGCCATAAACAAAACGAATAAACAACCTGCGGACTGGGAGAAAATATTTGCAAAGGATGCAACCGACAAGGGCTTAATTTCCAAAATATATAAACAGCTCATGGAACTCAGTAACAAAAAAAACAAACAACTGTATCAAAAAATGGGCAGAAGATCTAAACAAGACATCTCTCCAAAAAAGACATACAGATGGCCAACAGGCACATGAAAAGATGCTGAATATGGCTAATTATTAGAGAAATGCAAATCAAAACTACAGTGAGGGACTTCCCTGGTGGCGCAGTGGTTAAGACTCTGTGCTCCAAATGCAGGGGGTCGGGGTTCAATCCCTGGTCAGGGAACTAGATCCCACATGCATGCCACAAGTAAGAGTATGCATGCCACAACTAAGGAGCCCGTGAGCCACCACCAAGACGCGGTGCAACCAAATGAATAAATAAATATTAAAAAAAAAAAAGCTGACTCGTGCCTTCATTTGGTCTGGTGTCAGATGGTTATGTGCTAAATAAATACCGTGTGAGAAGTATCCTGAGAAAAGAAATACCTTTGTTTGAAGGCTGATAATGAGACCTCACTTACTTGGCTGTACTCTCACGCTTCTGGCCGTAGATTGGATCAGTCAAAAACCGTTTCCTGTTTACATCCAAGCAAATCTCCAACTAGTGTAGTTGATGGAACAAATATTCATAGTCCTGAGGGCACAGAAGGATCCCACTGATTCGATTTTAGGATTAGGAAAGCCTTCAAGTTTAGGTAAAAAATGATAAAGCGCTTATGCAGTCTTCTTTTTTGGGGTTTCCATAGAAAAGCAGATCTCAAAAGCAACTGATGTTGTTATTTTATTAGACTAAATGCACGTAATTAAAATTAGATGATAAATACAAATAGCTGAAAACAGCGTTAAATACAGCTTTTATAACCTAAGTTTTACCATTTGATACAAGCATGGCTGCACTTGTGAATATTTTTGTGAGTTGGGCATCAGATGGCGCTCACCCTTACTAAAAGCCTGAGCAGTGACAGAATATTAACAGGCATTTCGAAATCCGGCCCTGACGCCAAGCAAATGTGCCTTTCGGTCAAGTCACTTTTCTAAGTTTCGGTTTCTTCATCTGTAAAGTAGGGGTGGGAACAGACCAGATGGATTTCCAACCCATAGCGTCTTTGATTCTTCGACTACAGCGGTGGCACAGACTGGCTGCTGCTACCGCTAACTGAAATCGTCACGAAATTCAGATAAGTCAGGGTGGGAAGGCGTGACAGAGGTAGGCAGTGTGCGTTCCCGACTGGAAGGCAGGAGACCGCTTTCGGTGTTTCAGCCGCTTACATTACGTGGGCGGCGGAGCAGAAACTCCTTAACCGCGTGGTGCCTCCATTTCCCTGGGGTGTCCCAGCACAAGGTTATAGAATTCCAGGAAAATCGACTTTGAAGGAAAAAAGCGCGGGTCCTACGAAGGATACTTATGCAAGCACGTTGGGAACGCGGGAGGACAGTACAAACTTAATTCTTTCTCAACGAAACGCCTGAAAACAACTTCCGCCCAGCGGGTCTCAGGTCTGGGAGATGCTGCCCCGGAGGTCACGTGGGACCAAGCTGGTCGTTCGCGAGGACGCAGTCGCCACATCATGTAGGTTGTTCCATCCAAGCCGGGGGGGAGCCTTCTCTATTGCAGGAACGAGAAAAGCCCAGCCGTGCCCTGTATGGCAACCTGAGGGCAAATAAAAGAGGTTCCTGTGTCTAGGCAGTTTCTTCGCTTGGCCAGTACAGTCGCTTGGGGGAAAATCCTCCCTCAGTTTCCTCTCGATTCCTCTGTTCCCCCTGCCGTAGAATTCCAGTTGGTATCGCCGGCGCCCCGCCTCCGCACGCCGCCCTCACGTGACACCGGAGCGCTCCCGCGGGGGGAGCGGAGTCTGAGAGGCGGCGCCGCAGGGGACGGAGGGACGGGCGCAGTGTTGGGTGTCCTAGCTTTTTCTCCAAGGCCAGCGCGGAGGACGCGATGTCGGGGCTCTTCCGCCTGCTGCTTTTGGCCGCTGGCTGCCTGGCCACGCTCTGCGTGATGACCGCGGCTCAGAGCACCCCCCGGGCCCCGAAGGAGACTACACTCTCGGTTCTACCGAACACCACCACGACAACCCCGGTGCCGCCGCCGACGCTCCCGACGGTCACCACTCCAGCACCAGGTGGGCTCCGGCCCAACGGGCTTTCTGCTCTCGCCCGCGCGCCAGCCTGCCCGCCCGGCCGAGCCGCTCTCCCTGCGGGTGGTGCGCGCGGGGCCGGGGCGGGCCGCGGTCCGGCAACATGGCGGCCCGTCCGAGTCCGGCCGGGGACGGGCCGAGGTGGTCGCGGTTGGGGATCGCCCCGGGGGGAAGGGGCGGCTGAGCCTTAGGGCCGTTGGGCTGTTTACGACCCAACAGTGTCCTGACCGGAGGTGTTGTTTAAAAGTGCCTCGTGATCTCCAGCCTCAATTCAGGCTCCGAAAAGGGGACGTGGCTTTCTTCCGTGGTGGCGGCAGTGAGGTTGATTATGGGGCGAGGCTACCGCCTCCAAAGTTGGCGATGAGACCGAACTCCCTCTCTCTGGGGTTAGTCGTTTGTCCACCCAGATCTTCTTTTCGAAGGGAGGCTTCTCCCGAAGTTGGCGAAAGAAGGAAAGACGCTGCAGGCTAATGCTCGCTGGTGTCTCAGCGCTAGGTCTGAAAAAATAAGTCGCTTGAGATTTAATTACATCGGTTTGGCGGGTAGGTATGGGATATATTTGAGGCTTGAGTATTTAATTAATTAAAGTTTTGCACTCCGTGCTGTGTGCAAAGGAGAAAAAGTACCCATTCGTGTACCCGGTGCTTCGCATATATCTGTTAGTATTTTAGGCTAAACTAGAAGATAAGTGGTGAAACCTAGGAGGTGGATGGAGATGAAGTAACTCCGCCAGAACCGTATGTTTAGTAGATTGTGAGGCTGAGATTGGAACCCAGGTTTGATCGTTTTTCTAAAACTCGATCAGGACCTTTTGTTAAGCTCTGCAGTCGATTTGGAGACTGGTTGAGGCATACACTGAATCTTACAGCAGAAATTGTCAATGCCGTGACAACACTGCGCGAGAGGAGGGAAGATAAATTTTAGATAAGGTGAAGAACTTCCTTAGATATTTAGAACTTGCAGTCTAGTGTGATTGGTTATCCTAGTTAATATTGGGTAAGGAGTAACTGGCATATAGACCGAAGACTTGCTGAAGTGTAAGAATTTTTACCTTTTTTTTTTCTTTTTCAGGCCGATCACGTTGTTTTACAATATCTTCTCTAGTTTTTGTATTTTGTAGGAGTTTAATTACATATATAGTAAACTTAATGTTATTTGTTAGATTTAGAAAGATATAATGGCAAAATTCAAACATCTTTTACTGAAGAAAGGAAATTGCAGTACAATACTGGAGATTCTAACCGCACTATTTCTAAGATGATAGAGCAGAATTTGTTTCGTTTTCCGCTTATTTGGTAGTTTCCTCCTAGAATTTTTTTTTGGGGGGGGGAGTGGGGTGGGGTGTGTGTGAGTTTAAAGAGAGGCTTGGAAATATGTTAATTGCATTTGTGTAATTGAAATGAGTGCAAAGGAGATGATTTGTGTTTTATGTTAAGTGGTGGTTGGATAAACTGCAGTCTGAAAGGCAGCAAGTTTAGTTCGTTGTAAGTAACATACACTGTGCTACCCAAATATTCATCATCAAGCACAAAAGATTTTAAACAACTAACATTTTTCATGTGTATACAAACCTCTGAAGAACTTATTTCTACTTTGTTACTCCCTGCCACTCCCCAAAGGGTACAGTATATGTCCCAATCTCTGATAAATATTGAAATGCAATGTTTTTGTGCAGAACTATTTTTTTAGGCACGGGGAAAGCAAATGAGAATGTTTTTTGGAGGCATCTAGCTTCTAGGAAAATGTATAGAGCCTATTTCTATAGTCCATTTGTTTGTCCAGACTTTGAATTGTAGTTAGCTGCCTTTGATGTCCTGTCTCAGAGCCATTTGGCTTAAATTATTGACAAAGACCTTGCTAACTTGTTAAATTATGTGACTGTAGCCCCCTCCAGATGTGTTGTCTCTTACCCTCCCGTCATGGAAAACCCCGGAAAAAGTGGACCATTTATGAATTACCGATCTCAGATTTTTCAGCATAGGCATCATCGGAGCTTGGGTTCAACCTGTAATAAATCTTTATTACTATTAAAAAATTCCAGTTTGCATCTGATGTTTTGGGGCAGTGATTTCCCTGTGTATAGTGTTGTTGGCCTTTTTCCAGTATTTTTCTTTTTAAACAGCCTATTTTCCAGTATTTTTCTTTTTTAAACAGCCCTTTTTCCAGTATTTTTCCAGTATTTTTCTTTTTTAAGGATGCCTCAAGAAACTCTTGAGTGTCTGAAATAGTTGCTGTGCAAAAAGGGGTTGTTTAGATAGGTACCAAGAAATATTGAGCGTTCCCACTAGCTTGTGCTTTTTTCCCCTCTTTCTCTTGAGTTGACCTCTGGCTTCATAAGTTTTTTATAATAATAGGAATTTTTTAGTAAGCCACTTTATAATTTTTTTTTCTGTGTGTGGTTTTAAAAAAACACATTAGATCTACCCTCTTAATAGATTTTAAGTGTACTGTACAGTATTAACTATAAGCACAGAAGATCTCCAGAATTTTTCATCTTGCTTGAAGCTTTATACTCATTGAACAGCAAGCCTCCATTTCCCCTCTCCCAGCTCCTGGCAACCACCATTTTACTTTCTGCTTCAGACTTTGACCATTTTAGATACTTTATATAAGTGGAATCATGCAGTATTTGTTCTTCTGTGACTGGCTATTTTCACTTAGCATAATGTCCTCAAGGTTCATCCATGTTGTAGTGTATAACAGGATTTCTTTTTTTTTAATGGCTGAATAGTATTCCGTTGTATGTGTATAGCATATTTATCCGTTCATCTGTGGATGGGTTATAAAGTTTTGCCATTTTCCTGCATTAGTAAGTCTGGTACTGTATGTAATACTTGCTGCTGTTTATAAAAGGTAACTAGTACAAACTCAAAATGAGATACCAATTAATTGATTTTATATATTTTAACCCCCACTCTTACCCCCAGAAATCTGTGAAAGCCGCAACAACTGTGTTTCCTGTTTTGACGCTAATGCTGCTAACACTACCTGCTTTTGGATAGAATGTAAAGGTAAGAAACTTTGGGATTGCTTTAATTTTGAGAGTTCAATATTGTTTTGTTCTAACATTTAAAAAATACTGCAAGGTATTCTTGAACACTTGAAAGTTATGTAAAACATTTGGGATGGTGTGCACTATTTATTTTGCAAATCAAATACTTTTCCTTTAAACTTTAACCAGTTGCTTAATACTCTCCCTAAAATCTTTTGTTGTCTCCCATGCTCCCCCCTTTAATTTCTTAGACTTGATAATTAAGGCTCAATAGCTTTAAACGGAAGAGAAATTTTAGACCTTTGTGGTTAGGTTAAGTATACTAGTACACTGAAATTAGCTGTGAAAGAAAGCTGTGGGATTTTCCCCTGAAAACTGTTCCCCAGAAAAATGTTTGAGGCATTTATCTCCTGTAGATGTCCTACTAGATGAACTATAAAGAGACCTCATGAAGCATTGTTGGATACTTAGATATGGGAGAATGAGGTGGGAAAAAGTGACTTTTTTTGTGCTATTGTTAAGTTTTAAAGTTATCTTTGATTGAGGGATAAAGAGCTAGATGGAGATAGTTTGAAATGCCAGTAAGGTTTTTGTTAGAACCACTGGATTACAGCATAAATTATTCTGTTTTCTTAAGGTAAGATGGTTGCATTTTTTTCTTATCAGTAAAACAATCTCTCGGGTTTTTTTTTTATATAAAGAAAAAGCCAAAGCTACATGTTAAGCTTTTTTATTCTTCATTGAAAAATTTAAGAGTTCTGGAAATTGTCACTATGTAACAAAGTTTAAAAGCCTCTTTTAAAATTAAGGTATTAGCTTAAGTTTGAATTAAATTAACTTCTTTGTTGTGTAAGGGTCACTTTTCTTTAGCTGATAAAATGGAATTTAAGAGTGTGCGCCTCCCATCTTGTATGGCAGAGTTGGCAAGTTTTGGAGATTGAATGCCTGCCTTACTGTAGGATATGTTGGGGAAGGCTTTCCCTTGCTGATGTTACAAGTCTTCCCATCCAGGAAGGTGGTTTTAGAAAGTGTAGAAGACTAAAGCAGAGATCTGGAACAGAGATCCCACTGCTGCTGTGGGGCACCTCCTGTGTTTACTAAGCCTTTATTAGTATCTAAGGACTTCTCCCTACTGACTCAGCCCTCTTGTGGATTCTAGCAACCTTCCTGGTATAGTACCACAATTCTGAGATATACGTGTTTCTGACTTAACTGTTCAGTATGTTCATGTGGATTTTAAAAGGATGTTTGGAGAGATCCTGTGTAATATGTCTAAAACAATGGGAAAAAGATAATAATAAAGTATTTGGTTTATCTGTGGACTTCTAGAGAGTTTATACCTGAGTTCGATTTTTGGAAGCAACTCTGGAGCATAGTAACGAAGTCAGAGATAATGTGAATAATTGATGCTCTTCCCATCCCCTTCCAATAACAGATACAAGCTACTGTTCAGATAATTCAACAGTTAGTGATTGCAAGGTGGTGAACAGCACGGAATTCTGTACTGGTAAGTATTCACATTGGCGTCTGGGAAGAGTGGCCACAAAGAGGTATGGAAGATCATTGCCTCAGGAAGCCTTATTTCAATATTTGGTTTAAAGCATTTCCATAATTCTAATCTCGTTACAAACTTGGATCTGAATAGTATATTCATATTGATTGCTCAAAGGACAGTGTTCTGAAGCTTGATTTAGTCATTTGCTGGTACATACTGTGGAGTGCTGTAGGTACAGATATCTCCTCCTCTACGTTTTTTTTTTTTAACTCTTCCAGATACTCACTGTATTTTACACCCTCTCTTTATTTGCATTTTACAGGCCTGGACAACCTTGTTCTGGCACTTTCTTGATTATGGTACTGGTGATTATCACAGTCTGGAGCATAGTTTGTGCTATGGTTAAATGAATCCTCTCTGTATTCCTCCATTTTCTGTACTTTGGTTTGGGGAACTTGATTATTTAACCTTTATTCCTTGCCCAGGAAATAGTTTAAAAAAATTCCTAGATGAAAACTGATTTTTCTAACAAGATTATAAATTAATTAGAAAGTCAAACTCCTGATTTGGTGTGTAGATAATAAATAGAATAAAAGATTTTTCTAGAGTGTGTCAGTAACTTTGAAAGACTACCTGTAACTATTTAATTTTGGTAGGGGTTTCCCCATTCCTCTCCCCTCTCCCCATTCCCAACTTGAACTTTGTAACTGAAACTTTCGTTAGTATGAGATCAGTTATACCCAATGTAGAGTCCCTAATATGGTTTAGGTGGTAAATGAACAAACAGTTTTAATACTTATTTTAATGTGTGTGTACCTGTGATTTTATAATGATATTGCTTAGAAGTAAGATTAAGTATAGAATTTTAAAATACATTGAAGAAAAACTGAATAAGTAATTCTACTCATTTGATGTATCAGTTAGAATTAGTTTTGGCTATCAAGGACATAAAACCCCAAATTAAAATGGTTTAACTGATAGATTAATTTGGCTCTCGTGTAAAGTAAATCTGGGTTTCAGTGCAGCTAGAGGGCTAGAGAGGCATCTCTACAACCATTAGAGACCCAGGCTCCTTCTAGGTTTTTACTGTGTCGTTCCTCAGAAATGGCTTTGACCTTATTCTCCAAGGTGAATGCTTATGTTCCAGCCATCAAAATGGTTTTCCTGCCAACAGGAAGAGGGAGGGAAAGTGAGAGACCTCTACCTTACAGATATTTCCTAGCAGTTGCACATGGCTACCTAGCTGCAGGGGAGGCTAAGAAATGTCTTTGCATGGGAGGGTGTCACTAAAAATTGGTGCTATTTCTAAAGAAGGGAAGGCCAATACTGGGACAGAGCAACTATCTACTCCATATGTGGCACTTAAATGAAAACATTGTAAAAGTGGTACTCAGATGACTGCAGGTTGGGAAATAGTGTTACAGATTGTGATATTTTAGACAGCTTTGACTTACATGTTTGTTTGTTTTTTAAATAGTGCCCACTGCCACAGCATTGCCAACCAATTCTACAGGTAATACAAGATAATTGACTCTTTTCCCCCTCTTTTGAAGCTTTTTTTTGATGAATAACTTTAGTAATTAAATATCTAAAAATCATTGGTATGATTTTTAAAATGAGTAGACATAGTCTTGGACTACAATAATTACATTAATGTGTACTATTTGTGACAGTGAAGCATAACTATAGTGTTTCACGTTCATTGAATTTGAGCAGATTTGCCATAGCTTTGTACGTTGAGTCTGCAAACAGCTTTTTGTGCATTTTGTGGAACTCTAAGGAAATATAGACGCCTAAAGGAAATTAATTCTCATCATCCATAGGTACACCAAAAGGTTTTCAGTTCTTCCAGACTTTTCTCTGTGTGTATCTAAATAAATATACTTATTAGGAAATTGGATGATATGCCCATGCAGGTTTGAATTGTTCTCCCTCTTACTGCACACATTGTTGTATGCACTTTACTCATCTACTCTTGGTTGGATAGTTAGGTCATCTTTCATTCTTCATGCAGTGAATATCTTATAGGAAAGTATTTGCTGTCATCTCTGGTAGGATTGATTCAAATAGCATTCTGTGTCAGAGGATATGATTATCTTAAGACTCTTAATACTGATTGCTTCCCAGAAAGATATGCTTTTCATTCCTGTCAACAACTGGAAAGTTTTTTACCACATCTTCAACAGCATTAAATAATATCTCCTTGTATAAATCTTTACCAATTTGATAGTAAGAGTAAATAATTAAAAAACCTCTTCTCCAGGACAAGTACTAGGCTAGAAGATAGGGATATAGGAACACAAGTAAGATAGTATTTTGTCTATTGTAGGAACTATGGAAGGTCAGGAAGCACAGTGTGTTGGGGGATTTGTAGGAAGGTGTGTGTGTTGAGTAATATGTGGTGACAGCTTCCTGGAGATGTTGACTGAGTCTTGAAATTACACTGGTAAAATCTGAGGGGAACTTCCCAAGTGGAGCAGGCTGGTTAGCTCATGTGAAGGAGAGGTAAAAGAGTATAATAAAGTCAGGGAATTGGCATTTGGAGTGTCCACTACAAGGCAAGAACAAGTTAAGCTGGACAGTCAACAGGTCAAGAGCCAGATTGGGAAGCGCCATTGTATACTTTGCTGGTGGGTTTGAAGCATGATGAGATTTGCATTTTAATAAAATAACTTACTTTAACTGTGTAGAGAGGTGATTGGAAAGAGGCAAGAGTGAACACAAATGAGATATGCTGTTGTAGTAATTCTAGAGAACTAATAGCGGAGGAGTTGCAGATGTATGCAAATTGGCTTAGGAAGTAGAAAGGAAAGAACTTGATGATTGAGGTGATGGGAGAACTCTTTGCTACACAGCACAGATAAGTTAACCAGTGTAGGCAGTGGTAGAGTCCACTGGAGCAGCTTTGAGAGAGAACAGGGCTTGAGGACCAAGCTCTTGGGAACAGCAATGTCTAAGAGGTGGGAAGAGGACTGGATAGGAAACTGAGTAGGGTTGGGCAGAGAAGCAAGCCCAGAGACGTGTGCCTAAGAAAACCTGTGTTTGTGTGTGTATGTGTTTTAAGTGTAGTTTTTTAGAGGAAAAAGTGGTCAAATGGTGAAACAAAGCTAAGAACTCATTTTGAAAGACTTTGGCATTGTTGAGCTAGCTTGTACTGGCTTCTGCTGGCACAGCTCATCCCACCTGTACCCTCGGTGATGCTATGTTGGCAGCTTGAAGTAATGGCTACAATGGGAGTAGTCACTCCATGGAAATCTGCAAATTCTACAGGACGTATTTTGGAGAGCAAACAGTGGTGTGCTCATAAAACCAGAAGTCATTGACAAGGAGGATGTTGTTAAAAGTTGATGAAAGCAGAGATAGTGAAAGAATATGAATTTCCAGAAGGTAGGATATGAACAGAGAGGGGGAGAGGAGGAAATAGTTTCCCCAAAACTATTGTGGGTTGCTTTTCATTTCTTCCTTACGAATCTTGATGTAGTTCTACTTGCTTCACACTGGGTTCTCCTGTGATCTCCTTGAGTGTCTTTTGTTTTCTCTCTCTTTGGTTCTGTGAAGTGGAAGGAGGTCATGGCTTGCTTGCAGAAAATGCATCAATTGAGTGGTAATTAGTGGTTGAAGAGCAGCGTTTATAATGGTCTCTTTCCGTGTCAGCTGCTGAAGAGAGCAAGTGAAAAATAAAGGAACTGTTAAAGAAACAATGCAAGGAGAATCTGATTTATGTAGATAGGCTTTCAATGGGGTTAATTATATAGTCTTCCACCAGTACAAATAATATAAGTATATAAACATAAATAAAAATATTTATAGGTAACAATATCTTACAGTAGAATGACTAAATTATATTAGAAATACAGTGGAAAATATATATTAAGTAGAAAACAAACTGTGTTAAGTAGTTCCAGTACAGTTTTATTTTTTTGTTGTATATATGTCTAGAAAAATGGCCAGCAGGAAGTAACATGTTTCTCAGAGTGATAGAATCACTTAAATGCTTCTACTGTATTTTCTAAATTTTCTATCACCAGTAGCAGCTTTTATAACCTATGAATTATTTTTTTAAATGAAAGGAACATAGGGTAGGTCAACAAGGTATTCCCTAAGTAGTGCCTGATTTTGAAAATTTTACCAGTGTAATACTTTGGTCAAAAGTAAAAATATGTAAATGTTTTGCCTATTTCAAAAAATGAATTATTTTTGAAAAAGTGAGGGCAACTTCTACAAATACCCGAAAATTAAACCTCATAGCTCTGCCTTCATTGATTTTGTAGTGGGCTTCTAATGCTTCAGAGATTTAAACCAGTGCAGATTTCAAAATTAAAAAAAAAAAAAATATATATATATATATATATGTATATTTTACCATGTTCAGAGGGTGGGTAGTGAGAAACAAATAGCAAATTTGCAAATTTTTTCCCCTAATGTTATCAGACAAAATTAGTATTTTAAGATTGAAAAGAATTTGATATATGTTTAATTTATGAAGTGTATTTTTTGTTTCACAAAATGTATAAGCAACAAAAACTTTGAAGGGATTGTGAGTCTTAAAATAACCATACCCTCTAATCTAGGAATTCTGTATAAGAATCAGTCCTATCAGAGATGAGATCAAATATTGCCCTGTAAGATGTTCATAGCATGCAGAAATGAAAGATGACCTAACTGTCCAACCAAAAGCTGGACCACGGTGCTTACAGTTAAGAGAGAAAGGGGTACAAATAAATGCGTGTGAACATATCATAGCGTTTACTAATATCTATTAGTAGTATCGATACTATCAGAAGTCTCAATATAGTGCTTTAGTTCCTAAAATGTTTTTACATTCAAACTGATTCTTCCCATGAGTGCATTTCTTTAGAGACACTCATGCAGTATGGTAGATGAGAGCTTACCCTTGGGCTCTTAACATCATTTAGATGGGGAATTATGGCCCCAGGGCACCTGTTCTTTTAAATAAAATTTTTTGGAACACAGCCATGTCCATTCATTTGCTTGTTGTCTTTGACTGCTGGTGCATCACACAGTGCACAAAGTCTAAAATATTTACTGTCTGCCTCATTAAGAAAAGTTTTCCAAGCCCTTGAAATGAAGAAGATAAGCAAATCTTGATACTTACATAGACTGAATTGTGTTTGTTTCTTACCATGACTTATTAATAGTTTTTGTCTTGGAAGCAAGATTATTGGGGAAGAACTTGTAGTTCCCTCACCTAAATACTAATTCTTGCCCTTCTGTATGTCTTTTTGCAACTTTATCCAGGTGTATACATAAATTTTTATACTTAGATATGTACATAGATGTTAACATAGATAGAATTTTATGATTGCTTAATGTTTTAAAATACACTTCAAAGCTAATATTTTGGATGCATAGATATGTTAGTGAACCATTAACTGAGATTTGGCCTTTATTCTCTAAAAAATTTGAAAGCGTGTTGAAGTGGTAGTAGTGTTTCTAAAAGATGCTAGATAATTGAGAAATTTAAGTTTTTAATACATTTTGTTTACATTCCAGCTAAAACCACAACTCTGCCTTCCCCTTCTACAGCTTCCACCACAGCTACTACATCAGGTAATTGAGGTTTTTTTAAACTAACAGTGAGGTAGGATGTGTGTGCAGTGTTGCCTTTTACTATTTCTGCTATCACTGTCCAATTTTATTCATGAATAGTTATGAACTGAAATTCATCTCTTGTATTTGGAGGACCAAGATAGTAGGCTGTTAAAGCAATAATGATATGTTTGCTGAGAGTCCTCTTCTGGATTTTTAAAGTGTAACCACATTTGGCATGACATGTTAGAATTAAATGGTAATGGTTTTCCAAAACCCTTTTAGTACAACCTGTAGGTGAAATCTAATTTCTTATAGCTTAAAAATTAAATACTGATTACTGTTAGGGATTGGTTGTGTGGTGTATTAGACCATGACAGTTTGAGTGAAGGTAATATAGCCATCCTTTTTGCTGTGAAGGGTCTAAAAAGCCAAGATCACTACCAAATGTGCACCTCATTCATATTTCTTACCATTTCTTATTTTCCTTTGTAACCTTTGATAGTGTGTGTGAAAATTAACTTTTTATTAATTAATGATTTGACGTTATTAACTAAATCATATTTAGGTTATGCCACAGGGCACTGTAGGTACATAGGTTAGGAACCCTTCCCTCCAGCCATATTTATAATACTGTTTTGATTCTCATGAATATTTTATGGTTTTTTTGATCCTTTTGGTTTCATTCTTGTGCTACCTTTCTCTAAATTGCAGCGAAGCCATTCTATCTTCACAAGAAGAAATACGAACAGTTGTAATTAATTTTAAAGCTGGCCAACTTATACAGCCACAGGAACCAGTATATATTTGCTATTCCAGTTAAGAAAATAAAATTTATTTTAAATATAAAATTGCTGGGACTTCCCTGGTGGTCCAGTGGTTAAGAGTCCACGCTTCCACTGCAGGGGGCGTGGGTTGGATCCCTGGTCAGGGAACTAAGATCCTGTGTGCCGTGTGGCACAGCCAAAAATTTAAAAAAAAAGAAAAATTGCTTTTTGTTAAAGTGGATGGTGCTCCACTTGAAACATTTTAGTCTCTGAAAAGGAATTTTTGTTTTGTTTCTTGTTGAAACATTTTACTGCCTGAAAAGGAATTTAAATTTTTGTGCTTTATTTCCTTTGGTAATACTTTTTCATTATAAAATTTGCAGAGTAAAATTTAAATGCCTTTAATGATGAGTTCTGCTTGTTAGAATTACAAATTGCAGATTTATAAGATTATAATTGTAGATTATTAAGATTATTTTTGTAATTTGAAAAAGTAATCAAATTTTTATTTACCTTATATATTTAGTAAAATGCAAAAGTTGTATAAATTTTAAACACAAATATTAATATTTACTTTAGCAATTAACTAAAATATGTAGTCTGAAGAAACCAAGTTTTAAAAGTGCTTGACATGTTCCCAGGGCATAATGTGCCAGGAGAGTCATTTTTGTCATTTTCATATTTGAAATTATATAGCAGCATTGACCATTTGATGTTGCTGGATAGAATGAAGAACGGGATTGATAAATGGTTGTCTTCCTCAATTAGGAAGCTGTAAAGACTTGACACAAGAGGAAATACTTTATAGAATTTAACACATGGCAAAAAAGAAGCTCAGGTGAGTCTTGAAATTATCATAGAGGATCATGAGACTTATTAAGTGTTATTTCTTTCATTTCATTTAACAGGTACAACTAATACCACTTTAACTCCGACTTCACAACCTGCGCGGAAGTCTACGTTTGATGCAGCCAGTTTCATTGGAGGAATTGTCCTTGTCTTGGGTGTGCAGGCTGTAATTTTCTTTCTCTATAAATTCTGCAAATCTAAAGAACGAAACTACCACACTCTGTAAACAGACCCGCTAAATTAACAAGGACTGGTGTGTAACTCACTGAAACCAAAATATTATCTTTCAAGATGTCCCACATGGAAGACGCTATTCTAGGATCTTTAATTTTTCAAAGGATGCATATAGGAGCATCGCCCTTGAAGAAAAATCAGTTAAATCTGTTTGCTCAACGGGAATATTTAAAATATTCTGCATGAATCCTTGTGGCTGTCTTCTTTTATTTTAAATGGCTGCTGCTGTGGGATTATGTTCTCTCTTCTTGACATGCCAAATGTAACTCTGTAAGTGATGGAAAACATTGTCCTGCTCAGACAACCTCATGACTCTTTTGGCAATTTACATGTAGTCATTTTAAAGCCTGAAAGCTGCATTTTTTCATCCTAACTCAGGATGTAGTTTAGTGACCAGAATTGAGAAGAATGTGCCAAATGAGCATCAGTCAGGTGGATTTGGGGCTGTCATTGCAAAAGTGGAATAAATTTATAAATTTAGTATCCTTAGAGTAAAATTTTGTGCTTGATAAGTTATTTTTTCTACATTAGAAAAAAGATGCCACACAGGGAATTACATTCCAGATTTAAAGAAATGAATGGAAAGGATACAAAACAAAGTGTAGCAGGTTATTGTTCATACTTGTAAAGCACCTTATATCATTGAGAAAATAAAGAACAGTGCCTTAAAAGACTGAAAGGTAGACTGTAACTTAAAATGTTGGTGATTTGTTCTTTCACATTAATGAAGGGAAAGGTTGGTCTGAGGATGTAACTGTTGATGTGAGCAGTAGTAAACCTGCTTTTAGATACCATACTGTTAGTATTTAATTGAAAACGTACCTACTTTATTTCAAGCCTGAGTAACTTAAAGGATGTTATACAAAGTCAAAAGCCTTCATCTATTGAATCTCCCAGCATTTTGCTTATGGCTGTTAAAAAGTATAGAGATAAAGTTGATTTAATTATATTTTCCTTTGTACTTCAAAAAATTATCCTAAAACTGTTGTACCTTAAAAGGATTTCCACAAAGCTTTCTGGAAAAGTAACTTCTGTAAGGCAAGAAAGAAAGAAGTTGTTTTAGAATCATTTATTAACTCTTTAAATGAGACAATCATTTTAAGTTTTGAGACAGCAAATGTGAGCAGTGTAATTTGAGAAAAAATTTTAGTTGATCAGATTACTGTAGATTTTTAAAGATGATTGCCCTGGATAAACAGGTTGTACTTTTTCTTTCTCCTTTTCCATCCTGTCTTCTCAGTTTCAATTGCTGTAGTATAATAAGCATGCATACTTTTATTTCTTTAGCTTCCTTATGAAGCACTAGTTTTTTCAGGTTTAGAGGGATACTTCTTCCCTGCCTTTGACACATTGGATTAGTTCAGAGGCTTAAGTCAGTTTAAAATGAGCTTTTGCTTTTCTAGGTCATTAAGGTTTTTTGTTTTAGTTTCTTTAGCCTATAGTGGCTGTGTTTAGCACTTGGTTTTCAATATTTTATAGTAAGAAATGACAAGTTGCTTTGGTCCATTTCATAAGCCAAAATTCCTTACATTTAGATAATTAAAGGTTCTTAAAATGAAGATTTACTGTTTCTTCTTTACTTGCTGGTACAGCTAAAGTTTGTTTTACTTGCACATTGGTACATATACATACCTAATGTTTTCAAGTGCCTTAATTGTTTAAAATCTCTGGCTTCAAAGGTTTTTGAGGAAAGGTAGGCTTACCTCACATTTTTGTTTCCCTCAGTAATATTTTAGGTACCTCACAAAAAATTTTATTATGGTGCCATGGCTATTAGTTTTTAGTGAGTGCTTTAAGATACAAGATTCAGTTGAAAATATACAGAATTTCCATTCTCCCAAAGTGGTAAAAATTAGCTACAATGGTATAATTGTCATTTACCTAGATAGGAATACCTTGCCACACATTAATGTTAACACTATAGCTATTTTTGTGAAAATATAGCTGATGAAGCCTCTCATCTTCTGTAATTTTGAATACTGCTCTAACAGAATCATAATATGGAATTACAAAAAGAGCTCTTACAACAGAACTCACAGGCTTTTCCCCTCTTCCTTTAGCAGTTTAGTATCTTGGGCCATTAATAATTTTTGGGTTCTTTTTAATCCAGAAGGTATATAGAAACCTTTTCAGATTTTTCATCTGATTTGTTCATTCAGATTGTAGTTCTATTAAAATCCCTTATTTTACCTTACAGATATTTGTTGCACAAACACTGCTGTATTTAGAAATTTCTATTTCAGTTCATTAAAAACTGCAAAACCAATCTGTATCATGTACCAAACTGATTTAAAATAAATCTACATGTTTGTTGGATTAATCTGCTCTTTTTTATTAACTAAAGTATGTTTTTATATTTTGATTATGAAGTTTGATGCTAGTGAGTTTACCTTAGTCTGTTGGGGGATGGCTTGTCTCCTCAGTTTTTCATCGCTCCTGAAGACTAGCAGATAGTAACTAAGGGACGTATTCATCAGTGGAGAACAGAGCCTTAGAAATGATAGTTGGAGGACTTGGTATGCCTGTGGGATTGACATGCAAGTTGATCTTCCTCAAATCATTAGAAATCATCTACTTATGTGCTAGTTAAGCAAGTATTTATGAGAATACCATCTGTTGTTAGATATCTGAAAGCTTGTTTGTGACTTTCTGCCTTATTCAGATTGCATATAAAGTAAAATTGGGTTTCTGTTCAGAGTCTTTGGTATAAATATCTAGGACCAAGCCACATGCTGGTATGTGAAATCTGGTTCTTTAGGCCCATGTTTGGGGCAACATTATATTCTATATTAAATCACAGAACTTGGACTAAGAAGAGAGAATAAGTACTCACCTATCAGCCTTAAAACCCAGAAGAGTGGATTGAAGGCTCCCAAAAACATTGCTAGAGAAAAATTGTTATTTTGATAAGAATGGTGTTCACAATAGGTTTTTTTCTTTTTTTTTTTTGATGATAATGAAAAGTCCTGTGTATTTCCCCATGTAGTTACCATCCCTGTGCTTTTCCTTAATTTGTGTAGATAACCTGTTGCTGGTGGTATCTACCTTCTGCCTAAAGGATGTCCTTTAACCTTGAACATTTCTAGTTTTGATGGTACAGGTATTGTTGATGAATTCTTCCAGTTTTTGTGTGTCTGCTTTCGTTTTTGAAAGACGTTTTCACTGGATAATAGAATTCTAGGTTGACATTTTTGCTTTTAGCCCTTTAATGATGTTGATCCAACATCTCACATGCATCGTGTCCTATGAGAAATCTCATCTTTATCTTTTGTTTCTCAGTACATGTTTTTTTTTTCCTCTTTTTGAAGATTTTTCTCCTTATCACTCATTTTGAGCATTTTGATTGTGATGTGCTATGCTGCAGTTTTCTTTGTCTCTTGTGGTTGAGGTTTGTTGAGTTTCTTTGGTTCTTCGTCACATTTGGAAAACTTTCAGCTATTATTTCATCAGGTATCTTTTTCTGTCCTTTCCATTCTCTGTGTTGGAGACTAATTACACAGAGGCTGCTAGAAGGTGACTTACAGTTTACCCATGCACTGTTTAGGTTTTTAAAAAATCTTTTTCTATTTCATGTCAGATTATTACCATCTTCAAGTTCACTAACAACTTCTGCTATGTCTAATCTGTTGTTAATCTTACCCAGTGTGTTTTTCATTTCAGGTGTCATCACTTTTAAAAGTTCAATTTGGGTGTTTTTCATGTTTCTACATGTTCCATCTTTACTTTTTGAACATATAACAGCTTTTAACATCTGGGTCAGTTTCTGTTCATTGACTTTTTTTTTCCCCCCTCATTATGGGTCATATTTTCCTACTTCTATGTAGGCTTGGTAATTTTTTATTGCATGCCAGACATAAATTTTAACTTGTTGGATGCTGGTTATTTTTGTTCTGGGACATAGTTGAAAACTATGAAAACAGTTGGATCCTTTCAGGTCTTGCTTTTAAGCTTTGTTAGGTGAGACCAGAGCATTTGTTCTAGGGCTAATTGTTCCCCAGTTCTGTGTACGTAGTGCCCCCTGGATTAAGAGGCTTTCTGGTCTGGGCTAGTGGAAACAGCGTCTATTCCTAGACTTGTGTGCGTTCCAGGTACTGTTTCCTCTAAACCTTTCCCCAGCCTTGGGTAGTTTCCTCATGTACATGTGCTGACCAATACATTGCCGAATACTTGAGGGGAGGGGTGCCCTCTGCAATTCTCTGGAGTTCCATTTCGTGTAGTTCTCTCCTCCCTGGTCCTCTGCCCTGGGAACTCCATCTCCCTTCGTCTCCCTTAACTTTCAGCTCCATCTCCTCAACTCAGGAAGTCCACTGAGCTCTGCCTGGTTGTTTCCTTCCTGCATCATGGCTTAGAAATTCAAGGCAGTAAGCTGGGTCGGTGGTTTTCTTTCCTTCGGGGATCACTATCCTCCTTTGCCTAAAGTCCAATGTATTGAAAACCACTGTTTAATGTGTTTTGTCTAGTTTTTCATTGGTTTCAGGGTATATCCAGTCTCTTATTTCATCTTGGCCGGAAGAAAAAGTTCAAGATAGGACTTTAGTTTTAATTTTTAATTATTTAAGTAATAAATACATTTTTTTTTTCTTGAACTATTACAGGTAAAGTCTGCTTTGACCATCCCTAGCCCCTTCCCCTTCCTTGCCCTCCTCCACTTTCCAGAGGTAATTACTAGAATTGGTTTGGTGTTAAACTCTTCCCCTCAGCAATTTATACACAGATAACTAAATGTACCCTTAAAAAAATATATGATGTGGATTTTAATTTTAACATTATCCTGCAACTTTTTTCCACTCATTAGCTATACCAAATTCTTAAATTCTGTTGGTATATGTAGTGTGAATATTGTAAGTATCTATCTATTGAAGCACAATTAGGTTGTAATTTGTAGTTTTTACTGTTTTCTAAAGAATATCTTTGTACCTGTCACCTTGTTTATATATGAATATTTCTCTAGAGTAAACATGGAGAAGTGAACAGCTACGTCACAGGGTTTCCACTTTAAAAATTTTAACACACTGAGATTGCCTTCCAGTCCCCACCAGCAGATATCAGAATGTTTTGTGTCCTTACCTTGATATTGGCAAAGTTAAATTTTAATATTCCGGTAAGTAGAATGATTTATTTGGTGACTATAATTAATTTGTACTTCCTCTGTGAATTGCCTGTTTTTCTATCGTCTTAACATTTTGTAGATTTTTTAATCTTAAAATATGCTGGGTGCTAACCTATGGTCAGTGGACTTTCTTCAATCACTATTTTCAAGTCTTTGATTTTGGTGTCTGTTTCAGCAGGAGACAGAAGCCACATAATATGAACAGGAAGATTTGACAGAAGTATTAACTGTAGGAGTAGATTGGAGTGATGGGGCATATTATCTGTAATGTTTTAAGAAATAAAAATCTGCAAAGCAGTAAAGAGAATAGCAAATCTAGGGAATAGCCACTATCTATGTTCCTTGTGGCTGGATTCCAGAAATCAAGATACAACCGTGGCTCTTGGGATGAAGCTTGTGAGAGCTGTAAATCCCTTGGCGATGGTGCCAGGGAAGCTATCCATGAGGAGATACTACACCAGTGGCAGTCTGTGAAGTCATCCAACAGGGGGTGCAGGGTAAGGTGACACTGTACTGCTAAGCTATATGCACTGCTAGAGCTGGGCACTGTAAGAACCTACCCAGAACCAGGAAGAGAAGTCCCTCCAGTACCTTCTACTGACAAAACATGCCACCTAGCAAAAGAAGTATTCATATGGCCCAGCTCCATTTTCACCATAATAATGGATGGAGCAGGCAACAAGGGGTAGATTCAAAGCCCTTGTTTCTAAATTTATGAACTTCCACTATACGATATTTCTTTTGCCCTTTGTCAGAACCTCAGTTGGTCAGGGTTCTTCACTTGGTGGAGTGACCCAAATATTCATTACCAAAGGTTCTGAATCCTCTAATTGTCCTACCTGTTTTGGTCGCTGTCATTTTTCATTAACCTTTTCTGTTTCTCTGGTACCCAGAGAATCCCCCGTGTTCCAGATATAGTCCTTGCCTCAATTATGTACCAGCAACACAACCTCCGTTGGTCAGGGTTCTTCACTTGGTGGAGTGACCCAAATATTCATTACCAAAGGTTCTGAATCCTCTAATTGTCCTACCTGTTTTGGTCGCTGTCATTTTTCATTAACCTTTTCTGTTTCTCCGGTACCCAGAGAATCCCCCGTGTTCCAGATATAGTCCTTGCCTCAATTATGTACCAGCAATACAACCTCCCTTTGGTGATAAGAATTGATCATTCCAGCCAGTGTAGTAAAACCTTTTGCTGCCTATTGGTTTCGTGGCAAAAGAATCCTGGCCAAGCGGCAGTCTCATCTTAGATCAGTAGGCCCATTGTTGTGTCCCTAGTTGAAGCATCCCTTGGAAACTAAGACCTCCAAACCAGCCCAGTTCGAGATTGCTGGGATGAGAAGTATAATCGTGAGAGGAGCCACTCCCTTTGCCACCCCTTGATCTTGGACCCATATACTCCATCTCAAGCCAGATGCTACCTTTAAGACAGAATTCCATCCTTGCAGGATGGCGTCTCCCAACTGTTACGCACGAATACTCGGTGAGCTGTTGCACCTTTCAATTAGACCAGCCACTTCTGGGTGTTGGGGTATGTTAATTTCATGAGCTCACTGCAGCATTTCCTTTATTGTGAAGTTGTTTCCTTGGTTAGAAGAAATGCTATAGGAAATGCCATGATGGTGGGTAAGGCATTCTATGAGTATATGACATGGGTCAGGTGGTAATGCTGAAAGAAGCATTATGGACAGGAAGGCAATCCATGTCCAGAATCCACGTCTATTTTAGTGAAGTTGAATCTCTGCCCCATCTATGATAGAAGGGGTCCAATGTAATCAAACTGCCACCAGGTGGATGACTGTCACCCATGGGATTGGTGCTGTACTGTGGCCTTAGTATTGGTCTCAGCTCTTGACAGATTAGGCACTTGTCAGTAGTGCATGCCAGCCTTAGGAAGGGGACGTCCATGTTGTTGAGCCCATTCAAAGCCTCTGGCCCTGCCACCAATGCTATATTGTTCATGGGCGCAGTGAGCGAGCAGTAGGGTAGGTGGGGAATGAGGTTGACTGACACCCACAGAGTACATTATTTTTTGTCCACTGGATTAATAAGAGCCTCCTCTGCTGTGGATGACCTTTGCTGGACATTGACATGGGACACAAATATCTTCACAGTGTGTGACCATTCTCAGAGGTCCAGCCACATACCTCTTCCCAGACTTCCTTATCACCAGACTTTCAATCCTGTTTCCTCCTAGTCCTTGGACAACCAAAGCATCAGCCCATGAATCAGTATAGATCTGTAGCTGTGGTCATCTCTCATTCAGACATAATGGACAACCAAATGTACTCTCAAAATTCTGCTCACAGGGAGGATTTTATTTCACCATTGTCCTTCAGGTCCACCCCTGGTGCTACATATGTCCACTTTTGGGTGGAACCAACATATGCAGACCTATCTATAAAGCAGGCTTGATTTTTTTTTTTTTTTTTCTTTTTTGGCCAGCTAGTTGTTAGAGCACCTCAGGTCAGAGGTATGGATTGAGAGAGAAGAGGCAATGGGAGTTGGTATTGAGTCTGAGCCACGTGTTCAAGAACACTATTTTTATCTTGCAGACCAGCTCAAGCAAGCTAAGTCTATTGTATACCATTTCCATTGATGATAGATTGCTGTGCATGCTCAAGTTTATGACTAAGTGGGTCCTACAACACCCAAATCACGATGGGAAGCTCGGGCTACATGATCACCTAATCTCCCTTGGTTAGACATTCAGTCTCTACCAAGGTGCAAAAGGAGAATAGTTATCTTCTGAAGAGGGCAAAGATTTGCTCCAAAATCCTAGGGGTCTGCCCTGTGATTCTCCTACTGGTGCTTGACAGAAGCTCCATGCTGTGTCCCTATATTCCCGGACACTTAGTATCATTGGCTCTGTTGGATCATAGGACCTAAATGGCAGAGCAGCTTATACTTTAACTCAAATTCATAACAGGGCCTTCCTGAGTGATTTCCTACTCAAAATTGGTAGTCTTATGGGTGACTCTCTAGGTTGGTTGAAGTAGCACACTCAAATATAGTATATGTTTGCCTTTAAAATCCAAAAAGGCCTACTTAGCACCATACCTCTTTTTTCATGGTAACATACTGTGAGATGAAGCAATATGTCTTTCATCTTGGGGGTTCATCATGCTCTAAACCCCCAGAAACTTTGTTGCAGTTAAGTTTTGTAGGATTTATCTTTCACCCTCTAGTTCTTACAAGTCTTACTAAGGCACCTAAGTACTTAATACTTCCTGCTCATCGTATCCAATCAGCGTAATTTTGTCAATGTAGTGGATCAGTGTGATGTTTGTGGAATATCATGATGCTCTAGGTCTCTATGAACTATATCATGACAGAGCAGGAGAACTGACGAAGCCTTGAGGCAAGAATTTGAAGGTATATTTTGGCCCTTCCAGGTAAAAGCAAACTGCCTCTTGTGGTCCTTGCAATTTGATATGGAGCAAAAGGCATTATAACAGCATAACAAGTGCCAAGGGCATACTCATTTGCCCCAGTAGAGATACTGCATCTGGAATCACAGCAAGATCCTTTTTGACCCAGCTCCTAGAGAAATGGAAATAAAAACAAAAATAAACAAATGGGACCTAATGAAACTTAAAAGCTTTTGCACAGCAAAGGAAACCATAAACAAGACCAAAAGACAACCCTGAGAATGGGAGAAAATATTTGCAAATGAAGCAACTGACAAAGGATTAATCTCCAAGATTAATGTAAGCAGCTCATGCAGCTCAATAACAAAAAAACAAACAACCCAATCCAAAAATGGGCAGAAGACCTAAACAGACATTTTTCCAAAGAAGATACACAGATTGCCAACAAACACATGAAAGAATGCTCAACATCATTAATCATTAGAGAAATGCAAATCAAAACTACAATGAGATATCATCTCTCACCGGTCAGAATGGCCATCATCAGAAAATCTAGAAACAATAAATGCTGGAGAGGGTGTGGAGAAAAGGGAACACTCTTGCACTGTTGGTGGGAATGTAAATTGATACAGCCACTATGGAGAACAGTATGGAGGTTCCTTAAAAAACTAAAAATATTACTACCATATGACCCAGCAATCCCACTACTGGGCATATACCCTGAGAAAACCATAATTCAAAAAGAGTCATGTACCAAAATGTTCATTGCAGCTCTATTTATAATAGCCAGGATATGGAAGCAACCTAAGTGTCCATCATCGGATGAATGGATAAAGAAGATGTGGCACATATATACAATGGAATATTACTCAGCCATAAAAAGAAACGAAATAGAGTTATTTGTAGTGAGGTGGATGGACCTAGAGTCTGTCATACAGAGTGAAGTAAGTCAGAAAGAAAAACAAATACAGTATGCTAACACATATATATGGAATCTAAGGGAAAAAAAAAAAGTCATGAAGAACCTAGTGGCAAGACGGGAATAAAGACACAGACCTACTAGAGAATGGACTTGAGGATATGGGGAGGGGGAAGGGTAAGGTGTGACAAAGAGAGTGGCATGGACATATATACACTACCAAACGTAAAATAGATAGCTAGTGGGAAGCAACCGCATAGCACAGGGAAATCAGCTCTGTGTTTTGTGACCACCTAGAGGTGTGGGATAGGGAGGGCAGGAGGGAGGGAGATGCAAGAGGGAAGAGATATGGGAACATATGTATATGTATAGCTGATTCACTTTGTTATAAAGCAGAAACTAACACACCATTGTAAAGCAATTATACTCCAATAAAGATGTTTAAAAAAAAAGATACTGCATCTGGGATAGCAGCTGCAGTTGGAATCACTACCTGGTTAAGGTGTGTCCTTGCAATTTGATATGGAGCAAAAGGCATTATAACATCATAACAAGTGCCAAGGGCATACTCATTTGCCCCAGCAAAGATACTTAATCTGGGATAGCAGCTGCAGTTGGAATCACTACCTGATTAAGGCGTGAACCTGATAGTCCCTAGTCATTTTCTAAGATCCATCTGTTTTCTGCACAGGCCAAAGTGGTGTGTTAAGTGGTGATGTTAAAGGTATCACCACCCTCACTTTCAAGTCTTTGATGATGGCATTCATCTCTGCAATTTCCCCAGTTACTGCTTCTAGTTTCTTGATAGAAGGGGGAAGTTCCAGGGGCTTTTCATTATCCCTTCCTACAATAATGAGCCTTTAACTAATGGGTCAGAGAACAATATTCGAATCCTTTCAGTTGCTAATTATGTCTATTCCAATTATATACATTCAGGAAGTAGGGAAATAGCCACACTGGACCAACTGGGTCTACTGTAATTTGGACCTGAGCTAAGCTTCTATCACCTCACTGTAAGCCTCATTTTGACTGGTGAGCCACAGTGGTGTTTTGGGCTCCCAGGAATTAGAATTAATGTAGAGGTAGAATTAATGTAGAGGTAGAATTAATTTAGAGGTAGTACCTAGTAAATGCCAAATGGTCTACATTTTTTTTTTTTTTCTCTCATGAACAGTCACTCTAGCAAATAATTATAGATCCCTAGGAAAATGGAGGAAGATTTATGGTATGTACCTTCAAGGGGATCTAACCTCCTGTAGTTAAGGGGCCCTGGTCTGTGAATTGACTTAGGTCTGGAATCTGGATGAGAGGCTGTAACTCTTCATTGTGCCTACTCAAGTCAGGTTTTGGCTACCAGAGTTTTTCCTGTGTAGATCAAGCAATATTCTATCAATAGTTGGCTGCCCATAGGATTTCATTCATGGAGATGCATCAACCACCAAAGATCTCTGTGTGCCAAGGCATTTTGACTACTCATATGTCCCTGCTGCCCTTTATGCTAGATGTCCTACCTTGTCTTGGCAGTTGGCTTCCGCTACTCTGGAAGTGCATCATCACCACTGAAATGAGAGAGCCCATTTCAACAGCAGTGAGAAACAACAAGATTGTAAATCCAACTGTCTTTGTAATTTAGCATTTTGCACAATTAAAATTTGTACTTGACTTTTAGCAGTATTATCCTCCTAACTACAAGAAATAAGAGATTTTAAAAGGCTACTATCGAAGCTCTCTGGTTCTCAGGGCCATGATTTGAGCTGGGAATTAAAGGACCTGAGCTTGTCATTTTCTTCCCTAAGTGCTGAAGTGCATTAAAAAAACTCCATCCCAGGGGCTTCCCTGGTGGCGCAGTGGTTGAGAATCTGCCTGCTAATGCAGGGGACACGGGTTCGAGCCCTGGTCTGGGAAGATCCCACATGCCGCGGAGCAACTAGGCCCGTGAGCCACAACTACTGAGCCTGCGCGTCTGGAGCCTGTGCTCCGCAACAAGAGAGGCCACGATAGTGAGAGGCCCGCGCACTGCGATGAAGAGTGGCCCCCGCTTGCCACAACTAGAGAAAGCCCTTGCACAGAAATGAAGACCCAACACAGCCAAAAATAAATAAATAAATTAAAAAACAAAACAAAACTCCATCCCACACCACAGTCTTTATGGTCATCATTACTGCCATGAGAGTCAATGTAGGAGCACTTTAGGTTCCCAAGGTAGTGCTTCAGCAGGTACTTCATCACAGTCTACGACAGGTGGTAGCTTGGTTAATTGTCATTCCACTGCATGCAAAGGATTACACACAGGCTTCCACTTCCCCTTAGCAAGGAGCTCGGCATTGTGTTCAAGCCCAAGGATGTAACCAAACAAATCCCCAAATCCCATCTTTGTGGGTCTGTCTCCTAGGACCACTCCGTTACTGGTATCAGTTCTATATTGGTCGTGGGCCATTTAGGTGGCAGAAATCACATGGAAATCAAACAGGGAAAGTTTAATATAAAGAATTATTTAACAAGGGATTGAAGTAATGGGAGGATTGGCTGGTAAGCAATAAAGAGAGTTCTAAAGAATATAGGAATATCAGATACAGGGAGCCGCCACTACCCTCCTGGGCTGACATCCAGACCTCATGGGAGAGGGTGTGGCCAAGGCTGAATGGCAGAGAAGTTCACTGAGGCTGTGAAGCATCCAAAGGGGTGCTGGGGCAGGAGAAGCCCCTTCATAGGAGGTGCCATGCCAGTGGCACTCCACCAGGGAATTGCATGCACCACTGGAGTTGGGCATTGCAGAAGCTGCATGTGCTACAGGAACCTGGTGCTGCAGAAGCCATGCATACTGCAGGAGCCTGCCTAGAGGAGGACCCCAGAACCTGGAAGAGAAACCCTTCTTCCTTCTCCAGGGTCCCTCCAGCATCCTCTACTGAAAAAGCTTAACATCTTGCCAGGTGGCAAAGAAGAAATGTTTACAGGGTCCAGATTCATTATTTCATAGAAGACAGTGAAGGATGAATTTGGAGCTGAGAGGTCATAAATCGTAAGTGGTATCATACCTGGTCATATCATGTTGAATTTTTAGTTTTGATGTCAAAGTCATCAATCTTCCTTTTGTTTTTTATGTCCTATTTCAGAAATAAGTTTGTATGTCTGTGCATATGCATGTGTGTGTGCATGTAGATATTTAATCCATTTGGCATTCATTGTGTATAGTGTAAGGTGATGATTTAATCTAATTCAAATAGACCCAACCTTTTCCTTAATTTGAAAAGCTACATGTATCATATATAAATTTATGTATGTAAATATGTTTCTCTTGTCTCTTCTGTTCCATTCATCTATTTATTTATTCCTTTACCCAAGATAAAATTTCCTGTCTGAACAAAAAGACTTGGATTAGGACTTCACAAAAGTCTGAAGAGGGTCTTGCCATTTATAGGAAGAAGAAAAAGACTGTTAATAGAGAATGGTGTTCTTAAGTGAAACAAGCAGAAATAAGTGCTTTGACGTTTCTTTGGATTAATCTCTGTCCTGGTTTTTCACTTGTTAGTAAATACTGTCTGGTAGCAATGCCCTCTCTCCTGGCTCTCTCACCTAATCAGTAACTCTAGAACCCATATTAAGAGGCTGCTCGTTGACCAGAGGCAAGGCCTAGGTTGTAGAAACGCAAATCAGCTCTTATGTTTTAAAATTTAGGGCCAAACCCTACTTCGTCTGGGACAACAACATGTAGTCATCTCAGTCCTTCCATGCTATCTTCACAATACAGATAGTAAAATTTAGATAAAAGGCTTAATGGAATTTAGAATCATTTTTATTTATTCAAATGCTCATAGAAATAAAACTTGGAAAAAGGATATATGATTACCAGTCAGGTCTGAATGGGATTCTGGATGGAGCCATCTTAACTTGAAAAGCTGAAAGTTGAACATTTTCTGCCACATTGGGTAGGAAGACATGGTCAATTCTTTTCTTGTGTTTAATAGGTACCTGCAATATAAATATTAAGTAGATACTGGAGCCTTTAAAAAAGATGGTAAATAATTCTTGTTATAGCATCATTACAAGTCACTGTTGTTAATGAGACCAAGGTCATTGGTTCAGTCTGGGTTAGGCCATTTAGTGTGCCTTCTTGTACATATTTTGCCTCTTGTTATAAAGGGTCAGGAATGAATCCATCAATGGAAAGCCTTTTCCAGCTAAGGAAGGAAAGATATTCCATATTTGGAGTAATCAATAAATTCTTTAATATTTTATCATTTGTGTTAGTGCAGTGCTACTTTTTAAAAGAAAATCATTGGTGTTCTTATATCTCAGCCATGTATAAACTCCTCTCAATCTGTATTTATCTGACTTGTCTCATAGGCCTTATTTAAGAAGTCAGACCTTAGATAGATTTGAAGAGGCCCCAACTAATTTTGGGGCTTTCCTGGACCTCAGCCTTTTTGCTTGGGGTCTCTATACTGTACGCAAGCCAATGGGCCCACAAGACACTTCCTTATTTATTAGAGTTTATTTAGTAGGGTAATGTGGCCAATAATTAGTCTTAGACCATCACCCTTGTAAATCTCTAAAACCTAGTGGATGTCCACTAATGTACTTAAGCTACTTAGCAGCTTTTGCAACCATAAGAGTTGTGATCAGCAACCTGCCCCACTGCAGGAACATTTGCTTTGGGGAGTGAAATGGGGATGGAGTGAATCTTAAAAGCCCTTGTGGTCCCATACAAATCAACAGAATGTTGCTTCCTTTTGGAAAGGGCTTTGCAGAAACAAATAGACATATAGTAGAACTTCACCTTTTGCTGAAAGATGACTGCACAGAGATTGGTGGGTCAAGCAAAAGGTGGGCATTGATAATGTGGCCTTACTTGGTCAAGGATCTCAATTGGGTATGTTCCTGACCTGCTTCTTCCCTCTCTGTGTGTCTCGCCTTAACTGTGTGTCTAGAAATACTGCAACAAACTTTTGGTCCACTAACTAGACCATCAGCTTCAAAAGAGGCCTTAGGATGGCATATTTTCTCTGACAAAATGATTATATTTTTTCCTCTTAATTTTTCTCAAGGTAAGAGGGGAGGAATTCTTAAATGTGTTGATTAGATATATAAACCTCTGGAGGGGATTCTGAAAAACAGTGGAGCAAAGAGTGTAATACTTATTAAAGTAGTACAGAGAGGGCAGTGGAAGAGGATGCAAATGGTGTTTTACATAAGCTAAGAGCTGAAATATTAAAAAAAAATTCTTCAAATATGTGCTATACTTCAAACTAATCTGTATTCCAAGAATTTCTTTGGAGGGTAGATTTCTCACGTGTTTTAAGATGACTTCTGAAATTCTTTATTTCTGCTCTGCCAAGGAACACAGATAAAGGCTCTGATGCTGCTAGTTAATTATTGTAGATGATCAAAAAAAAAATTCAGAGACAGAACACAGCAAGGTGTTGGTACTGACTTTCATACCCATTTACTGAATTGTAATTGAGTAAGTGCTTTTGGACTTAATTGTTTCAACATCAGAATTTTATTACTGAGGAGTGATGTCATCAAGATGGCAGAGTAGGAAGCCCTAGACCCTCCTTCCCGCATAAACACACTGATTCAGCAACAATTCATGGACAAATTCCCTTTGTGAGAAATCCAGAATTTTATTTTCTAAGACCCAACCACTAAGATAAGGTCCTGATACACAATTTTTTTAATGTAAGTTTGAAGTGACCCTAAATCCATAATTTCATATTTACATTTTTCATTGTTTCATATACATAATCAAATTTATCATTACTTACAGTCTTTGGCCTTTGAATCCTTCTTGTTATTTTACTGCCCATGAGGTGAGTCTTTTTAAAAGGTGTTGCTGGGTGTCTCTGGATGATGTGGAAGCAGAACTTAGGGAGTAGTGAGCCTGGGATATAAGGCCTATAATGTGAAAAATGTTAAATTGTATCTCTGGTTACAATGTACAGGCCTAGATTTAATTCATAAAATTTTAGAGCTTAAAATGGGCCTCTGATCCAGCTTCATCAGTTTTGAGTGAAGATGTCAAAACTTGGATGGAGTCTTTTGCCTGAGGGTCCATGACCAAGTGAAAGAGAAAGAGATGATGGGTTACTTGGACCTGTTGGTAGAAGTGGACAGACTGAGATACTCACATTAATAGGACTTAGTAATTAATTAGATTTACAGAGTGAGGAAGAATAGCTCTAAGATTTCTGGCTCAACTGGTCAGATATTAATTTTATTTTATGGTGGATTTTATGATGATGGCACATACATGCTCAACAAGTCATTGTTGGTTACAAGATCAGAAGGATAGATGTGTGGGAAATATGAGTGTGTAGAGAGGAAGCAGATAAAGATTAGCTCAAGGCCCCTGAGAAGACAGAAGCCCATGGGATGCTGTTCACAGCAATTGTCCCAAGGAAGAAAGGGGGAACATTTTCCATTTTAACAGGAGGGAAGGAGAAGCAGCTGAGTATAGATGTAGGTAGGCTGGGGACAAGAAGTAGAGGGAGTTCCCATCTGATAGGGGAGGAGGACAGTGTCTGAAAGTCTGAAGAGACCAGGAAGATTTAAAATAGTTGCTGCATTATAATAACTTTAAATAGAATATAATCTATAAACATATTGAATCACTATGTTGTACACCTGAATCTAATATGATACTGTAAATCAACTATACTTCAATTAAAAATAAGTGAAATAAAATAAGATAAAATAGCTGCTGTGAAGAGGAGGAGAGAATGAGCTGACCCTACCCTTGGCTCCAGGGGAGAACATGTGAGCCGGGCCTAAGCCCACCAGGCATCTCAGTCTCTGGCTTCAGTGATTTGTTCAAAATTGGTCACATGACCTGAGTCAGCCCAGTCAGAGCTCGATTCTTTTTAACTGTCCCCTCTCCACACCCCACTCTTGCCATGCGAGCTTGAACAGAGGATGGAAGCTACAGGGGTGGCAGCCATCTTGCTTCCCAAGGGCTCCACTTCCCGCCTGGTCCCAGCCTGCTCAGGGCCCAGAGATGCAGAGAGAAATCAGTCCTCAAGAAATAGTTCAAACCTTGATCGCGCCCATATGGATCAATGGAATGGAATAGAGAGCCCAGAAATAAACCCACACATCTATGATCAATTAATCTTTGACAAAGGAGGCAAGAATATACAATGGAGAAAAGACAGTCTTTTCAGCAAGTGGTGGGAGAGCTGGGCAGCTACATGTAAATCAGTGAAATTATTAGAACACTCCCTCACACTATACACAAAAATAAACTCAAAACGGCTTAAAGACTTAAGTATAAGACATGACACCATAAAACTCCTAGAAGAGAACATAGCCAAACATTCTCTGACATAAATTGTAGCAATGTTTTCTTAGGTCAGACTCCCAAGGCAATAGAAATAAAAGCAAAAATAAACAAATGGGACCTAATCAAACTTTAAGCTTTTGCACAGCAAAGGAAACCATAAACAAAACAAAAAGACAACCTACAGACTGGGAGAAAATATTTGTAAACGATGTGATTGGCAAGGGCTTAATTTCCAAAAGGTACAAACAGCTCATACAACTCAATAACAAAAAAGCAACCCAATCAAAAAGTGGGCAGAAGACTTAAATAGACATTTCTCCAAAGAAGATGTACAGATGGCCAGCAGGCACATGAAAAGATACTCAACATGGCCAATTATTAGAAAAATGCAAATCAAAACTACAGTGAGGTATCACCTCACACCAGTCAGAATGGCCACCATCAAAAAGTTTACAAATAATAAATGCTGGAGAGCGTGTGGAGAAAAGGGAGCCCTCCTACACTGTTGGTAGGAATGTAAATTGGTACAGCCAGTATGGAAAACAGTATGGAAGATCCTTAAAAAGCTAAAAAATAGTTGCCATATGATCCAGCAATCCCACTCCTGGGCATATATCCAGAGAAAACTATAATTTGAAAAGACACATGCACCCCAACGTTCATAGCAGCACTATTTACAATAGAGAAGACGTGGAAGCAACCTAAATGTCCATCAACAGATGAATGGATAAAGAAGATGTGAGATATATATATATATATATATATACACACACACACACACACACACACACACACATACACAATGAAATACTACTCAGTTATTTAAAAAGGATGAAATAAAGCCATTTGCAGCAACGTGGATGGACCTAGAGATTGTCATACTAAGTGAAGTAAGTCAGACAGAGAAAGACAAATATGATATCACTTATATATGGAATCTAAAATATGATACAAATGAACTTCTTTACAAACCAGAAATAGACCCACAGTTGTAGAAAACAAATTTCTGGTTACCAAAGGCGAAAGGTTGGGGGGAAGGGGTAAATTAGGAGTTTGAGATTAGTAGATACTAACTACTGTATATAAAATAGATAAACAACGAAGTCCTACTGTATAGCACAGGGAACAAGATTCAATATCTTGTAATAAACTAATGCAAAAGAATATGAAAAAGAATATATATATATACACATATGTATGTATATATATATATATATCTGAATGAACTTGCTGTATACCAGAAAACTAACACAACATTGTAAATCAATAAAAATTCAAAAAATAAAAACGAACCTTCATCAAGCCAGCTTAAGCCAATCCATCTCTGAGCATTTCAGTTTTGTGAACCAGTTGATTTCATTTTTTTCCTTAAGCATTTTGAGAGTAACTGCACTAGAACAAATTGTAATTTCTCAGGAGTTACAAGATCCTAAGGGGAATCCATGTTAATGCTAAGTAAAGAGAACTTGCCCCTTAATTCTGCTTCTGCTGGGAGGCAGGGAGGCTGCTGTGACTACCTCTACAGAAAGGAGACAGACCTGGGTCACCTCACGCTTCTGGCTAGACATCTGAGAAAGGAGTGGTAATGGCTGACTTTTACCTTTTAGCACCAATAGTATAGGTAATATCTGGCTCTCCTCTTGCAGTGCTTGGTACTAAATTTAGACAGGTATGACCTCTGATGAATCTACACTGTGGAAAGGGAATGTTGCCTGCCATTCCAGTAAATGAAGAATGTTGCCTGCCATCAAGCCATCAGCTACTGCAGTCCTACGCCCCTCAGTGTGCCCTGAGGGGAAGTTAGGATGGAGAAAAACAGGAAACATTCTGTGCTCTGGAAGCTGGCCCTAGATGGTTAAGATGCATATCTAGGGAATAATTTCAGTGAGCCCAGACTCTTGCATCTTCCCATACATAGAAAAGCACGAAAATCATTAACTTGTTTTTTTTTGTGATTAGCAGTAATCTTATGATGTTCAACTACATGGTTTGTTTTTCAGTAAAACTCCTCTATATCCTGGATCCTTCTCTACCTCTTCAGAGCAGTTCCTCAGAGCTATCTGAGAGGCTGTCTCCTGGGCTACAGTCCTTAGTAAGCTCCCCAAATAAAACTTAACTTGCAGCTTTTAGGTTGTGCATTTTTCTTCAGTAGACAACATGTAGAAAGTCCTAAGCAAACCGCCTCCCGTCGCTGCAGAAGGGGACAGATGGGGGCTGAGACTTGGGAGTAACTTCTACCTCTGCTTCCTGAAAGAGAGGCTTCTCTTTTACTCCTGCCGTGTCCCCAATCCTGGGAATTAGGGTTCTCCCCACCTGCCTCCTGCCCCACTCTGGTCCTTCTCTGTAAATGTGCAGGTCTTAGAGGACACAGACGGCAGTTTGAGAGGACATGTTAACTCGGAAAGGAATTTAAAAGATGCTTGGCTGGGCTGGAGGCAAAGGGGAAGGGGAGAAACAAAAAACCCCAGGGAGGGTGGAGAGGAGAGTGCAAGGTACAGAACCACTCAGGGTGGGTGGTCAAAATAGGGCCCTTGGGCGCTCTTGATATGCTACCTCTCTGGACCTGGGCTGGGGTGGGGGACGCCAGCCCCGCAGTCAGTGCCCAGGCAGCAGGCACCAGCAGGCAGGAGCACCCTTGGGCTTTACCAACAAGCCCAGCCTTGTTCTTAGAAAACCCAAACTATCTTGACCTTTGAAAATAATCTTTCTGCTTCTGACAGACTGTTTTCTTACATCATTCACACTGTAAGTAGCCAAAAGGAAACACATAAAGGAGGACACACATATATGAAAGTGTAATAGCCAACATTTGCACAATGACCTAGTGCTACTACACTCTGTGGCAGACACACATTGTTTCATAGAGTCCTCAGAATACACCTTTGAGGTGGGTATTTTTCAGAGAGGTGAATTAACCTGTCCAAGGTCACACAGCTAGTAGTGACAGAGGAAGGATTTGAACCTTGGCTGTCTTACCCCAAGTCCATACCCTCAACCACCAGCTATGCTATGGAACAGAAAGGAGGAGCTTGGCTGAGCTTAACAATAGGCTGATCGTGGCTACTGATTGGGTAATATTTTTGATAGATCTAGAAGAGAACTTGGAATTTATTTAGTCCTCATCTTATAGGGGAAGAAGTTAGTTTAGAGACATCCCGGGGTCTGGCCTCTGTTCCATTGCTATTTGCTAGCTGCATTGTCCAGAGTGCTGTTTTGATTGCCATTTCCATAATACTCCTCAAGCCCCTAGGACCCAAGAATCATGATGTACTTTATGAATAACATCTGAGAAATGTGGTCATTAACATCCTATCGGGGAGGAAGAAATTTTCCTCTACCCTTCTAGGTTCTTCTGGCTGGTCTAAGAATTGAATTGACATGAGATTAACAGGAGAAAATCAGACAAAAGTTTAATAACATGTATACACGGGAGAGACTGAGGAAAACTGAGTTACTTGCCAACGTTACTGAAGCTCTCAACTTAAATACCATCCTCAGCTAAAGACAGAAGAGGATAATGAGGATGGGGGAAAGTCAGCTATGGGAGGTTACCAGGAAAAGCACAATAAACAAGGGTAAGACTGTTACACAGATTTGTCTTTTCCATAGATAAATTTCTAGAGATTTGGTCATCCTCCTCTTCCTCGTACTGAAGAGGGAGACACCCTTACAACCGTAAACATTTTTTACAAAAGGGCAACTTCTTTCCGATGTCTGCTTTTTCTCAAAAATAACCAGCTTAAAACAATATGCCAAAGAGACACATAAGGGTGGCAAATTCTACTCCTCTATAGGACCAAGGTGTTAAGATGCTTCAAAATCTAGTGAACTACACAATGTTCTTTAGGTGACATATTTCGACTGGAACCAGTTTTTATGATTGAAACTTTTTAGTATAGCCTATCAGTACTCCAAAGTGGACTGAAGTAGAAAGTTCTGACTGCAATTGAGGATGAAGGTTTATTCATTCATTCAACAAACATAGAGCACCCACTCAATAACCGCTGGTTTGTTATCGTTAGTCCCTGGGGCCCTCCTTCAATCCCGACCCTGGACCCTGAGAGCTTAGAGAGAGAAAGGGTATCCTTACCGCCTGGTGAGCTCCTCTGGGCGGAGGATCTCTCAGTGTCATTAAGCTGACTTTGTAGCTCTTCCACCCACTGGAAAGTGTCCAGCTCCACGCTACGCTCGTGGGCAAGCCGGCTTCTCATCTGAGGGGAAAAGTGCTTGGGAAGCAGAGATGCTTCTTGGTGCACACTTTCGTCAGTTCACTGTGAGGGGTGGGTTAGGGGGGATTCCTAGGGAGAGTGTGGGTCCCAGGCTACCCCAGGAATACAAGTCTTCATGAAATCCTGGTCAGGCTGAACTCAGCCTTCTGAAAATCAGGAGCTCCAGGAAGGCCAAGAACTTAATCAGAGAGGGACAGAGGCAGCCCTTGGAACCCTTTATTACCTTATAATAGCCAGAAGTTTACTCACAAAAGTCATATCTTTTATGTTTATTTTATTAGAGGGGAAGTGGGGAGGGGGAAGGAACCAGTTCACCTTGTAGGCCAAGCCATGCATCTACCCCAAGAACCTGTGGGAGCCCCAGGATGGCTTCAAGCAAAGACATGATCTCTCTCCCAGATCCCTATGCTGAGTTCAACTCATCATGTGCAGGGAATGCTCTGAGCACTGTCTCCAGGCCTGACACAACGTCCACAACCAGAGGCTAACTTTGTGTTTGCTCTCCCTTGCACCCCTTACCCAGAGTCCCCTGGCCAGAGAGTCGCTAGGTCCAAAGCATGCCTCATCTGCATAGATCACAGGCATTTTTTCTTTTTTAATTTATTTTTATCATCTCCTAATTGTTTTTAATTATAAAAAAAAGTAATAGTGTAATGAGTTGAATAGTGTCCCCCACAAAGTGTCCACTTGGAACCTCAAAATGTGACTTTATTTAGAAATAGAGTCTTTGTAGATGTGATTAAGTTAAGATGAAGTCATACTGGATTACAGGGTGGGCCCTAAATCCAATGTTGATGACCTTACAAAAAATGAAGCAAGTACAAACACAGAGAGAGAGACAGACAGAGGGAAGGCGGCCAGGACTGGGGAGCTGTAGCTGCACGCGGAGGGACGCGGGGGACGGCAGGCAGCCCCCAGCAGCTAGGAGAGCCATGGAACAGGTCCTGCCAGAGCCTCCTGGAGGGACCCACACCTTGATTTCAACTCTGGCCTCCTGAACTGTGAGAGGATACATTTTTTATCCTTTTTTTGTCATTTAGTTTTGTAAAATTCTCCTTACTGATCTCCTTGAGCACTTGAAACACTTGGCCAATCATTTAATTTAAACTTCTGATTTCTGTTTCCTAATATCTCTGGTGAATTAACTGACTTATACATTCAATGAATATGTGTGAAGCACCTACCCCAGAAGGTGCTGGGGGTTTTTTTTGTTTTTTTTTTCCCTTTGTGTTGAATTTCATTCTGTGGTCTCCTTTGTTGGGACTTGCAATAGTCCGCATGTACACTATATAATTTCCTCCTTTTTTTTTTTTTTTTTTTTTGTGCTGTGGGGTATATTTAAGAAGAACATATTGGGTCTGGAACCACTTTGCCTTTCCTTTTTTATTTCTGCAGTTCCAGAAACACCATGAATAAAATTCCCTTATAATAGCTTCCATAATACTTGCTGCTTTTCCAGATTACTCGTCGGGATTTTCCAAAAGATCCCTCCTAGTTCAAAGATTAGAGCCAGGTAGAAATATGTTTTTCAAGTGGCTTACAACGATGCCAAGATTCTGGGCCTCATGGCCGTCAAGCCATCATCTTTCGTCACAAGCAGCCTGAACAATCACCCAGGTATAGATATTTCCATTTCCCTGCTGTTCCTGGGAGTGACAAAGGTGAGGAACACCGCTGTGGAGGCATGGAAAAGACAGGGGAAGAATGAAACAGCTGTGGCTGGTACACCCTGATTTACTACCTCTCACTGGAGTTACCTGTCGGAGTTCTCTCTGAATTTTCTTCTGCTGGAGCTGGCCCAGTTTAGAAGCCCTCTTGGCTTCTTCAGTAAGGAGCTGCAGGTGATGTTCCTTTTGCTCCACATCCTCCAAAAGCTTCTCCATGCTGCAGGTTTTCATTAAATCCAGCTGCTGCTGGTGGAGAGCTTCCTGGGTCACTCTGCGTTCTAATTCTTTCAGCAATTGCGCCTATGGCAGGAAAAGGCCAAAGGAAACAAGAAAGGCACAGAGTCTTTCTTCTCAGCAGAGGGCAGGGGATGAGAGGTTGGCCAACACAACTGTCCCCTCCATTAGCGCCCAGGGGCAGAACTGTGTGAAGTATTCTTGGGCTCAGGGTACCACAGCCCAGCTGCTCTATCCTGTCCTGTGCCAGCCAGTAGCAAGACCAAATAGTCATATCTACCACAAACTACATTTGCCCTGTCACTGCGCCTTTATCACGCAATAGCAATGGAAGGGCTGAACCTGGAGAGACAGGGTGATGCAATACGTACAGTGAGTGGGGAAGGGAGGTGCTAATCTTGTCTCTGTTTCGACTTCCAAAATAGCCCTGGGGAAGCCAGATTCCAGATGGTTGGAAAAGGAAAAGAGTAGTAATAATTGGTTCTGTTCTGAAAATTTTCTAATCAACAGTCACTAGAAGGTCGATCCTTAATTATAATATTAATAATGACGATTAATATTTGTAGGGTGACTTTATATAATTATACATCATAACTCACTGGCACACAATAATGGAGGAATTAGGGTCCAAAAGGAACAAATTATATTTTATGTTTTAAAATATGCCCAGCTTTCCCAGGCTGTTATTTAAACTCAGCTGTTCTCTCTCTAAACCTAGGGTCTCTGTTTCATTCATGCTCAGAGGGTTGGCACGGTTATTAAGAGCTTAGACTTAAAAAGCCTTTATTTTGGTGCCAGTCCCTATAGAGCAGCAGTAACTTCTGAAATTAAGACTTAGTGTGTTGGGCTTCCCTGGTGGCGCAGTGGTTGAGAATCTGCCTGCCAATGCAGGGGACACGGGTTCGAGCCCTGGTCTGGGAAGATCCCACATGCCGCGGAGCAACTGGGCCCGTGAACCACAACTACTGAGCCTGCGCGTCTGGGGCCTGTGCTCTGCAACGGAGAGGCCGCGATAGTGAGAGGCCCGCGCACCGCGATGAAGAGTGGCCCCCGCTTGCCGCAACTACAGAAAGCCCTTGCACAGAAACGAAGACCCAACACAGCCAAAAATAAATTAAATTAAAAAAAAAAAAAAAAAAAGACTTAGTGTGGGTCATCAGGAAAGGAACCAAGACTCTCTGCTTGGGGCATAATGCTGATGGCTGGGCCACACTCATGGAAAACATGCTTGGAGCGTGAAAGGAATGTGTTAGAGGCAGAGACCCAGACCCCAAGATGCCCTCTGGGTAAAAAGATCCTCAGAGAAACACACAGAACACTCTTAGTTATGAGCTATATTTCACCATCTTAGCCAAATATGAATAAGAACAAAAGCCTTTTGGCCACTACCCCTGGTTTCTGGGCTGGAAAGAAGGCAGAAGGGAAGCCAGGGTCCGGGCCATCTTTCACCGGTAGTGCCGTCTGCTTGGCTTCACACTGTGTTCCTCTGGTGACTGCTACAGGCAACTCAGTGCCACGTCTGGTCGCCAGAGCGTGTTCAAAGAGAGGGAGGAAGAGGGGTTCTGAGCTCAGACACCTGGCTCTCCTGCTGCTTGCATATCCTCACGTTGTCTGCCTAAGCCCTGGCCAGGGCCTGCCTTAGAGCCAATAGGTATTGACAAAATAAAACCACTTCTTGTTCTGCCATTAGTCTGATGTTCAAACACTCTTTTTTACTTTGCATAGCTTCCTGTGAACATCCCAAACACAGTAAGGTAGGATATAAGTTTCCTTTCTGTATTTTCAGCTTCCCAAGCAGTCTCTAAACCACTTCATCATCCATCGTTCTTTAAAATTTCTGGTAGAACAGAGCTCCTGCTGGCCACTGCTTCCTTGATTTCAATTAAGAATAGTGTGACAGATCAGAGTAAATAAAGACTTTTGGAAACAGTAAGTAAATGTTTCCAAACCACTATTGATATGTGCTTTGGTTTCAATTTTCCTTAAAGCAGATTTTCCACTTATTGTTACTTCATTTCCCTCAGATAATCATGCTTGAAACTCAAGGATTTGCAGTGTTTTGACAAAGCTTGCCAGCTCCATCTTTTCCCTTCCCTTGTGCTAAACTCTCTGATCTGTTCTCTCATTTGCTTCTTTGCCATTTGCTTCTGGCTCTTTCCTATTTCTCCCAGGCTCTGATATTGCCTGTTCCCAGGAAAACTTGCTACCTGACACCAGCACAGCAGCTGCAGCCGAGGAGGCCAGTGCCACCCCCTCCCCCTGCTGGGCCGGGCCTCCCTCCCCCAGCGCTCTCACCTTCTCAGCCCTGCTCAGCTGGCCCCGGAAGTGCGCCTGCTGCACCGCCAGCCTCCAGTGGCCCAGGCTCCTCATTTTGCGCACCAGGGTGGCCAGGCTGCAGTTGTCCTGCTCCAAGGCCAGCAGCTGCTCCTGCTTAGAAGGCTCACTTTCAGAAAAGGCTGCCCCCAGCACTTTTCTCAGGAAGGACATGAATCCTGACATCAGAAACATGCCTTCCAGAAGATGAGACAATTGTGCAGTGAGACCCAGTGCCCTTTTTAAATGCCTGACACAAGGATTTCTCAGGGAAACAGGACAGGAATGCAAACAGAGTGAGCAGCGGGGTCAGACGCTAGGATGAAATGCTGATACCCCACTCAAAGTGAGATCACATACTATGGCTGGATTTTCTTTCATTTCTTCATCAGGTCTGGCGGAGCCCCATTTCTTCTTCAGGGCTTTCTTTCGTATTGTCAATCCCTTCTGTTCTTACTTCACCGATGAGCTCACACACTTTCTGGATCAAATTAAGCTGATTCTCATCCAGCTTCTCCTGCAAATTGCAGGCTCAAGTTCAGGAAGGTCAGTTGAGGAAGAGTCACTTTGCCCCCTAAAACCCAACTTTCAGAAATGATATCACATCAAAACAACATCCACCCAGACAATTACTCCATCGGGTATTGTCTGGAAGCCTCACTAGTGGCCCCTTTAGTGTTGTCTTCAACCCGCAGGGCTTCATCACCTGCACATCTCGGAGCCTGTGGTTGTCAGACACCAAGACAAGCTGAGCAGGTAGAAGAATGGGAGGTCACAGGTGGAAAACCAAACCGCCCCCCAGCCCCATCCCCCCACATACACAAAGGGTTACTTGGGAATTTGAACCTAGGGATTTTTGCTATCAGGTTGGCTCAGCAGAACCTGACCAGGTAAGACACTGTCCATGAGCCACTAACAAGGAACTCCGTTAAAAATAGATACATTAGAGGAAGGAATCAAGCTGGCTGCCTTCCTCTTTAGGCTCCAACAGAAACCTCATTGTGAAACAGCCCGTTCTGAATGGCTATGGCTAACAGCTTATGGTGAAATAGCTTGCTCATCGGTAAGTACAACTTGGAGACCCAGCATCCTTGGCTGAGGGGTGACTGTGGGATATCCTTTCACCTCTGAACCACCTCCCGGGAGAGGAGACAGGAGGTTAGTGCCGGGGAGCCACAGCAGGAAGCCTGGATACTGGCCACACAGCAAAAGCTTCACCGTCTTCTTGGGACCCTGGGGTAAAACAGCAATGCCCTACCTTCAGGGGCTTGTGGAACTAACTGAGCCTGAGAGAAGTGGAGAATTTCCTTTTTGTCTAGGAATCTGGCAGAAGCTAAAAAGAACCTAAGAAATTTTTCAACAATTTCACACCCGAAAGATGGCTTAGTAAATTCTAGATTTCACTGTCTGCTCACCTCTCTCCTGCAGCACCAGGCCCAATGCATGTTGGTTTGGATACCTTAATATTTGTAAGCATTTGTGTTTTGTGGACACTTCACAGTAAGGAGAAAGGTCCAGTCCTCTCTGGAATAACCAGACCAAGGCAGAGCATCAGTGGAAACTCCTCTCAATGGACCAACTCCAGGGACCACCCTGGAATTCTCTGGGGGAAGGGAGGAAGGGAAGGACCCAAATGGGGCTGGCTCTGGGGAACATCTAATAGCAGAGAAGGGGGCAGGTTTGGGGGAAGCCATGGACTTGGGGGTGGTAGGTTTGTACTGAAATTCTCACTTGTAGGGCAAGTGGACCAGGCTCCACAATAGCCCATTTTAGGCATGGGTCTCCATCTTACAGCTGCTCAGACATCATAAGACAGTGACAGGCTTCCACAGTGCTGTGGGCACATGGGAACCCCCTCACTCCTCTTCTGGGTGGACCTTTACTGACAGGTCAGCAGCTCCCTCACACCAGATGTGAGAGAAAGGCTGGTGGGCATTTTGAAGGCTGTAAAATCTCTGAAAGCTGATTCAGATTCTGAATCTGCCCAGTGAGCTTCCAGGAGGCGGCTGTTGCTACCTACACTGGGTTTTGGCCTGGCCCAGGGCACTGTGCTCTCCTGTTTTGGATGGTCATTCAATAGACAAAACAGTGACATAAACTGTTGGGGTTTTGAAGAAGAAACTCCCCCTTCCCTCAACAGCAGTCAGATGGTAACATGGCAGTAGGGTGAGGAAAACTGCAAATATCTAACTTATTTAAAATTCAGTGTCTCTTTTGGGAAAATAATGACCACTCATTGCTGACTCACTCTCTGCAGTGAAAGCCTGGAGCTGGAGAATTCGTGGGCCTAACAATCTCTTGTTGTCACAAAGCCCACTCTGTTATTGATCTCTCTGTACAGCCGCCGCGGGGGTCAGGTACACCCGGGTCCCCACAGGACTGCCCAGACATCCGACCCAGGTCACTTACTGTGATGTGCAAACATGTCACAAACAAAGCTTGAACTAATGCTTCATATTCTTCTTGGACTTCTTTTCGAATTTGCTTTTTGAGATTCAGAGTCTCCTCCTCCAAATCCGTGAGTCGAGCTCTCAGGGCAGTGACTTCCATGATCATATTGTGACTGAGCTCTGCAATCTAGTAGCAGAAAATTTTTTTTAATGGAAAATGATTCAGGAATTCCAAATGGCCACTGCAAAAAGAGTCCTTTGTATCAATATATCAATGTTGAATTGGTATTCTACTTTGAACTTAATGAAGAAGGTGAATATCCTGTTGTGCAAGTATGGGCAGAAGAAGCTAAAGTTGGCTTAAGGGTCCCAGAACAGTTCCAGACACATAGTAGGTGCTCGATAAATGGCTTCTGAATGAATGAACCTAGAAGAGATGCTACTTAAGTACTTTGGAGAAAATACTTCAACTGTCTTGGCTTCCATTTCCAAACTGGCCTCCCCATGACACCTTAGCCTATATACCACCTCCTCAGAAGGCACATTGGCCTCAAAAGAAAACAAACACCCCCCCCCCAAAAAAACAACAAAAAGAAAAAACAAAGCAGTAAAAAATAACAAAAGTCACCAAAAAACTAAGGAAAAAAAAAGCCCTCATTGCTAAAAAAGTACAGGCACACTCCTTGGATGTCTCTGCAGTGGACCAGTCATTGATGGGATTTCTATAGGAAGGGGCACAAGAAAATGACACCGGGATGTCCCATGTCTGACTACTGCTGAGATTGTGGATTTGAGAAATGGAGAACTTTTTTAGTAATAACTGACCTACCTGACCAGCCTTGTCTTCAGGTGGACTCTGACCTCTTCGTATAATGTCTAATTCCTAAAGAGGAGAAAGCAGTGCACAGCCAAACTCAAACATTTATTCAGTGCACCACGCTCCAGACAGCTCTTATCAGTGTTATTCATGCTCCTTTTTGAGATCCTCGGGCTCCACCTGGAGCCAGGACTGTGCTTATTGCCCCACTGCACTTTAGGACGGGATCTCATTTTAAGGAAGTCTCATCAGTGAGACCCATGATGTGCATCCTAAAGACAGAGTTTATTCAAGGATCCTAGCTTCTTTGCTGAACCAGGAACAGCACAAAGTCCCTTGTGCTTGCTGAGGGTGGGAAGGTCAGCTATGGATCTTCCCCTGGGGACCAGCTGCCTTGCTGCTTACCTCTTATATTCCCCACTAGACCCCTCCAAAGCATACAACCCAGTGTTGCTGGGGCCATCACCTTCCCAGCTGAGAAGACCAGAGCCCAAGGAAATGAGCCAATGAGAAGAAAACCTTGGAGAGGACCATCTACCCTCAATTCTTGCATAAGAACACCTCCCTGCACCGTGTTTTATTTCCTCTTTGGAGTGATTCCTGGGCCTCCCTGCCCACACCTTCCCCAATGCACTTCTGTCTGGGAACATACTTGCTCTTTCTGGCAGAGCTTCTGCCTAGCATGCTCCAATACATGCTTGTAACACATGGAGTAGTTCTCGAAGTTGCTGCGTTCTCTGGCCATCATGTCACAACCCAGGGAAAGGAGGCAGGCCTCGAGGTGGTCTTTCCTGAAAGTGATCTGAAAAGGGGCATCATTCATAGCAGCTCCCCCAGGCAGCCCCACCACACCAGAGCTCATGGCACATGTTACCTTGGCTCACAGACCCACTTCCATTTCTCCTCCATGGAAAAACATCAGCTCTATAGCCTTGAAAGTCTCTCTTTCAGGTCTGCTCTTAACATTTGCAGGGCCAGGGACAAGAGTACAAATGGAGGCCCACGTTCCACGTGTCTAAGTGTTCTAAATATTTAAAGGTTATAAATCAAACTATTAAAATGAAAAGGTTTAATTCTCCTACTTTGGAAAACAGACCTTCAAAGGGACTCGGGAGGCCAGGTTTGATTTTTATCATCCTTGGACTACTCTGAGTTCTATGCTGAGATATGGTCAGGGAGAGCTAGTCCCCAGCCCATAGTTTACAGTTTGACCCCCTTCGCTTCCTCCCTTTGACCTCACATCACACGGGTGGGAGGGGGGCTTGCATGCATATAAGCAGACACCCCAGCTGTCCACACCCCTGCACAGCTGTCCTTGTCTACCCCACAGGCCAGGGTGTGCTCACGGGTGGCGAGGCCCATTCTCTCTCTGGGGAGGATGATCTGGGGAAGGGCCAGGAATTCCAGTGCCCAGGTATCTGGAGCATGGTCCAGAAGGAAGGCCAGGGATTGGAGTGGGCACGTTCCCTTGGCCGTGGGGATTTCCTGTGGGGAAGCGTGGGGCTGGAGCGGAGCCAGAGGGGCCTCTGAAGTGGGGCATCTGACAGGGGCACTTCCTGCCTTGGTCAAAGGGCCACAGTTCTCACTCTCTAGGCAGTCCCATTCCCTCCCTTTCTCTAGGCGGCTGGGCACCCTTTTTGAAGAGGTGGTCATTAAGGAACAGAGGAAAAGTCCACCCCTCCAAGGCAGACATAGGTTTAGACTCCAAGAGAAATGGGAGCTAATATGTGGAAGGTAGGGCAGATCTACCTGACTAGGACCTGCATGTCCATGGGAGTGCTTGCGTGTCTCTGTGTGTCTATATCAGCGAGTGTGTCTGTGTGTATTTGTGTGTGTGTGTGTGTCTATATTCATAAATGCATGTCCATGTGTGTTTCTCTGTGTGTCTGTACCTCTCTGTGTATGTCTCTATCTGTGAGTGTTTGTATAGGTCTCTATATGTCTGTATGTGTCCCTCAGCGTGTATCAGTGAGTGTGTTTGTGTGTGTATCTGGCAGTCTTATGGGGCCCACTCCAAGATTCAGCCTGCTCACTTGATGAGCTTTAGCTGTGACACTTCCAGGGTCTGGACGGCTCTAGGCTCGCTGGAAGTTTGCTGCAGAAACTAGGTTCTCCTTCCAACCTGGGGTGATTCCCCTGGTTCTGATTTGATTGTCCTGGTGACACTGTCCTATCAGTGCAACCTCTGTGCCACTGACCTCCAGAGAGGGCCCAGACACGCTTTGCCAGGTGAGGCAAACTAGCGGAGATGGCAAACAGTGATAAAAACCCAGTACTGACGGAGTGAGGAAAGTGGCTTGCTCACCACTGCTGACAGGAGGAGAGATCAGTGTGGTACTTTGGAGGGCAGACTAGCAGTAGCTGTGAAAGGATTTTAAAATATTCATGCTCTTTGATCCAGTAACTCCTCTTCCAGGAATTTATTTTTAGAGAATAATAAAAGTTATACACAAACATATATGTTAACAGATGTTCTTTATAGTAGCTCTTCCAATAGAAAAGAAAAATGGAAACAATCTAAGGTACTTAATAATGGAAAACAGGTTGAATCCGTCTCATTCATCTGTATGATGAAACACTAAACAGCCACCAAAAATTGTGCTGTGGATGTATGTTTATTGACAAGGAAACATGTTTATAACATATAGTCTAGGGGGCTTCCCTGGTGGCGCAGTGGTTGAGAATCTGCCTGCCAATGCAGGGGACACGGGTTTGAGCCCTGGTCTGGGAAGATCCCACATGCCACGGAGCAACTAGGCCCGTGAGCCACAACTACTGAGCCTGCGCGTCTGGAGCTTGTGCTCCACAACAAGAGAGGCCGCGATAGTGAGAGGCCCGCACACAGCGATGACGAGTGGCCCCCGCTTGCCACAACTAGAGAAAGCCCTCACACAGAAATGAAGACCCAACACAGCCAAAAATAAATTAATTAATTAATTTTTTAAAAAAAGTATAAAAAAAAAAAACAAAAAACATATAGTCTAGTGAAAAAAGTACACTACAACAAAAAGGCATATAGAATAATCTTATTTTGTTAAAAAAGTGCATGAATTTTTAAAAGTTATAAATAAAATTTGGAAGGAAAGACACCAAAATAATAATAGTGGCTATCAATGAGGGTAAGATTATGAGTGTATTTTCTAATACATCGTATTTCTATTTTCTAATATAATCATAAAATGTATATATAATTAAAATAATTATATATAAAAATATATGTCTAAATAAAATGTATATACTAATTACAAAATAGTAAAGCTTTGGTAAAGGTTATCAACTATAGCAGCTTGGCAGGATGCACTCAAGACATGCATAGTGGAAACAGTAGATGAAACTTCTGCTCATGGGAGATTTTATGAGCAGGAGCCAGGCAGTCAGAGGAGGCGCTCAGCCTCCCACCCTCACTCTCCAGGGCCTCCTCAAGGGGTTCCCTCAGAGGAGATGGGTGAGGGCAATCCATCCTGGTCCTGGAAAGTGAGCAGTAGGACAGCCAGAGTCAGCTGCTGACACCAAGACAAAGGGCACCAAGATTCCATCCCCTGGACCTTGACTTCTTTATGGTGAAAGGGCCAAGGCTACGTGAATTAGTATTGACAAAGACAGCACTTCCCAGACTGAGTGCGTTGAAAGCCTGAAGCCTTGAGAAGTCATGAGACCACATTTGGGGCCATCAAGGTGTGGCCGGTGACCTCATCCAGGTGGGCCGGGCCCAGTGCTTGGAGTCAGCCACAGTGACTCACCCCTCTCTGTCCTGGACAGCAGTGCCCAAACTTGAGCATGCCAGCATGGCCTCCACAGGGCAAACGCTTCTCAAACTAATGCCTCCATAGCCACTGCAGATATAGGATCCCAAACAAACAGAAATGCAGACTTGAACCACCGTGGCCCTCTGCCATCCTCTCTTAGCCAGCATGCTATTTTAACCAGCCAAGGAGGAAGCCTTGGATGAGTCTGTGTTACACCAAAGAGGTGAGAATGGCCAGGACTCCCCTTGAGCATCTCCAGAGGCCAGAGAAATCATGTTGCTTCCTTCCCTCAGTGGCTCTGCTGAGGCCTCAGGAGTCTGGGCTGAAAGATCAGCTCAAGGTGATGGCATAGAGGGGGTGAGTGGGAAGGCAGGGAGAGGAGTAAGGGCTCTGCCAAGAGCATCTGCAGTGGGCAAGTGGACCATGTCTGAGTGGGGCAGACAGGCAGCAGTGACTGACAGGTGACAGAGAGGTGCCGGGAGACTCCCAGTTCCCGGCAGTCCCTCTCTCCAGGTGAACTTTGCTTCTGCAGATGGTACTTGCCCTCCCAGAAGCAGCATTGGAGCCACCTGAGCAGCATCTGTTGTGGGACTACAGCCTATGTGCTTCTTTTGGCACAGTCCTATGAGCTCTCAGAGCAATTTGTTTCTCAAAAGCTGTTCTACAACTCACCCCTGCCTTCCTAGGTCACTAAAAGCCAGCTCGATGTCAAAGTGCAGCACAAAGGGGCTTCATCTGCCAACTTCCCCTCCAAGGCAGGCCCCTGGGTTCCATAAGAACCAGAGTAACGACCGTTGGCCCAGTGCCCTCCAGTGGGCTGATTCCTTCACCAACATTTAAACCTGAACTGTTTGGATGGCACTGGCTGGAAGAGCACAAGATTGCCCCATGGATTCTTCTGGAGATCCAGCCTGGGGTGAAGCATGGTAGGTGCCAGGCCTTGTTATGGCAAAAGTCTAACCCTGCTGGGAGCAAACTGTGCTTCTGTGGTTTGCTTCCTCTCGGAGCCCCTCATAACAATCCATCTAACATCAGGCACACACAAGGTGTTTTGATGATATTTCTAAAACCTACCTCTGCTGACAAAATGCTTCAGTGACTTCCCACTGACTCTGGGATGAAATCCAAACTCATAAGGATTGCACACAAGGCCATTCAGGATCTGGCCCTGCCTACCTTTACAATGTCCTCCTCTGAACTCTGCTATAACTCCCTTCCTAGATTGCTGCCTTCCCTCCCCAGCCCCTCTTCCTCTGGCCAACTCCGACTTGTGCTTTAAAACTTCGCCCAAACAATATCTCCTCCAGGAAGTCTTCCCTGACTACTTCCCACCCCTCCCCCTAGCTGGGTTGTATTCACCCTTCTTGGAGCTCACATAGCACCCCACTTGTGCCTCTATCAAAGTGCTTAATGTGAAGAGCCTCTTCCGGACATTGCTGGTTCACCTAACTTCTTCCATAAGTTCTTTGCGGGCAGAGACTGTGCCTTTTGCCTTTATATCTCTAATAAAGCATCTGAGAAAAAACAGGAGATCTATAAACACTTGCTGAATGAGTGAATGACTCTCGGCATATAAATGGAAATGGTTCTGGAATCCACAAAACAGACTATTACAGTTCTGATTTGCAAAAAAGGTCAATCTCTAACTTCAGGCCAGTGTGTTTGGTACAAAATTTGGCCGAGATATTAGAACTGATTGTGAAAGGCTGGTGTTCTAGAATTTGGAGAAGGAAGCAAAAATCACGAGAAGCCAACATGGGTTCAAGAATAGTCAGATCAGATTAAACTTTTCCCTCAGGAAATACAGCAGATGCAGTGTATCTGGATTTCAGCAGGACATCTGAGAAGGTTTCTTATGATGTCCTTTTGGACAAACGGAGAACATGGGCTGGGTGAAAGGACAACCGGATGAGTTTCTGGTCACTGAAAGACTGTGCCCATAGTACCTGTTAAGCCTGGAGGGGACCCACAGTGGGTAGCACAGCACTTGGGGCCTGTCCTTTCATACACTGTTATTAAAGGCTTGAAGGAGGATACCAAGGGTAGGCTGACATGAACCTGGAAGAGAGAGAGAGTATGCTGGATGATAAAAATCCAGAGTTTTAAAGATTTCAAGAGGTTCAAAGAGCGGACCAAGTTGAACAAGAACAAGGCTAATAATATGGCAGTAGCAGGATGCCTGAAGGCCATGTGTGGGCTTCAGGTGGCTGTTAGCCTAATGAGTCAGCCTAATGAGTCAGCTGTGACAAAACCTAACATTCATGGGCGTTAATCAAAGCAGAGCACCCAGGACAAGGGTACTCTTGGCTGGCCAGACAACCTTGAATTTAGAGGATCCTGACCAGGAGGGTGGGGCACTCATAGAGGTTGAAGGAAAGGAAGCTGGTTTAGGCTGAAGGAGGGAAGGTGGGGCTCAGGCTCTCCTTGCACATCAGTGCAGTCTGCTCTGCGCAGGGGCACCCAGGTGAGGGGAGCACCATTTCCCTGTCCATGTGCCCTGGTATAGGCTGTACCGCCTGAAGGAAGGGGTAACAATTTGTTATCCACCACCCAGAGGGGCACCTGTTGGGGTCTGTCCTCCTGGAGCTGGCCCTACTTGTAATTTTACAGAAGAGTCACAGATGCTAACAATGGCCCAACTGAGCTTCTCTGACTGACCTGCCCTCAGATATCTAAAGGCTTGTTGTGAGGGGTCAGAACCATGATCTGTGGTGTCCCAGGGACAGAACTAGGATCCATGGTGGAGACCAAATCCAACTCAGTAAGAGGTGCCTGAAACAAGAGCTGCCAGGAATGGGGGTGGGGAGGTATGGGTGAGGATTGAAAGAGAGTGAGCTCCCAGTCACTGCAGATGATCCAGAAGAGACTAGAAGCCCACCAGGCACAGACTTTGGGGGGACCTAACATCCTGGGATCCTGTTATTCCAAGACAACCACAGGCTGATACCAGCCTCTTCAGTGTGCCCTGAGTTTCAGCTGTGCCTGATCTAGATTTGCCCTGTTTACTAATACATTTCTTTCCCAGAAGATCCTGTCTTCAACGTTGGGGTGAAGTACATAGATAATGGATGAGCAGATCTTGAGCCACAAACTTTTTGTTTGCTTTTTTTATCATAGCAAAACATACATTAAATTTGCCATTTTAGCCATTTTTAAGTATACAGTTCAGCGGCATTAAGTACATTCACAACGTTGTGTGATCAATCTCTAGAACTCTTTTCATGTTGCCAGACTGAAACTCTGTACCCGTTAAACACTAACTCCCCATTCCCCCACCCGCCAGCCCCTGACAAACACCATTCTACTTTCTGTCTCTATGAATTTGATTACATTATGTACCTCATGTAAGTGGAATCGTGCAGCATTTATTTTTTTTGTGACTGGCTTATTTCACGTAACAGAATGTCTTCCATAATGAAGCATGTGTCAGAATTTCCTTCCTTTTAAGGAAAGCCACAAAATTTTTTGATTCAAACATTTTTCTGAGCATACCCCACCTTAATCACCTCTGTACTTCTGCTTGAGAATCACTGAACTGCAGGGATCCAAGAGGAATTACTTCACCCCCTCATCAGAATACACAGCACCACAAAGGGTATAATTGAAAGCTTAAAACAAATACATGTAAATCACATGTAAATTCTGAGGAATAGTGTATCTCTAACCAAGCTTGTGAATTCTCTACCTTATAAATAAGAACTGAAGTGCTTATTATAAAATTATGGGGACTATTTGGAGAGCTTAGAAAAATGTAAATGTGGAGAAAATGTTGTCCAAAAAATTGAGCACATTTTTCTAAGGCAGGCTTTTAAAAATGATTGAATTTCAAAGGAAACTGGATTCACAGCTACGTACTGCACTTAAGGCTTAATTCCTTAAAGATCCTAAAAACTCTGTTATGGCCAAATATCCACATACACTCTCTTATCCTGCCTTTTCAGCAGATTCCTTTGATTTAGAAAGGTACCTCCTGTCGATAGTAAACAGTTAAAAACTCCAAGGACTGTGTGTATGCCTGTTGTATGTATTAAATATATATTATTGTTAAATACATATTATATGGAGTTGTTATGAATTCAAATACATATACATACATACAAATTGTTGATACTGGCTTCCTTTGGGAGAGGAAACTGGGGATGATGGAGTGGAATAGGGGTGAAAATGTTACCTTTCTGAGCTGTTACGTTTTCTTCATATTGTACATTTAAAGAAGTTTTCTAGGTAGTGATTTCATAGGCTATTTCGCTTTTTCTCTTAAAATTTTTATACTAAAAAAATCAACAACAGGAAATATTGCTAAAAATAACTCATCCATAAACTCCAAGTTTACTCTAAAAAATTGGCCAAATCTGAAATTAGCCAACATGCATATTCTAATTACTCTCCCAACTTAATTAGAAATCAGTCTTTTTCCAAAATTAAAATGGTAACATGTGATTTCTACTTTGAGTTCAGCCTCAGTTTTCACATCTTCAACTCTAAGGGAGTAAGGGAAGCATTAGCAGATGTGTTGAAGGGAAAGTCTTTCTTGTTTGGGTTTATGTTAAAAAAAAAAAAAAAAAAGCAAACCACACTCTAGGATGACTAATTTTCAGTACATACCTCTAGTCCACCATCCTGGTAATTCTCCAGTAATCTCTGTACAAAATTTTCAACTATTTGTGGTCTGATAACTGAAAAGTTTTCCTTCATGACTTGGTGTTTCCAAAGATCTAAGGGAGAAACATACCAACACTAGTACCAGGAAACATTGAACAACCATTAATAGCTACGAGATGGCAACTGTCTGAGACATAACACTGGACACAAGCTGTCATTTCCAAATACACAAAAACTAATGGGTGAGGCAGGGGAGGGGAGGTGGTGGTTGAGGACACAGGATCCTTCAGAACACGGGAATAAGGAAGATCTCTAACAAGATTCCTAATGAAAAGCACCTCTGAAGTCCAGTGAACAATATTTTGTTACCATAACTAAAAATCCCAAATCAAATGTAATTATTGATCCTATATGGCATCTGTTTTCATAAAGTCCCTATATGTATCTGAACAATTATTTTGACCTAACACAACTATCAGAAATAAATGAAGAGCTATTATATTTATCTATTTAAGTACATTGCTGGTGTTACAAGGCAAAATCAATTTGAATGCAGAGTTAATAAAAAAAGAGGAGGAAATCCAAAAGAGAGAAGAAAGAGTCACAGATTAGAAATGTTGAGAGCCACAGAAGATGAACTTTAGCTCCTGCACTGAAGCAGCAACAGGGCTGACACATATGTGATGAGGCATACACACAGTTATTCAGAATAGCATTGTTGAGGACAGCAAAAACTTAGAAACAACACACAAACTGTAGTATATCCTTCCAATGGGATAGTATGCAGCTGTGAAAAAAGAGAAGAATTTCTCCATGTACTGATGTGAAAAGAACCACAGATTAAGTGGAAAATGCAAGGTGTAGAAAAGTGGATATAAAATGCTATCTTTTATAAGAAAGATACAGAAAATACAATAAAGGGAGAGACCATCCCCTCAAGCCTATTCAAGGTCATTGGTCCAAATATTTGGCTTTCTCTGATATCATCACTTCTTCCCTCTTTCCTGAACCATTCACAAGAGCACACATTATTCCTCCCACCTCATAAAAATTCTCCACTTGACCCCATTTCCCCTGTCAGATTTTGCCTCATTTCTTTGCTCCCTTTCTAGCAAATCTCTCAGAAAGAGATGTCTATACTTAATGTCTGTGACTTCTCTCAAAATCCTTCTTAGACTCACTCACACAGCTTTTACCTTCCACTCCACTGAAACTGATTCTGTCATAAACACCAGTGACTTCAACATGGCTAAAGCCAGTGGTCTTACTTGACTGCTAATAACATTTCACACAATTTGTCACTTCCTCCTGCTTGAGAAACTTCCATCACCAGACGTTGGGACACCACCCTGCCTAGTTTTCCTCTACCTCACTGTTCCCTGTAGGTTCCTTTTGCTGGTTCTCCTCCTGCCTCCCCACTCCACCGCCAGCTCTTAACATTAGAGTGTCCTAGGACTCAGCCCTTGGTTCACCGTTTTTGTTTTTTCTATCTGCACTCACCCCCTTGGCTATCTCATTTAGTATCATGGCTAAATACCATCTGTATGCTGACAACCCTCAAATTTAGATCTAATATCCACTTGGCATCTCTTCTTGGATGTCTAAAAGGCATTTCAAACTTCACTTGTGCATAATTAAATTTCTGATCTTCCCTCTCTAACTTGCCATCTCAACTGATGGCAATTCAGTTTTCCCAATTGCTCAGGTCAAAAGCCTTGAAGTCATCATGGACTACCCATGGCTACCCATTGCATTCAGAGTAAACATTAAAGTCCTTGCAAGCTCCTGCACAGTCTGTTGTCTTTTCATGCTTCCTCTCTGACTTCGTCTCCTACTACCCTCCCTCACTCTCTCCACTCCAGCCACACTTGGGTCTTTGCTGTTCCATGAATAGGACAGGCATGCTCTGCTTCGGGCTTTTGTATGGACTGTCTTTCTGTCTGGAATGCTCTTCCCCCAGATACCCACATAGCTAACTCCCTCTCCTTCTTCAACTCTGCTCAAAATGTCACTTTCTCAGTGAAGTCTATCCTGACCACCCTATTTAAAATTACAATGTGCCCCTTTGAACCTTCACACCACCATCCTCCTCACTCCATTATTTTCTTATTTCTTATGTTCATTGATTATTGTCTGTCTACCCCCTTCTAGATGATAAATTCCATGAGAGTAAGGATTTTTGCTCCATGACAGTTAGGATGTACAGTAGTCTTCCCTTATTCGTGGTTTTGCTTTCTGCAGTTTTAGTTACCTGTGGTCAACTGCAGTCCGCAAATATTAAATGGAAACTTGCAGAAATAAACAATTCGTAAGTTTTAAATTGAGCACCGTTTTGAGTAGCACGATGAAATCTTGGGCCATCCTGCTCCATCCCACCCCACCCGGGATCCCCAACCACTAACATAGTCTCCTCCTGACATCCAACCATGGACGTCATAATGGCCCGATGATCCAGGGTCACCTGAAGCAGACGATCCTCTTCCTGATCTATCGTTAGAAGATCAATAGAAGCCCAGTGCTAAATCACAATGCCAGTGTCATTCGCCTCACTTTCTCTCATCACGTAGGCATTTTATCATCTCATACCATCACAACAAGAAGGGTGAGTACAGTACAATATTTCGAGAGAGACCACATTCACATAACTTTTTTATAATATATTGTTATAAGTGTTCGATTTTATTATTAGTTATTGTTGTTCATTTCTTACTGTGCCTAACTTATAAACTAAACTTTATTGTAGGTATGTGTGTATAGGAAAAAAACACAGTATACTATATATATATAGGGTTTGGTACTAGCCCTGGCTTTAGGCATCCACTAGGGGTGTTGCAACATACTCCCCACAGAAAAGGGGGGACTATTGTATTCCCCATACAGTGCTTAAAATATATAGCCTAGAAAATAGCAGGTGCTTAGGAAATAGGTATTGAATAAAAGAATGAAATAGTATATGTATAAAAAGCACTGAAAAGGATATATTAAAAACTGAAAAAGATGATTACATAGGGGTGGCAGAAGGGGGTCAATGGTGGCAACAAGCCTGCTAAATATATATGTTTTATGTCATTTTGAATTTTGAACCAGGTAAGTGCATTATCTGTTAAAAAATAAAATCAAATTTAAAAATAGTATGACAGTGCTGGAACAATGAAGTATGTCAACACTCTTTAACTTCCATATGGGAGAGCAAAAGTACTTGTGTAAGTCAATTATTTCGTGTGGGGCCTACTTCCTCGCGCATGGCCCCAGGAGAGTCCTTTTTTTTTCTTTTTTAATTGAGGTATAATTGACCTACAACATTGTGTTAGTTGCAGGTGCACAACATAGTGATTCAATATTTCTATACATTACAAAATGATCACCACCATAAATCTAGTTACCATCTGTCACCTTACAAAGTTATTACAATATTATTAACTATATTCCCTCTGCTGTACATTTCGTCCCCATGACTCATTTACTTTGTAATTGGAAGCTTGCACCTCTTAACCTCCCTCACCTCTTTTTTAAAATTTTTTTAATTTTTTAACATCTTTATTGGAGTATAATTGCTTTACAATGGTGTGTTAGTTTCTGCTTTATAACAAAGTGAATCAGTTATACATATACATATGTCCCCATATCTCTTCTGTCTCTTGCGTCTCCCTCCCTCCCACCCTCCCTATCCCACCCCTCTAGGTGGTCACAAAGCACCGAGCTGATCTCCCTGTGCTATGTGGCTGCTTCCCACTAGCTATCTATTTTACGTTTGGTAGTGTATATGTCTCCATGCCACTCTCTCACTTTGTCCCAGCTTACCCTTCCCCCTCCCCGTATCCTGAAGTCCATTCTCTAGTAGGTCTGCGTCTTTATTCCTGTCTTGCCCCTAGGTTCTTCATGACCATTTTTTTTTTTAGATTCCATACATTATGTGTTAGCATACGGTATTTGTTTTTCTCTTTCTGACTTATTTCACTCTGTATGACAGACTCTAGGTCCATCCACCTCACTACAAATAACTCAATTTCGTTTCTTTTTATGGCTGAGTAATATTCCATTGTATATATGTGCCACATCTTCTTTATCCATTCATCTGTTGAGGGACACTTAGGTTGCTTCCATGTCCTGGCTATTGTAAATAGAGCTTCAATGAACATTTTGGTGCATGACTCTCTTTTAATTATGGTTTTCTCAGGGTATATGCCCAGTAGTGGGATTGCTGGGTCATATGGTAGTTCTATTTTTAGTTTTTTAAGGAACCTCCATACTGTTCTCCATAGTGGCTGTATCAATTTACATTCCCACCAACAGTGCAAGAGGGTTCCCTTTTCTCCACACCCTCTCCAGCATTTATTGTTTCTAGATTTTTTGATGATGGCCATTCTGACAGGTGTGAGATGATATCTCATTGTAGTTTTGATTTGCATTTCTCTAATGATTAATGATGTTGAGCATTCTATCATGTGTTTGTTGGCAATCTGTAGATCTTCTTTGGAGAAATGTCTATTTAGGTCTTCTGCCCATTTTTGGATTGGGTTGTTTTTTTGATATTGAGCTGCATGAGCTGTTTGTAAATTTTACCTCACCTATTTCTCTCCTCTTCCCACTCCAGGGGAGTCCTGAAACTGACAGAGCCCTATGGCGTCAGAGGTGGAAGCCAAGCCCCGCCCCACTCCCTTTTCTGTTGGGGGTGGGGCTGGCCACCAGCAAGTGTACCCACAGGGCCTCTCCCTGCCCCCACCTGTTTCTAATTTTAGATGAGATTTCCTACTCATACTTTCATTTTCTGACGGGAGACTCAGTGTACACAAGAGAAAGCGTCCAGCAAAATCCTCCCAGAAATGTGGACATGACAGAGCAGGAGCCTCTGGTATTTGCACTTATTATTTATCAGGGGTCCTGTTTTTCAAAATGGAATTCCACATCTCTTCTACAATTGGCTACTTTCCATCATAAACAAATAAATCTGATTTTGCTTTTTCTTTAATAATAAAGGTGAATAGACATATCACCACTGTCCTAGCATAGTTGAAGTAGAAAATCCAAGAGTTAATGTTGTGCCTAGAAGTTCATGCTTCTAAGATGTTTAAGACTTCCATAAGTCTAAACTTTGACAAGACAGAGCTCATGTATGTTTCAGAAATGTTCAGATAAGAAACTGGATACTTTTTCCAGGGTACTCGCCTGGCAGGTCTCTGGTTCACAGATAAGCCTTGCGAGGGCCCACACACTTCTAGTTTGGGGATCTTCACCTGGCAAATGCCCACAGAGCTGGTTTGGAGTTTAGCTATGGGTTCACCTGAGGGGGTAATACTTTACTGAAGTGTTGGGAATTCTTCCCGGCATGCTTCCTCCTCCTGAGTTCAAGTTCAGACATGCACCTGCATCTGTAGGCAGGAGTCAGGCGAAGTCAGGATGAGAAGAATTCATCCAAGAGAAACAGTTCCTGGCCAGGTGGTGTTGGTGGTCTCCAAAGGTGTCCCATTTTCAGTGTGTGTGTGTGCATGGCTTCTTTAAGACAAAGCATGGAGGTGGGAGGGAGATAGCACACTGGGGGTACAATTAGGGTTTTTTCTTCCCTCTCACTCTGTTCCTAGGTCATTTGACTGAAGGAAACTTTGACTTCCTGGTGGCCAAACCACTTCCTCTCTCTTCCTCTCTGAACACCCCACACCCACACAGCCCCCTCCCTCTGAAGGGCATCTTGGTTTGGCAGCACTTCACGTCTCTAACACAACCACCAAGGCTCTGCACCTGAGCGGCCCCTGCATCCTAAGCCAAGGCAGAACTGAAATTTGAAGGCACACAACTGCCAATCACAGTTGTTCTCTTGATCAGCTGGGTGGCCGGGGGCAATGGGTAGGTTGAAAACCTTATTGCTTCAAGCATATGTATGAATTTTGTACTCCTGTGTTTCTCAAACTGCTCCCCAGAACACTAGTTCTTTGAGGTGATGAAAGATATTCCCAAGGGAATAAAAGGGTTCTGTGGTCAAATAAATTCAAAGAACATTTCATACTCTCTCGCTGGAGATTCAACACACAGTAGGATAGTAAAGGCTCTGAGAAAGTCTGGAGTAAAGGTACCTTTCTAACATTATTTACTCCCAGTTTCCCAAACTTATTTTTAAAAAGCAAATAAAACCCTTCTTCCCTAACCCCTGCAAAACACAGTAGAAATCCTCCTGTCCAATGCAATCAAGACTAAGAGTTGGTTGGTCAATCATAAGAAGTCTGTTAAACCAGAGAATGCTTAAAAAATGACATGCACTATCTTAAACATTTTATTTAAATTAAAAATACACAAATATACAAACATTTGCCAATCTTCTAACATAGAGCCTAGGCTTTTTCTTTGTATGTAACCACTCACTGGAGTTCTGTACCATCTTTCCTCTATAAATCATAATACATAGTGTGTGGTCTACAATTTCTAGTGTGTGTGTGTTTCTTTTTATGGAGAGAAATCTGAAAGACCATGAAACAATCAAAAAGCATCATTTTTTGTTTTTTAAATGAAGTTTTAGGTTCACAGAATAATTGAACAGACAATTCAGAGAGTTCCCATAAATCCCCTGCACCCTCACCCAAAACATACAGCCTCCCCGGCTATCAACATCCCACACCAGTGTGGTACATCTGCTACAACTGATGAACATACATTGACACATCACTATCATCCAAAGTCCACAGTGTACATTACGGTTCACTCTTGTGAAACTATGGGTTGGACACATGTATAATGGCATGTATCCACTACTGTAGTATCATACAGAATAGTTTCATTGCCCTAAAAATCCTCTGTGCTCTCTTATTCATTGTTCTCTCCTCTCTCAACTGCTGGCAACCACTGATCTTTTTACTGTCTCCATGGTTTTGTCTTTTCTTGAATGTCACATAGTTGGAATCATACAATATGTAGCCTTTTCAGTTGGCTTCTTTCACTTAGTAACATACATTTAAGCTTCCTCCATGTCTTTTCATGATTTGATAGCTCATTTCTTTTTAGTGTTCAGTAATATTCCATTGACTGGATGTACCACACTTTATCTATTTCAACTTAGTTTTTAGAGAACAGATCTTTCTTTTTGTACTCCTATTTCATTGGTTTACATAATAATTAAATTACTCAAACACAATGACAAGTAAAACTGGCACAAACAGGTTTGGAGCAAACAACGATCAATGATGCTAGGTAAACGTATGCAACCCAAAGGCTGTGATTAGTGAGTACTTTGCTGGCTTGTGCTACCAAGGGAATGGAAAGCTTCAGGTAATCCATGGGTCTGTTAGTGACGGGGGGTTGGGAGAACTACTGCATTAACATGCTGAGGAGTTAGTATTCCAGGGCACACTGCCGGGGAAATGCTGACTTAGCCCATGTTCTCCCAAATGTTTTGATTGCGCTTCCTTCAAGAAAAGCATTTTTGTTCACTCACCTTTAACATATGTCTGTTTATGTATTCATAACTACCTTCAGTACTATCAATGGCTAATATTGCAAAGCATGATGTACATAGGGTGAGATTCATCAACAATAAGAATGAATCTCAATCCACATTCCCAGTAGTTTCTTTGACTTAAAAAAATTTTGTCTGACTTCTTAGATGTGATTAGGTTATCTTTTTTAACCTCATAATGTGGCTAAAGATAAGCATGTACTAGGATTAGTACTGTCAACTCTACTCTTTCTTATTATTCTCTTGCGTATTGCCTCCCCGTGGTCACTTCAGGACACCTTAGTGTAGAGTGTAACATGGGCTTCTTACAGACAGATGTAATCTATTTAGAAGTTCTAGTATTTTCTTCCCACACCCCTGGGATATATGCCTCCACCTTGGAGGCTGCTGGCCTTATAAACTGCTCAGAGAAATTTAGAAAATCAATTAAAAATTACTTCAATGCCAAAATGTCAAAGATGGGGAATGGCAGAGCCTTTTTGAATCAGTGGAGCCCATCTCTTTGTTAAGCAAGCCCTGAGGCTGAGTGAGGATATCTGGGGCTGCTTTTGATCACTCTCAGGGGAGCACAAGCTACCAAGAACTAGCACCAGACCAGGTGTGGCTGCCACATTTTCAGATGCTCACTGACAAACTGGAAGCTCATTCAGAAGCTGTATAAAAAGATTAAGCTCCAAGACAAGGTGGGGAGGAGGGAAGGAAATAGGGCAGAAGTATTTGAGCCTGTGATGTCCCCTGTTCTCAATACTCTCCATTCCCAACTCCCTCCAGAGAAACCCCTAGCCCCAAGCTAACCTTGACCACAAATGGTGATCTCTGCATGAAGCAGCAGCCCCTGCTGGAAGCCCAATCCACTATGGCTGCTTCTTGCTGCTGAGATGAGCAGTAGGTGAGTGTGAGTTCCAAGGTTTTATCACCCTCTTCCACACACCCAGCTCATAGAGGTCTCAGAAGGACTAAGTCGAAGAATATAAAAACACCCCTAGCACACAGTGGGGACTCCATCACTTGTGCTGGGGGAACTCAGCACAGGAGACCCAGGCCTCTCCACCGAATCATGCTGAACCATGATTCAAAAACAAAAACCAACAATAACAAAACACCCTCATTACTGGCATTTATTTTAAAAATCTTAAGAGTACAGAATCTGAACAAGACTTTAGAATTGGCCAGTATACTCTAGGTTTTGGTAAGGTTTGGTAATATCAACCTTACCACCATTAAAAATAACTCTACCCCTCCCCTTTGCCTGACTCCCACCAGCCCCTTACTGAAGGCCCTTTCCAAGCACAGCTGACAAGCACCCTGCACAAGGCAACACACAGCACAGCTGCAAAGCAAAGACACTTCCTCCCCTGGGCCCCCAACCGGACTTCTCAGAAGCATCACAGCCCTGAAACGTGCAGATGGTTGCACCTGCCGTGAGCTTGTGGATTTTCTCCAAGGACTCGGAAGGGAACCGCCTGGATGCAGCAAACACGGCACAAACAACAGACGCTTTGTGTCTTGTTAAATGTTCTGTAATCGGAGCTCAACCACACTCCACTCTCTGGTGACAGTCAGAGATGCCCATTTGGTGGGGGCTTGCTCTCTCACTGCACAGCCTTTTCCCAAAGTCCTGCTTACAGAATTCAGTTACTCGAAGCACTGATAAAACCACAGTGTCTTAGATGCCCACAGAGGTTATTAATTAACATTACAATGTCTGTGAACCTTGTCTCAAAAGGAAACCCTTTTTATTTTGTCAGTCAAACAACTCCCCTTAGCTCAAAGGTTGTGGATTTTCCTACAGAATTAGTAGGAGTTAGGGGTAGACACTGTAGTTCAGAAAGGACCAGCCACATAATCTATGGTGCCCCATGAAAAATAAAAACGCAGACCTTGTTCAAAAGGCAGGAAAAGGGCTTCCCTGGTGGCGCAGTGGTTAAGAATCTGCCTGCCAATGCAGGGGACACGGGTTCGAGCCCTGGTCTGGGAAGATCCCGCATGCCGCGGAGCGGCTAGGCCCGTGAGCCACAACTACTGAGCCTGCGCGTCTGGAGCCTGTGCTCCGCAACGGGAGAGGCCGCGACGGTGAGAGGCCCGCGCACCGCGATGAAGAGTGGCCCCCGCTCACCGCAACTGGAGAAAGCCCTCGCACAGAAACGAAGACCCAACACAGCCAAAAATAAATATAAATAAATAAATAAATTTATTAAAAAAAAAAAAAAAGCAGGAAAAAAGTGCCGTTAAAGGTACTAAAATATAAAATGTTCTTCTTTCTTCCTCAGTCTCTCTCTTGACCTGTCACAGTGTTTTTGTTTTTAATGTTGGCTCCTTGGCATGGGGATGTGCTCAGGGCAAGTAGAACCTTCATAGGCACCAGGGGCCCCGCCCTGTGACTGGTGCATGAATGTACCTGGTCTACTAGCTACTGGACTGAGGCTTCGTGCCGAGCCAGGGGCGAGGAAGTTGAGCTGGGTGTCTCCTCTTCCTGCAGGCCCATTGCTCCTATCTACCGCGGATGGGCAACCCCAAGGGTATTGCAACCTCTGCCCTGGGATATTCTAGGTTCCCAGGGATGGGCAACAAGCTCACACCCAGTGAGTCACCCATCAAACATAGCCTGGTGCTGCCAGTCTGGGGTCCCTGAAACGCTGTCAGGTACACATGCCCTACACATGCCCTTGCCGTGCTCAGGCCCCCACTGGGTGGGGAGTGGCAGCCATTGCTGGATGCGGATGGTGAGGGGGAAGTTAGTGGTGCCTGGGGTGCCAGAGGGCAGAGGAACAGGCAGCTGAGAACTCCTCCTGGCAAGGTGGGGAGGCAGCAGGGGTGCGTGTGAGCCCAGGCTACAAGCCTTTGGTGCATCCTCCATTGACTCACTGGATGCCACTTACAAAATACAAATTCTAAGTGAAAATGAAGAGTACAAGATGGAACCTACAAAGCATTAAACCCCAAGTGCCCCTGTGAGAGTCCTGTGGGAGTGCACTAGTCACTTGCCCATTAAGTCACCCTGACTTTAGACCTCAAATGAAACAATTTTGATTGTCTTCCCACCCCAAATATATGTATTTCTAAGATATATATTTATATACGCTTATATATAAGAAACAGCTTTATGTGTTTCCCCCATTTCAACTTTATTTCAGCTATGAGTTAATCAGCAGAGACTGAAGTTTATAAATGTTTTCTACTTAAAAGCCCTTTAAGTCAAGAATATATATCAAAACGGTAAAAGTACTTCTCTCTGAGCACAGAGAACTATAGTCAATATCTTATAATAAACTACAACGGAAAAGAATCTGATAAAGAATATATAACTGAATCACCAGAAACTAATACAACATTGTAAATCAACTATACTTCAATAAAAAAAATTTTTTTAAGTACTTATTTCTTGGGCCAAGGTGTTAAAAAGTAATTTTTATACTATTTTCCGGGCATTGTAGTGTTTTTGTTTTTGTTTTTCCATGAATATGGACACATGGATTGCTTTCATAATTAGGAAAAAATAATAAAAATGTTATTTTATAAAGTAATAAAATAAACATACTTTACCTATAGGGAGAGTATGCTGCTCCTTGGACTTTTCTGATACAACCAGTGTTATCTCTCTGTTAACTTAATACCTCCTGGATCATATGAATTTCAAGATTTTCCAGAAGTTTCTGAAGATAGAGTAAGCAGTTTGAGAGCCACTCACTCTCCACTATTAGCTTATACTCTAGGCTCCTAAATTCTTGCATAAGGGCCTTGGGCTGGGTCCTGTCCTTTTGTTACTCTCTCCTGGGGAAGAAGAAACCGTTCCTTTTTTAGGGTTCCCAAGTGGGGTAGATGCACCTTTTTGGAGACAGACATCTTTTTTTCCTGGCCCACATCTTGATTGATAAAATATATCCCTTTTTACCAGGTTCTGCTAAATTGCAAAGTGCTCAGTGTCTGAAGCGACCTCTTGTGTTTTGGAGTCTCTAAATGCGGCCAAGAATTTCGAGCTGTTATTATAAGAAGCGCTTAGGTCTGAAACTCAGTTTAGTTACCAAAGAGGATTTCACGGGAAGATTTAAAACTCCATACATGATCAAGAAAAAACTGTGTTCCAATACCCCTGAGCCCTTACTCTACCCATTATGCTTGCAAAGCCCACGTTTCTCCCTGTCAGAGGACCCCAGGTGCTAGAGAGGAAGCAGAGTTCAGAAGGGTAAGCAACGGGCTTGGGACTGGGGTGTGTGTGTGGGCGGGGGGCGGGGGGAGAGTGCTGAGTTCTCCTGGATGCTCAGTGGACATGCACCTCTGCACTTACACCCAACCAGCTAGAGTCTCTGTTCCCTGTTACAATAAGCACAGCCAGGCAGAGCCCGCATCCCAGGACCAAGAGGAACAAACACTTGGGAAAACAACCCCTCCACATAGACCATCAACACACACCAAATAGACTAGTACATAAATTGTGTTGTCTTATTCTCGGGAAAACAATCACAGGAGCTATTTTAAATATTCCACTTCCATGAGTGTGCGTGTTGCAGGGGGGATACCTGTGTGCAGGATTTTATGTTTAAGATGCTAGTGGTTATGTTTTCTATTGTCTTTTTTGCAGTGGTGCACTTTAATTTGAGGAAAATAAAAATATGAAAACCTAGACTTACAGAACTGAGATGTTAAAGGGTAGTTATTTGCTTAGTCAAAGCCCCACATACCTTTACATACTGAGTTTCCTCAGTCTGTTCAGCAATTTACAAACCCTCAATATACACTTATCTTCTTAGAAAAAACACCACTTGGGTATATCTGTAGTTTTACATGCTAATGTCATAAAGCAAATTTTCAAGTCAAGTTCAAGATAGCTCCTGCAATGGACTTGAGGACACGGGGTGGGGGGGGGAGGAGGAAGCTGGGGTGAAGTGAGAGTGGCATGGACATATACACACTACCAAATGTAAAACAGATAGCTAGTGGGAAGCAGCCACATAGCACAGGGAGATCAGCTTGGTGCTTTGAGACCACCTAGAGGGGTAGGATAGGGAGGGTGGGAAGGAGACATAAGAGGGAGGGGATATGGGGATATATGTATGCATATGGCTGATTCACTTTGTTGTACAACAGAAACTAACACAGTATTGTGAAGCAATTATACTCCAATAAAGATCTATTAAAAAGGAAAAGAGGGGGCTTCCCTGGTGGCGTAGTGGTTGAGAGTCTGCCTGCCAATGCAGGGGACACGGGTTCAAGCCCTGGTCTGGGAGGATCCCACATGCCGCGGAGCAACTAGGCCCGTGAGCCACAATTACTGAGCCTGCGCGTCTGGAGCCTGTGCTCCGCAACAAGAGAGGCCGCGATAGTGAGAGGCCTGCGCACCGCGATGAGGAGTGGCCCCCACTTGCCGCAACTGGAGAAGGCCCTGGCACAGAAACGAAGACCCAGTGCAGCCATAAATAAATAAATAAATAATTTAAAAAAAAAAAAAAGAAAAGAAAAGAAAAAGAAAAAAAAATAGCTCCCGCATACCTGCTGAGTTTTTATTTCAATTTCTGAAGCTCCTTTGGGGAGAAGAGTAGACTTACTACTTATTATAAGTCCTTCAAATTCATCTTCTTTCCCTATCCGCCTAGCTATAGCTTTCATGCTGGGGTAGAGAATGTCAGTTCTATTAAAGAAGAGAGACAGAAATTAACAAACATTTTTTCTCTTTCAGATTCTCTGACAATTCTTTTCATTTATGTTCTGTTTCCTGTCATCATGCATAAACCTCCCAACTTATCACAGACACTTACATCGACATCTAAATCCACCACAGTTACCACTCCCTTAGTCAATATTAAATCGTGAGGGCTTTTCCCATTGGGCACATTTAATTTCAGTCTTCATTCTTCAAAATATTGACAAGTCTTCTCACTCCCTGTTTACCAGGAAAGCTGACTGTCATAACTCATAAGATAGATAATTTGGACTAGACCACCAAAGTGAGCCCTAATACCCTCAGTAAGGTCCTGGGGTGGTGGTTGGGTGCTTAGTGAATGCTTGTTTGTTTACAGACACATGGCAGAAACCACATGCCTTTCCCGCCATCTAAGTCATCCCAGCCAGGGCTTGAAGTTGAGAAAACAACATAGCATTCTGCAGACTAAACACCTCATGCTGCACCATATTGTACCCTTGGCTGTGATGCCTGAAGCTCTCAGAGACTCATTAGACTTGGGTCTAATGGGGCAGAGAGTGGAGAGGAGGTCACGGCAGCAGCACTCCCCACTCAATTCTCGCTGGGATCCTATGAGCTAAAAAGCTTAGAGTTAGCACTGAAGAGACACTTCAGAAGCACCAGTTCCCAGGGATAGAACCCTGGGTAAATGATATACAGTGTTGCTCAGTGGAATCCAGGGCTGTCCCTGCAGTCAATAGAACTCAGCTTTTCCTGTAAAGCACTGTTCATAGAGACATACTGCCTAGCTTCCTCTGTGATCAGTGGGGCTAGGCATACCAAATTCATGGACCAAATGTCACCCTCAGAGCAAGGGCAGTAATCTGCCAGATTCCAGGTTCCACTCCTTCACATGAATTTCCCCCGGAGCACACTCACCCATAGAGCTCCGAGAACTGTTTGTGGAGAGAGGGAGAATTGATGTCCTGGCCTCACAGCTTGAGTCGGCCCCAGTGATCCTTTAGCACTTCCAGTTGCTTCCAGAGCACCAGAAATGATCTCAGCAAAGCAAGGGACATCACTGCATCACATGGGCCCCCCAGCAGCCTGGAGGTCTTTGGGCTGCTTTGGAATCGACTTCTGAATCCTTGCACTCTGGACAAATCTGGCTGAAAACATTACAGAAATTCTTTTTTTTTTTTATTAGTCATAGACCACTACAGGATGACCTTTTACATTCATTCAGCTCATGCAGAACGAAGTCTTTGGAGAATGACTATTCTCCCCAGGAGGAATGGTTTACAGGCCAGCAGCACATGTAGAGCTTAGAGAGTATAAGCATCCTTCCTGAATAGACAGTATATAGAAAGGAGAGAAATGTCTCCATTTCAATTTTCTGCTTGAGCTGTGAACCACTCACTTTAAAACTCTTTTACTTGGGTGCTAATATTTTATCTACCTTTGAAAAATTGAGCCTTTCATGTTTAGCCTCTGCATTTTGGAAAGAGCTCTTCAACACACTCAAGATTTAACAACCCATCACGGTAGAGCTATATTATAACTTTAAATTGGGGATTTTACCCATTTTATGGGTAAGGAAATGGAAACTTAAGTTTATCTTATCTCCTATTCCTCCTCCCATCCTTTAAAAGTTAGGCAGAGAGAAAAAAAAAAAAAAAAAAAAAGTTAGGCAGAGAACATGTCTCTTGATTTGAATTTATTATTCAATAGGAAATTTCACTTTAAAATTATGATTTGTTCATTCATTCACTGGTGCTTTCCTTAAATAAGTGTTTGTTGAGGGGCTGCTATGAGCCCGGGAGGACGTGGAGGGAATAAGGTTTTCAGGTCCCTGCTCTCCTGCACCAGCGATGTGAGGGCCAGGGCTATCCAGAGAGTGACAGACAGAAGGGGAACCTGTATCCCACCCTCAGCCTGAAGACAGTGTCTCAGGTACAGGAAAAGGAGCTTTCCTTTGCACACCTGGACCATGATGTTATGACAGGAAGGGACTCAGAGGACATTCAGGTAACAACACCTTGGACACTCAAGTTTCCTGGCCAGGAACAGGAAGAACCACCACCTGATGTAACTGGACCCTAGATCAGTGCTATTAACATATGGGGAGGGTGGGATGTGGGTGGGGCCACCAGAAAGAGAGGTGGTTAGGGGAAGAACTACAAGCAAGACCAAGGGGAGAGTGAACTCTTGCCAACAGCTGGCAACCCTTCCACCTAGTAGCCTACCTCCTCAACAATCAGCTAATTCATGCGTTTCCAAATTTATTTTATCCTCAGAAGCCTTTCAGCAAATGAAATCTTACTCAGTGACCCAAGATATCCAACAGACCAAGGCCAAGCATGGTGGCAAGCAGGGGGCTGCCTACAGGCCATGTAGTTGGGCCCCTCTGCTCAAAAAGCCCCAAGGTACCTCTGAGGAACCCAGGGCTCCTGGGAGCATTTTAAAGGTCCTGAGCTAATCCATCACCTTCACTTGGGAGTCTTAGAGACTGAAGTCTAAGAGGTCACAGAACTGGTGGCATAGCTGGGACAGGAAACCTAGAGTCCTAAGTCACAGGCAGTATAAATTCCAGTGCTGCCTATTGTCTATGAATATTGAAATACTCTTAAATAGAACCAATCATAAAATAAAACTAATTAAAATAAATAATAATTTAAAAGCAAACTTACCTTGTTAATATATTCCTGTTAAGAGAAGTCTTCTCTTCCTAAGTGTTTTACAGGATGGGAGAAGGAACAGGAAACAGGATAAAGAACAAGGCAGGGGAGGGTAGGATTGTCAGGGAAAGATGGTAATCCATCAGAAACAGGGCCAAAAGAGAGTAAACAGAAGGACCAAAGGGCCCAGCAGGCTTCTTGGTCTTGGCACTACTTGGTCTATATCCAGCTTTGCAAATGCTCCTTCTGGGTGAAGCATTGAATCCCGCTGTGGAATTTAGTTGGCACATCTAACATACTTCCTTTTCCACTAGTTGGCCTGAAATGGACTTGCGACTCAGTTTTAGCCAGTGAGACACAAGAAAAATCTACTGGAAGTCTTCTGAAAAAGATTTCCCTCCTTGATAAAAAGACAAAGCCCCTTAAGGAGAAAGCTTTTTTGCTCCTGTCTTCATCTTACAAGGATGAGGGAGACATTTTGCTGACATACCCAGGATGGCAGAGCTGGGTGCCTGCACCAACATGAACTGCCTCCTTCTAGACCTGTTTGGAAAGATTAATACACTTTCTAATTTAAGTCATGACTAGTTACTTCTAGCAGGTGCACCCTAACTGGCACAGAGGGGCATTGGCTCAAAGGTGGGAGATCAGATAAAGCTTCTGAAAGAGTGGTTTGGAAGTTGAAATCTGAAGGATAAGTAGGAGTTAATCAGATGATGAAGCAGAGAGTGGGAGGACAGGGAAGTTTTCCACCAGAGGGGCCAGTTTGCATGAAGGTACTGAGGAGAGAGCATGGTGCATTTGACAAAATAAAAGAAGTTGAGGGTAGAGATATTGGCAAGAGTCAGGTTGTGAAGATCTGATTAAGGCACCCAGACTCTATTCTCAGGGCATTTGGAAGTCATTGAAGAGTTATAGGAGGGAAGTGACATAATCGGGTTTGCATTTTAAAATACTATCCTGGTGAATGGACGTGAAGGAGGCAAAGGGAATACAGGGAGTCCTTTGGAGGTTATGATCTTGGCCCAGCATTAGGAGATGATAGTGATTTGGACTGGTGGAGGGGAGTGCTGAGGGAGGATGGGGAAAACTTGAAAGATATTAAAATAATAGGATAGTAGAACTTGGTGTCTGATTGTGGGGTATGATAGACAGAAATCAAAGATGGGTGTCCAGATTTTTTTTGCTTGGGCAACTGGGCAGGTGGTGGTTAACTGACAGGGAATAAGGAAGGAGGAGCACATTTAGGGGCAGTAACATGAGCTCAGTTTGGGACACGGTGTCTCTGAGATGGAACAAGGCAGTTGAACATATGAATCTGATAGCATTGAGATTTGGACTAGACATGTAAACTTTGGAATCATCGCATAAAGCCATCCAAGTTATAAAAGTAGTTGGGTTTGCCCAGGGAGAGGGTGAGGAGTGGAGCAATATCATGGATAAGAGTATGAGGGAGCTCCGGGGCCAGACTGTTAGGTTGGAACCTGGGTTTCTTTTCTGTCTCGGCAAGTGACTTTTAGGCATATCATTTAACCTTTTTGAGTCTTGGTATTCTTATCTATAAAATGAGAATAATGAAAGTACCTACCTCATGGGATTATTGTGAGAATTAAAGAAATTAATAGTTAATAAAGCCTCTGAACAGATCTCAATCATAGACATTATTAATTAATAATGTTCTATTAATAGTGTTCAGGGCCAACTTATTGATTAGACACAGAAGGCACAGTGCTTAGGGCCCACAAAATGTTTTAATTTCCTTTAAAATCAGAAAAAAAAGAATATTTAGGTTGAATAAAATGCTATAATTTATGATAGTAATATATTTTTCTTTATATTAACACAGTTGTAAACTATAACTCTTCATGTTTTTTAATGGAGAAATGGGCCCACAAAGACAAAAGTGGCTAGAGTCATGGAAGTCAAAATGCAGCCCTGGCAGTGGTGGAAGTGGGACAGAACCCAAAAAGCAACATTTTCAGGATTGGCAGAGGTAGGGGACTTGACACAGAAGTCTGAGAAGGCATGGCCCACGATGTCAGAGGAAAACTGGAGAGAGTTGTGCTTTAGAAGCTAAGGGCAGAGAGGCTTCAAGAAGGACACACTGTGTCAAATGCTGCTAAGGGGTCAGGTTGGAAGGGGACTGAAAAGTATCCAGGAGATTTAGTGACAAGGACCACGGTGCTCTCAGTGAGAGCAGTCTTGGTGAGATGAGGAAGAAGACAGATCACAGTTTCTAAGGAGTGGATGGAAGGTAAGGAAATGGAAATGGCTGGTGCAGAGACTTTGGCTCTGAAAAGGGGACTCTAAATGGGGGCACTGGCTAGCTTACCCCATGTCCAGACAAGTCTCTGTCTGGTTCCAGAATCATGCAGAATTGCTTCAAGTTATGATACTAGGGGGACTACTGGCTCTTGGTACCTTAGAGCTTCAGGGAGACAAGTCCGGAGAAGGGAGTGCTTGCCTAGGAGTCCATGGGCTAGCGGAGTGATGCAGACAGGAGCCAGGCTGGAGATGTTCACCTGGGGCCTCTGTCATACCCTGCCGACTCCAGCCCGAAATGTGTGAGACTCACAAGGAAAAGCAGCCAGTTGGAGTTCAAATTGGTTTCAACGGACCACCCCCCACGAAGTTTGTTCTAGTTTTAAAATTAAAAGAAATGGATATACCACTGATCATGGGACTTGCTGTGAAAGAACGCACTTTGGAGGGGCTCTCACGGGCTACCCCTGCTTCACTGCTGCTCCCATGTGGCATAAGCACAGTCCCGGGACCCTGGGAGAGGCTATGGGATGGATGAAGCTATCTAGTCCATCTCCCAGATAGAAAGGTCCTTCAGTACGACGCAGCACTGGTCAAGTACGTAGACCGTTCACCAAGAATACCTGTGTATTTTTGTCCAGTGTGGCCTGCCATCCTGGGGGACCCTCCATGATCATATGATAGTTACTCAGAAGGACATCTTCCATTAGCAGCTGCATGCCCGCCAGCTCTCCATGAGCTACCTTGAGGTCATGGTCACTCAGCCTACAGAGGCATAGCTAAAAACAAAAAGGAACAAAACGAAACCAAAACATCCATTTTAAACACTTCTATGTATCCTTTACACGTGGTTTTGAGGGAGAAAATTAGGAGTAGTTGTGTTTACAAGCCCCATGCTCTCAACTATTAAAAAAAAAAAAAATCCATAAAAATCAGAGCAACATATCTAGCTCAAAGTCCCCCTTGAACATATCAGACTTTCGGCTCTGTGTGGAAGTCCAAGTTTCCTAAACCTTATGGTGGTGTCCGTATGTGGTGTATTATAGTGTGATACATGTATGCACAGGGAAAATCCTGGAAAAAAACCAAAATGAACTGTGACCGTCCCCTAGTGGGGGACTATGATTAATTTTTTTTTTAACCACTCTTACTATTTTACTTAAAAAAAAAAATCTTTTTACTTATGGAAAATTTTGAGCACGTACAAAAGCAAACAGAATAGTTCCCATAACCCGGCCCTAAGAACCACCAACCTATGGCCAGTCCTGTCCCATCTTCATCACTCCCCACCTCCATATTATTTTGAAGCAAATGTGTCATTGACTTTAATGTTGTTAATAATACTTTTAAAATATTTTCTATTTAAAAAAATGAAAACACAATAATACTTGCTTAAATAATCAGGGGGAAACGTATAATTGAAAGAGACTCTCCCTTTGAGTCCTGCTTAAAGAGTTCTCTTCCTACTACTGTAGGTTGGTCAGTAGTCACACGTCTCTGAACTGCCAGCCTGGGAGTTACTCTAAGAGGCCCAGAGAGTGACCATAAATGGATGACCACTCCCCAAGATCATTATTAGCCATGAGTATTTCAGCTGTTTCAAGTCTGATGCCAGCTGAAACCATGATTTTCTTCTGTCATAAGAAAACATGACTCACCTTGCAGCACTGGGTTTACAGTTTCATAACCAAACACCTTGCTTATCTCATAAATTATTCACCGCTGACTAGAGTATGAAGGATCAGACCTATGGACCCAATGACACCTGCTTTGCGGTCTGCATTCGGCTCTCTCTGTGACAAGTGGGAAGACCTATCCTACCTGCATCTTATATTCTAGGGTATCTGGGCTGCTAATTGTAACTGGAAACAGTCCTCCATCTTCCAGAAATGCTCTCCAAGGGAACAGCACAAATGCCTAAAAGAACTAAAAAATAAATATAATAATGCTGCATAATAATGTCCATAAGAAACAGACATTTGTATATGAACAAGATGTCTGTGTCTGCACACCAAAACACTGTGGGATGATTTCTCTATTATGTAGAAATAGTTCTTGATGGATAGTCCCCGATGATGCACAGGAGAGAGTAATAATCTTATTTTTTAAATTGATTTTTCAGAAAGTGACTAAACACAGAGGGTACTTAAGATTTCAGTGTAAATAGTCAACACCAGTATTTAGAAGTCCCAGAATAGTATAAAACCAATGGTACATATTTATAATCAAAAAAAGTAAACTTACTCAAATTTTTTCAATATTACAAACCTTAAATATTTGTCCTTTATCTCCATTGTGCTCCAGTTCTAGGCACCAACTCAAAACCAATGCCACAACGTTACACATGGGCCTCTGTCTCCTCCACATCACTGTCCAACAGCCAAGGCACCCCCTACTCCTTGGGGCATGACATGCAGCCCTGGATATAGTGGGCCTGTCCATCTGACCCCATTCTACACTTCCAGACTCGGTACTGGCTTCAGACAATTCCTAGAGCTGGAGTTGATTCAGGTAGCAGGGAGCCAGGACACCTGCATCCACCTAACCCCAGGCAACACTCAAAGGCAGCAGGAGCAGGCCCAATGGTCACGGTCCAACCCTGTCTTCGGGTCTAAATGAGGGTCAAGGCTTGGGCCAAGAGTCACTGTCTTGTAGCTAGGGAAGGTAGAAGTGTGAGACTTACATGGGGTTGATGCTGGCATTACTTGGCTTAGCTTTGTGACATAAAAACATTAAGTTGGAGGTTCTGGAGTCAAAAGATCTGGGCTTGTGTGGTGGTTTTAAAGATATGTCCACAGGGACTTCCCTGGCAGTCCAGTGGTTAAGACTCTGAGCTTCCACCGCAGGGAGCACAGGTTCGATCTCTGGTTGGGGAACTAAGTTCTCACTGTGAGGCCAAAAAAAAAAAAAAAGATATGTCCACAAATTCTTTTTTTTCTTTAAAGATTTTTTTGATGTGGACCATTTCTAAGTCTTTACTGAATTTGTTACAATATTGTTTCTGTTTTATGTTTTGTTTTTTTGGCCACGAGGCATGTGGGATCTTGGCTCCCTGACCAGGGATCGAATGCACACTCCCTGCATTGGAAGGCGAAGTCTTAATCAATGGACTGCCAGGGAAGTCCCAGTCCACAAATTCTTTGCTTCTCTTCCCATTAAGAGGTGCAGCACCTTGACCACAGCCTCATGAGAGATCCCGAACCAGAACTACCCAGCTAAGCTGCTCCCAGACTCCTGAGCCTCAGAAACTATATGAGATAATTAATGTTTATTGTGTCAATCTGCTAAATTTGGGGGTAATTTGCCCTGAAGCCATAGATAACTGATACAGTTTGTGACCTAGTGTTGCCATGACTATGCAGCAGTCTGATCTCTGGCCTTCTAGAACCTCAAACTCTTTAGTTGTAGCAGGTGGGTAATATAGTTAGTGCCTAGGAGCAATAATAGTTGCCAGGATTACATTCGATAACGCATGTTGTTACCGGGCTGTTCAAAACTCAGCTGCTGACCTAATTTATGTATCATAATTGCTATCATTATTATTTATTACACGGAAGAGATCAGGTGTTGGTTTTGCTACCAGCTGTGAGCAGATAAGCTCCCAATTAGCCTGCTGAGCGGTTTAGAGGGAGAGCCCCTGACTGGGAATAACAGCGGGCCATGGGGGCCTAGCCCACTCTACCATGTGAGTGAAGGGGAGCCTACCAAGGCTAAAGGGCATTCCAGCACAATGCATGTTTGATTGGTATAAAAATAGCTCTCAACACACCTGGAGGCTCTGTGGATCCAGCGGCTGTGGCAGGCTGAGCTGGGAAGCAAAGATGCTCTTCATGAGAGAGTTGCTCAGTGGCGGCAACCCATGCTACATGTCATCTGTGACAGACTGGTAGGCAGGAGCATTTCCAGCTGCCAAAAATGTTCTTCTACCAAAACAGGAAGGGAATCTCATTAACAGCAGTTACTCAAGTTTCTAAAGCTCAAAACTCTCTTCAAGGTTACTGGAGCAAGATAACATTTTGAGATAGCAACAGGTTTCTTCGTCAGCAACATCATCCCTCACTCCCTTTTCTTTACACACTGCCCTTCACTCTCACAATTCACAGCCCTCAAGGGAAAGGTAGCTATCCTCTAGACTAGGACGGTCTAACTGCAGAACTTTCTGCAGGGCGGAAATGTTCCATATTTGACTGTCCAATATGGTAGCCACTAGCCACATGTAGCTGTTGAGCCCTTGAAATGTGGCTACCATGACTGAGGAACTGAATTTTAAGTCTTATGTCACCAAAATCAATATTAATTTAAACTTTTAAATTAAAATAGCCACATGTGGCTACTGTACTGGACAGCTCAGCTGTAGCTCTAGAACAAAGACATCAGTTGCTGAATTTATTTTAAGACCAGTAGCTGAGACAGCAATTCTTGATAATGTAAAACCAAATTTTAAGTTAAATAGTAAGAGCCTGGGGTTTGAGAGAGAAAGCTTCTTGTTTTGTTTTGAACAAAACTTGGCTTTGCATATCAAAAACCAAAAATCCTGAAGACTAGAGCATGAAATCTATACCGTAAGTCACAGAGAAGGAAGTCTGCTTGATAAATTACAATCATTTTCTTGCCCCAAAGGAAATGAGTTTAGCGAGCAAGGAAAGACTGTCTCTAGAGCTTAGATCTTGTGGATGCCCAAGAAAAGATGATGAAACAGAATCAGTTGCGGGGGAATCCAAAAGGTCCCCAGGACAGAAGGGATCTTTTGCCTAAATCCTCCATGGGCTTTGCCAAGTCATGCATAAAGCAGATATCAAAAGGGAGATTAGCAATGACTGAGGGAGATGTTAGCACTGATGGAAATGAGGCAGCTTCCCAGAGATGAGCAGATAGTCAAGTGTTGTGGAAAGACCCGGGGAGTGCCTAAGACCCCACAAGGGGGTTCCAAGTGGGGTGCTGAGCAGCAGGCCAACCAGAAGAGATCTGGGATTGGACAGAGATGGGTGAGGTAGCCACTCCTCTTCAACTGCTGGGATGATTTATAAGCACCCCCAGGAATTTAGATCACCTCTGAGAAGGATAAAGGAGGAGAAGGGTGTGGCGTAAGGCCTAAGTTAAGGTCCGGTATTAGTGCTGCCTTGACATCTGGTAAAATTGGGAGGGCTTTGAGTGACCTAACTATAAGTTCCCCTGCCTACTCTGCTCCCACGGGTAAGGTCCCCTAGTCAAACAAACTTCCTTATCAAAGGGACCAAGTACAATCCCTGCTTATCCCCAAGTAGTGGTTTCAGTTCCCTGCCAGACCACAGAATTATTCAAATGAACCAATCACATCCTCCTATGGGAACCAGGAAGCACTATATCCTCTTGATACTACAAAGCCTGCCTCTCAAGCCCCTAGTTGCTCACTCTGGTCACAAGTACAAATCCTCCGTGGCGCTGCATGGCATGCAATGTTCTGCTCCCCTCCGCTGTGAGTATACGTGACGAGTAAACTGCTGTTGATCTCATCTGTCCAGTATTTAGTGTCATGTGTTTGGCCATCCCCATAACCTTGGGGCAGAATCCCTCCCTCACCAACAGGGTATAAGAGGAGGCAATTAAAACAAAGGTAAAAGGGGATAATCTTGAATTAATTGATTTTATATCTCAAACTGACCACTTTAAACTGTAAATGTGGCTGAATGACATGGAATTGAAAAGTTTAATCTTTTTGTCATCAGCAGAAGTAGGGGCTTATGAACTTAAGTTCAAAGACAGATAAAGGTAGCTCTATTATTTGCGTATCAAACCATTGTACTAGTGCAAAAATCATACCACCCTTTTCATGTTTTTGTGAGAATTAACAAAAGATAGTTGCATACAGTTATATACTGAGGCACTGAATAAAAACATTGACTTATCCTGATAGCTCAAGGATGGCACTTGGAGTTGCTCAATGGATATATAAACATTTTCTCCTGTTTCTCATATCATTCACATGCTTCCTCATGATTCTCAATAAGCCCTGCCAAGAGGCCCATGACTCATTCAACACCCATGTGACAGTGATGTATCAAGCATCTACTATGTACAGGGTACTGTGTCAGGAACTGTCTGAGATACAAAGATGGGTCCCCCATGGGTCTGACCTTCTCGCCCAGTAGGGCCCAGTGAGGCAGAGCTCATTATCCAGCCGCTTCTGACCTTCCTCTAAACTCCCAAGGCACTTTCTACATATATACCTCCCTTATAGGTTGTATATATCTACTTAAAACAACGGTACTGCAGACAAAAAAATGTTGCCTGCCATTCCACTAAACAAAGAATGTTGCCTGCCACCAAGTCATCAGCCGATACAGCTGCCCCCCAACGGTGCACCCTGAGGGGAATTCAGGATAGAAAAAAACAGGATACTGGCCCTAGATAGGTAAGATGCATATCTAAGAAATAATTTTAATGAGTCCACACTCTTGTATCTTCCCATACATAGAAAAGCACTAAAATCATTAACTTGTGATGTCTGTTTTTTGTGATTAGCAGTAGTCCTTTGATGTTCAGCCACATGGGTTTTTTGCTGTTTTTTCAGCAAAAACTCCTCTATATCCTGGCTCCTCCCTTACCTCTTCAGAGCAGATCCTCAGAGCTATCTGAGAGACTGTCTCCCGGGCTATAGTCCTCAGTAAGGTTCCCGAATAAAACATTTGCAACTTTTAGGCTGTGCATTTTTCTTTAGCCAACAGTACCAAAAAGCAGAGTATTCTAATGGAAACATTTATTTTCAGCCTAAATCAAGAGCACAGAAGCCCAATATCCCACAAACCTCTTCCTGGTTGACTCCTTCTATGTCATTCCTATGCTTTTCTCCCACCAATCCACAAAATTATTTTCTCTCTCTCAGCCTCTGGGTCCAGCTTTGTTCGCACCTTACTGTTGACTGTATTGCTTATATTTTAAAATTTCTTTTTTGTTTATTATGATGTTTTAACATCTTTAAAAAACTTTGCTGGCTGGGGAGAGACTGCCCTTCCCTGCATAGCCAATTCTTAGAGATAGCTAAGGGCCCAGCCTGCCTTTGATATGCAAACTAACCAATCTGAGCCATACCTCCTCTGACCCTTGCAACCCAGGAGGCAATATTTCTCTCCTTTAACCATCCCAGGGCTAGTTAACAGGCAACTAGAGACCTCTCCTACAGCCCAAAGCCCGCTGGAATTATTCAAAGTAGCCGATCTTAACCTGTTCTCCTGCCCTGCCTTGCCTTTCCAGGTCATGGCCTAAGCACTCTCCTTGCTCCCGACCTGTGGCCCTGTGTGACATGGCATTATGGATGTTTCTAGGAACTGAGTATAATAATTTTGTTTTCCTGAGTCTCTCCTGTGTCTCCTCTTGTGGCTGCACCAGACTGATTTTCACATGAGAGAACACAGAACATTGACTTGCTCTCTTATCTTGGTAAGTTTGTGCAGAACTTTTAACTACTTAGTGCCACAAACAACCACAATTCTTGGCAGAGTTTTAGAGCCCCAAACACGTACTAGGTCTATTAATTTATAGATGCCTGGAGACTATTAAAAAATATCAATAGAGTTCAGATGTAAATATGACTGCAACTCTAAGCTAGAGAACCATAGCACATGATACAGTCTCTAGAGAGACGAGAGTCAGATTCTAGGCACCACCATTGATCAAATCATTGGTTATCCTTTTCCTCACTTTCCTAATTCTTCAGTCTAGATCACTGTCCTTGATAGGTCCCATCTCTCCTTTATCAATAGTACTGCTTATTAGGGAGCTGTACCATGTAATGCTATGTATAGAAAGGGGTCTCAGAATGATACTTAACATTTTTAGCACTATATCCTCTTTTATTTCCTTCCTCTCCATGGACCCCATATTTTGAAAGATTTTTCTACCAAATTAAGCATTCTCCTGTTTTTAACTCAAAGCCACATAAACACCTAGCCTAAGCTCTGAGCTGTAGGAAGAGATGAAGAAACATGATATAAAGGAAAGAACAGGGCTCTGGAGTCAGAAAAACCCTGTGAATGTAAGGTCTGCTACAGCAAGCTTGTGACCCTGGGGCAAGTTATGCAACTTCTCTGACTCTCTATTTCCTCATCTGTAAAGATGGTGACATGATTGCTATCCCACGGAGTTGGCACATGGCGGGAACTCAACCACAGCAAGTTCCCTCTCCTCCTTATCTCATTTGTTCTTATGATTCCAGTTAAAAAAAGAAAGAAATGTGACATTTTCTTTACCTGCAAAACTTTTGGGCAAATGTGTCTTTTTCATTATGTCTTTAGAAATACTGAAAACAGCTCACTGTGACAACTCACTCAGCCCCTCAGTTGGTAAACCCTGGCCTGAGCCTTCTGCTGGGGTAGGTCTGATCAGTGCAGCTTGCCAGCAGCACTCAAGATACAGGGAAACTCATAGGAATGAAAGGTCAGCTTGTTGCTTGTGCCAGTGCTACACCTGCCAACTGCCAGCCCCTAATAAAGTTGGGTCTCCCCAGCAGTCCACTAAAATACAAGGATAGATGCATCACATTCTCCAAACTGTTTTGCCACAGGGCAGCTGCCTTACTGTCAATAAGCAGTCAAGGGTTTCCTAGAATACCAGTCATCTTGTGTGTGAGTTAGCCATAATGTGATCCCAGGCAAGCTGGCTGTAGCCACAGGGAGCAGGGAATTCATGGGACACATGCTAGGGTTTTTCCTGGATGCAAGGATATGAAAAAGAAAATGAAACCCAGAAAATGCCTGCAAAGTGGCCCGGAGGAGGCCAGGCAAAAGTTGTGGCTCTTCACTTCTCAGACGCTGGAGACCAGGAGCACATGGGGCCTTCTCTGTATCGCCCAGAAATCCCCAGATAACTCTGAAGCACACTTTAATATCTGTGTGTTCAGAGACACTTAAACTAGGTGAGCATAAAGATAAATTGAAAAATGAAGAGAAAACCAACACAAATTCGAGGACTAAGAAATTGGTGTTGCTTCTTGAGAGATTGCTTAATGTACTCTTAAATCAGGCTTATTGCAGAAAGTTAAGGTACCTTTGGTTTATTTCCTTAAATTCCTCCTTTTTACCGTAATCACTCTGAACATCAATAATACACTCAGATCAGTGGCACTTTGCATGCCATATGTTTTATTCTGTCCTATAGAATTCCTTTGAGGGACTTTCCCCCCCCCCCCTCCCACCCCCGGTTTCCCTCCATTCTGGAATTTCAAAAGAATTCAATCGTTTAAATCAGGGAGTGGCAAACTCTTTCTTAAAAGGTCAGATAGTAAATATTTTCAGCTTTGTGAATCATACAATCTCTGTTGCAACTATTCAACTCTATGGTTCTAGTGTGAAAGCAGTCAGAGATTATCCATAAATGAATAGGCCTGGCTGTGTTCCAAAAAAACCTTCATTTCTAGACACAGAAACTTGAATTCCACATAATTTTCATGTGTCACAAAATACTACTCTTGAGTTTTTCCCTCAACCATTTAAACACATAAAAACCATCCTTAGCCCACAGGCCTTACAAAATCAGGCAGGGGCCTATGGCAGTAGTTTGCTGATCCCTAACTTAAACAGATGAGATTGATTAGAACCAACGTACCACTGAAGCATTTACCTTTGGCGCAAATGATTAATTCACCTGAAATTAAAGATAAGCTCAATCCTCAGGCATTTCTTGCACTGGCTAATAAATAACTCTTATAGGTTGGTGGACATGCCCAGAGGTGAATGACAGGCCCTGGGCAATGTGATTCTGACGCCATCGGAGGACAGCACCAATTTCTATCAGGTCCTTGGCAGAGGACAGGTCGACAGGAGCAGAGTGAAACTTTTGTGCCTAGAAACATTAAACTTTCTTGCAATCTGAGCTGGTCTATGCCACAGAGAAGCAGAGGCCAGATATGAGGGGACTCTACGGGGCCACTGTCCTGTTGTCCTTGAGCTACATGCTTCTTCTCCTCCCCTGGTCTATGGAAGTATGCTGTTCTCATTCCAGGTAAGAGTTCCTTCTTTTCAAACTCTGGAGAAGTCTTCAGTTTACATAAGCAAAAAGTTCCCTGGGGTAAACAGTCATATTTACTCAGTTGGTGAGCTCTGGGAAGGGCGAGGGAACTTCTCCAAGCTTCCTGTCTCTTTTGGTTATCTAAGGACTTCTCCTTGCTTGCAGGTTCAGCACTAAGTAAAATCCTCAAATGGAAAGACATTTATCTTTCAGCTTCTCCTTTCCTCCTGCCTCTTGCCTTCTCTTCGGAGTCTCCCTTTCCATCAATCCTGCTGCTGTCTGGCATCCATCCTAGTTCTCAGGCTTTGGAGTCAAATGCACATAGGTTCTAATTCTGGTCTGCTACTTACTGGCTGTGTGATTCCAAACACAGACACACCCCAAAGACCTCTGAAGAAAAAAGGCTGGAGGAAATGCTATGAATGAAGGACTCCTGGTTCCTTCTGAGGTCCTCTGAAAAATATACTGAATATACTGAAACCAGTCATAGGACACAGTGCCCTCCATTCCTGCAGACTGAGTGCACCAGGGCAGAGAAAGCCCCACAAAGCAGTTCCTGGGGGAAGCAGAGTGGTTCCCCTGGGAGAACAGGAGCTGGAATCCAGGAAGAACTTCTGGGGTATAGTCCTATTTCTTCATCCTATGTAAATTCCTTGCAAATTTTAACTTGAGATTTCAGAGCCCAGAGGGCTAATGCATGGCCATCATGACAATTAGTCAAAGCCTTTATGTCCTACGTGCTTGACAAAGGTACAGCTCCCAAAGCTGTTTGTCAATCAAAAGAAAACAAATTAGCCTGATTTTTTTGTCCTGCTGAATTTGCATCCTAAATCCAGAATCCCATGATGCTCAGAGTAAGAAAAAGCAGAGCAGAAAGAGAAAATATGGTTCAGTACAAGCCCCACATTTCTATTCTCTATAGACACTCATGCTAATGGTGGGAAGTGATTATAATCCACAGATAAAAGTACTGCCCTCCAAGGTCCCCCTCATTGACTCACACTGGGAATTTATCAAATGAAGTTAATTAATTTTGACAATTTAAGAATAAGCAGAGACCCTCAGGCCTGACCTCTTCCCTTCCCATACACAGCTTATTATTTATACAGGAAACATTGTGACTCTTAATCCAAGCTAATTTTTTCATCAGTCATGATTAACCAAAAACCATTCTTTTTGAATGCAGAATATTTAATACTTACAAGGCCAGAGGTAAATTAACTTATTTATAAATTTAACTCAGGTGGTGAATTCCATTGGTTTCAGATGTGCAGTGAAAATTCTGTTTTTTTGAAAGGTAATTAAGGGCTGAAAAAATAAAACTCTTAGGAAGAATCATCTTCAGAAGTATAAAAAATGTGATTCCCAATAAAACAGCCTGTTATGCAAACTAACTATATTGAAATCACATTTAATAAAATCAAGAATATTATTATCCAACAAGAACACAGTTCACCTGGACAGCCTCTCCAGCCGAACGTGTTTGGTAGCGGCAGTGTTCTGGATCAGGTTGTGCCCCGACTATTTTAAGCTCATTATCTAATAGTGCCAAGAGTGGCCTCCCTCCATGATCACTCAGAAACACCTGCCCCGCAGAATTTATTAGACAGGATTAGCACTCCAGCCCTTACCGGATTAGGTACCTCACTACAGCGTCGAACTGCAGAAACATAACCTCCCTTCGAAGGAGGAGGACCTGGGACAGCAGAGTGGGGTCTTGGGGGCTCTGGAGGCTCTCAATCATTTTCTGCAGCTCTTGAAGCTCAGACCCTAGAAGATGGACGACATTTTACTCAGTGTGAAACACAGGCTACCCTAGCTACCCTGTGAACCATTTCACCTCCAAAGCTAACTTTTTACCTAAATTGACTTCTCTTTGTTTGTGAGTATACTAATTATATGTTTTGCAAGATCAGCAAAGCCTTATGTTCTAGAACCCAAGGTCTGATTTATCTTTCCTTCCTTCCTTCCTCCCTCAGGAATGTAATAACTTGCTTTGCTTTTCAGCAGAATAAGAACATACTGTTGAAAGAAAGTTTCAGTGTTTATAAGGCTACAGACTCTAAATAGATTGAAAAAGAGAAATTACAAGGAATGGGAAAGTATAGGCCTCAGTAAGTCTATTAGGGGCTTGAAATTACTATAAACCAGCACTCATTTCTCATAGCCATGCCATTCAAATCAGCCCTGTCACTGGCTCATCCTGTCAATGGCTCATAGATTAAAGAAGACTCAAGACCATCCAAGGCAAGCAAAAATATGTATACATATATGTATACATGTATACACACACATACATAGATCCTTCTAGGAGATTCTCATCATTTCAGGAGTAGATGTGGGAGATCCTAAATTGGCTTATTTCTTGGACCCTTACTGCAAAAGATTTATATGTGTTTTGGATGGAAATTTAAGTTAGAGGACTTTTGGGGCACTCAATACTGGTTTGAGGAACCTGGCCTGGGTCTAGATGTCTGTACTAGCATCTCTATTATTGGCTCAGGAAATGAGCTGCTTAGAATGGAAGAGCACAGCAAGAAAATGACAAGCCCTTAGGGAGCACTGATGGGGCGGTGAGTGGGCCCCATTTCCAGGGCTACCAGAATGTCAGCTGATCTGAAATGCTCATCAGCTCCCTGTGGGGACAGTGATAGTTTTCTACTTGAGAGGACATCCCTGCTATGGGAAGAGAAGGATTGTGGAAATTGATCACCGTCCCTGATTGTAGCCCATGGCAGAAGTGAGATGGGAGATCCACGAAGCACTTGCGGAGTTACTCTATGTCAACCTCTCATCCAGACTTGAGCAGCCTTGTACCCTATCTGGCCCGGTACTGGATCTCTTCCTACATTTCTGGCATGGAAGGCAGGGGAACTGAGGGAGCAGGGAGGCTGTCCATGAGAGCCTGATCAGGGCAGAGCCAGGTCTGAGAATGGTTGCTGATATGTACTTGCAATATATGCTCTTGGCTTTAGGAAAAGATGAGCGGTCCAGATTTCATATCCATTTGATGTTTTACACACCACAAAAAAATTGTTTTTTGGGTATTTTCCCAGCCACAAAAGAATTGGGGCCAATCATTAGAGTTTTTATGAATCCTCTATAAATCTGATGGTCATATTGGGCTGAAAAGAAACTTCCACCAGAAGAGGAGTCACAGAGCAAATTGTACAAGAACTTTAAGAATGTTGTACTGGATGGGAGGAGTGATGGTCAGTGAGCCTTATTTGTTCAAGGTCTAATGTGGCTGGTCTACAAGCAATACACTCTGTCAGGCTATGCAGCAACCAGGGGAAAAGGTTTATCATCTCCTGCAATGACAATGAAAAAAGAACATGAAGTTGTACATACCCTGTGATTAAAGCTCTGTAAAATGTATTTGGGCAAGGGCTAGAAGGAAGTAAGGATAAATAAAAATATTTCACTTGTTACAATGGTTGGATTATGGGTGATTTTTCTCTCTTCATTATTTCCATTACTGTTTATATAATGCTGTGTGTGCACTTTTATACAATCACTTCCCAGCAAAATTGTTCTGTGCTGACAGGTGGCATTATCATTAAAGTACAGATGTGGAGGAGGGCCTACCTTTTCTTTGTTACGCACTGATAACAGTCCTCATTTGGGCCTCCCTTTCTTGCGGGCTCACGCGGCTCAGCGGGAGCAGAGATGGCAGGCACAGGCAGGGCAGGCAGCCTGTCTGTGAAGATGGGGCAGATGGTTGCCGTGTGGTCGTGGGGGTGGTGGGAGGAGACCCTCTGCCGGGAAACAAATGAGCCTCTTCTTGTGCCTTTTCCCAGGAGGGTTCCGTTTGGGAAATCAGACAGAGCAGAATCACAGTGGCCCTGCCTCCATGTGAATACTCAAAGCCAGTACATTTTGTTCCTGAAACCCTGAGTTCAGTGTGTAGTGTCTGGGTTTAATTGGCCTCCTAATCCTGTACAAGAAACTCATAATGTAAACTCCTACATTCCGATTCCATCCTCTGCTTCACACTGACTCCAAAGGGAGTTGCTGGCTTTCAGGGAAGGAGAAAATTTGGCAGGGTCCACAGAACTAGCCCACAGTATCTAAGAGCTGCTTCCTCAGTCAAGTGGGAGGACCACAGCTGAAATTCGAAGTGTCTCTCTAAAAAATATTTTAAAGCACATAAGTCTTCAAAAGTCGCTTTAACTCCAAACAGCTCTGAAATGGCTAAAAGGAGTTGGGTGGGTCTATGAACAGACCCGTCTCCTCTTTTCACCTTAGTTCTCCTTGCCTCCTCTGGGAAGCAGGCCAGGAACTGAGCAGCCTAGTCTTTTAAAAAAGATGATTATCTTAGAATGGAATTTTTTTTAGTTCAGTTTGCTCTTTATCTATTTTCAGCAAAGCAGAGTATGTAAAACTTTGCACATTCTCCCTGGAGCACAAATGTTTTTACTGGCAACATGACAAGGTGTGTGTCTCTAGTTGTACACCTTGGAAAGCCTGGGCCCCAATTATTTCAATGGTTTCCGGTTCATAAGCATATAAATAGTAAAAAACCAATTTCCTTCATCCTCAATTCTAGGTCCTCAACAATCTGGCCTCATTTACCACTATCCCTCAGTGTTGCACTGGTGGGTTCATCATTCTCTCTGGACTGGCCACGTGTAGTCCTGCCTGTTATCTTTGCCAGTATCCTTTTCTTGTCCCCCTTTAGGACAAGCCCTCCTATTTTTCTCCATTGATTCAAGTGAGGGCAAGTTCCCCCCAGACCACGCTCCCTGTGGGCTCTTCCCTCCCAGCTGCTACAGAACTTCCTATGCAGTGACTTCTTTTGGAAACATGGCTCTGGCTCTACCTTGGCTTCCAGCTCATCTTCTCGAGGGCAGGGATGGCATTCTTCCTGGCCCATCCTCCTTTCTCCTGTCCCTCATCTACAGTCCAGCCCCAAACCCTCCCAACATCCAGCTCCACTGGAGAGCATCTTAGTTTATTTTCTGAGTTAACCCCTTACGACAGTCCCCAGATTAGCAAAAGGAAAGGAGCTAAGAGTGCTTTGGAACTTCTATAATCTCTTGATGCTTATATTGAAGACTTGCTAGTAGGCCTGCAACAATTCTGTGCTTTCTGCTAAGGTAGCACCAACCCCTTCCCTTCTTCAGGCTGCCTCTCCTCAGATATAGGCATCAATCTTCCTCCTGGAACAAGTCAGAATCTCCCACAAACAATTCCTTGATGCACTGCCCAGAGAGGAATAGATTCAGATTACATCATATTTGTTTTAAGACCACTAAGTTTAGATAGGCATGTTACCTCATTTCTTTGGCTCTTCTCACACTTTAAAATCCTTGTCTACTATGTTATAATATACTGCTATTAATTGATTAATATTTACATGACTAATGACATAATTAGGATGGGAGTCAAGTTATTAAAATAGTAAGACCAGTTTCACTGCTTCTGATAAACCCAGCTTACTAAGCATTTCAGTGTCTTTAATTTACCTCATGCATTTATCTGAGAACTTGTGCTGAGTTAGAGTTCACGGATTAGCACTAGGCAGATAAAACAAAAGCCTCAACTGTTCTTATTAACAGGACTACTGGGTCATTGTTAGCTAACTGAGGGCTGTCTGCAAGCTTCTTGACAGTGAATGCTTGGCCTTGAACTTGCCACATTAGTTCACGAAGCCCAGGAGGGGAAAGGGAATGAAAGCAAAGCTAATATTTAATGGGGACTTGTACATCCTTCTAGAATTTTTACAGATTTCAATCCACAGAACATCTCTCTGAGACAGGTGTTGTCACCCCTGTTTTACAGATGACAAACAGAGAGCCAGGGAGTAAAGTGCCCAGCTTTTAGTAAACCAAGTGACAGAGGCAGGGTAAAAACCCAGGCCCCCCAAATTCTGACTTGGCGTACTTCATGGTTTAACCTGTAAATGTGGAATCAATCTGTTTGGAGGCAATATATAATGGGACTTTCCCTTTGCCCTTCTGTCATTTATGAGGAAATATTTTAGTCCTGTCTTTCCAGGTATTAAGAGCTTCATAGTAATTAACTAGATGGGGGAAATCCTTTCACAATGTATATGTATATCAAATATAAAGTTGTTCACTTCAAATATATTACAATTTTATTCTTCAATTAGGCCTCAATAAAGCGGAAAAAAAAAAGAGCTTCATGGAATTTCAACTGAATATTGAAGGCAATTTTAATCACCTTTAATCACTTACCAATACCCTTAGTTCCTCCCCAGTCGCCTCTCAGAGGGTTAGGACTTAGAGGAAATTCAAAACATGCTGGACAATTTCCCAGTTTAGCCAAACTGAAGAGGTAGCCCACAATGTCATGGAGAGGGGCTATCAGCTGTAGAGTTAGCTTTAAGGCTCTAAAAGCTACCTGTGGGTAAAATCAATACAAGGAAATAATTTTCAAGAAGCTTCTAAAGGGATATAAAAATATATGAGCATTGATTAGGAATAATATATTTAAACAAGAATATTTAGATAAACATTTTCACAGTATAATACAGGATAATAGTTACAGGATAATATCTGAAAAAAAGAACAACAAGCCTTTTCATGAACTCAGGTTATATATGTCTTTGGACAAGGTAACTCCGGCCGGGGAATTAAAGCAAAGTGTTTCTCTTTGTTTAAAGCCATTGGAGGCCAAAAACACATCAAAATATGTTTGTATGACTAACTATCAATGAATTACAAGGGTCACAAATAAATTCCTAGCAGGGATTCATATTCAGACAACATTGCCCTGAGGGAATACCTGTAAGCAAAACATAACTACTTATCAACATAGTTTAAACACATGACTGAAAAACAAACAATGGATCATAAATATCAACATTCAGTGAAGGAAAAGAGAAAAATTATGATTTAACTGCAGAAGGTAGTAGTTTTATATATTTTTAAAAACCCTAAAAATTCTTCAGTGAATGAATGAAATAAAGGGTAGTTCTATTTCTAACTTTTTGAGGAATCTCCATACTGTTTTCCATAGTGGCTGCACCAATTGACATTCCTACCAAAGGTGTACAAGTGTCCCCTTTTCTCCACACCCTCACCAAGACTTGTTTTCTCTTGTCTTTTTTTATAATAGCCATCCTAACAGGTGTGAGGTGATATCTCATCATGGTTTTGATTTGCATTTCCCCGATGATTAGTGATATTGAGCACCTTTTCATTTATGTGTTGGTCATTGGTATATCTCCTTTGGAAAAGTGTCTGTTCAGGTCCTTTGACCATTTTAAAATCGGATTATTGGTTTAAAAATTGTTTTTCTTGTTTTGTTTTTGCTTTTGCTATTGAGTTATATGAGTTCCTTACATATTTTAGGTATTATCCCCTTATCAGATATATAGTTTGCAAATATTTTCTCCCATTATGTAGGTTGCCTTCTCCTTTTGTTGATTTTTTCTTTACTAGCAGAGACCTTTTAGTTTGATGTTATCCCACTTGTTTATTTTTGCTTTTGTTGCCTGTGCTTTTGTTGTTGTATCCAAAAAATCATTGTCAAGACTGGTGTCAAAGAGCTTTTTCCCTGTTTTCCTCTCTGATTTTACGGTTTCCAGTCTTACAGTTAAGTATTTAATCCACCTGAAGTTAATTTTTGTGATTGGTGTAAAATAGGGATTCAGTTTCATTCTGTTGCATGTAAAATTACCATATGATCCAGCAATCCCACTTCTGGGTATATATCCAAAGGAAATAAAATCGGCATATCAAGGAGATTATTCATACTTCCATGTAGCATCACTCACAATAGCCAAGATATGGAAACAACCTAAGTGTCCAGTGGATGGATAAATGGATAAAGAAAACGTCACACACACATGCATGCAAACACACAGGAATATTACTTAGACATAAAAAAGAAGAAAACCTTGCCATTTACAACAACATGGGTAAACTTGGATGACATTATGCTAAGTGAAATAAGCCAGACAGAGAAAGACATACACTGTATGATCTCATTCATATGTGGAATCTAATGAAAATGAAAAGGTCAAACTTATAGAAAGGTGGTTGCCAGGGGATAGGGGAGATGGGCTGATGTTGGTCAAAAGGTACAACTTTATTTATAAGATAAATAAGTTCTGAGGATCTAATGTACAGCATGGTGACTATAGTTAATAACACTGTATTTTATACTTGAAATTTGTTAAGAGAGTTAGACAAGCATTCTCACCTCCAAAAAAAAGGTAACTATGTGAGGTGATGAATGTATTAATTAGCTTAACTGTGGTAATCATTTCACAATGTATATGTATATCAAATCATCATTCTGTACACTTTAAATATATGCAATTTTATTTGTTAATTACACCTCAATAAACCTGGGGGGAAAAAAGAAAGGGTAAGAAACCTAAATTGCTAAATAGGTTTTCACTTACAAAGAAAAATCAGAATGTTCCCAAATTGCCATTTTCAACATTGCATTTTATTTAACTAATACTTGAATGCTTTGTGTATTTCTATAACTACTCTTTTTTAATGGTCACCCTCTGTCAGTAAATGAGGTACTTAGAGGAACCCCTCCAAAAACAGGAACCAGCTAATGACTGTGATTAAGTGCAATCTCAACCTCTCCTTAGTTTCAGCGCATCAGGGTGGGGTTTTCTTGGCGTTGTGGAGGAAATTAAGGATTAATAAGGAATGTCGGAGCCTCCAATTAGTGTTCAGTAATGACCATGGAGAAACAGAACTATGAAATAATGAGGCACAAGGGAAAATATAATAAAGCAGGCAAAAACATGAGGAGCTGTGAGATTTCAGTTATGAGGTGTTCCTGAAAAAAACACAAGAGATATTCTCTGAAATTGATATGTTTAACTGTGGGACATAAAAACAGCCAATTTCCATTCTGGCACCCATAAAAAAATACAAACATTTTCAGGCAGAGTTTTGAACATAATCAGCACTTCAGAAGGATGGGGTATGAACCATAAATTGAGGAAGACTTTCCCGTCAGCAGGCAGCAAACATCGCGGCCGGGGCTGAAACCTCCTGTGGCGTGAGAAGAAAACTCCGGGAGCACAGCATTTCTCTTTCTGAAAGGGGCGTCTGGTGTGAGATTATACCACCACCCTCCAGCCACAGCCCCAGAGCCCACGTTGTGGTGACACACACACCCAGCATCTAAGCCCAAGGGCAGCAGTCCTCCTTTTTCAGGCTGCTCACAAGTGGCCACAGTTATAAATAACTCAACAGGAGAAGAGCAGCTGGGCTGGTTTTAGCTTCAGCTGTATTGGGAGGAAGGAGTGGGCACAGGGGGGAGGGAAAGGTGTGATAAGAAAGGAAGCGGAGGGCATAAATTAAGTGCCAGCACCATACCTGGGGTGACATTTTCTCACTTAATTCTTACGACAACCTTGGGATGTTCCTATGTCGTTCCTGTTTCACAGGTGAGAAAACTGAGGCCTTACCAGGTTACGTAGATCTTTCCTATCCAGCTCCTAGGAGATGAAGTTGAGATTTAAGCGCAGGTCTGTCTAGTTCTAGAATCCAGGCTCTGGAGACCAGCCTCTATTTTCCTTCCCTCCCCACCACGTTTCCTGCCAGGTTCTCTAGACTCTGGTCCTCTTTTCCTTCTTTCTCCTTTCTTCCTCCTCCAAATACTTTATCATTTCTTAGGCAGCAGTATTGCTATCTCTTCGTTACTCGTTTACGTACAAATACATAATTCATGTATGTCTGGTGTAAGGATTCGCACAAGCTCAGGTACCCACTACCTGGTCTGGGAAACAGAATGTCTCCAGCTCCTCTGAAGCCCTTCCACAGCTCCAGAGTCCCAACTTGCTCCACCTTGGCTGGCAGTGCCTCAGGGCACCTCAGTCAAAAAAGGCAAGAACTGAACTCCTCACCCCCATCCGCACCCTGATCCCGGGCTTCCTCCTGTGTTAAAAGAAACACAACCCCCAAGTCCTCAAAACCAGAAACCAGGAAGTCATTTTTACATGCTTCCTTCTTTATCTCTCAGGTCCTATTGATCCCATTGCTCTCTTGTACCAGTTTCCATTACCACTCCATTGTCTATAGCAAGGGCTCTCAACGGGAGGGTCTCACCTTCTAGGGAGCCTTTTGGAAATCATAGGGGCATTTTTTGACTGTCATTATTTCTGGGTCCTTAGGAGAGACTCAGATGACCCTTTCCATTTCTTAAAGTAAAATGTAATTCATTTTAACTGAGGGCTGAATGTTTTTGATATCAAACATTCTGAATATGAAACTTTTAAAATTACTAAAACTCTACTTGGAGTAGTCTCAAGTCTCAGGGTTTTAATCAGGTAATTTGAAGCTCAGGAACAAAGTATGGTGGTGTTAGTTTGGAGAACTTCTCTTATTTCAGCAACCACAAAGTCAGACTATCCTGTCCTGGAGTAGGTCAAAACCAGCTTAAGCTCGTCTTATCTCTATTATTTGTTTGAAGGTGCCCCAAGGAAACACTGACTATCAACAATAAAAAGTCATAAGGTCCATGTCTGAGCACACAGGTCTGTGGGCCATGGGGCTGGCAGCAGTGTGGCTGAACTCAGTCTTGGCCTCTGAGAAGCACATGTGTTCCTGGAGCCACAGGGCCCTCTACCAAATGTTATCCTTTCCTTCTCATCCGTTATTTCCTGCCATTTCTACCCCTGCCTGCAGCAGGTAGCCCTCTACTGAAGGGGGACAGAGAGGGCAGCAGAAAGCTTTAGGTGCTCAGTGCAGGAGCAAAGCCTGGTTCTCAGCCCTGCAAGGAGGATTCTTCCCCACTTGTGATGGCCCATCAACTCAGTGGCCTGACAATTCCTTGACCTGCTCAACATCACCCCCTTCACCTCCATTCTCCTTCACCGCCCACTCCAGGGCCACACTCCAGACCTTATCATCACCTGGAACCATATCACCTCTAAAGACTTAAACTCAAATATCCTACTTCCCAGCTCAACCTTTTATTCTTCCAGTTTTCTCACTCATTCACTCCCACTAAACCTCCTTCATCCCCACAAAATATGCTCCTTGATGTCATCCAGCCCTCTGGCCTCCCCTTCCATCTGTCAGTTCCATTCTGACCCCCACGACTCCCTTCCCTACCCACACTGGGTCTCACAGCCAAGCACATGAACTACTCTCCCACCAGCACCTTCAGTTCTCTGCTTTTTTGTACTCATGACCCACTTATCTAGCAAAACCCCAGCTCTGGATCCCTCTAGCTAGTCTGCTTTCTGCTTCTAGTTGCATGCTGCTGAGCACAGCTAAAGGAAATCACACCGCTAATTGCATTGATGCAACAACAAATAAATGGTTTCCAGCCTGAGATATGTCATGCCAGGGAAAATTGGTTTTCTTTCCTTTGATCAGCTCTCATGTCCATTTCCTTTTTTCATCAGCTCCAAGTCTTCCTTAAGCCTCATACCAAATTCCTAGCAGCAGAGGATGACATGGTCTGTTATTTCATAATTGAATTAAATAAAGGGGCTGGAACTGCCCCCACTTCCTGTGGGCTCACTCTCCCCTCCCCATCCTCCCTTTCAAACCAAGGTCAAAGGCACAGGCACACACACACAGGATATGAAGTGAAGACAATCTCTGCCCTCAAGGATCTTACATTCCAGAGGCAGCTAGACCTGAGAGCATGATGCTATGATAGAAGCATGGAGGAATGGAAGTATGTGAAAGTGGAAAACATCCAGAATAAGAAGCGTCTGAGACTTGTTGGGAGACCAAGGGAAGAAATTCACAACAGGGGCTTCTGAGCTGTGATTCATGATCTCCCCCTCCATATCTCTCCTCTTAATGGCATTACCATTCTTTTTTTCCTCCATTATAAAATGTGATAAAACATACATAACATAAAATTTACCATTTTAACTGTTTTTAAGTGCACATTTCAGTGGCATGAAGTACATCAACACTGTTGTGCAACCATCACCACCATTTATGTCCCGAAAAATTTTTTTTCCATATTCCAAAACCGAAACTCTGTATCCATTAAACAATAGCAACACTGCCATCTTTTTATTCACCCAAGCCAGAGACTCTGGGTGACATCCTAGATTCCTCTTCCTTCTCCTCACTCAGTTCTGCATTAAATCTAGCACCTGGCCTAGCTGATTTCACTTCCTAAACATCTCCTGTCTGTACAGTTTTAGTAGGTCCCTAAATGGTCACTGACAATCATCTTGCCCCCTTCTCCCTGTTTGTTGAAGGACAAATGGCAGACTTCTGGATCTTGCCCTTCGTGCTGTACATTCTGCTTCCCTAACTCATCCTCACATACCCTGGACAGGAGCCACTGGGAGGTCCACATGCTGTCTCATATCTCTGTGCCATTACACATGCGGGTCTCCCAGCTTGCACTGAATTTCTTTTCCTTGTGCACCTGAAACACTAGTCATCCTTCAAGACCCAGGTTAAGTGTCCCCTCTTCCCTGAAGCCCACCTAGCTCCTCATCCCCACCTCCCTGATCCTTCAGATAATACTGAATATTTCCTGGTGAGTGCTTTCATTATACTTTTATTCTTTATCACAACGTACTGTAATTGCCTATTTCCCCTTGCCTAAAGGGAAAGAACCATGTCTAATTCATTGCTATACAGTGCTTGGCACCAAGGCTACCATGTACTGTTGTTCAGATTGTGCCCTGAGGCAACCAGCAGTGGCTGAGATCCAGCCTACACTTTACTTGCCAAGCTCTGCACCCTGGCATGGGGCTACCCCTGCCCGGGGGAAACCGTGCTTTCTTCTAATCCTCATAAAGCAGCAGTGTGGCATAGTGGTGGATCTGGCTGTCACACAGTAAGGGCTTGTATGTTAGTGTCCTCTCTTTCTGTCCCTTCTTCGCTCCTCTATCAGCCAGCGCCATGGCTCCTGGGAGTGTGGCCAAGTGTCATCCCAGTCTCCAGACTCCAGTCTCCTCTAGAGCCATGAAGGACATAGAGCCCTCAAGGGGCATCATTCTTTGGAGGAGAGCTTCCCTTGGCTCCTCTTCTATTTAGGTTCTGGTTTAGGGGCAGGGTGTCTCTGCTAAAACTAAACAGTATGTTACAGCCTTTAAGGATTAAGTAGCATCTTAGAATTTTAAACCTACAGAATTTATGGGGCTCTTCTCGTCAAGGGGATGGCAAACACAAGCAGGGAGGCCTCCTTTCTCCCTTTCCTTGACAATGGTATGACACTGCCAATCAATCACAACAATCTCACAAGCTTGGAATGTCTTAGAGTGCTCAGCAGGACACTAATACAGCAGGACACAGAATTGACATTTAAAATAAAACATTTCTTATCCTTGATCTAACACAACTCCTTATTTTAGGAATAAGGTGAGGACCTCTGTTCTCCATGACCCTCATTCCTCAACTCTGTCCCTTTATCTCTAGTTAATCTTGACCTGGGATGATTCCCATCGATCATTTCATGAACATTCTTAGATGGCTCCCTTCCCAGCAAGTCGTTCCTGAGCAGTCCTATTCCTTGGAATAAAGCTCTAGACAATTTAGCACTAAGAAACTTAGCATGTTTAACTTCAGAGAGCTGCTTCAATCTCCTCACTTATTTGATGGAAAGTTGAAATCCAGAGATTGAAGAAAAGTGATTTGCCCAAGACCTCAGAACAACTTATGACTGAGCCGGGTAAAGTCCAACATTCTAATTCTCGGGCATGGCTCTCTCTACTATACCTTCTTGTGGCTGAGGTTCATTTCTTATTAATACTCAATGCATGGAATCATAGACTTTGGAGTTAGGGTTAGGGTTAGCGTTAGAATTATATACAGTACCTTTTCCAAACTTCCACAGAAGACAGAACTTCCTTTCTCCATGCTCCATTTCATGTGAGTGTATTAAAAGGGACATGTTAAAATCTAGAGATTTTAGGAAGCAGGAGATGGGGGTAGTGGAGAATTGCTGAATCTGTATCAGTTGCTGTTCATCCACTGCCTGACTATATGACTTGGGCTCTGGGTGGGCACTCCCTTTGCTCACACTTTCCTAGACCAAAGCCCTGTCCTGAAATGATCACACATTAACTGACCAGATGATTTAGGGCTCTAGCCTCTCCCCCTTAAATGACTGTTTCCCTTAATCTTTAGGTAACACACATCATCTACAAAAAAAAAAAAAAAAAACAACAACAAAAAAACGAACAAAAAAAACCAATAACGGAAAAGAGCAAAACCTGCAAGTTGGAGAGATTTTTTTTTTCCCTCTCTACATCTTGACCTCCTTATTTGGTGGCTGCAAATAAAACAGATCAGAAACCAAAATAGACTTCCGTAATCCATTTATATGGATAAGAAGGCAGTGAACTCACGGTTAGAGTTCTGTAAACTATTTTAAAAATTTGATCCAAATGTAGGTTGGGTTTACAAATGGTTGACATGGCTATTGGGTGGATGAGAAAATGGAACTAAGAAGTCTTAGAGGATTATCCTGTGATGTTTTTATATGAAAGAAAGATGCACTTCGGTCTCACTGGGCAATAGATGTCCAGTCAAACTTTCAGCAAAATTATCCGTCTCCTGAGGTATTTTTTGCCCTGCTTCTCTCTCTAATGCATTCTTCCATTAGGTAAATCCTGAATTCTACCCAAGTGAATGTACTGGCTGGGCTCATGAGACAAAACACTGGTAATCCACAAACTGGTCACCTTATAAGTATCAAGGTCAGACTGGCCACTATTTTGATAGCCAGCTATCAGTCAGCCAAAGGCAGAGACTCAACTTCTTTGATTCTCTAGCATTCTCTAGTCTGTTCTATCATCACCTTTTCCTTGGTGAACTCCAACTTACCTGTCACCTCTTCTTTGACTTTCTCCCTGAGGCCCTGGGCTAGAGTTTAACACTTCCTCTTTTGTGTCCTCACAGGACTTTCACATAACTCTAACATGTTATCTTTGAAATCTTTGAAGTGACTTGTTTGTAGAGATTTCCTCCACTAGACTGAATTTATTGCCAGAGTCAAAATGACTTATTCACCTTTGTAACTCCAGTATACATAACAAAGTGCTTGGTACTAAGTAAGCACTGAACAAATAATGGTTGAATAATCCATGAATGATAAGTGAGTGAAAGAGTGGTCTGATACAAATGGTCTTTCAATTCCCTTCCATCTTTCTGTTCTGTGATCATATTTATTATTGCTCTTACTCAGAACTAAACTCTGTGCCACGCCAAAAGGGAAAGAGTAAGGAGGGAAGGCAGCTCACCCTATAGGGTGTTTTTGCTCCCTCTTGGAGGCTGTGTAACTGTGTAATACCCCCTTCTTTTCCTCAAAGGAAATTTGATTACTTACAACACAGGTATGCCAACTCCTCCATCCAAGTGAATGAACTCTAGGTAGGCTGAATTACGAACATCTGGAAAACTGGATAAGGCATGATAAGGTGGTATGGAAGCAGCTCCACTCTTATCACTTAATATCATTCTACATATATATATTTTTCTGTATCAGTGAAGTGCGGAAGGACACTGATTTATCCAAAGCACTGGAGTATCACTGTTTTGTTTTGTTTTGTTTTTTCCTGAATATTTCTTCTACTCCACTGAGTAAAATATTTGAAGCCAGAACAGTTCCAGATTAAGTTTACTTATTTGTTTGCTTATTTTAGATGCTGGCTTATGTAAAAGGGTGTGACTGATGAAAATCTCTGGGTACTCCAGGGGTAAATGAAACTTCATAGATTGAAAAAGCAGTCAAACAGCCCATAAACAAAGAACTCTTTTTGCGTTCAAATACAAAGATATGCTTATTCTTGGAGTGTTAGCTCTTTCTTTTCCCCTTCTGGACCAGAAGATCAAGGTTAAATACGTTAAAGGGAGCAAGATTTCCATACCAAACTTAACAAACCTCTCCCCTAGGAGAAGTGGGATGGGGAGGGGGAATAACAAGCTCTAAAGAAAATTCTGCACCTGGGGTCAGTCTTGAGGCTCTCCTTGGAGTCCCTCGACCCCTTCTTTTCTTGTGGTTGTCCCACCACGAAAAAGGTATCTCTGATGGTAGGGAAATCGTCCAGCAGGGCTCTCAGGCTGTTGCAGTATGCCATGATCTGCTCCCGAAGAGCATAGTGAGACATGTGGCGGTTGAATCTAAAAAGTCAGAAGAAGAGATGATGTGCAGAGGTGAATCCAAGTTGTTCCATCTCTCACGGAAGTTCCAGGATATAAGTCCCTGGAGACTTTTCAAAGAGAATAGAGGACCTCTGTCAAGAAGAAACTTCTGTCTTGGTCAGGTTGCTATTGTCTGAAGGCAGAGGCATGGATCTCTTCCAAGTGCCTCTTAGCTGTCACTTCTGATACTGCTTCCTGTGTGTGTCAGAAGACAGTTTAATTTGCTTTTATCCAGTAGGACTGTGGCTTATTTAAACACAAACCAGCTGATTAATTGTATGGATTTCTGTATAATACTGTTGTTTATTGAGTTTAGAGTCATAAATCAGCCTGTGTAGTTCATATATACTATACTTACTTCTGGCAATATTCAACTATAATGTCTCTCTTGACTTTCCCAATTTCATCCTGTGATAAAAGAGAATGACAGTTTTCCTATTAGACAGTTGGCTATAAGAATTCCCCAAGCTAATACATCTGTACAAACTTATAGCTAAGTTAAAGGAGGAGAAAGCCACAAGCTGAGATATTCTTTCTGAAGGTCAACCTATTGGGAGATATTCCTCTGTGGGTCTTTCCTACTCCAGCACATCTTATGAGTATGCCAAGAATACAAGGCCCTTACCACTCTTTACCTGAACCACTTCTCAGGATTATGTTTGCAGAGAGCAGTCTGAAGGGATGAGGTAACATCTCTCTCTAGAAAAAAGAGCAGGTTTGATATAAAAGAGATGGATTCCCAAGCTCAATGTTACTCAACTGTGACACAAAACTGCGTGTACCTAGGCTCCTCCATGTTGCCCCTGTGGGACTTGGGAGGCAAAAGGAAATGACACAAACATGAGGCTCATGAGGCTGGCTCTGCTGTGAGTAACAAAGTTCTTTGTCTCTGACCTAGGAGTCTTGTGTCCTCTGCCAGCATCCTCAGAACAGTAACAGGCTAACTTATTAGCTTATAAGTAGGCTAAAATCCCAGACCTTGACAAAACTGACAATTATATTGTCTGAACCCTTTCTAATCTGATAGGCATTGGATATTCCTAAAGGGCAGTTAATGAGCTAATATATTTTTCACTTGGTCAATATTTTTTGAATATTTTAGTTAAAATAGTAATTTACTTATCAAAGTAATTTACTTAATTACTTATCAAAAGGAGTCCTTTGCCCCCATTACTCCTCAGCAGTAATCTAGAAGGTCTAGCCTCCATCATATCCAATTTGTAGAACTTGATTAGGTAAATTGAAGTCCTTCCTTTTCAGTCACAGGTATGGACAAAGCCTAGAGATTGTAAACCTTGTCATTTCGTTCCCAAATAACTATGTATTAGCCTAAGGACTTCTTCACCAAAAAATTAATGAATAATGAAATAATATCCATAAAATTAAGCAACACTTTTAATTGACAAAGGTTTGAATTTCATAATACTTCTCAAAAGATTAGGTTAGTATAAAACTGTTTAATAGAAACATGGTGGTAGTGTCTGAAAAACCAAGATAACAGGTGAATTTGATGGCAAGAGCCCTTGCACACCTTGTCTAAACCCTCTAAGCACCTGTGGGTCACTCAGGAGTTGTCAAATGTTCCAGAGCAGGTGCTGAAACTAGTTCTGCTTAGAAAGCGACAAAACAAAATGTGCCCTTGGAAAAATGCACATATTTTAAAAACTAGACTGCAATTAGCTTGAATTCCTTCCTTTCTATTTCTTATTGAACTCTCTTTTTCATTTCTTTATATTTTCAATGGTTCTATCCAAATAGGTTGAAAGCAACAGGTTCCAAGTTAAGAATTTTTATTTGCTCAAATGTAAAAGATGATGCGATCTTTAGGGAGCCCTTCTTACTACACTCACGAGGTTCTTCATTCTGTCAGCCCTGGCTTGTTTCCTGAGGAGGAAGGCATTCAGCATCATGTCCCGCAGCCCCACCTTTTCTAGTTGAATAGACACGAAAGCTTCCAGAGCCCTGACAAGTGAACAGAGACATGTGAGCCCAAGGCAGGAGGTAAATGGACATATAACAATAAGACTGGTGGACAGGAACACCTGGGGCTGCATACTGGGCACTGCAGCAGGAGATCAGGTGGCTCTGTTTCTGTGGTTCTTACCTGCTCCAAGTGTTTCTCTTATATTCACTGGGGATGCTGAGATGTCACCATCCTTGTTGGGGACCCCCATGTGCCTGAAGCATGCATCGTCAGTCCCTCCTCACTCCCAAACTTCATAGTCTGGCCCAGTGTTTGTACTCCCAAGGTCCCTTTGTGCCCTCCTGGTCTGAACTGTAGGAGTACCTGGACTGAAGTGGCCTCCTAAGGGTCCTCTTGACTAGACACATTGGTCTTAAATCTCCCATCCACACATTGGGAATGTGAATTTAGAGCACTCAAACTCTGGCCATGTGTCAGATTAATGACATCTTGAGGAGTAGAGTAGCTTTGCTTGTTATTTTTATTTTCATTCTAAATTTGCCAGAATTAGACTAGAGTCTCATTGGTATGCCTCAATAAAATATTCAGAGTATTCATAATTATTACAGAATACAAATCTCATATTCTGTAATACAAATTATTACAGAATACGAGATCAAGATATAATAGGGAGGGGCTTCCCTGGTGGCGCAGTGGTTGAGAGTCAGCCTGCCAGTGCAAGGGACACGGGTTCGAGCCCTGGTCTGGGAAGATCCCACATGTCGCGGAGCAACTAGGCCCGTGAGCCACAATTACTGAGCCTGCGCATCTGGAGCTTGTGCTCTGCAACGGGAGAGCAGGTGATAGTGAGAGGCCGGTGCACTGCGATGAAGAGTGGCCCCCACTTGCCGTAACTAGAGAAAGCCCTCGCACAGAAACGAAGACCCAACACAGCTATAAATAAATAAATAAATAAATAAATGGATCATCACGTTAAAAAAAAAAAAAGATATAATAGGGAAACCCTGGTTTATAGATATATGTCTGTAGAGGCCGTGCCTCTCTAACAATGTACCATTCTATTATTCTAAGCAATGGAAAAACCCTTGTTAGAATAGTGAGGGTAGTTCTGTGCTTTTCTGTTTAAGATAGATGTGGAAAATTTGGACATGCTCATATTCTTCTTCCTTATGTTCTACCCTCGTTGGAATTTGAAAAATATAGAGAGAGGGAAGAAGGAGGGGAAGAAGGGAAGAGAAAGAGAAAGGAGAAGAGGGAGAAGAGAAAAGAGTTTGAAATTAGGAACTGTAGACTCTCCTTCATAGACTGGAGCATATTAGAAGGAGCTGGGCCTTCTCGGTGTTTTATAACGTTTGCAGACAAGGTCTAAAAAATTTAACACATGCTGGTGACTCTGGGAGTTTAGGCATCCTTCAATCCCATAATACTGTTATTAACTGACTTGAAAGAGGATACTTTTGTTATTATAAACAACCCTTCACCGCCACCCCCATGCAGTACCTTTTGGTAGCCTGGAATCTTTCTGAAGGATGAATAAGTGTGTCTGGAACTTTTGGAGTTGCGGCTAACAGCATGCTTTCTATGCCATTCACAATTCTGGAATTTCTTCTTCTGGTTGGACCCATTTCACTATGATTTCTCAGACCTGAACTTATTTCCTAAAATATTTCAAACCAAAGTGAATTAAATTTGTTGGATTTTAAGTCCTGTGGTACTGACTGTAAAATTATCTCACAGCCATAACTGACCCCAAATACATGTAAATGGCTGGATACACTGGGGGTGGGAGGGAGTGTAAGGGAGAGAAGAGAAGGGGAGGAGAGGAGAGAGTAAGGGAGTGAACAGGAGATACCATTTTGCACAATGAAGGGGTGAGGCACTAAGTGTGACTATTTCCAGAATAGAGTTGTCTAAGGTGCTCTGAGAAAAAACTCTCCATTTTACAAGGTGGCTAGTTGGAGTGCTTTGTATAGTGCCCTCTCAAGAAATACAGCTGATGAACTTCATGGCTGCAAGATCTGAAAAATCATCTCAGGGTGCCCATTCTTGTATAGCCTAAGCAGATGGAGGTGGGCTGTATATGCTGCCCTGCATAATGTAATAATGAGGGAGGGAGAGGTGGAGGGAGGGTGGGGAAGGAAGAGGGGGAAGAAAAAAAGGGAAATCTGTATCTTCCAATATTCCTATTGGTTATGGAGCTACAGGGCATGATGGATGGAATTCTTTTACATTTTTCTAAAATACTAACTAAAAGAAAAATATTAAGCCTTCAAAGGAAAGACTATTCTTCTTCAAAGAAAGAAATAAGTTCTCCATAGCTGAATTACTAAGGACACTTAAGGAAAATGAGACAAAAGAAAAAAATCTGGGGTTAAAAAGGCTAAAGTTTCCATCTTGACTTTTTCTGAAGACTCTTGGGCTATCCCAGTTTCCTGGAAATAGTAGAATATACCAGTTCAGAAGACTCAAGAGGTCTTCGAAAGGCTATGAGTGAGCTAAGAGGGAAGAAAATAAGCTCTGTAATCAGATCCTAGTGCTGACACTCAGCTGGTGATCTTGGCTCTGTTCCCTAACCTTTCAAAACCTGTTTCCTCACCTAGAAAAAGAGGATGATGTCCTCCATCTCCTAGGGCTGCTAAGAGGATCCATGAGCTCAGGTATATCCATCACTTAGCTCACCGCCTTGCCTGGACCATAGAAGCTGCTAAGTTGAACCCTTAAATCCTTGACTCCCTCAAGTTGCACTCAAAATCCCAACCATGACCATCTTTTGTTTCTATCCTCAAATTCTTTCTTTTTTCCAGTCCCTTCCTACAAATATGATCACATCTATTTTATTCTTAATTCTCCGACCCCTCAAGCTTCCTCTTCAATTCTGACCCAACTTCTTAAAGAGTTATTATGGACTAAATGCTTGTGTCTCCTCCTAAATTCTTACGTTGAAGCCCTAACCCCCACTGATGGTATTTGGAAATGGGGCCTTTGGGAGGTAATTAGGGTTAGATGAGGTCATAAGGGTGGGGCCCAAATCTGATAGGGCTGGTGTCCTTATAAGAGGAGGAAGAGACACCAGAACTTTCTCTCTCTCTCTGCCTTGTGAGGACAGTGAAAATGCAGACATCTGCAAGGAAGAGAGCTCTCACTAGAAGCTGATCATGTTGGCTCCTTGATCTTGAACTTCTAGCCTCCAGAACTATGAAAAAATAAATTTCTGTTGTTTAAGCCACCCAGTATATGGTATTTTGGTATGGCTGCCCCAGCAGACTAATGCAGGAGCTGTAAATATACCCTACCTCTACACTTCTATCATTCTCTCACTCCTTAACTCTGGCAGTCTGGCTTTCACTCTAACCCCCTTAGAACTGCTCTCTCAGAGTCAGCAATGAACTTTTGAGAATATAAAATAGCCTCATTTTAATTCCTACTCTTCTGGTTCTTCCCTCTACATTTAACTCTATCAACTTCTTCCTCCTCTCCCTCCTGCTCTTTCACCTCTTCCTCCTCCTAAAAATAATAACTTTATTTAGGTATAATTGACATTCAATAAACAACACATACTTAAAGTATACAGTTAGATAAGTTTGGGCATATGTATACAACTGTGAAACCATTACTGCAATCAAAATAATGACCAGAGCCATCCCTCCCACCCAGCCCCCTTCCTCAAGCAACCACTGCTCTGCTTTCTGCAACTATAGATTAGAATGCATTTCCTAGAATTTTATATAAATGGAATCATGCAGTATATATTCTTTTTTTGGTCTGCCTTCATCCATATTGTTGTAGATGTCAGTAATTCATTTCTTTGTATTGCTGAGTAATACTCCATTGTACAAATATACCACAATTTGTTTGTCCATTCACCTGGTGATGGATATTTGGGTTTTTTTCCAGTTCTTGGCTATTTTAAATAAAGCTGCTATAAACATTTACGTATGTCTTTGTATGGACGTGTGCTTTCATTTCTCTTAATACCTAGGAGTAAAATGGCTGAATCATATGGTAAATATATGTTTAACTTTCTAAGAAACTGCCAAACTGTTTTCCAAGGTAACTGACAATTTTGCATTCCCATCAGCAGTGTATTAGAGTTCCAGATCCTCCACATCCTGCCAAGACTCAGAATAGCTAGTTTAAATTTTAACCATTCTAGTGGGTATGCAGTTGTTGCTCACTGGGGTTTTAATTGCATTTCTCTAAAAACTAATGCTGTTGAACATTGTCTTGTGTGCTTATTTGCCATCTGTACCTCTTCCATGGTGACTCATTTCTTCTTGAAACACTCTCCATCTTTGGCTTTGATAACAGTAACAATTTTATTCTCTCTCTGTCTCTTTCCTTCCTTCCTCCTTTCCCTTCCTCTTGTTCCCTCTCGATGTCTCCATCATTTATTCCTCCTTACTATATCATTAGACCTCTTCTGTCCCACATTTGTAGAAGAGTATATAAATATACACACATATATATTACTATATATATTCACATATTCATATGTGTATAAATAACCCTAATGCCTTCCTACCCCTCCTTGTGCTGTGAGTCTTTCCAGGCTATTACTCTAATGCCTTCCCACCCTGCTCTGTCCTCCTATCCAGTGACTTTTACCATTTGCTTCCTGGATGAATCTCAGGGAGTGACTTATAAGCCTCTCAATCTGGAAAACCCCAATTACATCTGTCTTACATATTGGTATTCTTCATAAGATTAAGTTAACTGAATAAAAAATTCCATGTCAACTATGCATGAAAATCACAGGTGGGGTCAAGCTGGGCTCCCCATTTTTTCCTAGTACTCATCTGCTCTTTCATACTATGCTTGAGTATCTGAAGGGTCATCTCTACCAGTCAAAAAACTCATCCTTCAGGTTTTCCCAAATGCCCCCCCGCCACTCTGTGCTGCCCTTCCTGGCTCCCCAGATGTGACCTTTCTTTTATTTAAATTCCTTCTATAGCTTGTTGAACCTCTACTATTCCTTGTATTTGAACCACTTATGAGCCTCTCCCCCTTTTATACAACAGACGTAAGTTCCTCAGGAGTATGAATCGTACCTCAGTATTATCTGATGAGCCTAACTTAAAGTAGGTACTGAATTAAGATTTGGGGCGTTGAATTTTTAAAAATCAATACAACTCACTCTATCCCTATTTTCTACTTCAGTATTTGATTTCTATGGGCATTAGTATTTGGCAGTAGAAGTGGGGATTGAGTATTCTTGCCATACTCATAAACTTATACTCATTTATTAATGTAAAGAGTAAAAATAGAGAAATAGAGGCAAATAAATTGTGCTAAGTGGTAAATGTGGTGAGCTATATAGAATTCATAAAGCTTAAAGAATGTTTAAGAACCATCTGGAAAGTTGACTTCCTAAAGTCATATTTAATTTTTTTAAAAATTTATTTATTTTTGGCTGCACTATGTCTTTGTTGCTGCGTGTGGGTTTTTTCTAGTTGTGGCGAGTGGGGGCTACTCTTCGTTGCAGTGCGCCAGCTTCTCATTGTGGTGGCTTCTCTTGTTGTGGAGCACGGGCTCTAGGCACAAGGGCTTCAGTAGTTGTGGCACACAGGCTTAGTTGCTCCGTGGCATGTGGGATCTTCCTGGACCAGGGCTCAAACCCGTGTCCCCTGCATTGGCAAGTGGATTCTTAACCACTGCGCCACCAGGGAAGCCCCTGTCATATTTAATTTTACACTTAAGTTACATTCACAAGTATATACACACAAGAGAAAACTATACAGCTGTTTTTTAAAATGGGGGGAAAATCTCTATGAACAGATCTGGAGTGATTTCCAGGATATACTGTTAAGTGAAAAAAAAAAAAAATGCCGAAGAGTATTACATACAGATAAAATCCGAAACCCCTTCATGATAAAATCATCAAAAAGCTAGGAACAGAAGGGAATGTCCTCAACCTGGTAAAAATTATCTAAGAAAAACTCATAGCTAACATCATACTTCATGGTTTAAGATTGAAAGCTTTCCTCCTAAGATCAGGAATAAGACAATAATATCCACTCTCTCCATTTCTATTCAACTTTGTACTAGAGGGTCTAGTTAGGGCAATTAGGCAAGAAAAAGTAATAAAAGGTATCCAGAAGGAAAAGAGAGTGGTACATTCATTTCTATTTGCAGATGACATAATCTTTTATATAGAAGATCTTAAGGAATACATACATATACACACAAGCAAACTATTTACGAGTTTAGAAAGGTTGCAAGACAAAAGATCAACTGTATTTCTATATACTAGTAATGAATACTGAAAATGAAATTAAGAAAACAATTCCATTTATAATAATATAAAAAATAAAATATTATGGATTTAATTTAACAAAAGAAATACAGAACTTGTACACTGAAAACTGCAAAATATTGTTGAAAGAAATTAAAAAAGACATAAATAAATGAAAAGACTTCCCATATTCATCAACTAGAAGACTTAATATTGTTAAGATGACAATAGTACTCACACTGATCTACAGATTCAATGCAATCCCTGTCAAAATCTCAAATGGCTTTTTTTTATGCAGAAATTGACAAGCTGATCCTAAAATTCATATGAAAATGCAAGGGACCCAAAACAGATGAAGCAATTTTGAAAAAGAAGAACAAAGTTGGAAGACTCATACTTCTTAATTTCAAAACTTACCATAACTCTACAATAATCAAAACACAGTGGTGGGGCTTCCCTGGTGGCGCAGCGGTTGAGAATCTGCCTGCCAATGCAGGGGACACGGGTTCAAGCCCTGGTCTGGGAAGATCCCACATGCCGCAGAGCAGCTGGGCCCGTGAGCCACAACTACTGAGCCTGCGCGTCTGAAGCCTGTGCTCCGCAACAAGAGAGGACCGCGCACCGCGATGAAGAGTGGCCCCCGCTTGCCACAACTAGAGAAAGCCCTTGCACAGAAACGAAGACCCAACACAGCCATAAATAAATAAATAAATTAATTAATTAATTAAAAATTAAAAAAAAAAACAACACAGTGGTACTGGCATAAAAACAAACATACAGATCAATGGAATAGAATTAAGGGTCCATAAGTGATATATACAGGACATTCCATCTGAAAACAACAGAATACACTTTCTTCTCAAGTGCTCATGGAACATTCTCCAAGATAGATCATATCTTGGGTCACAAACCAAGCCTTGGTAAATTTAAGAAAACTGAAATCATATCAAGTATCTTTTCTGACCACAACGCTATGAGACTAGATATCAATTACAGGAAAAAAACTGTAAAACATACAAACACATGGAGGCTAAACAATATGCTACTAAATAACCAAGAGATCACTGAAGAAATCAAACAGGAAATCAAAAAATATCTAGAAACAAATCACAATGAAGACACGATGACCCAAAACCTATGGGATGCAGCAAAAGCAGTTTTAAGAGGGAAGTTTATAGCAATACAGTCCTACCTCAAGAAACAAGAAAAATCTCAAATAAAAAAACCTAACCTTACACCCAAAGAACAAAAAAACCCCAAGTTAGCAGAAGGAAAGAAATCATAAAGATCAGATTGGAAATAAATGAAAAAGAAATGAAGGAAATGATACCAAAGATGAATAAAACTAAAAACTGGTTCTTTGAGAAGATAAACAAAACTGATAAACCAGTAGCCAGACTCATCAAGAAAAAAAGGGAGAAGACTCAAATCAACAGAATTAGAAATGAAAAAGGAGAAGTAACAACTGACAGTGCAGATATACAAAGGATCATGAGAGATTACTACAAGCAACTATATGCCAATAAAATGGACAACCTGGAAGAAATGGACAAATTCTTAGAAAAGCACAACCTTCCAAGACTGAACCAGGAAGAAATAGAAAATAGAAACAGACCAATCACAAGCACTGAAATTGAAACTGTGATGAAAAATCTTCCAACAAACAAAAGCCCAGGACCAGATGGCTTCACAGGTGAATTCTATCAAACATTTAGAGAAGAGCTAACACCCATCCTTCTCAAACTCTTCCAAAACATAGCAGAGGGAGGAACATTCCCAAACTCATTCTACGAGGCCACCATCACCCTGATACCAAAACCAGACAAAGATGTCACAAAGAAAGAAAACTACAGGCCAATAACCCTGATGAACATAGATGCAAAAATCCTCAACAAAATACTAGCAAACAGAATCCAACAGCACATGAAAAGGATCATACACCATGATCAAGTGGGGTTTATCCCAAGAATTCAAGGATTCTTCAATATACACAAATCAATGTGATACACCATATTAACAAATTGAAGGATAAAAACCATACGATCATCTCAATAGATGCAGAAAAAGCTTTCGACAAAATTCAACATTCATTTATGATAAAAACCCTCCAGAAAGTAGGCACAGAGGGAACTTACCTCAACATAATAAAGGCCATATATAACAAACCCACAGCCAACATCGTGCTCAATGGTGAAAAACTGAAACCATTTCCACTAAGATCAGCAACAAGACAAGGTTGCCCACTCTCACCACTATTATTCAACATAGTTTTGGAAGACCTAGCCACAGCAATCAGAGAAGAAAAGGAAACAAAAGGAATTCAAATTGGAAAAGAAGAAGTAAAGCTGTCACTGTTTGCAGATGACATGATACTATATATAGAAATCCTAAAGATGCTTCCAGAAAAGTACTAGAGCTAATCAATGAATTTGGTAAAGTAGCAGGATACAAAATTAATGCACAGAAATCTCTTGCATTTCTATACACTAATGATGAAAAATCTGAAAGAGAAATTAAGGAAACACTCCTATTTACCATTGCAACAAAAAGAATAAAATACCTAGGAATAAACCTACCTAAGGAGACAAAAGACCTGCAGGCAGAACACTACAAGACACTGATGAAAGAAATTAAAGATGATACAAACAGATGGAGAGATACACCATCTTCCTGGATTGGAAGAATCAACATTGTGAAAATGACTATACTACCCAAAGCAATCTACAGATTCAATGCAATCCCTATCAATCTACCAATGGCATTTTTCACAGAACTAGAAAAAAAATTTCACCATTTGTATAGAAACACAAAAGACCCCGAATAGCCAAAGCAATCTTGAGAAAGAAAAACAGAGCTGAGGAATCAGGCTCCTTGACTTCAGACTATACTACAAAGCTACAGTAATCAAGACAGTATGGGACTGGCACAAAAACAGAAATATAGATCAACGGAACAGGATAGAAAGCCCAGAGATAAACCCACGCACATATGGTCACCTTATTTTTGATAAAGGAAGCAAGAATATACAGTAGAGAAAAGACAGCCTCTTCAATAAGGGGTGCTGGGAAAACTGGACAGCTACATGTAAAAGAATGAAATTAGAACACTCCCTAACACCATACACAAAAATAAACTCAAAATGGATTAAAGACCTAAATGTAAGGCCAGACACTGTAAAACTCTTAGAGGAAAACATAGGCAGAACACTCTATGACATACATCACAGCAAGATCCTTTTTGACCCACTTCCTAGAGAAATGGAAATAAAAACAAAAATAAACAAATGGGACGTAATGAAACTTAAAAGCTTTTGCACAGCAAAGGAAACCATAAACAAGATGAAAAGACAACCCTCAGAATGGGAGAAAATATTTGCAAATGAAGCAACTGACAAAGGATTAATCTCCAAAATTTACAAGCAGTTCATGCAGCTCAATATCAAAAAAACAAACAACCCAATCCAAAAATGGGCAGAAGACCTAAATAGACATTTCTCCAAAGAAGATATACAGATTGCCAACAAACACATGAAAGGATGCTCAACATCATTAATCATTAGAGAAATGCAAATCAAAACTACAATGAGATATCATCTCACACCGGTCAGAATGGCCATCATCAAAAAATCTAGAAACAATAAATGCTGGAGAGGGTGTGGAGAAAAGGGAACCCTCTTGAACTGTTGGTGGGAATGTAAATTGATACAGCCACTATGGAGAACAGTATGGAGGTTCCTTAAAAAACTAAAAATAGAACTACCATATGACCCAGCAATCCCACTACTGGGCATATATGCTGAGAAAACCATAATTCAAAAAGAGTCATGTACCACAATGCTCATTGCAGTTCTATTTACAATAGCCAGGACATGGAAGCAACCTTAGTGTCCATCGACAGATGAATGGATAAAGAAGATGCGGCACGTATATACAATGGAATATTACTCAGCCATAAAACGAAATGAAATTGAGTTATTTGTAGTGAGGTGGATGGATCTAGAGTCTCTCATACAGAGTGAAGTAAGTCAGAAAGAGAAAAACAAATACCATATGCTAACATATATATATGGAATCTAAAAAAAAAAAAAAAGGTTCTGAAGAACCAAGGGGCAGGACAGGAATAAAGACGCAGATGTAGAGAATGGACTTGAGGACACAGGGAGGGAGAAGGGTAAGCTGGGGTGAAGTGAGAGAGTGGCATGGACATATATACACTATCAAATTTAAAATAGTAGTGGGAAGCAGCCATATAGCACAGGGAGAGCAGCTCGGTGCTTTGTGACCACCTAGAGGGGTGGGATAGGGAGGGTGAGAGGGAGATGCGAGAGGGAGGAGATATGGGGATATATATATATGCATAGCTGATCCACTCTGTTATAAAGCAGAAACTAACACACCATTGTAAAGCAATTATACTCCAATAAAGATGTTAAAAAAAAAAAAAAAGCAACCATCCTAGCTACTACATGATTCCAAGGATTTTGCAGCACATCGAAGAGAATGTTATTAATGAAAACATTTTGGAAGAAATAATACTAGAGATGTTGTTGCAGCTCACTTCTCTATGTCAAACTTTTAACCACTTATTCCCAGAAGAGAAATTTGAAACACTAAGACAAAATTGTTGGGTAAAATATGCATTCGCTTTTTGAAACCCAGAATCAATAATTGAGTTCAACTTGGTGCCTGAAGAAGAAAATGAATTATTGCAGCTCAGTTCTTCATATACATTGAAGAATTATGAAACATTAAGTTTATCGCATTTTGGATTAAGATAAAGGAAGACTTTCCTTTGATAAGTCGAAAGAGTATGCTGCTCTTATTACCATTCACAACAACTAGTTTGTGTGAACTAGGATTTTCAGTCTTAACCCAGAAAAAACAAAGGAAAGGAATGGATTAAATGGTGCAGCAGATATGCGAGTAGCATTATCCTCCTGTGTTCCAGACTGGAATGAACTTATGAACAGGCAAGCACACCTACCACATTAAATAAATCTTTTTTTTTTTCTAATTGGAGTATAGTTGCTTTACACTGTTGTGTAAATAAATCTTACCTGGTTTTTGTTTTTTCATTGCTTATTTTGTGATTTTTTATGTGTTGTATTTAAATGTTAATCTAGCACTGTATGTGATAACTTTATGTTTTAATTTTTGTTATATTTTAATACTAATAAAATCATAATGTAATTAAAAAAAAGAAAGTAAAAGGGAAAAATTTGTCATCTACAACTTCAAAGGAATATTATCAGTATGCTTAATCTAATTAGTGCATAACTATGTGATTCTCTGCCTCTTTATTACTTTTTTATCTTTGGAGTGAAAATTCTTTTTTAAAAAAAAAAAAGAATTAAAGGTCCAGAAATACACTCTTACATTTATGGTCAAATGATTTTTGTCAAGGGTGCCAGGACAATTCAATAGGGAAACATGAGTCTTTTCAACAAATGATACTGCGACAGCTGGATAAGTACACTCAAAAGAATGAAGTTGGACCCCCTATCTCACACTACACATAAAAATTAACCATAAATTAATCATTGACCTGAATGTAAGAGCTAAAACTACAAAATTTTTAGAAGAAAACATAGGAGTAAATCTTCCTGACTTTGGATTAAGCAATGGTTTCTTAAATGTAACACCAAAAGAGTAAGTGACAAAAGAAGAATAGGTAAATTGGGCCCAGTCCCGAAAGTGATGGTGGTTGCAGTTGTGGGTCTTACTTCTCCTCCTTTGCCCTAGAGGATCTTCTCTTTTTCTCCCTTTCTGCCATTCCAGCAAGCTGCAAACCCTCTGAAAAAAATGCCTCTGCACCTCTAGCTCTTGTGGAGGTTGGTGTCTACAGTGGAGTCTCCTATTGCAGGGGGACCTTCAAGATGGCGGACGAGTAAGACGTAGAGATCACCTTCCTCCCCACATATACATCAAAAATACATCTACGTGTGGAACAATTCCTACAGAACACCTACTGAACACTGGCAGAAGACCTCAGACTTCCCAAAAGGCAAGAAAATCCCCACGTACCTGGCTGTGTGGCTGACAGGCTCAGGCCTGACATGAGGCCTGGTGTCAGGCCTGAGCCTCCAAGGTGGGAGAGCCGAGTTCAGGACATTGGACCACCAGAGACCTCCTGGCCCCACGTAATAGCAATCGGCGAGAGTTCTCCCAGAAATCTCCGTCTCAATGCTAAGACCTAGCTCCACCCAAAGGCCAGCAAGCTCCAGTGCTGGACATCCCATGCCAAACAACTAGCAAGACAGGAACACAACCCCACCCATTAGCAGAGAGGCTGCCTAAAATCATACTAAGTTCACAGACACCCCCAAAACACACCACTGGATGCGGCCCTGCCCACCAGAAAGACAAGATCCAGCCCCACCCACCAGAACACAGGCACCAGTCCCCTCCACCAGGAAGCCTACACAAGCCACTGAACCAACCTCACCCACTGGGGGCAAACACCAAAAACAATGGGAACTATGAACTTGCAGCCTGCGAGAAGGAGACCCCAAACAAAGTAAGTTAAACAAAATGAGAAGACAGAGAAATATGCAGCAGATGAAGGAGCAAGGTAAAAACCCACCAGACCAAACAAATGAAGAGGAAATAGGCAATCTACATGAAAAAGGATTCAGAGTAATGATGGTAAAGATGATTCAAAATCTTGGAAATAGAATGGAGAAAATACAAGAAGAATAGGTAAATTGGACTCATCAAAATGAAAAACTTTTGTTTCAAAGAACACCATCAAGAAAGTAAGAAGATGATCCTCAGAATGGAAGAAAATATTTGCAAATCATATACTTGATAAGGAACTTGTATTCAGAATATGTAAAGAACACTTACAACTCAATAATAAAAAAAAATCCAATTTTATAAAAGGGCAAAGGATTTGAATTGACATTTCTTTAACAAAGATATACAAATAGCCAATAAGCACATGAAAAGATGCTCAATGTCATAAGTAATTAGAAAAATACAAATCACAGCCACAGTGAGATATCATTTTACCCTCACTAGGATGGCTAAAATAAAAAACAGAGATAATAAAAAGTGTTAGCAAAACTCAAAACATACATATGTCCTTACAAAAACTTGTACATAAATGTTCATGGCAGCATTATTCATAATAGTTAAAAAGTAAAAACAACCCAATGTCTGTCAATTGATGAATGGATAAATAAAATGTGGTATATACATATAATAAAATACTATTCATCAGTAAAAAACAAAACAAAACAAAAACGAAGTACTGGTACATGCTATGATATGGAGGAAGCTTGAAGACACTATGCTAAGTGAAAAAATTCAGACATAAAAGGCCATATATTGTATGATTCCATTTATATGAAATGTCCAGAATAGGCAAATCCATAGAGACAGAAAGTGGATTACTGGTTGCTAGGAGCTGAGGAGAGTGGGGAATGGGGATTGACTGCTAATGGGTACAGGATTTCTTTTGAGAATGAGGAAAATGTTCTGGAATTAGACAGTGGCGATGACTGCACGATCTTGTGAATTATACGTTAAAGGGGTGAATTTTATGTTATGTGAATTATATCAATAACAACTAAAAAATTCGGAAAAGAAAGAGAATATATTTTGTGTTACCTTTTGTGAAAAAAAGAAGGGCAAATGTATCTGGTTACTTTTGCAAAAAGAAATACAGGAAGGATAAAACAGAAAACAATGGAATCATTTATCCACAAAGGGTAGGGGTGGAGGAACAGGATATTTTCTGCTGGTTGATTCTAGCTAGTCAATATTATAGAGTCACATACAATGGAAAAATTATCAGCAAACCACTGAAAATTAAGAGACCCAGTAAGAATTTGATCATATGTCAGACTGTATTAGGAAAGAAGGAAGGGAGGGGAAGAGGGAAGGAAAGAAGGTAAAAAGATAGGGAAAAAATGGTCAAAAAAGGGAGAAAGACAAGGAGGGAAAAGGGGAGGATGGGAAGAAGGAAAGGAGGGAGGAGGGGAGGAAGGAGGAGGGAGGGAAAAGGGGAGGGAGGAAAGAATGGGACAGCCTGACAGTAGCTGGTGGTAGTGGTAGCACGCCTCAGGCTTCTCTATCTTACAGGCTGACCTTGACATCAGCATGACGGGCCCCTCAGGGAGTGTGATAGAAGGACGCCTGCTGGACAGACACCATTAAAGCATTTTTCTGAGTAGCCTGGCATGCAAGGGTCAGTTGCATATTTTCCACTCCGGAATGGAACAAGAGCTAAAGGAAGAAATGTGAAAGTGATTAGGAATTTCTCTCATAACAGAAAGGTGAAGTTGAGGGTGGGGATCACCACTTACTCAACATGTAAATGTGTGGATCAAACTGCTGGATATGTTGAGATCCTTGCTCCTCAGCCACAAGCCTGAATTTGGTCTCTCCCTAAGCAGTGTTCCATCCCATGAAGGCAGGCTCCAGACCTAATTGCTCTGTATCTGGACAGCATCAGGTTTCCCCAGTTGTCAGAAAAGGATGAGTAGACTCTGATTAACTAGCAAACATATGCTCAAAGGCAGGCTTTTGTAAAACTGCCAAGATTAGATTAGTATTTAAAACATACACACACAAATACAAACCTGCACATACACATATAGAAGCAAAGAAGTCCATCTGAGTGACAAGAGAAATGCAAATCAAAACTGCAATGAGGTATCATCTCACACCAGTAAGAATGGGCATCATCAGAAAATCTACAGACAACAAATGCTGGAGAGGGTGTGGAGAAAAGGGAACCCTCTTGCACTGTTGGTGAGAATGTAAATTGATACAGCCACTATGGAGAACAGTATGGAGGTTCCTTAAAGAACTAAAAATAGAATTAACATATGACCCAGCAATCCCACTACTGGGCATATACCCCGAGAAAACCATAATTCAAAAAGACACATGCACCCCAATATTCATTGCAGCACTATTTACAATAGCCAGGTCATGGAAGCAATCTAAATGCCCATGGACAGATGAATGGATAAAGAAAATGTGGTACATATATACAATGGAATATAACTCAGCCATAAAAAGGAACGAAACTGGGTCATTTGTAGAGACATAGATGGATCTAGAGACTGTCATACGGAGTGAAGTAAGTCAGACAGAGAAAAACAAATATCGTATATTAACGCATATATGTGGAACCTAGAAAAATGGTACAGATGAACTGGTTTGTAGGGCAGAAATAGAGACACAGATGTAGAGAACAAATGTATGGACACCAAGGGGGGAAAGTGGCGGAGGCGGGGGCGGTGGTGGGGGGATGAATTGGGAGATTGGGATTGACATGTATATACTAATGTGTATAAAACAGATAACTAATAAGAACCTGCTGTATAAAAAATAAATAAAATAACATTCAAACAAAAAAAAAGAAAGAAAGGAAAAGAAAAACAATGACATCATGGCAGATAGATTATAAGGGAGAGAATTTAGAATGCAATTGCATTTGCATGGCCAGCAGTGATAGAAATTATTTTTTACTGGCCACTCATTCTACTGTTACATTATTTTTACTTTGACCCTCTCAAGGCTCACCTATCTACGTGGTCACTGTCCTCCAGCAGAGAGATTATAAAGACAGGAAGTGGATGGACCACCTTGTCCTCGTGTGATGCAAATTCAAAGTGAAGAGGCTTCAGATACAAATGGAACTCTTCAAAACCCACCTCCCACACCAAGTCCTTACAGAGACTAAAAGGGGGGGAGAAAAAAAAAAGCCAAGAACATTTGCTATTATTTTCCCCTAAAAGGAAAGTAAGTGGTAAGAAAACCAAACCATCTGAATAAGCACAAAAGCAAAAGTCAAAACAAAAGTAAGCCAAGTCCGGTGTGAAGTGAATGAGTCACAAAGGTTTTGAGTCTGCCCTAAGCTCTGACAGTTAAAGATAGTAGTTAAGGTAGGAGGAGATATGCTTGGGCACTTCCTCAACTCTCATTTCCTACAAGCTGGCTTCCGTCCTCAGAGCCCTCCTGAGGTCACCAATATTGCCCTCAATAGGAGGTTCACCATTTTTTCTCAGAGCTCCTCATGGCTGGCCTGTCTCCTCCTTGAGGAACATTTTTGTTCTCCTGGATCCAGGATCTCCATGCTTCTGCCTCTTGACCACTCTCTCTCAGTCTTCACTGGCTTCTCCTTTTTTTTTTTTTGAAATAGCCCTCCTCTACCACCCATGCCACATCACTGACCTTGTTGGAGACCCTGCAGGACCCCGTGCAGGTCACCCGGATGGCTCGGAAGGGCAGTGGCGCCAGTCGCATGTGCACAGCCCCTGCTAGACATTCCCCCGGGGTGTTGATGACATGGTTGTGGCTCTGGCGGACCACAAAGAGCTGCACCCACCCCATGCCAGGGCACTGGCTGAGCAGCCAAGCACCGCTGCCCCCGTCCCGCCACCGCTGCCGTCGCTACGTTCCAGCTTCTCCTCTTTATTTTCAAATCCTGGTGTTTCCTGGTATTCTAAACCCAATCCTCTTCTCATCTTCTCCATGCCCTCCTGAGGGAGTCTGTCATCCAACTCCAGACCCTAACCATCACCCCCTTGTGTAAGAACCTGTGACCCCCATCTCTGTCCTGCTTCAACTCTGAGCTCTACTCACACGTGTCCATGGCTTGCAGCCAAGATCCATTCAGATGTCGCTCTGGCATTTCAGCCTTCTATGTCTAGAATGTCTTCCCTTCCTCTCTTACCCCCATTCTAACACACTTCTTCATCTTGAGAAGTTGGTACATTAAGGCTGAGTTCAAATGGCACCTGTATTAGTTTGCTAGGCTGCTGTGAAACAGTACCATAAACTGGGGGGCTTAAACAACAGAAATTTGTCTCAGTTCTGGAGGACAGAAGTCCAAGATCAAAGTGTTGCAGGGTTGGTTCCTTCTGAGGGTTTTGAGTGAAGGAGCTGTTCTAGGCCTTTCTCAGCTAATAGATGGCCATCTTGTCCTTGTGGTTTCACACAGTATTCCTTCTGGGTATGTCTGTGTCCAAGCTACCTCTTCTTATAAGGACACCAGTCATATTAGATAAGAGCCTACTCTTCACTTTAACTTCATTTTAACTTGACTACCTCTGTAAAGACCCTATCTCCAAATAAAGTCACATTCTGAGGTACTAGGGGTTAGAGCTTGAACATACGAATTTTGGAGTTACACAATCATCCCTAGGCCATTTTCTATGGAACTTTCTCTGATTCACTTAGAAAGAGTGAAATACACTATTTCCTGTGCTCCCATGGTATTTTGTTCATATGACTAAAATATCATACTAAACTTTATTAGGGGGAACTTTTACATTGTGAACTCCCTGAGAACAAGGATCAGAAATTATGAGGAGGTAGTATCATAGCAGTTAATAATATCTGGGCTCATAGTTTGAATTCTGCTTCTATTACTTTCTAGTTATTTGATCTTAGGCAAATTACTTAATTTTTCTGAGCCTCTACCTTCCTGCTGGTAACATGTTTGTAAGCTATCATATCATAATATCATATCATAAGGACATCACAAAGCTATCATATCAAAAGAATATTCTGAGGAGTAAATGAACTAATACATGTAAAGTCCCCAGTACAGACCCTGGCCACACTAGGTCCTAGACAGTGGTTGATGGTTGATGATTGGACTCTTTGCGTCTACAGGGCCTCTCATGGGGACAGAACACAACAGAACTCATACATGTTTGCAACAAATCTTCAAGTTCCATATTTTTCCAGTTTGGGGAACATGTTCACTTAAATGTCTTACCATCATCTCACGCTCATATCTAAAACCGAACTCACTAAGTGTTCTCTCCTCCTGCCTGCTGAACCTTCTATACCTCTGCCAGACCTGGATGCTGTCTCTGACTCATTCTTTCCTTTCTTTAGGCCCTCCATTGCTTCTGCTCTGCTATTCAACTTCATTATATTTGAGAGCAAATACAGTCAGTATTCACTGAGTTCCCAGTGAGGGTCAGGCTTCATACCCCTGATAGGATACTATGGAAAACAACATGGAGAGAGCTTTTCCATTTAGGGAGCTTACACTAGCAGGAAAACCAACAAACCAATATTAAGCATCTAATTAAAAGGCAATGGCTGAATGAAGAGGAAGCCCGGGTGCTCGGAGGAGAACCCAGCCTAGCTGAGTGGTCAGAGAGGCATGTGGGGAGGCCTGAGTGAGAGGATAAACAATGGAGGGAGGGAGAAAGGGAGGTCATCATTTCAGCCATTTAGAAAGCTCATTCTGGCTACTCTGGGGGCACAGATGGGGCAAGGCTTGCAGGTAGGGGGACCCGTAGTCTGTTATCCTCCATCTGGATCCTCAGTCCCCCTACTGACCGTGCTAACTGTACACTCTCCAGACTCATCTCTATCAGCCTATGCCGGAGGGTCAAGAGTTCCAAAAGTTTGGAAAACATCTGTAGGAGCAGCATATGAGAATCTTGGCCTTTGTTCTGTCCTTCGTCTGCTGCAGACTTGAATGCAAGCAGGCCTACCTCCCCCATGAGGAAGGGATCGCCCATCACTTTAGCTGAAAACAGCTGAAAGAAAACAGAATACTTTAAAACACACACACACACACACACACACACACACACAAAGAAATTTGACATATTAAGAAAAATACATCAGCAGCATAGACTTTGGATCCAGAGTTCCAGGGCTCAAGCCCTAGCTCTGACACTTATAAGCTGTGAGATTTGGGGCAATTTACTCAATTTAGCTGTCTCTCAGTTTCCTCATCTGCAAAGTGGGGATAAGGATAATAACAGCACCTAATAGGAACTGATAGATCAAAACTGTATCATAGGGTTGTTGAGAGGGTTAAGTGAGTTAATATATGCAAAAGTGCTTGGTACAGAGCAAATAGCATTTGCTATTACCATTATCATAAATGTTTTAAGCCAAAATAAAGAGAGAAATGACAAAGATGACCTAAATAGAAATAGAAGTCTCTGATATATTTCAAGTATTTTAGTGGCCAATAATAATAATAATATTAATAATTTCTTATAAACTCTAATTGACGTTTAAAAAATTTCAAGTAGGGCTTCCCTGGTGGCGCAGTGGTTGAGAATCTGCCTGCCAATGCAGGGGACACGGGTTCGAGCCCTGGTCTGGGAAGATTCCACATGCCGCAGAGCAACTAGGCCCGTGGGCCACAACTACTGAGCCTGCGCGTCTGGAGCTTGTGCTCCACAACAAGAGAGGCCGCGATAGTGAGAGGCCCGCGCACCGCAATGAAGAGTGGCCTCCACTTGCCACAACTAGAGAAAGCCCTCGCACAGAAACGAAGACCCAACACAGCCAAAAATAAATATAAATAAATAAAAATTAAAAAATAAAAAGAATGATACTGTGGGAGCAGAATTAAAAAAAAAAATTTCAAGTATTTTCACGTATATTAACTCATTTTTATTTTCACAAGATACCCATGATTTAGGCATCACAGATACTATTATTTCCATTTTACCAGTGAGGGGTCGGAAGCAACACTGAAATTTTCTAAGGTCATACAACAGTACCAAGAATAAACTTAGGTTTCCCAGCTCCAAGCTGTAGTTTTACAGTATACCAAACTGCCTCTGCAGTGCTCCTCCACTCAGAGTCAGCCCTCGGTGATCTGTGAAGTAACCACATTGTTCTTTAATGTCCTTCTGCCTTGGTCACCTCCTCTGCTCTGACATTTTTGCTACCCTCTAATATACCACTCCCAGCAAGGACCCAGTTTGGAGACCCCCTAGTCTGCCTTGCCTGGTTTGGCTTCCCAAGGGTAGATCCACTTATCTACCAAAGTCCTTGCCTACTCAAAGATGCAATTTCTAGACAATTGAAGTCTTTCAAAGTGATAAAGAGATTTATTAAACTAATTTCCTGCTTGTCTTCTGAGGGCAATACCTGCCCCATTTTCTGTCCCAATACAGAAGATTAATCTGAATATTTATCATTTCTAGGTCCCAATTTGAACACATTTCAAAAATAATAACAATTAAAATTGTGTGGGGAATTCCCTGGTGGTCCAGTGGTTAGGACTTGGCACTTTCACTGCCAAGGGCCTGGATTCAATTCCTGGTCGGGGAACTAAGATCCCGCAAGCCACGCAGTGCGGCCAAAAATATAAAATAAAATAAAATAAAGTGTGGGATCAATGAGAGACTGGATAGTTACCCCATATATTTACTACGATTTATAGGAGAACTAAAAATACATTTAAAAAAAAATCTGGTACCATAATACAATGTGAAAATAATCCTCAATAAATGGTAGTAGGATACATGGCTGGTAATTTGGGGAAAAATTCTATTTTGAGCCATACCTTACACCACACACACACTCATATACACACACATACATGCACACACACTCCAGGTGGAACACTCAAAGGAGTTAAATATTTTTGAAATAAGATAAAACTTTAAGCAATTAGAATAAAATAAGATAAAATATGAAACATCTGGAGGAATTTTTGCTTTCTGGATTTAGGAGGATAGAAGAAATTGCAAAAGAAAAGAAAAATAGATTTGACTACATGAAAATAAGTTTCTGTTAAAAAATAAAAAGACAACTTGGGGAAAATATTTGCAGAAAATATGATGGACAAAAGGGTTAAAGTTTTTTTTTTTTTTAAAGAAGAGCTCATGTAAGTGGATAGGAATGACATTAGGATTCCAAGAGATAAATAAACTAAGGGAAAGAACAGAAAATTCATAAAAAATACAACTAATAACAAGACATTTGGAAGAATATTTAATCTCAACAAATAGCAAGGAAAGAAAATCAGCAGTGTAATGCCACCTTTATATATAATATGTCTATATTAGCACAGACATTACATGCTTATACCTAACATTGTAGGGTATAGCAGAACTGGTACTCTTATACACTATCAGTGGTATTATAGTTTGGCATGACTCTTCTGGAAAGTGATCTGCCAACATATATCAAAAGACTTCAGTTTTGTTTCAGCAAATCCACTTCTGTAATCTATCCAAAGGAATTGATTCAAAATACGGAAATATCTGTGAGCATGGAGATGTACCTTATAGCATTTTTAATAATAATGAAAAATTGGAAACTACTTGAATGCCCATTGATGGTTGGATAAGTTATGATTCACCACTTAGGGGAATTATGTGGTTGTAAAGTGAGTGAGTATAAAGACTATTAGCAATATGGAAGAATATATAATATGATGTTAACTGAGAAAAACAGGAGATAGTGTATGAAGGATATGATTAGAAAGAACTATGTAAAACGTATATGAAGAATACTTGAATTCAGAAAAATAATGATTACAAATGCATTTGAGTGGTTATATTTAGAGTAATTTTCTGTTTTCCTCTTTTGCTACAATTCTAAATTTTACTTTCCATTAACTCAAAATTAATTTAAAAGAAAATAAAACTTTAGTTTGGGCAGGAGGAGATAGGAGGCTGAGGCAGACCTGTGGAACAAATATTTTTGGCAGCTGGGGCCCTTGAAAGTTCCTTCATCTTAACAGCAAGTACTCACCCAGAGTAAAGTCAAATTAGAAACCCAGGCTCAACTGTGATAGCCTTAATAGAAAAAGAAAAGAATTAAAATCCAATTACAAACACCATGTAAATCACTGGGACACAGTTTGAACCATAGTGCATTAGAGCTGGAAGGGGCTTTAGTGATCATTGAGCTCACTTCTACCCTCTTCCCCTCAAATACACAAACATTATGTTAAAAAATAGGAAAGTAAGGCTCAGAGTCACACAGCAAGTTAATGGCAGGACTGAACTTGAGTCCAAGTCACTGACTCCTCACTCAGTGCTGTCTCTCCTCTACCAGATCTCAGCTCAGGACAAAAGAGTACATTTTAGGAAGAATCTTAGAAAGAAAAAAATTTAATTAAAAAAATATTAAAAAAATATAAATAATAAACCAGAAAATATTCTCCCCATACCTGGTACATCTCCCTTTAAATTATAACTGTAGCAGCATCCTGATAAACTAGAAACTTTGACCAATAATGAAAAAAAATAAAAATAAAAATGTTGGCAAGCCCTAGGACTATGATCTGCCCCTGGCCAAATAGAGGGGAATAGAGCCAAACATAAAAACAAAGCTAAGTAGTAACATCTGGGAGGAAACATTCTCTTTGCCAAGGACCCACCTATCCCTTTCAGAGAACCTACGTCTTTTTGGAGCTGTGCGCTGTACCAGGACTTGGGCTTGGCCGGAGTGAGCCACACATCCAGGGCCAGCCGCAGCACGTGTCTCTCTAGCAAGGTGAGGGCACTGGCTGATGTGGGCGTGCTGGTGTGGCAGGCCTCCCTGAGGAGGTGCTCAAGGGCTCTGGGGATGCGTAAAGCCAGGCCCAGGGAAGGGTGGAACTCCAGCAGATAAATGTTTGTCAAAGCTGGGCTTAATGAAGAGAAACAATTAATGACGATTTTACACTGTGAAGAACTTAATGTTTCCACAGGTATTTGGATTTTATATTTTTCAAGACCAATAAAACACTCTTATAATCCAGGGCATTATAAAAAATTGGAAGCTCAATGGGGCCTCAGAGGCTGTCCAGGGAGCCCATCAATTTACACAACGTGCTTTTTGCTTTAATGTGAACCTTTTTAAAATCGGAAGACATAGTTTACTCTAAAAGCCAAAAAGAATAAGATTCATTGTAAGTCAAATCATTATGCTGTACACCTTAAATGTATACAGTGCTGTATATCAATTATATCTCAATAAAATTGAAAAAAAGGATTCTAAAATTGTATATGGCAAACCTGTCAACATTTCAGTAATCAATATTTAGCCAAATATTTGAAAACAAAATAACTTAAAATAAAAGTATCTAAATATTAAACAAATACTTTCCATGACTATTTCTATTTTTCAAACGATTCTTTATCCATTTTTTTCCCCCAAAATGATAATGGATGAACACGATTTTTAAGTTCTGTACACAACTGCTGGAATCATTCATGTTTGCCATAAAAATGTTATATTTTATGAATGAATGAGGCCAGAAATAATAAAACACTTTCCTGTGGGTTATTCCTTTGGAAATAAAGGATATAGCACCAGTCAAGTCAAGGGCCTTTCTATATCTAAATACTTCTTTTTTAAACCCATGCAAATGGGATTCTTCTTAGTCCTAGATCTTAGAAAATACAATCCTAAGTCTGGAAAGGAATCTCATCAAGTAAATATCATTTGCTTTTGAGACACTCTGATGGGTTTTAGTATCCATATAGTCCTAGCATGTTCTGTCAAAAACCACTTCCTGAACAGATGTCTCAAACTTACTATAGTTAAAAAATCAGTCCTGAGAAAGGTCTTTGGAGAAAATGCAGTCTTGTGCCTGGAGCTCCCAGGGTTCTTTCTCAAGAGAAAGGAAGAAAAGGTTAGAACTTCAGCTATGAAATCCCATGGCACCCTACCCATGGGATGCCTGTCCATGAAATGATGGACCAAGATGACATCACAGCCCATTGTGGCAATCTCTTACTCCAAGTCTGCCTGTACTGCTAGACTATACACTTCACAGGAGCATAGGGCCATGCCTGCATTGTTCATTCTGTGTCCTCAGCTCCTAGCACACTGCCTGGTACATGTAGATGCTCAAAAATATTTGTTGAATGTTGAAAGGAGCTGGACAATTTCTCCACCCATTTAGAGCAACAGAGAGGTTGTGATCTTGGGTTACACAGACCAACTTGGAGCTTGTCACCAGCTTCTTGGTTCCTCTATACCCTTGAAGCCTGGAAGGAATGGTGAGGTGGTATCACACCACATATCAAGGGGGTGACTTCATGTACTCTCTCTGAGTGATCTCAGGAAATTTAATCTGCTCCTTAAAGGGGTGAAGGTGGTATCACAAGATGAGTCTGCAGAAACCTTTTTGTTGACACTTGCTAGAATAAGGAAATTCCTTTTTGAGAAATTTAAAGCACATCCGTGTTTCATATATGTTGGCTTGTGTGGCACCTCTGATAAATCCTATGACAGCATTTCAAGAGCAACTGGGGTTTTTTAGGACTCCTCAAGGGAATGAAGATTCTGCACCCAGTGGTGTAAGTTTAAATTCTAGCCTCCTATTCTTTATTTACAAAGTAAACAGATATTGAGTATGCAAAGGAATCCCTCTTCTGTGACTTTTATATTTACTTCTCTCAGCTCCAAATACTTGAGAGGTGCTTTGTAGAATAGTATTAGGCTTAACATCATACCCTTAAATTATCCAGAAATTAAATATAAAATGTCTAAAGACAACACCAACTTACCAGCTATTGGTTGATGGAAATGAGTTGTCTGCAAATTATGTTAAGGGGAAGTCCAAATGTATTGCTAGCATCTGGATGGCCTTCACGCCAAAGCCTCTGGACATACTCTCACTGACACTCTATCTAGAAATATCACATAAAAGTTAAAATTAGAAAAGTCAAACTTTCCCATGGATGTGAGTTATGAGCCTTGGCATGATAAGAACAGAACATCAGCCCTTTGCATCTCTTCATTATTTGACTAATTTTCACCCAGACATGGGTTTTAAGGATTCACTCACAAAGAGACATGCTTGTCTTTAGTCTGAGCCGAGGGTCAGCCAGGGAAAGCAAAGGCAACCAGCTTCAGGTGATCTTAAGAGGCACGAGAAAACTTCTTTCTGTCAAATAATTGACTACAAGGAAAAAATTCTAAGCAGGCCTAAGGTAACTGTACTGCAACAATCGCTATCTCCTAGCTTTTCCCCAGAGGACATAGACTGTGATCATTTCCTGTAGTGTCCTAGAAATAATTGCAACCTTTTAAAAAATAAATATAATTTTACACTTTAATGTCTTACAAGGGGGTAGGTTTCACCCTTCTTTCGCTATAAACTCTGTGACTGAATGAAAACAGGTTGTCAATTCTTTGGTATCATTAAATGTAATTAGGATTGGAAACCTCCCTTTAAGATTGTAGTCATGCTTGGAATTCAACAATGCAAATAAGCTTACAAATAAACATCGTGTACATGCTGCCCTAGAAAACCCAGATTCTGGGCTGGGACTGAAAGGAAAACATGACTTTCAGTTCTGGCCTGTGTTTTTCATCCTCTTCTCACATGGAATCTTCTAAAACCCAAATATACTCACGTGAGGATGCCCCTCACCAGCTGCAGGTGAAGCCTCAGGCAGGTGCATTCCTCTCGGTAGGCCTTAATGAAGTAAGGGTAGCTGAGATCAAACCTTGGGCACCTGTGTATGACGTCAGTGATGGCTTGTGCTAAGGCAAACCTCTCCTCTGGGTCCAACGCATGCTGGTAGGCTTCAGAGTAACTGCCAAGAAGTTTCAAATAAGGTTGATAGTCAGGGAACAGGGCCCAGCAGAGAGAGGTGAGCCTCCACCCATTCCATGCTTTGGAAAGACCCCCACCTGCTCCCCCAACAGGAGAGAGACAGCTCTGAACCTCTGGGTACCGGGCCAGGGTGGGCAGCTGCCGCACCAGTGCGACACAGACCAAGCTAGGGAGGGTGAGGGACAAAGCACTCGTTTCACCTCTGTCCCCTCTTCCTCTGCTCTCCACAAATAAAGGGGGGGGTAATATAATGAATAATATAACATCTAATAATTATAAGCTCCAATGAGACAGTGCATTCAATGTCACTTCATCAAATCCATTTATCTCCAACACCTTTTTCCACAGACCCACTCTCCCTCCCCCATTTTACTCTATCACCAAAGGTGAGCAGGTGGCCTCTACCCCTCTTCTACATCCTCAGTCCCATTTATGATCCTTTCGCTTTAACAGTTTGCCGGAAGTTTCACCTATGTAGAAATGGTGGGGGAGGGGGTTAGAGTGGCAAGCTGAGGATGAAAGTCCCCTCTAGCTATAAAGACATTTATCCCAGATCAGACTTCACTAGGAAAGGCCTACGTACAGAACTCTCAAGAGCATCGAGGGAACTTTTGTTTTAGTGGCGTTCACAAGTCTTTTCTAAAAACTGAAGAAAGCTTCCATGCACTAACTGTTGAAGAGGGTTCTTAGTGTGGGAATTCAGAAAGAGATGTTCTTTATTGTGTTTTTACATTTGTTTATGCACTTAAGGAATTTCTGTTCTGTGTGTAAATTCTATTTGCGTGTAATTAGTCATGGTGCTAATCAGAAAAAGCTCTTCAGAGATCACTGGGCTGGAATCCCAAACAGGGACCTAAGGGCCAATATGTAAGTAGTTCTGAAGAATGTAATTACTGTCTTAGGGTTGTTTTAAAACTTTCATAGGCCTTAGACTCACTTACTTTTGGAGACCCTGACCCACATTATATCACATACATTAAAACTCACATCCCAATCAATTATTTTCTGTAAAAATGTTACATGATATTTATAATTTTGCTTTTCAAATTATTTGGCTATGAGCAATACATTTCATTAATGATTGGCTATGATTTCTGGGTAGTATGTACTTGAGAATTCTTATGAAGTGAGAAAATCTGATCTATAAATTGTTTTCAAATGTAATGAGATGTTTACAAGTGCTCAGTTAAAGTTTTAACATTTTATGGACATGTCATTTAAGCATTTATTGATAACTATTTTGTATTTTCTTTTTGGATTTCCGAGTAATGCATGTTTTTTCTCTCAGATCTCACGTATTTCCAATGGCCCCTGAAAAGCTCTTAGATCCTAAACACCACGTCTATATTACCTGATGGATAAATCAACTATAACTGAAAGCTTCTGAACTTTTACTCCCAATGGTCTCACAACAGAACAGATCCCTTTCCTCTGCCGATCTAATCCAACATCCCCCCAAGAGTTTCAGCTCAACATGTCCCTCCCCAGTCTTCTCTGACCCACTCCTCTAATGGAGGTTTCACGCTTCTGAAAGGCCTCAGCTCCCAGGGTAGCTGTATCACCAAAGACACAGGTGTGCCCAGTGTGCGCATTTAAATGACAGCAAGGAGTGGATTGTTGAGCCTGCAATTTCTACCCACCCGACAGCCTAGCACACGCTGAGATGCATTAGAGAAAGAGCATTTTTTGTTTCCTTGGGTGTTGGTCTTTCCTGGTAGTTTGAGGCCAGGAAACCAGCCCACTTCTTAACAAACTACGGAATTTCCTAAAAGGAGATAAAGAGCCCCTTTCATTGTGTGGAGCCCATAGCTAAGAATGCAAGACGAGAAAGAACTGAGAGGGTGTAAGCACTACTTGAATATAGGTGGCAACAGCGCAGCGGGGAGTAAAGGAACCAAGTGGCAGGAAAAGCCAGGAGTGTCTGCACCTTGCAATAACAACTCCTGAGGCTCCCAAGGAGGTAAACACTTGAGAATCAATAGCAGACTAGGAATCAAATACTGCCTTAGTAATAGAAGTCCAATGTCTGAGGGCTTCAATGCTAAGGCTCAAGCAGGGAGAGCCTGGGACACTTTATTTAGCATCCAGTTTTGCAGGATGCCCTTTGGGAAACATTGGTCCAAGGGGCCTTGGGTCAACCTTAGTATAAAAAGGATAACACCAGAAGAGGCTAAAAGCTTAGGACACAGAATGTGCTCCACAGGTTAAAAACTCACACGGCTCAGACTGTGAAATGAAGGAAGGTGCAGCTGCCTTGCCTTTAAGTGAACCCCAGGGAAAATGAAATAAGCAGGGTGATCTAAATGACCTCATCCCATCCACAGGGCTCTACTCTAGAATAGCATTCAGTTATTAAATAGCAGAAGACAAAGCAGAAACGAAGGAGTGATGGGGTAAGAAGGGTGCCACTCAATAGCCTAGGGGAAGATTAGAAAAGAAACAATAACTTCCCTAAATCATTCTGGACTAATTTAAACCTTTTGGCTGGGCCAGGGCAATCCCAGGAGCTGGTTTATAGTATTTGTATTGCCTTGACCTGTTTTTGTACAATAAGCCCTATTGTTTGGTTATTTGGGAGGGGAAGTTTGTGGTAAGGGTTCTTGCTGGCGATTCCAATCTGGTGATACCAGGTTGCAGAGGCTGGTGCTAAATTGCCACTATCACTTTGTTGTTGGTAGGATTACCAGATTTAACAAATAAAAATCAGGTCGTCTAGTTAAATTTGAATTGCTGATAAACAACCAATACTTTTTCAGTATGTCCCCAATATTGTCATATTTTACCTGGCAACCCTAGCTGTTGAGAAGGAAAATGTGGCTCTTTTTAAATTGACAAGCCTTTTTCAAGCTTTGCCCTCCACCTTGAAAAGCTCTCAGATGGCTCTTTGCATAATTTTATTATGAATTCTTTCTCAGCAGGGGTAGGACGGTGATCTTTCTGCCTCACAGTTGCTATTTATTATCTGTTTGCTAACTGGCCCATTTCCATTTAAACTCTGGGCTGGTATTTGTCTAAGAAGTCTTCCTAGCCTGCCAAATGCCACCTGTGTATGTCAAGGGCCAACTCTCAGGCAAAATAATATGTGGTGCACACTGACGGTAGGCATCAAATATTGGAGAAAATAGAAGAATGAATAATCTCAAACCGTACTGTGTTTATATTTTTTACCTCAGCCTTTTTTTATTTCTTGGACTTAAAAAACTTTTAAAAACAGTATTTTAGGTCAAATGAAAGTGCAAAACAGAAAATCAGTGTCAGACACATCTTGTCACAGAATTTTTGGCCTTTTTTTAGTGCTCTAAACACTAATTCAAATTACCCTGAAAATGTGTCCTCTGGTGGCTGTGGAGAGAATTAGCAGTTGGTATAAATGTCAGGAACTGGCACAGCAGATGCCCAGCTTCTGAGTCTCTTAATCCACCTAAATTCACACCAGCTCTATTTTTATGAGCCTTTTACATAATATGGCTACTTTAAGGATTTAAGACAAGCCAATGTGTTTGAACAATTCTTGACTTTAGTGATTCCAATATAGTTAACAATAAAAAACAGCTGAGGACACTTGGCAGTAGAATCAGTACTGGGGGAAATCAATTGTACTTTAGATAAAAATCTGGTTTATCCATTAAAATTAGGCCCTTTCGACAATTTCTGATTTCGAAAGCCACATTTTCCAGTTTTTGGCACAGAGAGCTCAGTTTCCATAGGGAACACATTCTCGGGGTAGAAATGAGGGAGATATTTTCAATGATTGTTTTAAGTTAAAATAATTTCACGTACCACAGAAGAAACCAGTGGACAGCCCTGGTAGCTTAGCACAGAATGAACCCTAGGCCAAAGTAAGGAGAAATTTATTTGTTTTTTATTACTCTGCCTTTCTATTCTTCTCTGCCGTTGAGTCCTGCCTGGGGCCTCCATAAAAGGCCTAGAAGAACTGAAAGTGGAGGTGGGGAGAGTACAGAAAAGGGGGGCTGCTTAAAACTCATGTCTGGCCCAATAAACTTGTCAAGTTTGAGGATTCTGTATTACTTTACGTTTAATGCAGCCTCTCCAGTTTCTACACTGAGTCTAAAACTCCCATTTACTCAGCTGATCACAGTAAGGTTCTGTTTGGCAGATCAAGTTTGCAGATGCAAACTCTAGAAGCCAGTTGTCTTTGAAAAGAGGAACAATTTTCAAGGCCAAGCCTTGCACCCTTTAAGTCCAGCCAGTTGTTTTCAAAAGTGGGTGACCTACATCTCCATGAGTAACAGACCAGAGCGTAGATGAAATGGTAAACCCTCTACTCTACTAGAAAAACAATTCAAAGAAAACATTTCCACTTCCTCATCCTCTGACCACATCACAACGCACTGTAACTGGCTTCCATCTCTGCTACTCTTTTGAGAGAGTCCTACAAAGCTGGCAATGACTGCCTGATGGCAGACCCCACTGTCTGGTTTTTAGGACTCACCTTTCTTGATGTTTCACGTCCACACGGGAAACCATCCTCTCCTAATTAAAATGTTTTTTTCCTGTGGGCTTTCCTAACACTATCCCTTTCTTTTTTTCTGCAGTCTCTTTGGCTCCTCCTTCTTGTTCCTCTCATGGATTCTTGTTCCATGACCTTCCATTTAAATGTAAGTGTTCCCAGGAACCCACTTCAGGCATCTCTGGCTTTTCCTAGTCATTTCGATTCATTACTATGGTTCAACTTCCACATTCATACTTCAGCTCATACCTGCTCCTGAGCTTCAAACCTACAGCTCCCTCAAAACATTCACACCTGGGTTTTCGCAAACTCTCCTCACATACCTTGTGTCCTAGACTCAATGTTACCTTCCCCTCTAAAGAGGCCCCTCCTCTTTCATTCTGTTTCAGTTAACACAGTCTCCTCCCTGAGCCCAAGGAAGTCATTTTAATTCCACCCTCATTCTCTCACTCCAACATCCAGTCTTCATATCCTCTTATTTCCATTCTGGAAATCCTTGCCCAACTGCTCTCACCCACCCACATGTGGCATACCCTTCTAAAGGCCATAATAAGGTCAGTCAGTTTGTCTGTGTTTAGCAAAGTGAGGCTTGTCCCTGACAGGACAATGAACATGAATGGAATCATCATTCGCTCTCAATAAAAGCATACATATTATAAAAGGGCCTGAATTATACAGCCCTCTAACAAATTGCCCTTAAGATAAAGTCATATCCTTCACATTTTATTTTTTGTAACAAAGAACCACAGTAAAGAACGTAAAATTTATTACTCACATCCTTACAACTAGCTAAGGTTATTTAAATAATTATTCATTTTATTGAGAGCTGCCCTAAAAGACCCACTGGGTTTAAAAAAATATATTGGGGTTTATAAGAATATTGAATAGATGTTTTGTTTTCTAGGCAAAAATACCTGGCGCTTGTTTTCTAGAAGAGTTGCTTCCCAAGTCCACATGTCATACAGCACAGCAAATCTGTCCACACCTGCATGGGCCCATCCCCAGTCCTGGTCAATATTTGACTCGCTGCCCTCTTTGTGACCTGGTAGAGAAATGGATGAAAATGACCAGAGACAGGCCTCTCTATGAAGCTATTCCTAGTAGAAATGGACCCCTCAGATTGTCAGCTCCCTCTCAGGAAGGAAAACACTGAATGGGTAACTGGGATTCCTCAGAGTCGGTTAAAGAGCCATGGGCAAGACCAGGCGCTAAGTTCATACTTGCTGACTTTTAAATCAACAGAGGTTTTTGTTTTTACTTTTAGTTTTAAAAGACTAATTTTAGAAATATAACCAAAATTCAGTTAACATGAAATATTTACTAAAATGTCTGCAAACCTGTAATTTAAAGGCAAAACACACATTTCTCCTTCGGTAAAAACAGGTCCCTGGTGGTTTAACAACAAACTCAGTTTAACCTGCTGTATCAACTGATGCCAGCCAAGTCAAAATTTTTCAGGGAAATTTCTAAGATATTCCTTAATTATGTTAATTACTAACTTAAATCAGTAAGTGTAATCATTGCCATTATTCAGCTAAAATATTTTCCCACTATAGTACTGTAAGTTTTCACTGTCGACATCATTATTGCTTAAAATTTTAAGTGGTCTATTTCATAATAAAATATTAAAGAGAAAGAGATTTTCAGGTTTAATAACTATCAAGTACATGGTGCGTACTTGAACAAGAGAAAGCCTTTGGTCAGGAATTTCTATAGCAGCAGTTGGGAAATCATTTTACAATGGATGACCGTATACTCACTAGCTCAGCGAGAGATGCTCATGTGACTAAGTATTTCAATCAAAGTAAGTTCTTAGCAGATGGAAATAGTCGAATCGTAGTGTAAACTAACATCAGCAAAAATGATGCATTAGTATGTAGGATGACCAGTAGAGATAAAAGCTAAGAGCTGAAATTAAATGCCCTGGAATGTTGGATGCCGGCACCGCATCCCATGATTCAGATCCCAAATGGTCTGTGGCAAAGACAGAACAAAGAATTCAATCTAATACAAAATTAATTCTGTCTGGGATCTGAAAGGTTAACTGTCAAACATTCTTAGAGCAGCCTTTTATAACAATATGAACATGAATTATCCTTAATTAAAGTCTACATATATTACAAAATAGCACAAACTCTTGCTAAATTTCCCTCCAGGTGTTGCAGTGTGTCTAGAAACTCTAAGTTCTTTCCAAATGCAATGTTAATGCAGTCATATTATTCCAATAGGAATATTCTTACCTCATCTATTTCTAAAATTGGATAAATTTGAGTGATGCCAAAAGGAAGAGAGAATACAGATTACGGGTTATTTGATTACCCTGACTAATGATTTCTCCCCCTGGGGCTTGTCTGGCATTTTCCTACCCAGGGCTTTTTGCATCCTGGTGGTTTTCTGTTAGGAACTCAGGAATATCTCTGCTTCTAACTGCAGTTTCCCCAAGGTCAATCACCTTTTTTGTCACTTAGAAAAAAAATCATTAATTTCCCTCAGGGCCCTGCACCCAGTGGGTAAGGCAGAAATGCCACTGGGCAACAAGTAGAGTCTAAACAACAGTAAGAACTATAACCAAGTTACAGTCTCCAACAAATGGGGGACCTGAGCTGGAAACAAAACTGTATCTTTTCTAAAATGGTGTGTGTTGAGGAGGTGTATGTGCTTATTGAATTTTCAGATACTATTGTATATGCCTATATATTTTGAGGTGGGAGGTGTTAAATAGAGCCCTTAGTGGTTTTTGTCTGTTTGGTTGGTTGATTTGAAAAAATCTGACTTCTGACCTTTTTCTTTCTCAGTGTAATGGCTGGCCACAAGCAGCAGTTCTGTCTCTAGTTCCTTCAGATCATTCAAGGCTTCATCATACATGACATACCCTCCTTGCTGGTCCTGGGTGTGGACGTAACCAGCATCCATGCTGTAGTAGTCATCCTGGTTCTCCACTTCCAAGAACTCCGTGAATTGGACACTTTAGACCTGGGAAAGAAAGCCAAGCCTGGAAGTTACCAGAAGAGGGAGAGCTATATTTTGCCAGCCCAAACGGACAAAACAGCAGGCTTCTGTTCCCACACAGTGGGCTGTCAGCATGCAGCTATAGACATGATGAATGTATTAAGAGCTATATGTAGAGAAAAAAGATATTAGCAAAGAATGTCAGGGAAGCGTAGTTCCTTAGATAGATAACTAAATTTTATGATTAACTCAGGATTATCTGGAAAAAGGTAGACAACAGAGCCAAGTGCTAAAGGTGGTCTCTGAAGCCAGAGTGCCTGTGTTCAGGTCTTGGCTCTGCCAGGATCTCACCTTAGGCAAGTCACGCAGCTACTCTTAGCCTCCATTTCCTCATCTGTAACATGGGCACAGTGGAGACACTACAATGGTTGTTGTAGGGAGTATATGACACCATGAATATGAGACCCTTGAGATCTATAAACATTAGCTGTTAAAGATATTTTTCTTTTAATCTTATAAATACTTCTAAAATGCATTAACACAATCTCATGTCTTAGTAATATACTGGGTTGAATGTGTCCCCCCAAAATTCATGTCCAATTGAAACATGTGAATGTGGCCTTATTTGGAAATACAGTCTTTGCAGACGTACACAAATTAAGACGAGGTCATACTGGATTAAGGTGAGCTCCAATCCAATGACTGGTGTTCTTATAAAAAGAGGAAATTTGGAGACAGATACATAGGGGAGAAGGCCACGTGAAGGCAGAGGCAGAGATTGGAGTGATGCATCTACAAGCCAAGGAACACCAAGGATTGCTGGCAACTACCAGAAGCCAGAAGAGGCAAGGAGGATTTTCCCCTGGAGCCTTCAGAGACAGCATGGCCCTGCTGACACCTTGGTTTTGGACTTGTAGTCTCCAGAATTGTCAGAGAATAAACTTCTCTCCCAGTTGTTGTGAGCCACTCACTTTGTGGTACTTTGTTATGGCAGCCCTAGGAAACTCATATAAGTAATTTGAGTATTCCAATCATAATTTTATTTTTTAGATGACCAAGGGCCTATTGCTTCCTGAGAATCATTATTCTAATAATAATTCTCATAATTTCAAACTTCTCTACCCTTCTCCCCACCCTCAATGCCCAGCCTCCCTCAGTCTCAGCTAACACCCCTCCACTTCTCCACTCACACACAAACCCACCACACTCCCGCCCCTCCTTTCCTGCTCCCTCTGCACTGTAGGGGCCGATTCCACTCCCCTTCTCTAAGGCCATTCCCTCGCCCTCTGAAGCATCTCTCCTCCTTGGACATCCAACTCATCTCAACCAGAGATTTCCCAATTGACACTGAAACATGCTCACAGCCCTCTGATTTTGAAACATCCTCACACCCTTCCCCAGGTTCCACCTTACGTCTCTCCTCTTTCTCACAGTCCAGCCTCCTAAGATGTCATCTGTACCCACTGTCTCCATTTCTTCACCTCCTGCTCCTCATCCATTCCCATCTGGCTCTTGTCTCCATCAAGCCACCTGAACCATTTTCACTAAGACCAACAATGACCTTTGCTCCACATCCAGCAGACTTTCTTTAGTCATCTTATGTAATCTCTCAGGAGCATCTGACACAGTTTAGCACTCCCTGCTCATATTCTTCTTGCTCTCACCAATTTCCCAGCCATTTCTTCTCTATCAGGTCATTAAATGGTGGCCACACTCAAGCCCCAGTCCTAGGACCTCATCTTTTCTTCCTATAGTCCTTCCTTAGGAGATAGTACACTTTCACAGCTGAGATTACCATATTTAGACCATTTGCTCCCTAATTTATATCTCTGATCCAGACCTCCTAGAGCTCCAGACACACATATCCAATTACCTATTTAGCATCTGTTCCTGGGCATCTCAAAGGCCCCTCAAATTTAACATGATCAAATCGTGTGATCTCCCCCACGAACCAAGGCCACCTCCAGCTTCCCCATTTTAGTAAATAGCACCACCACCCATCCACTTCCTCTAGCATTAAACATTCCGGATGTCTCTTCCTGCCTCACCCTACATGTCCAATCTATCACGAAGTCCTGTTGATTTTACTTCCTATCTCTCAAATCCATCCAATTGTATGCATCTCCACCACCCACCACCCTAGTCCAAGCTGTCATTAGCTTGCACTAGGACTAGTCTAGGAACTTCTAAACTGGCCTAGCCTCTTAATTGGTCTGTCCACATCCCCTCTGGCCCGGGCTTATTCTCCCTTCCATTTTACTCACTACTGGCAGAGGATCTTTTAGAAATGGAATTTAGATTATGTTATCCCTTCTCCCCTTTAATATCCCAAAGGGCTTCCCATTGCTCACAGAACAAAGCAAAACTCCATAAAAGGACCTACGTGGTCTGGCCCCTGCCTATCTCTCTCCAGTGGTTTTGAACCAAATGTGATTTTTCCCCTCAGAGGACATTTGGCCATGTCTGGAGACATTTTTGGTTGTTACAACTTGGGGGAAAGTGCTACTGGCATCTAGTGGGTGGAGGCCAGGGATGCTTCTAAATATCCTACGGTGCACAAGACTGCCTCTCACAATAAAGAATTATCGGGCCCAAAATGCCAATAGTGCCAAGGTTGAGAAACCTTGGGCTACTTTCATTTTGCATCACTTTCCTCCTGGATCACTGTGTCCCAGCCATTCATGTCTTCTTTTGATTTCTTGTGGGTGCCATGCTCCCTCTTGGCCACAGGTCCTTTGCATAGACTACCTATACCCTCTTCATGGAATTGCTGGAGCATATGATAATTCTATTTTTAATTTTTTGAGGAACCACCATACTGTTTCACACAAGCAGCTGTACCACTTTACATTCCCACCAACAGTACACAAGAGTTCCAATTCCTCCACATCCTCACCAACATTTGCTATTATATATATATATATATATATATATATATATATATATATATGTATATGTATTTCTTCTTAGTTGTTATATTCATGAGTCATTTAAACTATGGAACCAATAGATCCCAATCTTTTATCCCCCATCTATTCATTCTTATAACATAAATACTTTGTTAAGTAATCAGTTGTTGGATAGAATGCATTTATCTATAAATTTTAAGCAGTCATTATATCCTGGCTCTCGGGAGACACGTCATTTGGTTTGTGTATGTGGCATTGCCTATTGTATAACCATAGGAATCCCTCTGGAACCTTCACAAACAGGGCAGATGATCACCTGTGGGGATGGTTAATTGTCATTATCAGAAAGGTAGATCAGGGGTACTCTGTGGGAACTTTTGATTCTCTGGCTCTGATTTTTTACGTGCTGTTTTAAGTACACCAGGTGATTAAATACTTAATCTCCCTGAAGAGACTCCTCTTTAATGAGTTGCTCATTCAATTATAGATTTTTTATTTAAGCTGAAACTTAGAAATCTTCTAATAAGTAAAACCATGAGCATTTCCAAATAATAGCTATGGTTCATAATATTCCATCAAGAAGATATTTCATTGTTAAACATTTTTCTGATAGGTGGTTGTTTTTGGTTTGCTTTGCTTTTTACTATTCTTTTTTTTTTTTTTGGCTGCGTTGGGTCTTCGTTGCTGAGCACAGGCTTTCTGTAGTTGCGGTGAGTGGGGGCTGCTCTTCATTGCGGTGCGCGGGCTTCTCACTGCAGTGGCTTCTCTTGTTGCGGAGCACGGGCTCTAGGCGCGCAGGCTTCAGTAGTTGCAGCACATGGGCTCAGAGTTTGTGGCTTGCGGGCTCTAGAGCGCAGGCACAGTAGTTGTGGCCCATGGGCTTAGTTGCTCTGCGGCACATGGGATCTCCTGGACCAGGGATTGAACCCATGTCCCCTGCATTGGCAGGCGGATTCTTAACCACTGCGCCACCAGGGAAGTCCCTGCTTTTTACTATTCATTAGGCATAAAACTTTTTAATAATTAGGAGCTTCCTTTGACTAGAAGTTCCAAAAGTGAACATATTGTTTTTATGAAATGACAGGCACTGGTGGAAAATAGAAATGATGCTGAGAAAATTACATGTAACATACAAAAATTAAACAGTTTGCTTAGATTTATAAGCTAGCATGTCAGCTTCTGTTGGCATTTAGCTCCTATAGCCTGTTATGCAAAATGAGCTCTCCTCTGAGGAAAAAAGGGACAACTTAATGTGGTATGCTTTATCCACTTTACTGGAAAAGACCTTTCTTTCCCAGTGTTCTTGTACAGGGGAATTTTCTGAGACTTTAAAGAAATGGCTACCGGATTGAGTTCTGAAGCTGATGGAAAGCAGTAACAGTGTCAGGATGCCTACTGTAATGCCATCATCCACTTAAATGGTCTTTTTTTCCACTTTCCCCACCCCCAAGTCATGGTTCAAGCCCTTTATATAAGACATACATATTTCTTTCCTTTCCCTCCCTGACTTCCTGTGTCTGAAATGTACACTTATGTCCATAGGAGATGAACTGTGAAGACGAGATGGCCAAACTACCTCACATAGGGTTATGGCTCAGTCACTGTAATATTTCCTTTTTATTTTCATTTCTTCCACAGCCATGTGGAAGATCTTCCTTCTAAGGTCTAAGGTTTTTGTGGTGTAGAGAGTTGATCCTTCAATATTATTCTTGGAGGAGTGGCAAGAAAAGGATGGCAATAATTACCTGTTTGACTAAGGTATAATCTGATCTTTGGGATGATTCATATGTTTTTAAGCCTGCAAATTAACTGATGCCAAAATAACTATTTGAGTATAGTAACTATAGGAAAATTGGTGCCCATCATTAATTCTTTTCACTCTATTGATTTCTGCCATCATTTGTTAGTAAAAAGTTTAGGCCTTTTGGCAATGTAGACAATACTTCTCTGGCTAGCTTGCCTTTTTCTAAATCATCTTTTCATTAATTTCAAATAATAAATAGTACTACTACTACTACTACTACTACTACTACTACTACTACTACTATAACCCAGTCTAAGAACTCATCGAACTTTGTTGGGTGACTGACCCAATCCTTTGGCTACAATCTTTTAAAACGAAAATAAAAAATATCTTCTAGTCTCCGCCTCACCTGCAGAGTGATACTTTATCATAGCTATTTTATCATAGCTATTTTTTCTGCATTTGAATAGCATGATGTACTTTGCAAAGCACTTTCATTTATATTGTCTGTCTGTGACCTCACAACCATTCTGTTACGAACAGAACATTTCTTTTGTTCAACAAACATTTACTAGATACCTACTATGTGGAAGATATATATACAACTCCCTACTTCCTTTTGCCACCTGAACATCTATTAAGAATGGCAAAGTTTCAATGCCCTTAACCAAGATCCTGATCTTCCCAACAAACCTGCTCCAACCACATCTTAGATGATGGCAACACCAAACTTTCAGATACTCAGGCCAAAACTTTGGAATCAACCTTGACTTCTCTCTTTCTCTCATATTCTACATCTTAACTGCCTGGAAATCATAGTGGCTATACCTTCAAAATATATCCAGAACTTGACCATTTCTCATCATGCTGTTTTCCCAGATGCATTGTCTCTAGTTTGATCAATGTAATAGCCTCCTAACGAATTTCTGCTCAGCCCTTCAGTCTATTCCCAATACAGCAGCACAAGTGTTAAAATGTAAGTTAAATCACATCTCTCTGGCTCAAAACTCTCCAAGGGCTCCCCTTCTCACTCAAAGTCCTCAAAATGATCCATAAGGCTCTACATAACCTGTTCCACTCTTCCAATCTCTCTAACCTCATTTCCTAACAATTTCCCCCTCATTCACTCTAGCTGCACTAAGCTCTTTGCTGTTCCTGCAACACTGCTGGACACGGTTCTGCCTCAGAGCCTTCGCATTGGCTCTCCCCTCTGCCTGGCACTCTTCTCCCAGTCAGTCACATGGTTTGTTTCCTGATTTCCTTCAGGTCTTAACTCAGATAGTACCTTCTCAGTAGGGCCTTCCCTGATCACCCTACTTACACCTGGCAATGTCCCATCACCAACTCTCTATCCCCTTTTCCTTCTTAATTTTTCTCCACAGCTTCTACCACCATCTTCACCAGTCCACAAAGGCTATTCTATGATAAACAACCCCAAAGCTCAGTAGCCAATACTTAAAATTAATTTATCACTCAGGCAGAGCCCACTGCAGGACTAGTTGCTTTCTAGGCCTCTCTCTTCTAGCAGTGACCCAGGGATCCAGGATGTTTCTATTTTGTGGCTTGACATGCTGGAGCATCATGGATTGGCTCTTACATGCTTTGGACTGGAAGTGACACATCTCATTTCTGCTCACAGCCCTCTGGCGCCTCCCAACTGCAAGGGCCTAGGATGTCTGGAGAAGCTTTGGTGCCAAACCATTAGCCATTCTATATATGTTACTTACTTATTTATTTAATGTCTCTTTCCATTAAATAGTTCCATGATGGCAAGGATTTGTGACAGTTTTGTTTACTGCTGTATCCCTAGTGCCTACTATATTTATTGGTCAGAACATTTGTGGGGTGAATGAATGGGAGGATGAATGAATGACAGTCTCACAGACTGTGGGAGTAGATAAGCCAAGAGTTTTAGAATGAGCCAAGTGCTGTAATGTAGGTAGACAAGTCATAGGGAGAAGCACTCAGCTCTGCAGAGAGATGTAAGAAAGACTTCTCAGAGAGGTAATGTTTGGATGGACTTGAATAGAGCAGGCCTTTATCAAGGAAAGAGGAGGTGAGGGACAGAAGGGCCATTATGCACAAGACCCAGAGGCATGAACAGCTCTGCCCATTCAGAGGAAGGCCAGTCCCAGCTCTGTAAGAATGAAGGTATAGGGACAGTGGGGGGAAATGAGGTCTGAAAGGTTGGCAGGGGCCAGCTTGCACCCAGCCTTGTAAACTTCACCAAGGAGCCTGAACTTTACCTTGTGAGAAACAGAAAATTCATAAAGACTTCAAGCAAGGGAATAAATGTTATTATGTTTGGGCAAAGATCTGGAGAAATTTATAAAACAATGAGGAGTGCCATTTTCTTATTTAAAATTCTGTTCCTCACCAACCTTGGAATTAGTCCCATATCCTGAGGAGAGCCTAGCCTTTCATGGTCTGCTTTTTTCTGCAGCCTCATCTCTCACTACTTGCTCACAACAGTCTCTGCTACCAGGATGTCAAGTCCAGGCAGATCCTGAACACACTATGAGGTGTCAAGCCTATGTGTCTGAAGAGACATGCTCAAGGTCAAACAGCCAGGAGAAGCCTGCTGCCTCTCATTCTGGGGCCCTTTCTACCCTGCCACATGCTTAAAGTAGGCACATGGCAAAGTGTCCATGACAGGTTGTAGGGGCTTTCCTTTTCTGGTATTATCACTGAGCAAACGTGTGTTAACACTGGCCCCAGACTTTCCTCATGGGATCAAATACACTGGGCCCAGGGAAGAGGGTCTCCATCTCAGGGGTTTCTTTGATGTTAGCTCCCCTGGCTGGTAAGCCCAGTGATCTTGCTCCCAGTAGCCTCAGCCCTGGCCTGGTGAGATCAACCCAACAAATTAGCATCTGTTCCTTCCATCCTCTACATGGGAAAGAATCACATAGTTAGTCTGGACATTCTAGATTAAATGCTGACATGGCCACATACATGGAGTGCAGTAAACCACATGGTCCTATTAAAGACCCTGAAAGAAGGCCACTTCCTTGAGTTTCTCACGCTGAAGTAGTAGCTGCTGGCAGCTTCTTAAGGGTGATGTTATTCCTATCATTTATGAGAGCATAGGAAAGAAATACTGTATTACCCTTGAGAAGCTCCTCCTACAATTAACGGGACAGGATTAGGATTTGTCTCCCCTCTCCTCCTTCATTTTCACCCCACCCCATCATAGAACAAACAAACTGGGAGATGGGGTCAGTGGTAAGAAAGATCTTTTTTTAATCTACAGCTGTGGTGTAAGACAGGCTGGATATTAGCAACAGAAAGATGTGTTTGTTTTATGGGTGTGCTTGTTTCCAAAGTGTCTTAACCTTCCTCTCCAGCTCCACTGAGGAACATACTAACTGGACTTGACGAACCATGAACTAGGATCAAGGGAAGAGGGCAGAGGGGTAAAAAGGGAAGTCTGTGTATGGTGAGGAGATGGGAGGGGGAGAATTGTTAGGGAAGGAGACCAAAAAGAGAAGTCTCCCATATACTGAGTGAAAGTTGGACTCGAGGTGACTAGGTAGGAAAAATAAGGAAATGTTTTCTAATATCTAGAGCTGAACTGTTCAATACAGTAGGCTCTAATCACATGTGGCTATGGAGCACTTGAAATGTGGCTTGTCTGAATTGAGATGTGCTGTACATATAAGGTACACAGTAGATTCTGAAGATTTAGTATGAAAAAATATATATCTCATCAATGATTTCTTTATATTGATTACATGTTAGAATGATGATATTTTGGTTACATTGGGTTAAATAGATTACATTACTAAAATTAATTTCATGTTTCTTTATACTTTTTATAATGTGGCTACTATAAATTTTTTAATTATACCTGTGGTTTGTGTTATATTTCTACTGGACAGCACTGCTCCAGACTGCATATTAACAATAGTTGATAAGATTTCATACCCTTATAAGACATGACAATCATAAGTCAGGGGTCATACAAGCTTAAAATATGACTTATTTAGCAGCTAAATAGATTTTATTTTTCACATTTGTCAAGTTAGTATCTTTTAAGAAGATAAAATCCATATTAAACCCCACCTTCAGGAATAAACCTTCTAGAGATTGAGATGAAAATATTGCAAGAGTGTCTACGATATTTCAAGAAAATGTATGCATTTTCAACTTTACTCCCAAAGAAAGGGATTTTTTTTTATAGCTACTTTATTTATTTATTTAAGAAAGGGATTTAATATGAATTTTTTAGACTATAGAAAAACATATTCAAGAGATAGTAAAAGCACCAAGGGACAAGTAGGTTTTGGGAGGGATAGATTTTTCCCTGTTTCAAATTTTTTTCTACATTTGTTTTCTAACCTATTTTTTAAATTGGGGTTTAGAAAACAGGAAGGAGGCAAAAAAAAAAAAAAGTACCTCTAGCAATGTCAAGGAGGGGGGTCTTACAAGAGTTTCTCTGTAAGGACATGTGGTTCTCAGGATAACAGAAAGCGCCCCTCTTGCTCTCTTCACTATCAAGTGGACAAACCAGCAGCTGAAATGCCTTCCTTCCTTCCTATTGTGGTTTCCAGGGCTGAGTGTTCCCTGCCCATGTCCTGCTCTCAGGTGGACACTGCCTTTTATTGTGGGTTAAAAAGTCATTTCCCTTTTCACCACAATTTTTCAAAAAAGCTACTTCCCTAGAAACTCCCTGTTACCTGTTACTTCATCATGTTAACTGATTCCAGGTGCTAAGAAGAAGGTGGCTTGGGAGATGAGATAATCATGGAAGAAAAAATTGTAGCAGAATCCTCACCTTGTGCTCGGCAGATGTCCCATGGGCATAGTGGTGAGCGCTTAGGCCTTGCGAGGTGCCCAAGCCTCCTTTTGCCACATTTACCCAGGAACTATCTTCTGAGGTGGGGACCAGGCTCCCTGCAACCAAGGTAAGGCCTGAAGTGTTGATCGTCAGTGTTCGCTCAACAGATCTAAAACAGTTCAGAATTCCTAAGCAGATGCGCTGAAACAAAGAAAGAACAGGGTCAAGACCCTGCCTTTGCTGGCCCACCCTACAGAGTGAAACTTACTGGGGCCCCAGAAGCTGGCAGGTCAACCCTACTGCTGGAAAAGGAACACACCACCCCACAAAAGGCCTGGTTTCATGGAAGAATCAGAACAAAGAACAAAGTGTAAAAATGCATTACTACTAGAGTAGCAGGAAAGCCTGCCCCCTTTCCAGACAACCAAGCAATTCAGATACATGCAGGGCCATCCGCATACCTGCAGCTCCCTGATCCTCAGGTGGCGCAGATACAGAAAGGACAAGTAGGTCCCCCTCATCAGGACAGGATCCCTATCAATGGGCCCAGTCCCGTCATCCAAGCCCAGCAGTTGTAGGGCCACTGCATAACTGTACCTTTAGCAGGCAGGAAAAACAGAACAAATGCCTTTTTCCTCAAAGTGGTTCAAAAAATTCACATATACCATACTGAAGTCATTTTATTTAACTTCACAATAGCCACTTTTTAAAAATGTACTGGAAGGAAAATAATGGCTCTATATGTATAAATTTAAAAAGAAATTTCTCTTAGCATTCACTCTCATTAAAAATTCAGTCCTAGGGTGAAACATTAGTTATCTGGTCTGCTGTAACACTCTTGCTTTTATTTCAGCTTCAAATATTTTGGAGTTAATATGTAACCTACATATTAATCAGTCACTCAATTTTCTCCACAGTGTTTAATCCATTTCCTTGAGTCACCAATAAATGATTTAATTTTACCCTGTCTCTTTCTTCTGCTTGACAGGCTCATTAGCACACTGGCTAAGACTTATTTGTGCTGGGTCATTTTCATCTCGTTCCACTGAAAGATCATCTTCCTTCATGTTTTCATTCTAGCAAAAAAGTAGCATTACTTGAATTACATGAACATTCGCAATATTATTAACAAAATCAAAGTTGGGTCATCACAAAATTAAATCTCATGATCCAAGGCACATTTCAATGAACAAGTAGAACAGCATTATGATCCATTTCAACCTGACATATGAAAATCTGGATTTCTACAATAAATTAGAGGTCGCTGTTCTTACTATGATTCATCTTATGAAAAGAGGACACACATATTTGTAGATGTTTGGAACCTTGAACCTCTCTAATCTAGTCTTGTCCCAGGCTGAGAGAGATCAGTGGATTAAACCCCTCTACTTTTTAGCTATATGATTTAATCATCTAAAGTCTAAAGTTATTTTGTTTTTAACTACGACCAACACACAAACCTAATCTTAACTAATAAAGTCCCCAAGACTCTAAAGATAGACTACCAGTTTTTATGACAGGCAGTGGGGAAGAAAACTTTGGACAGGGATATTGGGAAGAGACGGTGAAAGAGAAAGTTGTCTAACTGGGTATCTCTAAGTGGCTTCCAATTCTGCCTGTGGGTAGAGGTAGCTCCTGTCTGTTTCAGGTAAGTATGTACATCAGTGTATTTCTGTGTAAACATCCCGCAACCCAAGGACTGGAAAAGACCCTAGGAGGTGACATGGTGCACTCCTGTTCCTTAATACAGGAACACAGGATCATCATCCCTCTGTTATTTAAAAAAAAAAAAAAAATTCATAGGAAATCCATGAAGGGGGTTGAATTTTGATAGTTTCTGTTTGACCCAGAATTTTGGGTGAGAGGGGCTCTACAGAAGCCTTTTGCCTCCGGGACTTATACTGCTCTTGTGTTCAGCATTGCCCGATATGGCTCCAGAGGGAAGCCTAGGAGTCACAGCTTTTCTCTGTGGGGTTGTGACTTTTTCAGCTGCTTCTAAAATTACCCAGAATTACACAGGAAGGAATAGGAAGTGATGTCAAGTTACAGTGAAAGACACTTGAAGGAATGACTGAACAAACCACAAAAATACTGTTGGACCGGCAGATTGCCAGGAAGAAAGGAAGCGGGCACAGCAGGCTAGGGTGAGTAAAGATAGACAGCCCAGCATCCTCCCGGAAAAGTGAACCAGCCACAGCCCACAGAAGCAAACTGCTTAGGAAATGCTGAAAGTCCATGAGTGTATTCCCCTAAGAGAACTGGACACAGCGCAGTTAAGCAGAGGGCTAATGAGAAACCAGAATGTCAATACCACCTGTGTTCATTCTCTCTTCCTGGGTAGGTTAATTCTTTGACATTTACACTGTCTTGTGGCTGGGTCTTTGAAACCAGAATGGCTGAGTTCATGTTTTTTGATAGTTCAGAGATTTCCACTGATTGCCAATCTCATTTTCTCCTGGAAAATTCGCAGGGGCAGTGGAGTGGGAGGTAGAGTGGAGGGAATAATTAGGGGGAAAGTAAGCCTATTATGTATTCCCCACCTGCCCAAATGTCTCTACGGTTTACTGTGTATACCCACAAAATAAAAAGACTAGAAGGATATATACCAAATGTTAACAATACTGTTGTTATATTTGGGTGATAGTATAATGGGTGATTTTTATATTCTCCCTTGAACTTTTCTATATTTCCTGAATTTACTGTGATAAATACATGTCACTATTGTCATCAGAAAATGTTTGTTTTTAAAATGTCCTACTGAATTTAATGACGAAAGCCAGGAAAAAGGTGTTTCATGTTTCCCTAAACTTCCTGTACATTGGAGCTACCACATACAACACCACTTTGGTGAGAGCACGCCACGTACTCACTATATTGCATTATCGCTGGAGATGGAGGGGAGCAGGAACACAGATGCGGAAAATGGCTGTTCCCTTCTTCCCTCCTTCGTGTGGCCAGTGAGAAGAAGCAAAAGAAGAGGCAAAGGATGCAGTGTTTTCTGCCATTTCACCACTCCATAAAGTTAAAGAACAGCGGCCAAGTTAAACTGTATCTTTAGAAATATGATGGTCAATAGCAGTATTAAATGTCTGTAACATAGCCATTTTAGTACACAGGTGTTTTTGAGAAGAATGGAATTGGACACAGTAACAGAATTACAGGTCTGGGAGTATCTACGCAGGGCTAGCTGGTCCTTCTTCTGATCAGGACTACAGTTAAATTATCTTAAGTTTTCTTCAAAAGAATATCCCAAAATGCAGTCCATTTGGATCAGAATTATCTCTTTCTAGTTATACACCGTTGTCAATTAACAAGGACATGAAAATCTGATATTTCCTCTTTAACTCCCAAACCCAGATCTTTAAGTGTATGTGGAATTAGAATTGTGTTTAAAGAAAAGCCTTCAATGCTAATGGTAAATACAAAACATTTTAAAACTCTCTAAAGAGAGGTTAATGGCCAACAGTATTTACTAAGAATTTTTCAGAAACTGTTCTGAAGTTGCACTACATTTAGTGTCTGTATTCTCTCAGAGCTGTCAAAATGAACAGTCCTCTGAGGTTTGCTTTCCTTCATGCAGAAGGCCCTTAAGAAAGTTATTTTTCATAGGGTATTGGTGTTCAGAATCAGGATGCTGCTCAGCTTACATGTGCTAAAATTCATACTTGACTGCTATGTGCTTGCAAAATAGTAACAGAGCTTTTAAAATTCATATCCACATTCCTGTGACTCCTCCCAGTTGCCACCTTTTCCTTAATCCTAATCTCATCTGACTAGTATTCAACATTCAGAATGGCAACACACTACTATTGGTGCTCTGATACTGCATAAAGCGCTTGACCAAAGCAGAAATACTGGAGGAGGTCACAAAGTAACAGCCACAGGAAAATGTGAAGGAAGGTAGAAAACTATTGGTTGTTGCCTCAGGATTTCCTTTTTAAACCCTGGGCTATTTTCTGTTCCCTATTTGGATAGCTCTTCTCCAGGTTGTGTGCATGGCTGACTCCTTGTTCATCAAATTTCAGCTCAGATGCCCCCGACTCTGAAAGATCTTGGCTGACCTCTCTATCAGAGGATGCTCCTCTCTACCCCACTGCCCTCTACTGCTTGGTTTTCTGCATGGCACCCACACATTAGAGATGTAGATTTACTTCTTTGTTACTCGTTTATTGCATGTTTCTTTCCTTAAGCCCAGCACAATTCATGGCACAAAACGTAGTACCCATGCAATTATCACTGAATGAATGAATGGGAAACTGGAAAACTTGTATGACACTAATATGTAGGGTAATCTGTGTGTGTGTATGTTATGTTTCTCCCCATGCTCCACCTCTAGGAACTATAGATATTCTAAGTCTCTTTAGGGTCTATTTACCATAAATCAGCTTGAAAATACAGTGTTCACATTTTTCTCCCTTTGGTCAATTCCAAGAACAACTAGCCAGTAACTAGCCAGAGGAAGTGGTATTCTTTCCCTTCTTTCCTTCCTTCCTCCCTCCTCCCTCCTCCCTCCTCCTTTTACCACTATCGGCCCCCAGGAGTTTAGTTCCCCCTACTCTCATAGCCAAGGAAGAGAACAGATTTGTGGTGATGGCCCTCAGATGTTAATACCAGAACTTCCCAGGTAGTTTCATCAGCATCATTGACTGTCAGGCTCCTAGGGACAGAGGTCTTGTTCAGAGATACCTGGGCTCACTCTGCCTTCACCCTCCTCCTTTCTTCCCTATTCCCTGTGTCCTCCCCCACAAGTTTGGTTCAAGAAGCAGAAGAGTCAGATGTTTTAAAATTTCCCTTTGTTAGTAGAAGGTCTTCTTGAATGCTGACACATACCTCTATGTGAAATGGCAATGGACTAGGAAAAATGTGGCTGTTTTCTCAACTCTGGCAGGATATTAGCTGAGGAGGGGGTATCACTGGTAGCTGCATTCCCTGTCAGGGAATTCAGGGGCGAGGGAGAGCCATGCTCTGATATGCTGCATCTCCTCCTGGTCTGTGTGGCCAACTCATTTTTCATTAGATTCTCTAGATTTTTGTCTACACAGATTAAAAAGGTATAGAAGGTGTGCGTGTGTGTGTGTGTGTACGTGTGTGTACACACAGGCATGCTTCCAGCATGTGTTTGCTTACATCCAATCTGTAACTCGTAGATGCATTTCAGGCTTCACTTTCCCCCATACCCACCCCGGGATGGTGGACCATGACAGTGCTTCTTTCTCTAGCATTTTACTAAACTTCTCCATACCTGTGACTTTATGTGTGATTTTTAGTCACTCTACCATTATCTTTAGGGGTGAAAGTAATAGAATTATTATGCAGAATGGGCTCACTACAAATTCATGCCCTCTTACTTCGACTGGGCCCTCTGAGCTACATCGTCATCCTTATATTCTTTTCTTGCTGGTGGTCCTGTGGCCTTCCCCCCACAGTGATACCGCTCCTCACGTGTCACTCACACCTTCTACCTCACTAATGCAGACCTCCTCCTCCTCTCTCTCTGAGACAGCCAGGGCCATTCACAAGCTCCAGCATCTTATCTTTTGCACCTGAAAATTCTATGTACCTCATTCACCTCAAGGGAAGTGATGTCATTCTCCTTTTCTCAAAACTACTCCTCCACCTGGTTTCTTCATCCCATTCCCTCTCTCCCCAGGGTCATCTGTTTCTCAGATTTACCCTTTCATGTCTTCCATCTCTTCTTCTCCACTGCTCCTTCCTCTCAGACTATAAACACACCAAGTCTTCCCATCTTAAATAAGCAAACGAAACAAAACTCTTCCCTTAGAGCAACAAACAAATAATAGCCAATTATAGCTTCAAAAATCTTATAGTTCCATTGTAAAGATAAGTATCCACTAGCTTTGTGTAGAAACATCCTTTCATTGCCAAACTCCATGCCTATCCTATGTAGCAGCTACCTAACTGGCTTTCCTGCCTCCAATCTCTCCCTTTTTCAATCCAACTAATAGCCTGCTGCCACATTAATCTTCCTAAAATACAGGTTTGTATATATATCACTTCCCTTATAGGATTAAGCACAAATTTCCTTAGTCTGGAATTCTGGGCATTCACAAGATGCCCCCCCCCCCAAAAAAAACAAAAACTTCTCTTCACTCTATTTCCACGTGACTCTTCCACTCAACCTAACTGAGCTTGAACACTCCATATACAGTATCTCCTCTGCATTGTTGTTCACGCTTCCCTCCTGGAATAGGCTCCCCACTTCCCTCTCCACCACCACTTCCCTAAGCCCTATGCTTCCTTCAAGCCCGGCTCAATTTCCTCCTCCTTCAAGAGACTTCCCCCAATAGAACCAACCCTGTGAAGATCACTTTCTCTCTAAACACTCACAATATTTAACATCCGTCTTATTCATCTAGTGTTCAGCACTAGAGTGTGCAACTTTGCACTGGTATTTATTGGTTGAGTATGTCCCGGCAGCAAGAACATCTTGTATTACACCTCTTTATATCCCTCTTTTAAATTATCATTTAATATTTTTTATAATGAAAACAAACCCAGCTAGGTATACAGCTTTTGGGGGAGGATCTCTAAAAAAACTACCAGAGTAAATTTCTAAGGTCTACACACAGGTGGTGAGTTGAACAGAAAGGCGTATTGGTTATTTCTTCCTGTTGTACCTGGTAGAGGTTGATGTTGCTATAAATAGTCTCCCAGATTTGGTCATAGTCGCCCTGATGCAAACCCTGGGAAGCCACAAATGTTGGATGAGATGAAGCCAGCAAGACTGTTTTTGCAGCATGATCTTGGAGCACTTGCATTACTCTCTCAGGGTTGGAAATCTTGAGTAGAAGAGAGAGGAGAAGGGATGGTGGGGAGAAGGGTTATTCCCTTCTTTTCAGCAAGAATCTGGTCATGTACACATGAATAAGAAAGAAGTCCCAGGTGGGACTTTATTCAATTAAAAAATAAAAGTAAACTCAAACATCATGATTCCCTTAGGCATGTTCCTTCATTCAACACTGTAGCTATTCATATGTACATAGCAACTCATTTAAAATTCTGTGACAACCCCCTCAACACAACAGCAGGTGCACCCCCACACATGCTGTGGCACCAATGAAAAGATAAACACTCATCAGTTTTGGGTTTGTCTACTCCTAGGAAGCTGCGAGGAGACAGAGGAGGAGGCAGCTGGGTAGTGTGAGAAAAGTACAGGCTTTGTAAGGACACAGACCTGGGCTCATATTCCTGCTGGAATCCTGGCTTTTCATGCAAAGCAGGACAAGTCAACCTAACAAGAACACTAGTGAGGTCTCTCCTAGGATTGCTGCAATAATGCCTGGCATGTAGTAAGTGCTGAATAAATGTTCCTTTTCCTCCTCTAGAGGTAAAAAATCAAATAATAGTCCCAGAGCTGAACTTCTACTTCAATGATACACATATTACTATATTTCAATTATTTTAATACCACAAGGAACCTCAAAGATAATTTAGTCCAATCCCCATCAAAATCCCAGTGGCATTTTTTGTTGAAGTAGAAAAATTCATCCTAAAATGCATATGGAATCTCAAGGGACCCCAAATAGCCAAAATAACTTTGAAAAAGAAGAACAAAGTTGGAGGACTCACACTTCCTGATTTCAAAACATATTACAAAGCTACATTAATCAAAATGCTGTGGTACTGGCATACATTAGACATATAGACCAATGGAATAAAATAGCAATAAAATAGCAAGCCTAGAAATAAACCCTTGAGTGTATAATTAAATGATCTTAGTTGACCGCTCAAAACAGAAGGGACAGTCTCTTCAACAAATGGTGCTGGGGAAAAACTGGATAGCCACATATAAAATAATGAAGTTGGATCCTTATCTTATACCATATACAAAAGTTAACTGAAAATGGATTAAAGATCTAAACATAAGACCTAAAACTTTATAAAACTCTTAGAAGAAAACAGGGGAAAATTTTCATGATACTGAACTTGGCAATGATTTCTTGGATATGACACAAAAAGAACAGTCAAAAAAAAAAAAAAAAAATCAGGGACTTCCCTGATGGTCCAGTGGTTAAGACTTCGCCTTCCAATACAGGGGTGCGGGCTCGATCCCTGGTCAGGGAGCTAAGATCCCACGTGCCTCGTGGCCAAAAAACCAAAACAGAAGCAATATTGTAACAAATTCAATAAAGACTTTACAAATGGTCCACATCACACACAAAAAAAAATCTTAAAAAAAAAAAATCAAACATAGACAAACATGACTACATCAAACTTAAAAAATTCTGTGCAAAGGACAAAATTAACAGAGTGAAAAGGCAACCTACAGAATGGGAGAATATATTTGCAAATAATATATCTGATAAGGGGTTAATATCCAGAATACATAAAGAACTCCTACAACTCAACAATTTAAAAATCAAATAACCCAATTAAAAAAATGGGCAAAGAACTTCAAAAGACATTTCTCCAAATATGATATACAAATGACCAACAAGCATATGAAAAAATGCTCAAAATCACTAATCATTAGAGAAATGCAAAGCAAAACCACAGTGAAACATCACCTCATATCTATTAAGATGACTAATGTAAAAAAAAAAAGAGAAAGAAAGAAAATAACAACTGTTAGTGAGGATATAGAGAAGTTGAACCCTTTTGCACTACTGGTGGGATTGTAAAATGCTGCAACTACTATGGAAAATACTATGGAGCTTCCTCAAAAGAAACTAAAAACAGAATCATCCTACAATCCAGAAATTCCACTTCTGGGTACATATACAAAAGAACTGAAAGCAGGATCTCAAAGAGATATTTATACATCCGTGTTCACAGTAGCATTATTCACAACAGCCATGATGCGAAAGCAACCCAAATGTCCAACAACAAATGAATAGATAAAATGTGGTGGATACATACAAAGAAATATTATTCAGCATTAAAAAGGAAGGAAATTCTGACATATCCTACAACATGGATGAACCGTGAGGACATAACGGTGGGTAAAATAAGCCAGTCACAAAAAGACAAATACTGTATACTTCCATAACATGTGGTACCGAGAGTAGTCAAACTCACAGAGACCGAAAATAGAACGGTGGTTGCTAGGATCTAGGGGGAGAGAGGAATGAGGAGTTACTGTTCAACGGGTAAAGAGTTACAGTTTGCCAGATGAGAAGAGTTCTGGAGAGGGATGGTGGTGATGGTTGTACAACAATATGAATTACTTAATACCACTTAACTGTACACTTAAAAATGGTTAAGATGGTAATTTCATGTTTTGTGTATTTTACCACAATTTAAGGAAAGAGAAGGAAAAAAGGAAAAAAATAATATAAAGGGATCCCATGTAACCCTCACTCTGTTTCCCCCAATGTTAATATCTTGCAAAACTAGAGTACAGTATCACAACCTGGATATTGACATTGATACAGTCAAGGTATAGAACAGATTCATCACAAGGATCCTTCAAGTTGCCCTTTTACAGTTACACTCCCTTCCCTTCCCCTCCAGTCTCTCCTTAACCCCTAGAATCCATGAATCTGTTCTCTATTTCTATAATTTTGTCATTTCAAGAGTATTGTATAAATGGACTCATACAGTCTTTATGGGATTGAGTTTTTTCACTCACACAGTTCTCCGGAGATTCATCCAGGTTCTTGAGTATCTCAGTAATTTGATCCTTTTTTATAGCTGATTGCTATTTCAGGGTATGGATGTACTTCAGTTTATTCACCCACTGAAGGACATCCAGATTGTTTGCAGTTTTTGGCTATTGTGAATAAAGCTGATATAAATGTTCATGAAAAACAAGGAAGAAGGAAATCTGGTCACATGCTACAACATGGATGAACTTTGAGGACACTCTGATAAGTGAAATAAGCCAGAACAAAAGGACAAATACTGCATGATCCTATGTATATGAGGTATCTAACAGCAGTCAAATTCAGAAACAAAGTGGAATGGTGGTTGACAGGGGCTATGAGGAGGAGGAAATATGGAGTTGTTTAGTAGGCAGAGAGTTTCAGTTTTGCAAGATGAAAAAGTTCTGGAGATCTATTTCACAACACTGTGAATATACTGAACACTAATGAACTGTACACTTAAAAATGGTTAAGATGATAAATTTTATGCTATGTGTTTTTTTTTACCACAATAAAAATAAGGTAATTTAGTCCAATATTTTGGTTTCACAGATGAGGAAACTAAAACTCAGAGAGGTTATGTGACTAGAGCAATATCACACAGAGACTTAGTGTTAAAGCTGTACTAAAATCCAGCTGTTTTGACAATTGTTACTCTCTAGTGAAAGCTAAGAGGATATAAAAGTTTGGCAATTAGATTAGAAAATTCCAAATATAGCCTTCATAGTGAATCCATGATTAACATTTTTTAAAAGTGGAAAGAATTCAATTTTCTGAGAACAGAATTTTATCTACAAGGGATCATGGTTATTTTTTTACCTTCAAAAACTTTGCTTGGAGTTGCATTAATACATCTGTTCTTCTCCGTTCTTTTAGTTTGGTCAAAAGCTTCTTTTGCCAAGGATCACATTTTGGCTTAATCTAGTGGACAAACATGTTCACACAAACTTACAATATAACAGAATGGTTTTCAATAAATGTTGCAAGCAAAGATAATCAAGGACCTTCTGAAATGGGATCTGGCCTTCAGTGCTACGAAGTGTGCTAGAGCATGTGAAGTCTTGGAAAGGGTCTGTGTGGCTTCACAGATCTGTGGAGGGAGATGGCAACAGCAGTTCCTGTTTGTACCTGGCCTATGAGATGCAGTAGCTCCATCTGGGATGACACAGCACTATCCACTGGCAGAAGGGACCCCAATTCCATCAGTGTTGGGCATTGCACTTAATTTATGGGGCAAGAGAAGTTTGTCCACAAAAACTCCTTGTGGCGGGACTTCCCTGGTGGTCCAGTGGTTAAGACTCTGCGCTTCCAATGCAGGGGGCGCGGGTTCCACCCCTCGTCGGGGAACTAACATCCCACAAGCCTTGTAGCGCAGCCAAAAAAAACCCCACAAAACCCCTTTTGGTTCCACATGTAAAACTTCACCTTTCATATTAACAAGTTGTATTTAAAAAATTAGTACTATGGCTGTAAATATCAATACATGAATATACTGATAACTCAAATTTAGATCTAGCTCTAAGCTCCAGCCCGTTATATCCAACTATCTCCTTGATATTTATACTTGAATGGCAAGTGTAACAATCTAAAAAAGAAAGCCTGGCTTCCCCTATACCAACCACCTATTTGCTCAAGCCCCAGATTTAGGAATAATCTGTGGTTTCTCTGCTTTCCTTCCATCTATCTTTATCACATAAGACTTTTCTTTCCTTCATGATACAGTTGATCCTCATTATTCATGGGTTTCGTATTTGTGGATTTGCCTACTCACTAAAACTTATTTGTAATCTCAAAATCTATTCAGAGCTTTCCTAGACAATCATGGACATGCACAGAATAGTGAAAAGCTTGAGTCACCCAACTCCGTAGTTCCAGCTGAGGTCAGACAAGTTGACATTCCACCTTCTTGTTTCAGCTTATACTGTAAACAAATGTCCTTTTTACGGTCTAGTTAGTGACACATTTTAATATTTTTTGTGCTTTTCGTTAGCTATTTCACTGTTTAAAATGGCCCCCAAGCATAGAGCTGAAGAGCTCCCTCGTGTTCCTAAGTATAGGAAGGCTGTGATGTGTCTTACAGAAGGACATGTGTTCAAAAAGCTTCATTCAGGCCTGAGTTATAGGCCATGAGTTCGATGTTAATGAATCAACAACATATATAAAATAAAGTGTCTTTAAACAGAAACACACAATAACTATTTATGTATTGATTATGTATGATGAACCTAACCCCATATTTCCCCTATGAGCTGTGGTTCAGGATTTGTTAACTCAGTGTTCGTGGCAACTTTATAGAACATAACCACCCCAAATAATGAGAATCGACTGTATTTACCACTACCTCAAATCATCTCATTTAATCTGCTCACTTCTGTATTATTGTGAATTGTGTATCTCCAGCACCAAGGGCCATGCCTGACACACAATATGTAGTCAAAAAATAGCTTTTGACTAAAAAACTGGATTTACACAGCTCAATTATAACTTTGAGTGTTATTCTTTGTTCTTGCCAAGTAGCCAAGGTCACTAACAACAAGAAAGGAGTTCTGACACAAAAGAGAGGGGCACAGGAGTATGTGGGAACTTCCAGGGAAGGCAGATCAGCCTGGCTAACTTCAACATAGACCCGAGGCAGGAAGGAGCTGGGAGATGCTGGTACACGAGGCCAGGTTCTCTGAGCTGCCTCTCCTGAGTCAGGTAGGCACCTACCCTTGCTCCTAGGGGACAGTTTGCTGAGGGCATTGAGGAGAGGGGATAATAGGGATCTGACAGACCTCATGCTGCCAGGTTGCCTGGCCTCCCTGGAGGACACTTTATGACCCTTCTTACATCATTCACAGGTGACTGTCACCACAGGTCTTACCTTTATAAAGGAAATCCAGTTTGCTCTCTTTTTCAAGGCCATACCAGGTCCCACCAAACCCAAATTCTCCACTTTAGCTATCTCAGCATCATAATCTGGAAATGTTTGCATTCTCTGTTGCTCCATGAAGATGCTTTGAAATTTGGGGGAAACCTAAATAGGATTGAGAAAAGAGAAGCGGAGCCCAGAAAACAAAAGTCTCAGGTTGTAGGCAATTTCAGAAACAGGTACTGATTGCCTCTGAAACAGTCCTGGAGTCAAACTAATTCATAAAACATGATTCTACGACAGTAACAGGACCTTAAAGGTATATACCTAAGGGGCACATGTATTCAGTCAGCCCATTACCGTAACTGTGTCTTGTTACTTGTTCCGAATATCTGCTCCAAAGATTGGAAATAATGTAATATATTTATTTATATGTATTTTGAGTTGGACCATAAATGGGAAGTAAACTGTCCATCTTTGGAAACACATTCCCTTTTCCTGGCCACCTGGTAAATGAGAAAATCTAAGGGTTGGGTAAATCCTGCTCCCAGAAGCCTGACCAGGATATTGCTAGAGAGAAGGGTCCAGATGCTAGGGCCTGTTAAAAATCTTTAAGGTACCTTAGTCAAACCCCTCACATCTCAGTTCCAGACTGAGGCTACCAGTGCATTCTATGATATAAATTCCTACGGCCAAGATGCAGATACTGCTTCCTCCCTTCTCCAGGGCAGACCCAGGCCTACCGAGCCGTGCGAGCACCTTTATCAGTGTACCAGCCACAGGGCGTCACGACTTCCTCAGTACAAGGTGAGCTTTTTGAGGGATCTCTAGAATCTACCACATGGTGATGGTTGCAAAACAATGTGGATGCTCTTACTGCCTCTGAGCTTAGAAATAGTTAAAATGGTAAATCTTATGTATATTTTATTACACACACACAGAGACAGACAGACAGACAGGCAGAGAAAAAGACAAAGAGAGAGAGAGAGAGAGAAAGAGAGAACCTACCACAGTGCTGGCACACACTAGGGCCTCAACAAAGGTTTCTGGAATAAGTAAGTTCAGTGAGTCACACACCTAAAGATTCTTCTAGTTAATGCTGGTACCTCCCAGGCTGTGCTGTCCAATACTGTTGCCCCAGCCACATGTGGCTATTTAACATTTAAATGCAAATTTATTAAAATTAAATAAAATTTAAAATTTAGTTCCTCAGTTACTCTAACCACATCTCAAGTGCTCAATAGCCACACGTGACTAGCATTAACATATCGGACAGACACAGATCATACCCATCAGTGCAGGAAGTTCAATGAGACAGTGCTAGTCTAAGGCTAGGGTGGCAAACTTTTTCCTAAAGGGCCGGATAGTAAATATTTTAGACTTTGCAGACCACATGGTCTCTGTTGCAACTACTCAACTCCGCAGTTATAGTGGAAAGCAGCCACAGACAGTACATAAATGAAATGGCATGGCTGTATTCCAAAAAAACTTTACTGTAGAAAAACTAGGTGGTGGGCTATAGGCTGTAGTTTGCTGACCCTGCTCTAGGGCATTAGAGAACCAAAATAAACACTCTTCCTGTTTGCAGAAATTCTTCCTACACAAAAAATTTGTTGTAATGTGATTATCTTGGAAGCACAATTAGCATTGCGCATAATACTGTTATAAGAAAATCAAAAGTAGAAACTATCTCTATATAAAGAAGACAAGCTATCCTTTGGGGACAGGGCTACTCTGTGGGAGGGCTCTGCAGCCTCATGTTCTTTTGTTATCACCGATGATAGTCTACTGTGCCATAAACTACTTTTATTTATTTGGACTCTTTTTAAACACCATCTTGTTCTGATTCTGGTTTTTGTCTATCATAATACTTGCTGATAATGAGGGTGAGGATATTCCCATAGGAGCACTCTCTGCTGAAGACAGTGCTGCTGCTGATATGAAAAGAAAGACAAAAGCTAAACATCATCACCTTCAAAGAAACCAGAGGACATGTAATACCACTGGTTCCAGTGAGCTTAAAGAGTCTGTGTTACATACTAATAAAAATAATCCTAGGAAAATAATGCTGGAACAAATACACATGGATGCAAAACTGCAAGGTCACAGCAAATGGTGATAGAGGAAACAGTGGCTCCTTCTTACACGAAGAGTGTTCAAAAACATACAGATTTGATCTTTGCCTTTTTGGATTAATCAACTTACTATTTTTACCTAGCAAATATATATATTTACAAATATTATACAACCAGAGCTAGAAAAATATCTTTATTGTTGAAACTCTGGATGAAAACTTATTATTATTAACCTACCATTTTCTTTAAATTCCACTGAAAAATAATCCTACAATCTCTCTGGGCTGGATATTCAAGGGTCTCATAACTCTTACAGAGAGAAAGTTCAACTGCTAGTCTAAATCTCACTTATTACATTTTTATCACTCTAGAAACAATTGTGGCAGTATGAATATTCAACTTGGTGGCAAATACTAGTATTTTCTTTTATGAACACCTATATTTGTATTAAGAAAGAGTCCATAAAGTACCAAGGAAAAATGTTCTATCTCCTTAGAAGCATCCCTTAGTTCTTCCATGTCATATGGGATACAGAAATGGGAGAGCAGGAACCTCAGCTGAGGTTTCAGTTCTTCTGTTTCTGTTGTGTGTTGGGGCAGAAAGAAAGCAGCTTCTGTTCTTGTTGGCCCTGAAAAAAATCCAAAATCAAGAGCATTAACACCAATGAACACCAGTCAGGGAGAGAAAAAGGAGAGTCCTTTGAGATAACTGGAGTCAGGGCCTCTTCTGCTGATGGGGAAGACCATTCTGCTCCATGCCCAACCTTCTCTTCCACAACTTGCAGACTGTCCCACACTCAGCCAGGCCTATCTGACAAACTCTTGGTGCTGGCTTTCTGAGGGAGGTAGCTGGGACTCTCCCTTCTCACAGCCTGCAGGAGAAACCCAACATATCCTTTGGGGAATGACTTAGTGGGAACAGAACTACCTATATTCCTTTCGGGTAAACAAAGAATATGATTTACAAGTTAACAAACAAAGTAGGAGAAGCTGAGAACCTTCACCTCCTTTTGCCTGGCTCACTCCTACTCATCTCTAAGCACCCAGGTTGGACTTCCCCCTTGAGATGCTTTCTCTGATTCCTCACAGCTGGGTTGGCTGCCTCTCCAGGTGCACCTGGTAAATTCATCACTCAGAGTAAAAACCTGATCAGGTTTCTAAGTCATCTGTAATACAAGGTAAGGGCAAGAAGACTATTAAATTGATTCAGATAAGCAAAGTCTTTAAAAATCATGTAAAATTAAAAATGAAAAGAACCTTAGAGATCACTTCATCTGAAAGGTTTGTTATGGAGATGAGTAAATTGAGGCCCAAGGAGATGAAATGACCTAAACATGCAGGCTCACAGTGAGGCCACAACAGAATAGGCCTAGAGCTCAGTACTCCCAACTTCAAGTTCACTGCTTTTTTCCTCTCTTTTAATTGTCTAGTTATAAAGATGGAGATAATAATTTCTTTTCTTTTTTTTTTGGCAGCCCCACATGGTATATGGGATCTTAGTTCCCTGACCAGGGATCGAACACGCACCCCCTGCATTGGAAGTGTGGAGTCTTAGCCACTGGACAGCCAGAAGTCCCCAGGATGGAGATGATAATTTCTAAGGGAAGTGTTTGTTATTTTCTTCCATAAGAAAATATTAAATTAACACTTGTTAATTAAGAAGATACAATTTTGGGGAATTCCCTGGTGGTCCACTGGTTAGGACTCAGTGCTTTCACTGCTGAGGCCCAGGTTCCATCCGTGGTTGGGGAACTAAGATCCCACAGGCTGAGTGGCGTGGCCAAATTAAAAAAAAGATATAACTTTTTGGTATATAGAGAAATTTCAAACAAGATCAGGTGACAAAACAGCACATGTGCAAAATCACAATCTTCTTTTTTCCACATTTCCCAAGGGGTAAGAAGACTTCTTACCTGAAACGCTGGTATTCATAGAGCCTGGAGATGCAGAACCCTGGATGTCAGGGTCAATGTCATTGACAGGGACCGTTTCATTTTCCTGACCAACCTTGGGGACTTCGTCAACAGCTACACTCAGCACTTTGGAGATGGGCAAATACTGGAGGGCCTACAGAAGGGGACAACCAAGAGATCACACATCAACTCAGTTCTCACAGAAGCTTCCAGACTTTGTTTCAGGAGCAGCCCTTGGCTTTGTAGAGGAGGAAGGAGATGGAGGTGGGCCTCAGTAACTTGCTCAATCATTAAAGGTAAATCTGGAGCTGGGGGACCTGGTGATATCACCACCTCTAAGTGGCCTTAACCTCTAGGCAGGTCTACATTGATCAACCACCCATAATGGACAAGGCGTCGTGTGAGGTGCTAGAGATACAAAGGTAAATAAGATATGGACCAAATTCAAAGAGTTCAGAGTTTAGTGGGGGACCCAGGACTTATGAGCAGATCATTACTATCATTACTATACCATGTGACAGGGGAGAGATGATTCAGAGGTAGACCCCATAGTGACTGATTGGGGAAGGGATGATGTCAGGATGATGGCCAGGTTTCGTGGTTGGTTGTATCAGTGAGATGAGGTATAGAGGAGTAAGAAAAGATTAGGTGGCAAAACAGTAATCTTTCTAAAACAAACATGTGGTCACGTCACTCCTTTCTGATGCCTCTATCTTGTGTTAGGGCCTCTCCTCTGTGACTCTCTTTACTCTGTGATTATACTTACCACACTGTATTTAAGTTGACTATTTACTTACCCTTTTTCCTACCATCCTGTGACTCACTTACTTTTCAGTAAAGATTATATATTCCCTACATGGCCCAGGATATGTACCTGGCATAAATTAGACCCTCACTAGATGTTGCTGAATAAAAAAGTGGATCTACATTAGAGAGCATAAATCCAGAACAAGAGGATGAAAACAAGAACTTATAGCGTGAATATGAAATAGTTTAACAGAAACATCTTTGAGAAAGCTAAATGGAGTAATTTCATTAGAGCAAGGTTCCAAAAGAAAAAAGTTTCAAAGGTCTCAAAGAAAAAAGCTAGTGACCCATTATTTTCCTGTCATTTGTAAGGCAGATGGAACACAGAAACTGACAATCCAAAACTAAGTGAGAGGTGTGAGAAAACAATGTGCTGCCCATCCTGGGAAGGCACTGCATCATCATATAACTGTTTCATGTACCTGCAGGTAGTGGTGAATAGTCTTGAGTGAGTGTAGGTGACACAATAACCAATTTGTGTAAACAGTCAGGTCTTCCTGTGCCACTAAGTTAGGAGGATTGTTTTTGCCCATAAGGAAGTTTTCTCATGCCACAGACAATCTATCAGCTCTCTGAAGGGCATCATTGTACTCCTGCATAATGCAGGCAACTTGTTTCTGTTTAAGAGAGATGCAAAGACAGAACTTGGTTATTTACAAGCCTTATTTCTTGTGTCATTTGCTTCCAAGTACAGTGTAATACTGTTTGGGAACCAAATAAGAGGCTTTTTGGAATATCAAAATTCTTCCATATTTTGAATTTGACTGACAAGGACAGTGGTCAGTCACATTCTTAGGACTCTGAAGGAGAGTGACTCAGCACAGAGTCAGTGCACAAGGATATTTAGTAACTGGAGTTGACTTCTTAGATTTTTACCTATAGCCTATGAAGAAAAATGCATTTTCTATAATATAAAGCTTCCTTCAAATCTCACTCTTAAAAATAGGTACCATTATCTTCTGCCACAGGCAGAACTGGCAAGTAAAGGCATCCACTAGTTCCCTTCCCATCTTTAGCTACCACTTTAAAAGAAATTGACAAGATACACTGTGGGAATGTAAACTGGTACATCTATTATGAAAACAGTATGGAAATTCCTCAAAAAATTAAAAACAGAACTACCTTATGATCCAGCAATTCCACTTCTGGGTATACATCCAAAGAAAACAAAATCAGTATCTTGAAGAGATATCTATATTCCCATGTTCAATTGCAGCATTATTCACAATAGCTAAGATATAAAAACCTGAGTCTGTTGATGGATGAATGGATAAAGAAGATGTGGTACATACACATATAATGGAGTATTATTCAGCCATGAGGAAGAGAGGAATCCTAATATTTGTAACAACATGAATAAATATGGAAGACATTATGCTAAGTGGAATAAGCCAGAGAAAAAGACAAATACTGTATGGTATCGCTTGTATGTGGAAGCTGAAAAAAAAACAGTCGAACTCATAAAAGCAGAGAATAGAACAGTGGTAGCCAGGGGCTGGGGGACTGAGGGAAAAGGGGAAATGTTGGCCAAAGGGTACAAATTTACAGTTATGTAGGACGAATAAGTCTAGAGATATAATGTACAAGCATGATGACTATACTTAATAATAGCCCATAGGTTCTGTTCATGGGCCTCCTACCTTATAAAAAGGATAAAGTTGCTCCATGATCTTACTGTGATGGCAAAATCTCTTCCACCTAAGCATGTGTAAATATTTACTCTGGGCCAGCTGGGTAATTCTCTCTGTATAATACTTGAACAACAACAAGAAAAATCAACACTTAACCACCATGTCATTTCTCAAGTCCTAAGATGCCTTAGGAAAGCAGCCCAACTTCTTTCTACCTTTCAAAATATTCCTATGTTTGTTTTCTGTGCTATGTCCAGGATTTTTTAGGAACAAGCTGGAGGAATGAGATTACTTCATGTTTGTGGAACTGGAAGCCTCAAAATGGCCATTTTTTAAGCACTTGCTTAGTTTACTATCTGGAGTCTCCCACAGGTTGTCAAAAGTCATGAATCTTGTACTTCAACAATTTACAACAGAGACTCTGCCCTGAATAGATGCATAGTAAGATACATAAACAGGTGAATCAAATGCATACATAATAAGAGGAAATAATGGCACCCCAAATTTTTATAGGGCTTCATGGTTTACAAAGTACTTTCTACATATCTATATATACATATATATTCTTATAAATTTACTAATTACATGTATACATTTACTATTTAAAACATATTTATATTACTTTATAAATAAATATATATAACTCAACGATGTTGCAAGGTGGGTGGAGTACATATTGTTATTTAAAAAAAAAAAAAAAGGCTGTTTGGTTAAGATTCTTACCAAAGGTGGAAAGAAAAAATGAACACTTAGAATACAATTATAACAGGAAGACTGGATTAAATCTTAAGAACACAAATAATGGGAAAATAAGTCTGATTGTTTTGGAAAGATGTATTTTCTATATGAAGATAATAAAATTGAGAAACCTGTCTCAAAATTGATTTGGAGGGTCTTCCCCAGTGGCGCAGTGGTCGAGGGTCCGCCTGCCAGTGCAGGGGACACGGGTTCGATCCCTGGTCCGGGAGGATCCCACATGAGGCGGAGCAACTAAGCCCGTGTGGCACAACTACTGAGCCTGTGCTCTGGAGCCCGTGAGCCACAAATACTGAGCCTGCATGCCACAACTACTGAAGCCCGCGTGCCTAGAGCCTGTGCTCCACAACGAGAGAAGCCACTGCAATGAGAAGCCCGCGCACCGCAATGAAGAGTAGACCCCGCTCGCCGCAACTAGAGAAAGCCCGTGCGCAGCAACGAAGACCCAGCGCAGCCAAAAATAAATAAATAAAATAAATAAATTTATTAAAGAAAAAAATTGATTTGGAGAGAAAAGCTCTCCAATTAAGAGGGTGGGGAGGGAGGGGGGAACCGATAAAAATAAAACAAAACAAAAAAAACCAAACCTGGTTCACCATTCAAATTTAAATGAAGCAAGTAGGCATTTTGCCATTCCAACAGATTGTAGTTTCATTTATCAGTTGGTGAACAATTTTAGCAGTGACATAAAAGCCTATAAAATTATCTAAAGCTAAGCTTAAAAGTTTTTTTTTAAACTGAAGTTTATGAGTCTAAAATACAAAGCACATTACAAGTGAGATTACAGCTTCTAACCTTAGACCAAGAATTTTACTTATACTTAAAGGTAGTCAGATAAGCCAACTCTTTTAAAATATTTTATTTCTGATAAAAATAATAGTGGCTATGATGGAATAAATAGGGCCAGACTTACCCTTCCATCATAAACAACTAGAAAATAGGACAAATTACACAAGGCAACTGTTTTCTGACATGGGACAACAGACAATGCAGGACTCTTGTCCTTGAGAGAAAAGAAAAAAATGAAATGAGCCCTGGTTTTCTGCCTGAAGAAGGCAGTTTTTGAACCATAGAGTAGGAAAGCAGAGCAGATGGTCTCTCCGAAATCAAGTTTGGGAAGCTGAGTCAGCTGGAGTTTGCAGGGCAGAGTACTGGAGAGGAGAAAGTTATGCAGAAAAAGGGTTCCAGAAATCTGCATTGAGATCCCTTTGAGTGTTTTGCTGACTATTAAGCCCTGAATACAGAGGGCAAAACTCCATGAGGCTGTGCAAAGAATAACTAACAAGGGAACTGTAAACTGAACATTTCTCAGAGTTCAAACAGAACTAGGAGATGTTCAAGTTTCAATCAGACAGGGTGAAGAGTCCTCACTGAACACCTGGGGTATTCAGCAGAGACATGAGAGGGGTGACAATTTAGTAAGAAAAATAAACTATCTCTAGAGCAAAGGTAACTCTAAACCTGCTCTAACAAAGCTTAAAAACCAAGCCTTGTAAGTGTGAAGCTGATCTAAAACTTAATTGCCTGCCAGAATAAAGTCCAACATCTTTAAAGGAATACAAAACAAAATCAGCATTCAGTAATGTAAAACTGCAATGCCCAGTGTCCAAAAAAATTACTAGACATGCAAAGAAGCAGGAAAATATGACCCACAAGCAGGAGAAAAATTAATGAAGAGAAACAGACCCAGAAATGGCACCAGTGAGGAAATTAGCAAACAAGGACTTTAAAAGGGATTTTATTAATATGCTCAGTATGTTCAAGAATTGAAAGGAAAATGTGAACATAAGAAGAGAAACGAAAACTATTAAAAATAATGAAATAGGGACTTCCCTGGTAGCACAGTGGTTAAGAATCCACCTGCCAATGCAGGGGACATGGGTTCAAGCCCTGGCCTGGGAAGATCCCACATGCCACGGAGCAACTGAGCCCGTGTGCCACAACTACTGAGCCTGCACTCTAGAGCCCGCAAGCCACAACTACTGAGCCTGAGTGCCACAACAACTGAAGCCTGCACACCTAGAGCCTGTGCTCCACAACAAAATAAGCCACTGCAGTGAGAAGCCCATGCACTGCAACAAAGAGTAGCCCCCGCTCACCACAACTAGAGAAAGCCTGCGTGCAGCAACAAAGACCCAACGCAGCCAAAATAAATAAATAAATAAATAAATTTATATAAGAAAAATAATGAAATAGAACTTCTAGAAATGAAAGCTATAATATATGAAATAAAAAATTCATTGGATGGGATTAACAGCAGATTAGACAGTGCAGAAGAAATGGTTAGTAAACTTGAAGATATAGCAATAGAAACTACAAAATGAAGCACTGGGGGAAAAAAAGACAGAAAAAAATTTAACAGAGCCTCAATGACTTATGGAACAATATGAAGTAATTTAACATATATATCACTGGAGTCCCAGAAGGAGGGATAAAGATAGAAAATATATTTGGAGGAGGGACCTTCAAGATGGCGGAGGAATAAGACGTGGAGATCACCTTCCTCCCCACAAATACATCAAAAATACATCTACATGTGGAACAACTCCTACAGAACACCTACAGAATGCTGGCAGAAGACCTCAGACTTCCCAAAAGGCAAGAAAATCCCCACGTACCTGGGTAGGGCAAAAGAAGAAAGAAAAAACAGAGGCAAAAGAATAGGGACCTGCACCTCTGGGAGGGAGCTGTGAAGGAGGAAAAGTTTCCACACACTAAGAAGCCCCTTCACTGGTGGAGATGGGGGAGTGGGCGGCGGGGGGGGGGAAGCTTCGGAGCCACAGAGGAGAGTGCAGCAACAGGGGTGCAGAGGGCAAAGCGGAGAGATTCCCGCATAGAGGATCGGTGCCGACCAGCACTCACCAGCCCGAGAGGCTTGTCTGCTCACCCGCCGGGGTGGGTGGGGGCTGGGAGCTGAGGCTCAGGCTTCGGTCGGATCCCAGGGAGAGGACTGGGGTTGGCGGCGTGAACACAGCCTGAAGGGGTCTAGTGCTCCACAGCTAGCCGGGAGGGAGTCCAGGAAAAGGTCTGGAATTGCCTAAGAGGCAAGAGACCATTGTTTCGGGGTGCACAAGGAGAGGGAATTCAGAGCACCGCCTAAACGAGCTCCAGAGACAGGCGTGAGCCGTGGCTATCAGAGCAGACACCAGAGATGGGCATGAGACGCTAAGGCTGCTGCTGCAGCCACCAAGAAGCCTGTGTGCAAGCACAGGTCACTATCCACACCTCCCCTCCCGGGAGCCTGTGCATCCCACCATGGCCAGGGTCCCGTGATCCAGTGCATCCCACCACTGCCAGGGTCCTGTGATCCAGGGACAACTTCCCCCGGAGAACACACGGCGTGCCTCAGGCTGGTGCAACGTGACGCTGGCCTCTGCCGCCTCAGGCTCGCCCCGCATTCCGTACCCCTCCCTCCTCCCCCGGCCTGAGTGAGCCAGAGCCCCCTAATCAGCTGCTACTTTAACCCCGTCCTGTCTGAGCAAAGAACAGACGCCCTCAGGTGACCTACATGCAGAGGCAGGGCCAATCCAAAGCTGAACCCCAGGAGCTGTGCAAACAAACAAGAGAAAGGGAAATCTCCCCCAGCAGCCTCAGGAGCAGCGGATTAAATCTCCACAATCAACTTGATGTACGCTGCATCTGTGGAATACCTGAATAGACAACGAATCATCCCAAAATTGAGGCAGTGGACTTTGGGAGCAACTTTAGACTTGGGGTTTGCTTTCTGCATCTAATTTGTTTCTGGTTTTATGTTTATTTTAGTTTAGTATTTAGAGTTTATTATCACTGGTAGATTTGTTTATTGATTGGGTTGCTCTCTTTTTTTTAGTATATGTATATTTTTTTCCTTTTTCTCTTTTTGTGAGTGTGTATGTGTATGCTTCTTTGTGTGATTTTTGTCTGTATAGCTTTGCTTTCACCATTTGTCCTAGGGTTCTGTCTGTCTGGTTTTTTTTTTTTTTTGGTATAGTTTTTAGCACTTGTTATCATTGGTGGATTTGTTTTTTGGTTTGGTGGCTGTCTTCTTTCTTTTTTTATTACTTTTTTATATTTTATTTTTAATAATTTTTTAATTTTTAATTTTAATAACTTTATTTTATTTTATTTTTTCTTTCTGTCTTTTTTTTTTCTCCCTTTTCTTCTGAGCCAAGTGGCTGACAGGTTCTTGGTGCTCTGGCCGGGTGTCAGGACTGAGCCTCTGAGGTGGGAGAGCTGAGTGCAGGACATCGGTCCACCAGAGACCTCCCAGCCCCACGTAATATCAATCAGCGAAAGTTCTCCCAGAGATCTCCATCTCAACGCTAAGACCCAGCTCCACTCAACAACAAGCAAGCTACAGTGCTGGACACCCTATGCCAAACAACTAGCAAGACAGGAACACAACCCCACTCATTAGCAGAGAGGCTGCCAAAAATCATAATAAGTTCACAGACACCCCAAAACACACCACCGGATGCGGTCCTATCCACCAGAAAGACAAGATCCAGCCTCATCCACCAGAACACAGGCACCAGTCCCCTCCACCAGGAAGCCTACACAAAGCACTGAACCAACCGTACCCATTGGGGGCAGACACCAAAAACAACAGGAACTACGAACCTGCAGCCTGTGAAAAGGAGACCCCCAACACAGTAAGTTAAACAAAATGAGAAGACAGAGAAATATGCAGCAGATGAAGGAGCAAGGTAAGAACCCACCAGACCAAACAAATGAAGAGGAAATAGGCAGTCTACCTGAAAAGTAATTCAGAGTTATGATAGTAAAGATGATCCAAAATCTTGGAAATAGAATGGAGAAAATACAAGAAACGTTTAAGAAGGGCCTAGAAGAACTAAAGAGCAAACAAACAATGATGGACAACACAATAAATGAAATTAAAAATTCTCTAGAAAGAATCAATAGCAGAATAACTGAGGCAGAAGAACGGAGAAGTGACCTGGAAGATAAAATAGTGGAAATAACTACTGCAGAGCAGAATAAAGAAAAAAGAACGAAAACAATTGAGGACAGTCTCAGAGACCTCTGGGACAACATTAAATGCACCAGCATTCGAATTATAGGGGTCCCAGAAGAAGAAGAGAAAAACAAAGGGACTGAGAAAATATTTGAAGAGATTATAGTTGAAAACTTCCCTAATATGGGAAGGGAAACAGCCAATCAAGTCCAGGAAGTGCAGAGAGTCCCATACAGGATAAATCCAAGGAGAAGCATGCCAAGACACATTAATCAAACTATCAAAAATTAAATACAAAGAAAAAATATTAAAAGCAGCAAGGGAAAAGCAACAAATAACATACAAAGGAATCCCTGTAAGGTTAACAGCTGATCTTTCAGCAGAAACTCTGTAAGCCAGAAGGGAGTGGCAGGACACATTAAAAGTGATGAAAGGGGAAAACCTACAACCAAGATTACTCTACCTAGCAAGGATCTCATTCAGATCTGACAGAGAAATTAAAACCTTTACAGACAAGCAAAAGCTAAGAGAATTCTGCACCACCAAACCAGCTTTACAACAAATGCTAAAGGAACCTCTCTAGGCAGGAAACACAAGAGAAGGAAAAGACCAACAATAACAAACCCAAAACAGTTAAGAAGATGGTAATAGGAACATACATACTGATAACTACCTTAAATGTAAATGGATTAATTTTAGGCAATTCTAGTTTTTTTTCACTTTTATTATAATGCTGCAATAATAATCTTTATGGAAAATCTTTCCCCCCAGGTTGTGAGTTATTTTCTTCAGAGAGATTTCCAGAATCTTCCCTAGGTCAGCCAACAGTTTTTGAGGTTTGCGACTATCTTAGTCAATGTTGTATTGCTTCATAATACCAGCACAGGGAGTAACTAGTAGAAACTTAGTAATTGTTTAGTGACTGTAACTAAGCTGAACTTAAATGGCGTGGGTCTCTAACAAAGAAGAGCATTTATATTAACCAGGTTCTGCAAACCACACATATAGAGAAAATCCTACCCTGGCCAGAGGACATACCAGAAAGCCAGCTTTGTTCATACATTTCTACCAAATTCCAGATCTACTTTTCAAATTGCAAAATGACTCTTACCTGCAACAGAAGCAAAGGTAAATTTTCAGGAGTGTACTCTCTCCTTAGGCAGCTCTCTAGCTCCCTCTGCATGACATCTGCTTGAATAACAAGGGGTTTTGACTCAGCCACCTGAACCCGGGGTTGGGGGTGTGGGGAACGGAGCAAGCAAACAAAAGGAAAGAAGGAAATCTATCAGTGTCTATGACAGAAAATGGCATATAATTTCTGATAGTTTTTATACAACACATTATGCTGTTACACCTGTTTCCAAATAATGAATTTTAACACCACAAATCAAGGAACTGTAAAGTTTAAAACACTACAAAAATCAGCTATCTCCAAAGAAGTATTGGCCTGCTCTGATCCAGCAGTGAGCTGAATATTGGGCTGTTTTGTCTTTGTAACCACTGTCAATAAGATCAGCTGTTTGTTTGCAAAAATAAGCTTTCCCTGCTAACAGTTTCCAACAAGTTAGCAAATTCTAATTTATTGTTGTGTTGAAATAGCTCACTGTTCTACTCACCTGTAAAGTTTTCTTTAGAGCCAGTTCCCTTTCTCTTCTAAAGTAAGAAATGTCCTTTGGCATTCGAACAGAGCTGCAGAAAGTTTTATGCAATAGAAGCTGTAATTATAGAAGCTATAATAAATCAGATTAAAGATAGGCCCTGATTAATCTGTAACTCCACAACTGCTCATTTCTAAATAAGTATATCGTATTATACTGGAATGTTGGGGGCATGTAAAGGCCACAGGCTTCTGTCTTAGTCAGAATCTCTCTTGTGTACACCTCATGCCAGTTAAACCTTTCCCTGGGCCGGTTTTTCTCTCCTTCTCATACAAACATAGTCTTTCCACTACCCCTGATTTACCTCTTTATTTCTGACAATAGTAAGGATGTTTCTTTCCCCCACCCACATTTCCTTCAGTAACCACATTTCTAACAACTACTGTGCTTATCTGACCTCTATCTTACCGTAGCTGACACATAAAATCATTATCTAATAATTTAAACAAAATGTTTTTATTTTTGTGCTCTTGCTCAATTATCTAGAGGGTGAAAATGACCCTTAAATATCAAACATGAAATACTTTGGAAATTACTTTAACCAAACTTTCTGCTTCAGAAAAATTATTTATCCCTAGAAAAAGCATAGCAGAAGTGCCTGCTTAAGCACCCTCATTGACTGCTGTCCAAGCCCAATCATGAGGAAGTTGTTTGCACCAAAGGCTCTGACATGAGGAGGTACAAGCAGCACTGCCTGGGGCCTGATAAGAGGTTGGATCCTGGGTCAGGAAGAGGAGCAGTGGTGCAACCATGGAGCAGATGTTAATTCCTTAAGATGGGACTTCGAGAACACTGGCAAGGGAGCCACAGGAGATAGTTCTGGAACACATGTGAGAAACCACCTTGAGATCTGAGGGGGATTGTAGTCAGTAAAGTATGGTTAATGTTCATATGACTGTTATCAGTCCCCATGGATAAGTTTTAAGGGAAGATGAAAATAGACTTGCCAGCAGTTCACCCCACTGGAGGCAGTGGTCCTGTGAAACCAACACCAGGCTGACAGTCAGGAGGTCCCTCAGCCACATGAGGCTAAGCAACCCATTGATCCATTTGTGTTGAATTCACAACTGCAGTTGGAATAATGCCTTCCCTTATCTCCTCATGTCTTGGTTTTGATGGAAAAAAGACACAAGCTCTGAAAGGGTAAAAGCATTAATAAATCAAAGGTATAACTTCTGTGATTACTGGGTATCTGAATTCTGGCTGCAGCCTCATGGAGGTGGAGAACCAGTAACCACCTAGAAAGGGGACCAGCTACTAAAGGCAGTCAGAGAAACAGAAGAAACCCATCCCTTCCCTGCCCTTTGGTCTTCTAATTCTTTGGCATGCTGGGAGATTGGGTGGGGTTCTGGGTTTAGTTCTCTGACCCACTCTTGCTCAGACCATGCTCAGACCATGCCTCTCCTCTCAGTTAACCTCAAAGTGTCTGTGAATGACCTAAAAGAGATAGGTGAACATAGTATGTACATCAACCCAAAAAAAGAGATTCACTCATTTGTTCATCAACATACATCAACATACATTCATTCATCTATGCATTCGGCAAGCATCTATGAAGCACTTAACAACCACAAAGACCTGGGCTTATGGGGGCAAGATGAGGGAAAGAATGGGAAAGAAAGAAGGAAGCTAGGAAGGAAAGAAGGAAGGGAGGGAGGGAGGGAGGGAAGGAGGAAGGAAAGATGACTAAGGCACAGTTATCCTCCAGTTCTCAATAGATTTTGTAGTCTAGTAGGAAATGAGAATTCTAAAGTTATTATCAGGAGTGGATATTTTCCATGGACTCCAGAACCAAGCACAACACCTGGCAAACAGAAGGTGATCAATAAATGTTTGCTGGATTAATAGTTAGATTCTTCAGGTCCAGTGCTTGGTGGTTTCGGGGAGTGGAGAAATACAGGTATCCAGAGATTCCCCATCATTCTGTCCTAAAAGGGACTTCAGGCAACCTTTCTTATCACAATGCACAGTGGGCAGCCCCTTGCCTGACACTCTGACATTTAAGTTTTAACAATACCAACACTTGCCCTTTGCATGGTGTTTTATAGTTTTCAAAGTGCTTTAGCGTGCATGATCTCAACTGACCTTTATAAGGTAGGCAAGGTACATATTTTTAACCTTTCAAATAAAGGAACAAAAGCTGGGAGAAATTACGACTTGCATGGTTCCAGTCCCTTTCCACTTCATCACACAATCCTTGATCTGCTTCATATACCTCAGGGCTTTAAATACCAAATTATAAAATACACTAAATACTGGTTCTTCAGAATCATCTTTGGAAGGAGGTACTAATGTACCTACTTCCTGCTTCTTCTCCAGACCTTCCCTCTCCAACCTTCCCCATCCACATTGTGTTTACTCAGCTACTCAACCTAAAAGGGTCCTTATAACTGCTCCTCTTGATCAATTGTGGCAGTAGCAGAAACAGAGGAGCTTGAATGTCCTGGGCCCATGAGGGCTGATCTGGCTAAAAGAATTTGATTGCTATTGTTGGCAGCATTTACCTATAGAATAGCTCCTAATAGAACATCATTTTGCAGAATTCATTATCAAACACCTCATATTATTTTCGTTTTGAAATTTCTCATCAAAATCAAGGTCAAATTCAGTTAAAATATCATTGGAGAAAATGAGATTTCATTGACTATGATTTGTATAGTAGCTTCTGGAACTTTAAGACAATGATATTTGTGAGATGTAAGAGCACTTTTCCTTTTTCTTTGGTAGCACATTGCCTCTAAATGCCTTGACAATTCTAGAATATAGGAAAACCTTAGGGGCAGCGGTTAAGTCTGAGCTTGAGATGATGCCAATTGTCCAAGTAAAAACGAGAGGGGGTTCTGATGGAGACTATGGGATGAGAGTAGGGGTTAAAGCCCCTGAAGACCATGCCTTCACACGGCCATTATTTACCTGTAAGCTCGATGAGTTGACCCCTGAAGAGTCCCGTGTTTTTCTATCTCAGACTTCAGTTCTGTCAATTGCACAGCCAGTTCTTTTTCCAACACCTGGATCCTTTCTGTGGAAACAATCTTATAACTTTCATCCATGGTTTGCATTTACTAATTTTCTGATCCCTGAAAAAAAGAGAGAACAAAATTTGTGGCCGACCTCCTCAGTGACCATTAACCAGTGCATGGGACTTTGTCTATCATTGTCCAAGAAATCATGTCAGTTTTGTCGAAATGTATGCTTTTGTAATTTGGAGAAACAGCTGGACCAGACTGCTGTCATTTATGAGTTAATTACCATTTGGTAAATAGTAGAGAAAACATAACATAGGTTAGAATATCCATTGACCATCTTTGTTCAGCCCAGCTCACCTTTAGAAACATCTCTGTTCCAGCTTTGACTGTGAGGGTTTATTAAATGAGTTTGCATCCACCCTGCCTGACTTCTGTAGTCTTCATAAAGGCTGTAAAGGTGATTACACACTAAATGTTATGAGTGGTGGTTACTGCTTTCTAATATCACTTCAGCTGGAACAAACAATAGATGTGCACAGGATCCCTCTACTTGCCTAAAGTATATCTCCATAAGCCTTTTTGAAGGTATGAGCTTCTGACCAGGGGTAACAGACTGAGGGTGCAGGTCTATGTTGCACAATCATGATCCATGTACTTTTGAGTTTGGAAGAAAATCACACTTACACATTTGAATGTGTTTTCTTAATTCTGAATGCTGATATTTGTCATATAGCTTTTACAATGAAATAAAATAGTTGATAACCACCTCCTACCCCCACTGCCACCCCAGTTCACAGCCTGTCAGATTCAACACAATTGTTTGCTAAGTACTTAGTGTCAATATTTCAATGAACAACATAGATTAACTTCATGACCCAGAATGAGACCCACAAATTGCAGGAGATTCAGTAGATGATGTGTTTCTTGTGCTACTGCTGCCCTCATCTGTCCTGGACAAGAAGGGGTAAAGTCACAAGAAGGGGTAAAATATTTAAACTTTCCTTTTTTCCTTTGACATTTCTTTTCATTTTCAGAGGTATTTCATTTTCTCAAGTTACTCTGCTGCCTTTTCAACAAATAGGAAAGATGTAGAGATGTTTTGTGTAGAGGCTACCTTTGGGAGCCTATTCATTCTTTTTATAAATATTAAAAATGGAAATGAGCATTGTGTTCAGTCTAGGTTGTGAACCTGCAGAGTTATAAATCTGTCATGTTTGGCACGCTGCTGGAGCTCAATAAAATGCACTGTTGTTGTTCTCAGCAAAAGTAAAATGTTGTTATGAAAAATATTTGCCACTTGGCAGTGTCCTTTCAAGTTGGGCAAACAGTTAAACAGCTGCCTTAACAGCTGCATTCCAACCAGCAGCCAAGAGGGGCAGCAACACAGACTGACATTTTTCTCCCAGAGGATGGATTTTCTGCCCTTATTTCCTGATCACTTTCAACACTTCACAGCTCAGAAATGAGAACATTTAATCCTGCATCATTTAGCTTGTTACACAGTCAAGTACAGTATTCACAAAATTAACATAAGGAGAGGTTGGTCTTTGCCAACTGTCCATGAAATGCATCCAACCCAGAGGAATCCATGCCTGCTGAGCCCTCATGGCTAGTGTTAAAGAGACAAACAACTGTTTATTTATTTTTAACATTTTTATTGGAGTATAATTGCTTTACAATGGTGTGTTAGTTTCTGCTTTATAACAAAGTGAATCAGTTATACATATACATATATCCCCATATCTCTTCCCTCTTACGTCTCCCTCCCTCCCACCCTCCCTATCCCACCCATCTAGCTGGTCACAGTGCACAGAGCTGATCTCCCTGTGCTATGAGACTGCTTCCCACTAGCTATCTATTTTACATTTGGTAGTGTATATATGTCCATATATATACTACCACTCTCTCACTTTGTCCCAGCTTACCCTTCCCCCTCCCCGTGTCCTCAAGTCCATTCTCTAGTAGGTCTGCGTCTTTATTCCCATCTTGCCCCTAGGTTCTTCATGACAATTTTTTTTTTTTTTTTTTTTTTAGATTCCATATATATGTGTTAGCATACGGTATTTGTTTTTCTCTTTCTGACTTACTTCACTCTGTATGACAGGTTCTAGGTCCACAACAGTTTATTTTGGGAGGGGGAAAGATGGGTTCCATTTATTGAGCACCTACTCTGCGTGAAACAGGCACTGGGCCCTCATTTAACATCTCAGAAAAGAGATTCTCAAGAATTGTTTCAATAGTGTCTTTTAAAAAATAAATACATTTAATTAACTATCGACTATAAACAAACAAACCAAACCCCCCCCCCTTTTTTTAAAGTGGGTTTAAAAAGTGGTACAATCTAAGCTCTAAGGAAAAGATGATAAGATTAGCTTGAGTAGGGTTTGAGGGTGTTTAATAGGTAAAGTGGGCTTCAATGGGCTTAAAGCAGGAATGTTTAGAAGAGAAATAATGAAAAACTTTAGAGTCTTACAGGGAAATGTATAATGCATGTCAAAAACTTCAAAGTGACTACCAAAAGAATGGAAATGCAACACAGAGCTTCCCAAACAAGCAGGGGTGAGGGATAGGAAATGGGCCTTTTAAATCCTATAGAAGGCAGGAAAAGAGAAAAAAGGAAACAAAAAGAAGTATGGTAGAAATAAGTTCAAATATATCAGTAACTATAATAAATGTAAATGGATAAAGCCCATCTATCAAAACACATAAATTAGCACAGTTCTGAACATTTTTAAAACCCCTAAAATTTGGTAATGTGATGGGTACCAAAATAAAACAATGATTTTTATTCTAGCAAATGCTAGAACTTAAACTGTAAGCAAGCTGGCCCTGTATCACCATGGGGCAATTCAATCTTCTTCACAAAGATCTGCAAGGTACTCCATAACTTCCCTGGGTAACCATTTTTGATGTTTGGTCATCTTTGATCATCAACATGTTCTTCCTGTGTACAAATGAAATTTCTCCTGTTACACATTATATACCATCTTCTGGATCAGTAGGAGTAAGACTAACTGTTTTAACAAAAAGACACAGTCATCAGTGGCTTAAAGAAAAACATTGTTTAAATGTGTCTAATGTAATGTGTTTGGTAAATGTGTGTAAACTGTCTGTTCCTCTTGGACATTCAAGGACCCTGTTTCCTTCCAAGTCAGTTCCACCATCCCCTAGGCATTTTTCAGACAAACACATTAGTGTTTTCTCTTCAGTGTGGCTACAGAACATGACCTTTAGTTGGGTGAGGGGACACACAAGACATATATTTGATGTTCTGAATTGGATAACCTGCATCTACTTCTAGTTTACCGAGAGCTTTGTTTTGTTTTTCTTGAATGGGTATTGAATTGTGTCAGTTGCTTCTTCAGCATCTATTGAGGTAGCCATGTGATTTTCCTCATTTATTTTTTTAATGTGGTGAATTTCACAGATTTTCTATTGTTAATACAAAACTGCTTTCTTGGAATAAATCCCACTTGGCAATGATCTGTTATCTTTTTTTTTTTTTTAAAGAAAAATGGACTCATTTTGCTACTATGTTGTTTAGGATTTTTGCATTTATGTTCATGAGAACAATTGGCCTGTCAGTTTCTTAAAATGTTCATGTCAGGTTTTGGTATCAAGATTATACTACCCTCTTAAAAAAAATGTTGTGAACTGTTCCTTTCTCCTCTATATTCCGAGAAAGTTTAAGGTTGGTATTATTTCTTCCTTAAATATTTGGAATAATTCACCTGTGAAACATCTCAGCCTGAAATTTTCTTTATGGGAGGGTTTTAAATTACAGATCCAAAATTTTTAACAGATTATGATTATTCACATTTTTGTTTCTTTTTTTAATTCATTTTCATACATTTTTTAAAAGAGCATTTCATCTAAGTTGATTTTTTTTTGGTGTAAGGTTATTCATAATATCCTTTTATATTATATTTTTAACAGCTATGTTGAGATATAATTAATACATCATACAATTAACCTGCTTAAAGTGAACAATTCAATGATTTTTAGTGTATTCACAGTGGTGCAACTATCACCACAATTCATTTTAGAACGTTTTCATCACCCAAAAAAGAAACCCCATATCCATTAGCAGTCACTCCCCATTTTTCTCTAAGCCACCCCACCCCCCAGCAGTAGGCAACCACTAACTTACTTTCTATCTCTATAGATTTGCCCATTCTGGAAACTTTATATAAATGGAATCATATAATACATGGTCTTTTGTGACTGGCTTCTTTTATTTCCCATAATGTTTTCAAAGTTCATCCACGTTTTAGCATGTATCACTATACCAGTCCTTTTTTATGGCTGTATATTATTCCATTGTATGGTTATAATACCACTTTTGTTTACTGGTTCATCAGTTGGTGGAAATTTGGGTTGTTTCCAGTTTTTGGCTATTATAAATAATGTTGCTATAAATATTCAAGTCAAAGTTTTCGCCAGACTCTTTTCCAAAGCAGGGGCACCATTTTATAATCCCATCAGCATTGTAGGAGGGTTTTAATTTCTCTACATCCTTGTCAACCCTTGCCATCTTTCTTTTTTATTTTAGCCATTCTAGTGGATGTGAAGTTGTATCTCACTGTGGTTTTGACTTGCATTTCCTTAATGGCTAATGACGTTGAGTATCTTTTCATGTACTTATTGGTCATTGGTATATCTTCTTTGGAGAAATGTCTATTCAGATTCTTTGTCCATTTTTAAATTGAGTTTTTTGGTTCTTTATTGATGAGTTGTAAGTGTTCTTCACATATTCTAGATACATGTTCTTTATCAGATATGTGATTTGCAAATATTTTCTCCCATTCTGTGGGTCATCTTCTCACTTTCTTGATGTTGCCCTTTGAAGCCCTTTACCTTTTTTTTTAACATCTTTATTGGAGTATAATTGCTTTACAATGGTGTGTTAGTTTCTGCTGTATAACAAAGTGAATCAGCTATACATATATCCCTGTATCTCTTCCCTCTTGCATCTCTGTCCCACACCCCCATCCCACCCCTCTAGGTGGACACAAAGCACTGAGCTGATCTCCCTGTGCTATGTGGCTGCTTCCCACTAGCTACCTATTTTACATTTGGTAGTGTATATATGTCCATATATACACTACCACTCTCTCACTTCGTCCCAGCTTACCCTTCCCCCTCCCCATGTCCTCAAGTCCATTCTCTACGTCTGTGTCTTTATTCCTGTCCTGCCCCCAGGTTCTTCAGAACCACTTTTTTTTTTTAGATTCCATATATATGTGTTAGCATAAGGTATTTGTTTTTCTCTTTCTGACTTACTTCACTCTGTATGACAGACTCTAGGTCCATCAACCTCACTACAAATAACTCAGTTTTGTTTCTTTTTATGGCTGAGTAATATTCCATTGTATATATGTGCCACATCTTCTTTATCCATTCATCTGTCGATGGACACTTAGGTTGCTTCCATGTCCTGGCTATTGTAAATAGTGCTGCAATGAACATTGTGGTACATGACTCTTTGTGAATTATGGTTTTCTCAGGGTATATGCCCAGTAGTGGGATTGCTGGGTCATACGGTAGTTCTATTTTTAGTTTTTTAAGGAACCTCCATATTGTTCTCCATAGTGGCTGTATCAATTTACATTCCCACCAACAGGGCAAGAAGGTTCCCTTTTCTCCACACCCTCTCCAGCATTTACTGTTTGTAGATTTTTTGATGATGGCCATTCTGACCAGTGTGAGGTGATACCTCATTATAGTTTTGATTTGCATTTCTCTAATAATTAGTGACGTTGAGCATCCTTTCATGTGTTTGTTGGCAATCTATCTTCTTTGGAGAAATGTCTATTTAGGTCTTCTGCCCGTTTTTGGATTGGGTTGTTTGTTTTTTTGATATTGAGCTGCATGAGCTGCTTGTAAGTTTTGGAGATTAATCCTTTGTCAGTTGCTTCATTTGCAAATATTTTCTCCCCTTCTGAGGGTTGTCTTTTCTTCTTGTTTATCGTTTCCTTTGCTGTGCAAAAGCTTTTCAGTTTCATTAGGTCCCATTTGTTTATTTTTGTTTTTATTTCCATTTCTCTAGGAGGTGGGTCAAAAAGGATCTTGCTGTGATTTATGTCATAGAGTATTCTGCCTGTGTTTTCCTCTAAGAGTTTTATAGTGTCTGGTGTTACATTTAGGTCTTTAATCCATTTTGAGTTTATTTTTGTGTATGGTGTCAGGGAGTTTTTGAAGCCCTTTATCTTTTATTTTAAAATTTAATTTTATTTATTTTTTATACAGCAGGTTATTAGTTATCTATTTTATACATATTAGTGTATACATGTCAATCCCAATCTCCCAATTCATCCCACCACCACCACCCCCCTGCCACTTTTCCCCCTTCGTGTCCATACGTTTGCTCAGCCTTTTATCTTTTTAATGTCTATGGGATGTATACTGCTGTCTCCTTTTACATTCCTGATAATGATAATTTCTGTACTTGCTATTTTATCTTGATCAGTCTTATTAGGGATTTAATAATTTTATTAAACTTTTCAAATGACCCATATTTAGTTTTATTGTGTCTACTCTATGTCTGCCTTCTATTTCATTGATTTCTGCTCATTTATTATTCATCTATTATTGATATTTATTTATATAATTTATTATACAAATTGAGCTATACCTTTGAATTATTTATTTATAATTTACATATTTATTATTTATTAAGTCATTTATTATACCATTTATTTTACTATCTTAAATTTAATTTGCTCTTCTTTTTCTAGCACTTGAGATGGAAGTTTAGATCATTAATTTTTTACCTGTCTTCTAAGATATGCATTTAAAGCTATAAACTTCCTTCTAAGCATTATTCTAGTTGCATTACCATTTTGGATGTTGTGTTTTCATTATTTATCATTTAAATGCTTTCTAGTTTCCATTGTGATTTCTTCTTTGACCTATAAGTTGTTTAGAAGTGGTTCTATATTTCTGTTATTAATTTCTAGTGTGACTGCACTGTGTTCTGAGAACATACCCTGCATGACTTCAATTTTTAAAAATATTTTAAACTTGCTTTATGGCCCAACATATGATCTATTTTGGTAAATGTTCCAAATACTCTTGAAAAGAATATATATTTGCTATTGTTGGGAATAGTGTTCTATTAGGTTAATTAGATCACATTTGTTCTTAATCTTTTATATTTGATTTATTGGTCTGATTTTTATGAGAAATTGAGACAGGTATATTAAAATCTTTGATAATAATTATGGATTTGTCTATTTCTTCATTTAGTTCTGACATTTTAGTTTTATATATTTGAAGCTATATTATGGCTGTATACAAATAGGATTGTAAATTTTTTTTCATTGAATTGAAACTTATCATTATGACATGTCCCTCTTCATCTCTAGTAATATTTCTTCAAGTCAAACTTACAAATTAGTAATATAGTCACAGAAGTTTTTTTTGTTTTGTTTTGTTTTTGTTTTGGGGGTTAGTATTTACATGGTATATCTTTTTAATCCTTTAAAACTATCTGTGTCTTTTTGTCTCTTCAGTCCAGTCTGAAAATCTTTGTCTTTTAATTGGAGCATTGAGTTCATTTACATTTAATGTGATTACTGTTACAGATGGGTTTAAGTGCACAATCTTACTATGTATTTTACTATGTATTTTATTCATTTTATTTATTTTTCTATTCGTCCTGCCTATTTTTTGTTCCTTTATTCTTCCCTTCCTTCATTACTCTGGATTAATCAAGTATTTTTATTATTCTGTTTTGTCTCTTCTATTAGGTTTTTAATTATACCCGTTTTCTTTTGGTAGTTACCTATAGTTCTCAAATTTTAGCGTGTATCAGAATCACCTAAAGGACTTCTTCAAACATAGATTTCTGGGTCTCACCTCCAAAGTTTCTGATTTAGTAGGTCTGGGGGAGACCTGGAAATTTTCACTTCTAACAAATTCCCAGATGATGCTTATGCTGCTAAGTCAAAAGGCCACACTTTGATAGTTACTCATCTGGATTCCAATATATATTCTTGACTTATTACAGCCTACCTTAAGCTAGTAATTTTTGTTTTCATGGTGTCTTCCACTCTAAAGCTAGCAATTTTTTTTTTACAGTCTTTTACTATCCAAATAAAAATCTTACAATGATTTAAGTCCACATAACTCCTTCCTACAATTCATGCAACTGTTTATTTTACTTCTACATATAAACTCCACAATATTTTTATTTTTGCTACTTTGAAAGTCAATTAAAATTTTTTTACCCATATATTTATCTTTCCTGCTGCTCTTCTTTCCTGAAGATCTGTGCTTCCATTTGAGCTCATTTTCCTTTAGCCTGAAGAACTTCCTTTCATATTTTTCATAGTGTGGGTCTGCTCCTGATGGATTCTCTCAGCTTTCATTTGTCTGAATAAATCTTTATTTCTACTATGATCTCTAAAGGTATTTTAATTGTACATAAAATTGAGAGCTTTTTTTTTTCTTTTAGCACTTTAAATATCTCTTGGCTTCCGTAATTTCAGTAAAATAGTCATCTGCCCCTACTGTTGCTTTTTGAAAAAGTAAAGTGCCTTGTTTTCTCTTGCTGCTTTTAAGATTTTATCTTTGTCAGCAGTTCAACTATGATATACTTAATTATGGTTTCCTTTGTATATATCCTTGTTGTGTATTGAGGTTCACTGAGCTTCTTTAATGTTTGGAATGATGTCTATCATCAATTTTTGAAATTTCTTGACTATTATCTCTGCATATATTGCTTCTGCCCCATTCTCTAATTCTCATCCTTCTATGACTCTAATTAAATATATATTTGATTGCTTCACTGTATTCCACGTGTCTCTTATACTAAGTTTTATTCTTTCCATTCTTTTTGTCTCTGTGCTTCAGTTTTGGGTACTATCAACTTATCTGACCTCAAGTTCACTAACTCTTTTTGCTCAGTCTAAGCTATTGCTAAAACTGCACAATGAATTCTCAATTTTAGCTGTTGTATTTTTTAAATCTATAATGTATATTTAATTATTTTTATAGATTCCAGTTCTGTCAAAATTATCCATCATTTTATCCATTTTGTCCATCTTTTCCTGTGCTCCCCTGCACACACACACACACACACACACACACACATATATATATATATAAACAATTATTTTAAAGTCCCAGCCTGCTAGTTCCAATATCTGGATCATCTATGGGTTTGCTTTTATTATCTGCTTTTTCTCTTCTCACTCACATTTTCCTGCCACTTTTCAAGCCTTATAATTTATTATATGCCATATTTGGGGTATAAAATGAACAAATGGGACTTGTAATGATGTTATTTTCCCTCATAAAGGTTCTCCCTTTCCTCTGTTAGATGCATAATTTGAAGGGTTGATCACCTTAATCCCATTAGGAACTGAACTAGATTGGGGCTGGATTCTGGTTTTAGTTAGACCCAGTCTACCTCTTGTTTGTCATTTTTCCTCAGGTGTGGCTCACCTGGACTTTTGATCAATAGCTTGGAAGGTCTCTTTCCTTTCAGCCCTGAAACACTATGGGAGATTCAGTCTGCCCTTTGGAGGTTTTAATTTAGCTCATTAGCCTCTTCCCTCATGCAGCTTTAAAATCTGGCAAATGTCTTGAGAGGAAAACTCACCAAGCATTTCTTGCTGACTTCCTGTCTCTGGTGGGAGTTTGTCTCCTAAGCACTGTGGACAGATTTCACTATGACTTTGCAATCCAGCTTCCTTCTTGGGTATGGCCTTCTGAGACTTTTGACTGACAGCTGGGCTTTTCCCTTTCTTCTCATCCCTGAAATTCTGTCCTTCAAAAGTTTTGAGCTTAGCCTCCCATCCCATCAAGTTCAATATCTGGCAAAAACTTGAGGGACTGTTTGATGCAGTCCCTTTCTCTAGCAGGAATTTATCTCTTCACCATGAGACTGCAGATCTTATTCTGCCTTTCTTGGCCAGTTCTCCAGTTTCTTTTATACTCTAGCATTCAGCAAATGTCCAGTGGTATTTTTCAGAATTTAAATTCAAATCTCTCATGCCTGCATCCATGGCCTTCAAAAACTCCCCTGGCTTTTCTTTGTCCCAGTAGAGTCCTCATGCCAAAAACAGAGTCACTGTGACCAGAATTGGTAAATGTTCTAAGGAATAAAATAGCCAGGGATTGTCAAGTGACCTAGGAGGGTTCTTCCCTTTCTGGAATTTTAATTCTTCTAGTCTTCATTGTGTCTATAACTTTCCAATGACTTTAAACATATGACTTTGTAATTTATCATTTTAGTGGGAGCGTGGCTTTTCTACTAAATCTTACCTGAAGTAGAAGTCTCAATACTTACTTGAGAGTACTACATAAATGTATTCTCATATTTTCTACTCTATTTCATTAAAAACAAACTTTTAGTCACAACCCACTAGTAATCAATGTTAGGATCCACTAATGGATCATAATCTGCATTTTGAGAAAAACTGCTCTAATAGATCTCTGGGAAAAACCAAGGTGCCTGGCTGTTTGGAAGAGGTCATCTAACGGATATGGATTAAATGGACCTCAATCCTCTTAGTATTATATAAATTCTTGAAGTATATAATTCTGCATGCATTTTTCTTTGAGGTATGACAAGGTCAGCTTTTGCATACAATTTACCTTCTCACTGGAATACCCTGGCAAATTTAATTTTGTTATACTCCTTCTCCAGGATTTTTTGTCAGGCAAAATCAAATTCTTATGATTTGTCTTAGTCATTTGTATATTAACCCTACACATTCTAAGTTTCCATTATTTTGTCCACAAAGATATGACAATTTCTTTCAAGAAAAAAGACAAAATATCCCTCATATCCAAAGCACCTTCCCTCAAACTTTGACTTTCCCCTCTGTACTGTTATGTCTTTTACCTTAAGTAATAGTAAACTACCTCAGAATTTGTTCATGGAAGGATTTGTAACTACCAAGGACCAAAGGAAGCATGTGTGGAAGCAAAACTGATACAATGCTTTGCTGCCATTATCAGTAAGTGTGTACATCATAATAAGAAAATAAAACAACTTGTACCCTGAAAGAAATAAAATAAGCAACCAAAAACAGGGTCACTGTGCCTAGTTCACTTTCCCAAAACAAAAGAATCCTTAGGTTTTGTTTATAAGTACTGACTGCCTAATAAAAGCAACTTTATCACCAAGTTTTTGCAATGTTGATAGTTGAAGATCTGTGATAACCTTTGTGGCTACGACAACTGTGTGAGAAAATTTCTGTCTTTTCTACCATGGACTGCATAACTACAAACTTGGTAATGTTGGTAATTTTGTGGGGTTTTCCCCCCATTTTTTGTATTTTTTTATTTGATGAACCAATTCTTTTTAAAACTTGGAGTTTCTTGCAAACTTTTCTTGGAAGTAAACTTTTCTAAATGCTTTGTGCCTGACTATTCTTTTGACAATTCTAGAGATTCCACCAAGATTTTATGTATTTATCTACCAGAGGTGTATTCACCAGCCAGTGCCAAGTAAACTGCATTGTCCATGAGGAGCAACTCAGGAGCTCTTTGAGGTGTATCTTTTTCTAGTCTTAGGCAATAGTTTCTGTTGTTGTTGTTTTTAATTGAAGTATAGTTGATTTACTATATTGTGTTACTTTCAGGTGTGCAGCACAGTGATTCAGTTATACATATACATATATATTTTTTCAATTCTTTTCCATTATAGGTTATTGCAAGATACTGAATATATTAGTTCCCTTTGCTATACAGTAAATCTTTGTTGTTTATCTATTTTATATATGGTAGTGTGTATCTGTTAATCTTATACTCCTAATTTATCCTCCCCCCTTCCCCTTTAGTAACTGTAAGTTTGCTTTCTATGTCTGTTTCTTTCTGTTTAGTAAATAGGCTAATTTGTGTCATATTTTAGATTCCACATATAAGTGATATCATATTTGTCCTTCTCTGTCTTACTCCACTTAGTATGATAATCTCTAGGTTCATCCATGTTGCTGCAAATGGCATTATTTCATTCTTTTTTATGGCTGAGTGATATTGTATATATATACCACAACTTCTTTATGCATTCCTCTGTCAATGGACGTTTAGGTTGCTTCCTTGTCTTGGCTATTATAAATAGTGCTGTTATGAACATTGGGGTGCATGTATCTTTCTGAATTAGAGTTTTCATCTTTTCTGGATATATGCCCAGGAGTAGGATTGCTGGAACATACGGTAACTCTATTTTTAGTTTTTTAAGAATCCTCCATACAGTTCTCCATAGTGGCTGCCCCAATTTACATTCCCACCAGCAGTGTAGGAGGGTTCCCTATTTTCCATACCCTATTCAGCATTCATTATTTATAGACTTTTTGATGATGGCCACTCTGACTGGTGTGAGGTGATACTTCATTGCAGTTTTGATTTGGATTTATCTAGTAATTAGTGAGGTGAGCATCTTTTTGTGTGCCTGTTGGCCATCTGTATTTCTTTGCAGAAATGTCTCTTTAGGTCTTCTGCCCCTTTTTTGATTGGGTTGCTTTTTTTTTGATATTGAGTGTATGAACCATTTGTTTATTTTGGAAATTGAGCCCATGTCAGTCGCTTCATTTGCAAATATTTTCTCCCAGTCCACAGGTGGTCTTTTCATTTTATTTATGGTTTCCTTTGAAGTGTAAACGCTTATCAGTTTGATTATGTCCCATTTGCTTATTTTTGCTTTTATTCTTTTGCTTGGGAGACTGATCTAAGGAAACATTGGTCCAGGGACTCCTGTGGTGGTCCAGTGGTAAAGAATCTGCCTTATAATGCAGGGATGTGCGTTCAATCCTTAGTCAGGGAACTAAGATCCCACATCCCGCACGCCACAACTACTGAGCTCACGCGCCTCAACTAGAGAGCCCATGTGTGCTGGAGCCCACGCACCACAACTAGAGAGAGAAAACCCGCATGCCACAACTAGAGAGAAGCCCGCGCGCCGCAAAAAGTCCCGTGTGCCGCAACTAAAACCCAACATAGCAAAAATAAAAAAAATAAAAAAAAATAAATAAAAAGAGGGCTTCCCTGGTGGCGCAGTGGTTAAGAATCCACCTGCCAATGCAGGGGACATGGGTTCGAGCCCTGGTCCAGGAAAATCCCACATGCTGCGGAGCAACAAAGCCCATGCGCCACAACTACTGAATCTGTGCTCTAGAGCCCGCAAGCCACAATTACTGAACCCGCGTGCCATAACTACTGAAGCCTGCGTGCCTAGAGCCTGTGCTCCACAACAAGAGAAGGCACTGCAGTGAGAAGCCTGTGCACCTCAACGAAGAGTAGCCCGGGCTCGCTGCAACTAGAGGAAGCCTGCACGCAACAACAAAGACCCAACACAGCCAAAAATAAATAAAATAAATAAAATTTTTGAAAAATTTAGGGAAAAAAAAAGGAAAACATTGGTACAATTTATGTCAGAGAATGTTTTGCCTATATTCTCTTCCAGGAATTTTATAATGTCATGTCTTATACCTAAGTCTTTAAGCCATTCTGAGTTTATTTTTGTGTATGGTGTGTGGGATTATTCTAACTTCATTGACTTATATACGGCTATCCGCTTTCCCAACACCATTTGAAGAGACTCTTTCTCCATTGTATATTCTTGCCTCCTTTGTTGAAGATTAATTGACCGTAAGTGTGTGGGTTTATTTCTGGGCTCTCTATTCTGTTCCATTGATCTATGTGTCTGTTTTTGTGCCAATACCACGTTGTAGCTTTGTAGTATTGCCTGAAGTCTGGAAGGGTTATGCCTTCAGCTTTGTTCTTTTCGGCAACAGGATTTTAATCTAGTTGATTCTATTTCTTTTTCTGACTCTTTATGTTTGTTTGGTTGTTTCCTGGTTAAGTCTCGTTTTCATGCTGGTTCTAATTTGTACACAACCACTAATTTCTCATTTGGTGGCAGCAATGTTGATAATATAGATTTTAATGTTCTTACTGTCTGATCTTTATGAGGTTTTTATGACAGAATATCTGATTGTATTTTATATTTGTCTTGAGGATTTTGTTATCTTTTGTCATCTGAGATACATCTTCCCTTTGCTTCTGGGTCTTGAGACATTGATTTAGTCAATCTGATAACTAGTTTCAGTAGTAAGTTGGGAAGTTGTTCTTATCATTCCCTACATTACTGATTTATTTTATTGTTGCCTAACCATTGATGATATCCTCTGTGCTGTTTTTCATGTGTGTGACACTCTGAGTTCAAATTAATTAAGAAAAAAATATTTTTGTGCCCACAGGAATGGAGAGCAGCCACTGGAGATCTGGAGCTGCTACCATCAGCCAATAAATTTTTTGTACTTTGATTACATTTGATCCATCTGTGGCTAATGTTATAAAACTAAGATTTTTGGTTCTTTTTGTATATTTTTTAAAAAGACTCTTTTCCTCTTTGCAAAAGGAAGGCACAGCTTTTAACAACAGTCTGTTTACAATTATAACTTTCTCTCTGAAGCTAAATTTCTCTCTTCCTCAGGATGCTATTTGAGATTAATAGGTCAGAAAAGTTGTCATTTGAACTCACTATATAGGGATATCTAATTCCAATACCAGATTTACCATCAAAGAGAATATACACAACGGATAAAATTAGAAATTGTTTTCACATGGTTTTAGAGCAAAGGGTAGAGAGAGACTTTAAAGGTTTTGTTTGGTTTGTATAACCATTCTACAAACGAGCCTGAATTTGTGATTGAATAAGAATGATTGCTACTGGCTTGCCTAGAAATTCATGACCACTTCAAGAAATCTCAAAAGCTCTGGGTGCATACCTTTTACCCTCTCTCCTCTCAAAAGAAAATAAGAAAGCATAAATACACAAGTGAGTCAAGTAAAGATGTGAGGAACAGCTTGGTGTCCAAAAACAGGGTGTTAATAAACCTAAAGGTGTGCCCCCAGCTCAACCCACGATCTGATTGAACAGTACTACAAAAATAGCATACACACAAACAGAGAGAAGTCCAGCTATAAACTCTCCAGAGCTCTTTTCATAGCTTTCCCATAAGATTAATATGTTTATCTGTTAAGTGAGGGCATATATTTTCTGAGCACCTTTGCCTATTTCTGGAGCGGTGGTCCTCAGCTGGGAGTAATTTTGATCCTTTTCTGCTCTGGGGACATTTGGCCATATCTGGATACATTATTGGGTGTCACAATTGTGTTTGTGTATGGGGTTGCTATTGACGCCTAGTGGATAGAGGTCAGGGATGCTAACTATCCTGCAACGCACAGGAGAGCCCTCCCAAACAATAAATTATCTCCTTAAAATGTCAATAGTGCCAAGGTTGAGAAACCCTGCTCTAAAGAAAAATTAGATTATAAGTCTCTTAAATTTAATTGCATTCCTTTTTTGATTGGCTTACAGAGACTACGAAACACTTTTATAAATTTAAAATAGAGAACTCAAGAATTTTTAGAAAGGGAAGAAAACATCCAACTTTCATTGCTTTAAGTCTGTTGATTCTTAAAAAAATATTTCTCTTAATGAAGCCTATATGCAGAAGGAAAAAAAAAACTTTTAGCTATGAGTTAAATTAATTGCCTTGTTTACAGGTTGACAAAACAAGTAATGCAATGTAAATTGACAGAGGAGAGAGAAATATTAATAAACTTTAGTACTTTTAAACTTAATTTGAAGAACTCTTAAAAATTAAGTATAAAAAATAGAAATAGAAAATACGAAGTTCAAAAGTTTGTATTTCTAATCAAGGTGAATCCTTGAACAAATTCAACTAGCTTAATAATGCTGTCTTAAAACAACTATATGTCTCTTTCCTGATCTTATCACAATGTGAATTAAAATGTTAGCATACTAGTATAACTCATGAAAGGCTTGGGTTTGTTTCCACAAACCCAAAAAAACCTAATTAATTAAACTTTATAGAAATTTTTCTAATTTCTAAACTTTTTTTTTTTTTTTTGGCTGCACCTCTCGGCTTGTGGGATCTTAGTTCCCCAACCAGGGTTCAAACCCGAACACTTGGCAGTGAAATGGCTGAGTCCTAACCACTGGACTGCCAAGGAATTCCCTCTAATTCCTAAACTAATATTAAATTGAGTTAATCATTTAATTAATAATCCTTGGATACAAATTACAATATCTAAGCAAGTCATTTGTGGAGAATGAAATAAATACTGGATCAACAAACATAGTTTTAACATACCCCTGGCTTTGCTTTTATACACTGTAAGTGACCATTAATTAATAGGTTGAAAAGATATATATGAGAAACTGAGATATGTTGGTATATTCCTTTTTAAGAAATGTAAAGGAATATTTATGTGTCTGTAAAGAGGTGTATATGCAAAATGATGAAATTTTATTTTAATATCATGGGAAAAGGAAATTGACTTTGTCTTAAAGTAAAATTGTCTGGTTGTGCCAGAATGTTAGCTAGATGTAAATGAATTTATTTATAAGATGAAGGAAAGACTTGTGAATCCTGCTCTATAAAATATGGAGGGCATCCAAAAGAGTAGAACTAGAATTTGGATTTTCTTTTCTGCTAAATTGACAAATTAATCTTTGAGTATATGTCTACTTGGAACAAAAAGCAGTTAAAAAGTATTTAGTGCCCAAATAGCAGAGGTTTCTTGTATTACCAAAATACTCTTCAGAGCCTAACATTTTGTGCTTTTGCCATACCTTTGAACCGTTCGTTTAAACGAAAGTTCCTCACCTTTGAAAAAGTTCCCTAATAAGTATCATTACTTGATGCTTAGTTTATTTTAAATATTGCCTGTAACTGTTATTCTTTAATACTTACTCATATCTTTTCTCCTCTGATAACATTTTTTGATATTGCATTTCCCAAATTCAGCCCCCAAATTCAGAATAAACAACTTTTTACTATGTCTTTTATACCAAAGTTGTCTTTGGGGTTTCCTAAACAGCTGCCAGACAGCCACAAAGGTTTGCTCATTTATCCTATAAAAGGAGTGTTAAAAATGATATGTTCAATATACTCCAGATTATTTCTTAGCTCAAAACTACTGTAAAAGTCATCCTGCTTATCAAGTCCTCAATATGAAAAGAACTTGCAAATCAGTAAGAGGAGTTTAACTTAATTGCCTTTAAGTAAAATGCATTAATATAAAATAAAGATACTTTAGTAATTCTGTAACTTTCAGGTTGGACAGAAATATAGTCATGTCCATCTACAAAAATTGGCACAAAACCTATTTTTAAAAATTAATTTTTTAAAAGAAATATTTTGTTTCCAGTTGACAATCCCAAGATGTTTTATGGGATAAATTAAAAGAACACGGAGACTACTTAATGCCTACTCTGTCCATAATATAGTTTCTCTCTCAAGGTAATTATTAACTAAATCCTCATAAAGTGATTATGTGTTATTTCAGAAAAAAAGGATTTCACTCTTCACTATTCTATCATTGTTGGCTATTACAAATTAACATGAGCCACTGAGTCTTGTCATCCATAGATAGTTTCTGCTTTTTCCTTACATTTGCCTAGTCTTAAGTCCCTATTATGAGTTGAGCTACACAGACCAGAAATTGAGTCTTCTGGCAGAAACATGAAAATAGTGAAAGCCTCAGTAAAGACTTTTATCATACTCATAACTGTTGACTCTACAGGGAGTAGACTCATGGAAGCAGACTTTTCAGTATAAGCTGATGTCAGCATGACAAACAAATACCTGTCAGACTACCAAAGATAGAGTCAGGATTTCTAGGATTCTTTAAATCCAGAAGCAGATGACTTTGTGAAATAGATTGCTTCACCCAAAATCAGAAAAACAAGAATTATTCACCCAGGAGTAAATTAGTTAATTATGATTAATGTTCTATATCTAATGGACATATAAGAAAAATTCCTTTCTTATTTCAAACTCTCTATTGGCCACACTTGTATAAACTGGAATGAAAAACACTCTTTAAATGGCATCATGTTCCAACAGAGCCTTTGGAATTCAGAAAAAAAATTCTATGAAAATTCTCAATATAGCTTATAAGTAATACATTATTAGAGAAACATAAAAATTATGATTCTGGAGAAAATGACATAAAAAACTACTCCAAAATAGTAAAATTGGTTAAAATTACACAAAATACCTTTACTTAGTTCCTTACTTTTCATGGCCATGACGCTATTTTACATAGGTTCCATAAAAATATTCTCCTTTCTGCAAGGCAGTTACTTAAAAATTGCTTTTGTAACCATGGCCATGTCTCAAATCTCATAATTAAACAAGGTCCAAGCAACTTGCTTGAGGTGAACTGGATGGTTCTTGGTTCCTGGTCTTGGTATATGAGCTGATAAGAGCAATATTTCACATATAAAAGTAATGACAACCATATGAACTTTACAAAGCCTTCAGACAAAGTTAACTCCTAAATTTTAGTATCATGTGACTCTAGTTTTATTAACCAAATTACAAGAAGGTTTTTGTATATGTAAGTGTGACCTTTCATCAATTTACATAATAAAAACAAAACATCAAAGTAATGATATTGAATCAGAAAAACACTAAACAAAGTTATGTCACCAAAGCCATGCCTTAGGAGGAAATTTGAAGGCAAAATTGACACCTTAACCAGAGTAAGCAATGCACATCATATTCCAAAATCAGAAAACGAAATAAAACAACACTGTGTAGTAAAGGATTAACATAGTCTGTCTAGGCTGTGTAAACCTTTCACATTCCGAAGAAAGATTTCACACTTGCTCAATTCCTGGGAGATAACCTCTAAGCCCTTGGAATATTCTGCCTGATAAAAACGTTTTTAGTTTACCTGGGAGTCTTATGCCCTGCCAGATAATCTATGCTAACAATGTGATTTATGGTGGGGGCTTTCAGCCATTTAGTATCAGCTTAACTTCTAGAGGGGATGGAGACTGAAGGTCAGTCACATGTGCAGTCAGCCATGCTATGTGACCAGCCCACAATTAAAAAACCTGGACACCAAAGCTCAGATGAGCTTCCTTGGCTGGCAATACTCCAAGCATATCACACATCATCGCTAGAATTAAGTGCTGTCTGAATGACTTCACTGGAAGAGGACAAGTAGTAGCTCATGCCTGGTGTTTCCTGGACTTTGCCTTATATCCATTTCTGAGTTGCTGATTTAAATTTGTGTCTTTTTGCTGTAATAAGCCATGACCGTGAGTATAATAGCTTTTCTGAGTTCTATGTATTCTTTAGTGAATCACTGAACCCAACGGTGACCTTGGGGACCCCTGAAAACACACTTTGCAACCCTGAGATAAAGTAATATCATCAAAAACAGTCAATCGGCCTGGTTCTTATTTCCCCAGTAAATGAAACCTTGAGTCTTTCCTGTAAGTTATTCTCTGATAAAAACAACAGTATCCCTGATTTTGGCAATGCTGATGTCTGAAGATATGTGATGACTTTTTTGGATATGACAATTATGTGAGAAAACTGCTGTTTTCCACCTTGAAGGGAGTAACTGTAAACTTGGTGACCTTGGTATTTTTGTAAGTTATTTTTTTCTTTTAAATACTTGTCATATCTTTAATTTGTGAAAGCTATCCTTCTATAGCTTGGACTCCCTTACAAATCTTGTTTGCATATAAACTCCTTTTCTTTTCTGAATGCTTTAGTCTCTGAGTGGTTTATGTTTTATTTCAGCCAGTGGTAGTTTGTATCAATAGTACTTTAGTAGATTGATTAAGAGAATCAAACTCCACTTTCTGCGGAATATCCGTAGAAATGCTCAGAAGTGGCTCTGAGAATTAGAAATCACAGGAAAACATTCTACCTAAATACCAAAGGCACAGCCCTCACTCTACTTGAGAGCTATACTGTAAAAGAACAAAAGCGAAAAGGACCCTCTCTGAAAATCTAGCTTAGGTGCCCAATATTTAAATCACACCACAAGACAGAAGCATAGTATGTAATACTGACATAAATTCTTCCAAGTTTATCAAACCAAAGAGTTATATACATAAAATCATAGAATAAGTTTTTAAAAGACCAGTTCCTTTTGAGATTAAAGTAAAACATAGAACTTCTTAACCTAGAAATAATTTCTTTTAATTCTGGTACTGAATTTCCCAGCTTTAAATTTGTGGCTTAGCTTATTTTGGGGAAAATGAAGGTAATTTTTTAATCTTGTGCTCCAACATTCAATATTTAAGATATTAATAGTGCTGTTCTTTCACATGTATTACATATTTGGGGTTTAGCTATCTCTGAAAATATATTTTTAAAGTATTAAAGGTACTTTTTCTTTTGCTAGAAATTATAAAATAAAACCAAAAACGTTCCATGGTATTCTCAAGAGTGTTTTAAAATTTAATTTTAAATGGGTTTCCTGTGTACCAATAGGGTTTATGTTTTGAATAACACATTTGTGAAGTTAAAAGAACCTACAGTGATGAAAAGTGAAATACTTTCCAATTCAGCAAGAAGATTCTGGACAACTGCCCTGTAAACAGCAATCTTATATTTCAGGCAAGAAATGATTCACATTCTGTACTAGTTCAGTAATAGATTTTTCTGAGAAATACCCTACAAGTCAATGTACACTTAACTTTAAGGAAAACTAACCAAAGAATATCTTCCAAGGTTTTTCAGAACTTATCCTAAAATTTACTTAATCAGATTAAACAAAATTAGGTCAAAAGTATATTATTTTAACTACAACTAGAAGGTCTGGCTCACTTTACAATCCTCTTTTCATAAAGACTAAAATCTATTTAATGATTTTAGCACCTTTAATAATTTGTAGTGGTGAATAAACTTTCACAAGTGACTAGAATCCTATTATAGTGAACATCATTCTAATGTTCACTTCTTTATGGCACTTCTTCCTATGTTCTGACCATAGCCCAGAGCTGATATTTATATACTCCCATTCACTCATTTAAAGATATTTTATCAGCTCAGTAAAATGACATGTTTTTAAAGAGTGTCATGTTGGTGGTACATCAGGTTTTAAAGTTTTTTTAAGTGTTGTTGACTGCTGATGCTCAGACAAATAGGGTTTGTCAAGGGATAAACTTTTGCTCATTTCAGATTCAAGACATGCACACAGTTTTTCTCCCACAAATCTCATTTCTTTATGCATTTTAAAATTGTCTCAAGCACGATACAGAAAAAATTTCTTTCCTATCCATGAGACCCAAGCTTGGTTAGATTCCACACAGAGGCACTGTCTAGATAGAAACAATGGGTGAGGAATAACAGGGCCATTTGTGAAGGAATTCATGTTGAATATATTTATTTGTATCCACATTAGAAAAACAACACTCCTCTAATGTAGGTTGGCTAGTGTTTTGAAAAGAGTATTCTATAGAAAAGCAAATGTAAATACCGTTACATTTAAAATGGGACTTCTATCTGTAGAACATACAAAACAAATTTGAAATGGTATTTCTGGGGTAAACAGTAGTCTGCCACAAGCCATAGCAGGGGATTTGGGAGTATTCCTGTTTTATTTTATTTATTTTATTTTATATTTATATATTTGTGTGTTTGTTTATTTAGGCTGCACTGGGTCTTAGTTGCCACATGCGGGATCTTCCTTGTGGCATGTTTAGTTGCGGCATGTGGGCTCTTAGTTGCGGTATGCGTGTGGGATCTAGTTCCCCGACCAGGGATTGAACTGGGCCCCCTGCACTGGGAGCACAGAGTCTTACCCACTAGACCACCAGGGAAGTCCTCAGGAGTATTCCTATTTTAAACTGGCTATCTCATTTTCCTCTACAAATCTTTCAAATTCATTCCCTTTGAACATTTATTAAGAGCTGGCTTTTTCTTTTCCAAATAACATTTAGGACTACATTTTAAATTATAATTCGGTACTCACAAAGTTTCATAAAACACCACTACCTTCTCTATGTGTGATGCACTCTGATAGTTTCAATGCTATTCTATATTATTTTCAAAATGTTGGTAGTGACCCACTAAACTGATTTCACAATCCATTAATAGGATATGATCTACAGTTTGAAAAATATTGACTTGGCCTAAGTGATAAGGAAGATGAAGTATGAGGAAACTGAATGGCTTAAATTCATAAGGAAAGTGACTGGCAATCATTTGCATAATTCTGTGCAAGTCAATAACTGGCCTCTGGAATATAACTTGTCTCTATATTATTTTTCTGTTGCAGTCTAAATCATTATTGCTTGACTTTTGCCCCCCTCACTCTCCACTCCCTTCCCATTTACTTCCGTGTTTCATACCCATTCTTTCTACTCATGTCTTTGAATTTGATGCTTGTTATGTGGCAGTACTTGTTTGAGATTACTAGGTGAACTGGTATCTTCAATCAACAAGCCTATAGAAAATTAAGAATCCGAGACCAATTCTGCCATATATATAAAGATAGCGAATGAAGAAATACAAACAGGCCGACTTTATCTATCAATGGTTGAAAACAAAGGTTTGGTAGACAAATATTTTTAGAGCATCTATTCTGTGCTGGTCATTATACCTCTGTGTCACCTATTGTTCTTTTCCTTGTATGTTTATGTATAAGTCTTATCTCCCCTATCAGACTATAAGCAACTTGAAGACAGAATCCATGTATAATGTCTTTGAAACTCCCGTAGCAACTAGCACAGTATCTTGAGATCAACAAATCCTTGATTATTAGAGATCAATAAATACTTGCTGAATGAACAAGTCAAACACACCAATATACAAGTAAAGAACTACCTTGGTTCTCAAACCTCTTCCTCTTAGCATCATAATATCAAAGAAAGCATCATTCTGAGTGCCTGTTGTCTGTGCCCGTAAAGAAACAAATAATAAAATACTGAAGTATTCTTAACTAGTGGTTATGTAAAATATGGTCACATACCCTTAAAAGATGAAACAGCAGAATAGCTGAACCGGTGCCTGAAACAGCAGTACCTGACCCAATATGCTCACTCCGGATGAGACCACATAATAAGGTTAATGTATTTTCATGAAATGTAAGTATTAAATATTTATTGAGAGGCTACTTAACACGGGGCAGGTATTATGCTAGGTGCTGGGTTACAGCGGTGAGCAAGAAAGAATCTTGCCCTCAGGGAGCTTTCAGTCTATGGGAAGACAAACAAACAAATGATAACAAGAAAATGTGCAAAGTGCAAAGATAGGAAAAATACCCAGAAAAGGCAGCTAAGCCAGAATTCGGAGCAGGTAGGGGTGTGAAGAGGAGGCTTAAAGAGGGCTTCTTAGAGGCAGCAGTTAGTTGAGACCTGAACAATGAGGGGAAGTTAGACAAGCAAAATCTGTGCAGAAAGTATGGTGAATAACTTCATCTTTATTTTAAAAGATTATTCTAGAAAGCTGATTATACCATTCACAGAACTTTTTATCTTCCTTTGACAGAAAATTCATAATGCCCAACATTCCACCTCCAACCTGGATCCAGTCTCCCAACATTACAGACTGTTGAACTGGTCATTTACAAGTCTTATATTGTCAAAAAAACTCACCTCAGAGCACAAAGTAACAAGAGATCAATTTGCTTCTCTAATATTTTCTGTCAAAACTGTTAAACACATAGGATACAATGGACCATGCATATATAATAAAAATACATTTCTTCAGTGGGGGTGTACTATTATAATTCTAATGATTGCCTATGGCATCTAGTAGGCTCTTGCACCAAATGAGAATGCATGACACTGTACCCATAAGGAGAACACTCCCAAAAAACCCACCAGGAAAAAAGTCCACCTGATTCTTTAAGTAAACCATTTACAGCTATACTCAAAACAAACTCTGGCCTAGACAATATTTTAAAACTTTAACTTTACAATTTTGTTATGTCTAATTCTCTTTACGTAACAAAATACATAAATAAAAAATAAAAAGAATTAAAAGGAGGAAAGTTACATGAAAATAAGTATATAGGTTATGAAGAAAAAGGCTGAGGCATTGGCAAGGTCTATTTAATTACCAAGAAGTGAATTTATTTTCACATCAGTGACAGTCAATTATTTTTATTTATCCTCATTTTACTTTAATTAAAAGGTGCCATGGCACCCATAAAGAATTTTTTAAATCTCACAGATGCTCTTATGCCTTAGATAGGCTTGTCTTGTTGTACATCTGGGAGTCGGCTTATACTTATCTAAACTTCACATACAATTAAATGTTCTCCGTAGGTACAGCTTTAGTTACAGCTGAATAGAGTTCCAGGAAACCCCATTAGGAGTTTCACTATTTACTCTACACCAACAATGGCAGCTGGTGCATTTTTGGCCACAGTGAGCACTCTTTCCATTGCGCGTGACCAACCCACCTTTTCCCCCGAGTTTGATGTCTCACAAGTCAAATTTTAATTTAACTTTTGATGTTTTATCATGGGTTAAGAATGCTATTTTATAGTTAAAATTTTATTTTTGAAGTAAGAAGGCTATACAAAAAACTCAGAAATAATTTTCAAGCACACCATCCTAGCCAGTTAGCCCACTGTATTAAGTATCTCCTTCTTCAATCTTATACTGCTAAAAACTGAGCATTTCCCTCCAACCCTCCTACCTTTAGCTACAACCTGATAAAAATGGCCATGTTGCCAATGACCCACACAAGTATAGTTAATTCAAGATTCCAGCTCCTATTTCCAGGATTAGAATAGTCACAATACCTCCTGCTTCAGACACTCAAACTTTCTAGTTTCACAGTTTCGTCGAAGTTGAGACCTGTCTTGGCTAAAAAGTTCCAATTTCATTTTTTTCAATTTCTGATTAAATAAAAGACAAACAAACCTGTTTATTACTTAAGTGAACAAAATCTATGATATCCTACCGAGTTTCTGCTAGGCAGAGCACAGCTGCGGGGTTGCTACAGCAACTCTTGTACACTGACCATAGACTGCCCCATCCAGGAAGGAAATCATTTGCTCCACCCCCTGAGGAGTCAAAGGCAAGCAGCAGTCTGTGAGCAGAGACACATTTTGAGTTCAGTAATTGTGATCGAGCAATGAGAGACCATTCTTTATTGTCTTTCCTAATAAATGTCACCCCAACAACACAAACTCCAAACCAAGTTGCTGTGTGTGATTATGTATTTCTGCACCATAGTAGGACTATATTCTTTACCCACCCCCCACTAGAAACCTGAGCCAGGAAACAAGCCAAAGCAATTTCCTCCCAGGCACATAGAAAAAGAAAAAAAAAAAAAAAGTAAATTAGAATATTCTCACTTTTTTGAAGAGTACCTTTTGGCTCTTGCTTTCAGGCTTTAACCCATGCAAACTTAGGTTCTACGACAATTTTTTCTTTTTTTTGGCTACTCAGATCTAACATTTATTGAGTTTTTATTCAGTGCCAACACTTCTGCTAGGTGCTTTGACATGTTATTTCATTTAATCTCACAACAACCCTATGAGGTAGGTAGTAATATAATCCCACTTTTACAAGTAAGAAATGGAGGCTCCAAAAAGTTATTTGATCATCCAAACTACTAAGGGGCAGAATCACAACATGAACCCAAGTCTCCTAATTCTGATATCTATGTTTTTCCTACTATACTACACTGATTTTGCAAGAAATATCTCAATTCTTAATCGAAATATTCAAGTGTTCCTTAAATGAATTTAATTTCTTATGGTAATTTGTTTTAGTAATACATTTCCACAAGTAATGACTTCACTACTGATAAATCTATTCGGCCATTGTCCTAAGGTGCATAGAAAACAAAGGCACAGAAAGATAGGGCTGCATTAATAGTCCTGGTGAGTTTTTTGCTAAGTATAAGCCACAGCACTCACATTCCTTTTTTTTTTTTTTTTTAAAGCATAATTGAATTTTATTTTCTTGTTATATAGAAAAAGAAAAAACTGAAATTTACACATTATTACTGAACACCAGCACATTTTATTATTGATGATTTGAGATAAGTTTGCTTTGTAAATTAAGACTGAAGGTCAACACATTGAGAATGAGCACTGTAAGCAGATATAGAGTGTGTGTGTGTGTGTGTGTGTGTACTGTAAATATATATATAATATATAAATATATATTTATATATTATATATATACGCGTAATCTTGTAAGAAACGAAACAAAGAAATTAGCTCCCATATTAAATATCAAATATCAGGCTTAAACTGGCCTAGTACATAGTTTTCTAGGATTTATGATTATGATTCATTAAAGTTATATGACTTACTAATGTAAAGACCTCAAGCTGTTAGACATATTCTCAAGAAGGAAAAAACAAACAAAAAACAAACAAAAATAACCTACAACAACAAAAATACAGTGAACTTAGTACAGAGCCCTGCACATAATAAAATGTTTGGCAAATGTTTGTTAAATGCAAAGATCTTCAAGAGTTACTGTGATGCTGGTAGCCAGCCAGTGTCCCAGGTATCTACCCTCTCTAATTAGCTACAACAAAGCCTGCTCTTTTCTGTCTCCTGAGGTCAGCCCTTTGGTGAGAAGGGAAGAAAGGTGCACAATACGAAACAGCTTAAGTGGAATACTGACAAGAGGGAAGAAGAAGCCAAATATACCAAACTAAGAATCTAATTTATCTTATGCTACCCAAGTCCCCTCCAAATCTGAAAAGGCAACTGCTCCCAGGCACTCAGAAATGGGAGGAAAGGATTATTGTTTGGGTGAGGTGATTGGCTGGAAAAAGCCCTGAAATATGTTTCAAAATATTTCGGACTACTGTATTCCTGATTCAGGTGGTATATTAAACAACAATGTGCATGTGTCTGCTCTTTGCCTTATTTGATGACATTAACAAAGCAGGCAGTCTAGCAGTAAAGCTGAAGTATCTCTGGAATAGGAAGGGAAGAAGGGGAAATGGAAAAATCTTCAAACCTTTGAATTAATTTTACTATTTTTATAATGTGCATCAGGGTTGTTTGCTGTAGTCCTGATTGAAAAATGTATCAGTAATCATAAAGTCATTGTTTTAGTAAGTGTGTAAAGGTCATTTGTTGCTGTTATTCAGGATGTAACAATAATGACTTTATCTTTAAAACAGTAGATGGTACTGTGAACAGATTGTCACAGGGAATTGCCAAGATATAGATCAGTTTGGGAGTTGGTGGCAGGAAATTAGAATGAGATACAGAGCAAAGTGTCAACAGCAGCAAGTGTGCATATCTGCCATTTTTTATCAGTTGTTTTTTTTTTTTAAAGCAGTGAAGAGGAGACTTGGATGAACAGACCTCTAGAAAAAAGAGAGGAAATTCCTACAGAATATATATAGAATAGTGGAATTGGAGTCACAAAAGGAGACATCATCTAATGGAGTTAAGTTCAAGTCTTTCCAAACTTGAACACATGCAAAACCTTAATCCAACGTTATATTTTTAAAAAATGTGTAAGTAATTTCAAATTAATTGTATAAGGCTGTCTTAGTAATTATCATTTATGTTTTTATATATAAAATGACGAATATATTAAGCAAGCATTCAGAGTAGTTTATTCAAATGTTCTAATGTTATTCTTTAAACAGATGAAGGAAATCAGAAGTTAACACTTAGAAAATGTACGTCTCCCTATGTAAAGACTCAAGATTTCAGTAGAAAACAGTATCATAGAAGACAGCCACGATTCAGTTAGTACGTAGCCAAGATTGCTGAAAAGGTGAAGTTCATGAATCAAAATTAAGGGTAAAATCAGGAAATTGAATGACTAATACCAGAGAGAGGAAAGGGTCTTTGAAGGAACTAAGCAAATATGATCTTGGATAGATTATCTCGGCACATGGATTTCAAAGGAAAGGACAATGGTTAGGAAAATAAGGAAAAAAAGGAAGACCGTGAAACAAGATGAAACTCTGAGATAATGATGGAAATAACCTGAAGAAATGTCAATTTTAACCTCTGTTCTACAACCACAGTTTACAAAAATTTTATTTTAGATGATGGTGATTATTATTATTAAAACAAAACTTACGCTAACTAGAACAACTTTACCACTGCTTTCTCATTCTCAAGTTCTCTATTTGATTCATTTCTGGTTAATTAGTTTCACCTTCTGTTGGAGTTTTAGGTTTTTTTTTTTTTTTTAACATTTATATTGGAGTATAATTGCTTTACAATGGTGTGTTAGTTTCTGCTGTATAACAAAGTGAATCAGCTATATGTATACATATATCCCCATATCTCCTCCCTCTTGCGTCTCCCTCCCACCCTCCCTATCCCACCCCTCTAGGTGGACACAAAGCACCGAGCACTCACATTCTTGAGGAGAAAAGGCAAAGTTGAAAAATAGGTAAGGTGATGAAACTGAGTTTAGACGAAGCAGTCTGTGGAACATCTCTGGGGCTGAAGGTGCTGTAAAGGGAGAGGGAGTGAAAGTGGGTGAATGAAAAATGTACTATTTGAACCAGAGGGAGAGAAACTTTTATCTCAGCCATTAGTTGCTTTCAAGGACAATTCCAAGTATAAATGTGCCAATTTTCAGTCATCTCCCCACTTCAGGTATGGAAAGGTCTTCTAACAGCACCTCTTCTCTCGACGAGACTGAATCACAGTTTTCCTCCTCCCCCAACAGAGGGTCCACAATTACCCTCTTTCTCCTACACACACTTTTTGGGATTTCCTAGGAGGATATAAAGACTGTCTTTTAAAAAATTGCTTTTCCTAGCTCCCCAAGATGTTGATCTTTTTATTCTTTCACACCTATAGCTTGAACATCCCCCCAGCTGTAGATAAAGATGTACCTCCCAATCTGTCCCTTTGGAATCACCATCTCTTAAACTGCTACCCTATCTTCTGAGTTCCTCACTTCTGTTATGCCTTTTCTGTCAGTCTTCTAGTTCTACTTCAGTTGATGACTCCAGTTCTCTAGTTGCCCCAAAGGATTCTGATGAGAAACCAAATAAGTTCAGAAGAGTTGTACTAGTTTCCATAGGCTTCTGGAAAGATAGGTCAACAAATGTAAATTTATTATAAAGCATATATGTACAAAGAAATCTCTTATGGCACCACTAATCAAAATATCAAAAATATAGTTATAAAGGAGTAAGATCAAAAAAACCAAAGCTAGATTTGTAAAACAGAATGGGAATAGCAGAGAAAGGCTTCCACAGCTGCGTTACTGTCATCTAAAAATTAAGTAACTATGGGTTCCTATTTGTAATTGTCACATAAAAACTTGGGCTAAAGGCCTCTTCTCAAAAAAGAAAAACATTTCCCAGCTCTAAAACAAGATAGGGAGGAAGCACCAGGAAAGTAAAAAGACCTTTCCATACTCTGTTAATTTTATATTGGTTCTTAAGGTTCCAAGCCTACTAAATGAAAAAATGTTATGGCACTTGTATCTCAAATTTAACTCAATTTTAAATATCATCAGTCTAGTATAATTTTTTAAACTTAGCTTAAGGTATCTGCAAAGTGAACAATGTTTCTAACACATGGTGAGATTAGGTACTTGTCAATAAGAAAAACAAGAAAGCAATCATTTATTATTTGGGGCTCTTAGGAGGTCATTAGGCATTAATTTTAAAATACTACAATTTGACACTTTATAGAGGCTAGAAACATAATTCAAAATTTCATAAAGGTATATTAAATTAAAACCACTTTAGATAGTTCAAGATCTCACTGACAAAGTTCATTTAAGGCAACAGTTTTGCTATTGTGTTACTGTTCCCACATGATATCATCTCTTCTCAATTTCATTTGAAGATTATGGACTCGTATTGGACGAAAGTTGCTGTTCTTTTGAGGAGAGTTAGTTAGCAAACATTTTCTGGGGCTATTTTTTATGTTCTTTGATCCTTTACAGTTGCTATCTTCTTTCTGAATAGCTGAAGCTTCACTCATCTTCGAATTCTGAACTTTTTGCTGCAGTTTGCGGACCTGGAGAGAAAAAATTCTAACATTTTAGTCAAAAATATACTTAAAATATACCTTACAGTAGATGGATTGGATTGATGGTTTAAAGATTACGTGAAATTAAAAAGTTCGGTAAGTCTTTATTTATTGAATACCTATTACATGCCTAACACTGTGCTAGTTAGACAGAAATATAATGAATAAAACAATCTTTGCTTTCAAGGAGTTTACTGCTCTTATTAGTGAAATAAAAGCATATATGTGACAACTAGAGAATAATTCAAGCCACAATAACTTTGAGTAGGACAAAAAGTGTATATGTGAAAAGGTTAAAGTAGGACAAGATCAATGTGGGCTGGAGAAGCTGAGAGGAAGGAATGTTTATGTAAGATATGAAATGGGAAAAATCTGGAGAACAGGGAGGTGAGAGAAGGACCTTTCAGGTGACATTAACAACAAAGCGAAGATTTGGTGCTAGGAGTGAGCATCAAGTTTATAGAGCTTATATATATATATATTTATTATTATTTTTTAATTTAAAGTATTCATGAATTTAAAGTACTACTGAATGCCAGTTTAAAAGAAAAAGGCAAAGGAATAACTTTATCTCATTGAGGAGTATCTAGTAATGATTGGGTAGACAGAATTAAAACAAAACTTATAGACTAGTCAAAACCCATTTCTTCCAAGTCCAGTCCATTACTCAATCTTTTTAAAAATTTTTATTATTTATTTATTAAATTAAATTATTTATTTTGGCCAGGCCACACGGCTTAGCTCCCTAATCATGGATCCAACCTGTGCCCCCTGCAGTGGAAGCGCAGAATCCTAACCACTGGACCGCCAGGGAATTCCCTCCATTACTTAATCTATTTCACTTAAGCACAGCCTACTTTGTAGAGCTGGTCTAGACATTGGCTAAGTATCTGGTGTTCTATTTGTCTAAAAATGCTTGAAAATTTATACCGCTATAGTTATTATGGAATATAAATAATATTTTTCAAAATATTATTTATGTACACACTTCCTAAATTAAAAAAATATGACTATTTTTCTATTCCTTTCAAGTTTCTCCTGTGTGATTCTAAGAAAGTATACAAGTTATATAATCTTCACCCTAACACAATCATACAAAAAATTTACTTACTATAGACTTAAAAGCCAGTAAAGTGAAAATGTTTGCTTCAAAATTTCATTTCCTTCTTTCTTTCTTTATTGGCCATAGAAGAGTAAAGGCAGTAAAATTCTGCATTCTTTATTACTTTCCTATAAAAGTGGGGAAGGCTTAATTGTGAGGTTAATATATCACCAACTTATATGAATGCTGATTATTCCATAGGCAGATAGCTACATGATATGACCTGAGGGTTCCTGGAAAGATTCCCTCTGCTTTCTGTTCCAGTAGCATAATCGTAGTAAGAATGGAGTCATTGTCTTGGGATAAAATATAATATTCCATGATTTTTTCATTAAAATATTAAAACTGTTATGCCATTCTTAGCTGTTAAGAATTTACACACAAGGATAGAGTCCCCCTCATCACCCCTCTAGAGCTAGCTGAGCACAGGTCCCCAGGGAATAGAACACAGCATAGCTTGTTCTGGAAAACTAGAAATAGCAGTTTTAGAGTTGGCGTACTGCTTCAGAAGCCAGGTTTATATATGCATTAGACACCTGTTGACATAAGGGGCTTCATTAAGGCATTAGGGAAGAGAGGGATAAGGGGAAAGAATGCTAAAAGGATAACTGGGAGAGCTGTAAAGCAAATCTAGCCTACCTCTTAATTTTCCCAAAGTTATTTTTGAATACATAACTAAACTTACTTTTCTTTTCTTTTTTTTTTTTTTGGCCACACCATGAGGCTTGCAGGATCTTAGTTCCTCAACCAGGGATTGAACCTGGGCCCCAGCAATGAAAGGGCCGAGCCCTAACCACTGGACCACCAGGGAATTTCCCATAACTAAACTTCCTTGTTTCCTTTTCTTTGTATTATCTTGGAGAGTTACGTAGGAGGCCATGTTATTTCAATGGACAGATGACTCTATAATAAGCCTAAGGGATTCCTATCTATCATCTTTTCTCTAAGCCATACATACAGGCCTCAAATTTGGAAGGTCATACACAGATATAACACTGAATCCAGATACATTATCTTTTCATTAAAATCTTTTACTAAAGCCTTCTTACACTGTCTTGATGCTTCATTAGTTTGGAAATTTGTTCTCCTTTAATTTCCATTTTCTTGACTAAATGTTCTAGTTCACATTCTATGTTTTCACAGACTGATTGGCTTTCAGTTTCTTTCATTTGATTCAGCAGGTCTTGGTACTCCCTATGAAAGAAAAGCAAATATCAAGCACTATTACAGTTTATAGTATATGTCTTTGTCACAATTAGACAATATTCTGTTCAATCATAAATTTTAATCAGAGCTAAATACTAACCTTCAAAGACAGTCTCTTTCTGTAGGGTTATAAAATTAAATCTATGGTAATTATAAACAGGCTCTTATGATTTGAGATTAGATATATTTAGAAATATCTTAGACTTAGGATCTTAAAGAATCTTAAAAAAAAGGTCTGAATTCTTGATGTTCACAGTTAACTGTAGTAAAATATTCTGATGTCCTTAGCTAGAGGCATTAAGGGACTCTTTTTCATTCCAAGTTTGGAATTCTTAATGTAGAATCTGTGGAAGAATTCCAGCTATAGAAGTATTTGCCTGAGAAATCCCGAGATTTGGTGATAGCCTACTCAAAGAAACATTGCCAAAAGAACTAGTTATATCTTCTACAGAGGTCTTAGTCCAACTAGCTGGCCACCCAAATCACATATTTTCTGGAATTTTTGTTGAATATATATTTAAACTTGAAGCTTAAAATATATATCCCATACAGAATCTTGTTTACTATGGATGCTTCAGACTTGTAATGCAGACCAGCCAGAATCTAAAACAAGAAATTGCTTTCCTATTTGTTTAATGAAATCATTCATTTAACTAAAAAGATTATAAGAAACAAAAGGAGAATCTTTCTTATAAAAGCATTTGTGAGTTATAATTTAAGGTCACCAGACCCCATTTGTTAGAATGACAGAAATATTTGTCTATCAGTTCAGATCTTGGGAATACAGAAACACTTTAAATTGGAAACAGTAGTAATTACACATAGATAATTAAAATGCAATTTAAATACAACAAATATAATGAAAAATCAATGACAACAAATCTGCAGATCAAAATAAATCCAAATGGCTAAGTAAGACTTTTAAGAATTTATAACTGGCATTGTTTGAAAGACTGAGAAGAAAAAAAAATACCTAAATATCTTGCTACTTCTTTTGATAAATACTTACATACTCATTTGGTCCAGCTCATCTTGCATTGCCATCAAAAGTTCAGACAAATTGTTACAAATGGAAATGGACTTTTCTGAGTCAGAAGGTACAGCTTCACATTGAGAAGTTGTTCTAGAAGGCTTGTAGAGACATCTAGGTTCAGAAACTTCAGCCAGTTTCTGAAGGATATGTGGCCTGTAATGTTGCATTGTCTGCAGGTTTTGTGTACTTGCATTCCTGGAATGGCCTGCACTGGCAGACTTTGGGGGAAAAGAAATAGCTGAGAACGATTTTAAATAACTGATGGCATTTAAATAGCACTTACAACAAAGCCTGAGTTTATCTGAACAAGTATCCTCATTTTTCCCCTCTCACCTTCTCAGCCACAATAGGCAGTGATCCAAACTTTGAATAAATTTGCTGAGGTGGTCCTCTCTTTAAACATTTAGTTTTCTAAATATTGACAAGGGAAAAAGTAAACAAAAAAATATTTAAAAAGACATTTATCAAATGCAACATTATTAGCCATTAGGAAAATGCAAGTTACAATGAAATATCACTATACACCTATTAGAACAGCCAAAAAAAAAAAAAGTGACACCACCAAATGCTGGCAAGGATATGGAGAAACCAGATTACTCATATGCACAAAATAATGCAGCCACTTTGGAAGACAGTTTGGAAGTTTCTTATAAAACTAAACATGTAGTTATCATATGATTCAGCAATTGCACTTTTAGACATTTATCCCAGAAAAATGAAAACTTATGTTCACACAAAAACCCGTATACAAATGTTTATAACTGTTTTGTGATAGCCTAAAACTGAAAACAATCCAAATATCCTTCAATAGGTAAATGGTTAAACCGTGGCACATCCATAACATGGAATACTACACAGAAACTTTAAAAAATGTATTAATACTTGGGTGGATTGCAAGGGAATTGGCTGAGCAAAAAAAGCCTCTCAAAAGGTTACATACTGTGCTTCCGTGGTGGCGCAGTGGTTAAGAATCCACCTGCCAATGCAGGGGATGTGGGTTCGAGCCCTGGTCCCAGAAGATCCCATATGCTGCAGAGCAACTAAGCCCGTGCGCCACAACTACTGAGTCCGTGTGCCACAACTACTGAAGCCCGTGTGCCTAGAGCCCATGTCCTCAACAAGAGAAGCCACAGCAATAAGCCCACACACCACAATGAAGAGTAGTCCCCACTCGCTGCAACTAGAGAAAAGCCCGCGTGCAGCAACGAAGACCCAACGCAGCCAAAAATAAATAAAATTTTTAAAAAAGTTACATACTGTATGATTACATTTATATAGCATTCATGAAATAAAATTATAGAGATGGTAAACAGATTAGAAATTGCTAAGGGTTAGGGAGCAGGATGATGTGTAACTATAAAGGGATGGCATGAAGAAACCTTATAGAGGTGGAATAGTTCTGTATCTTCACTGTGGTGATGATTACACGAATCTACATGTGATAAAACTATATAAAACTACATATACTCACACACACACACACATACATATACACACACAACTAAGTGAATAAAAAACTGTTGAAATCTCCATAAGCTCTGTGTATTGTACCAATTTCAATTTCCTGGACTTTATACTATATTTATGAAAGATGTTACCATTGGGGAAAACTGGTTGAAGATACATGGGACCTCCCTTTATATTTTTTTGTTATCTCCTGTGAATATATAATTTTTCAAAATAAAAAGTGAAAAACAAAAATAGACACTTATGGTTAGGCTATGGAACAATGGTAACTGCTGATTGGAACATAAACTGGTCCAATCACTTTGGACATTATCTCATAAAGCTAAGGTGCATAACACTTATGGCCCAGCATCTTAGAGAAACTCCTGAACACATACACCAAGAGGTATGTACAAGAAAGTTCTTAACAGTGTTTTTTATAATAACAAAAAGTGAGAAACAAACCAAATGATCACTGAAAGGAGAAAGGAAAAAAATATTTTTAGCAATAAAAAGTAGCGAACCATAGGTATATGTATCAATTGGAAGAATCTCAGAAACTTAATGCTGAGAGGAAAAAGAAAGCTGCTGAAGAACACAAACAGAGTAAGTCCATTTACATAAAGTTCAAAGCATAAACCTAAAAAATGTATTTCTTAGGAATACTTATTTGGCAAAGTAATTTTTTTTAAAAAAGCCAGAGAATGATAAAAGCAAAATCAGAATTGTGGTTAATCCTTGGACGGAGGGAATACAATTTAGAAGAGATATATGCTGGGGCTTAACAGTGCTGGTAATGTTCTATTTCTTAAGCTGGGTGGTGAGTATACCAAGTGCTAATTTCATTATTATCCTTCGAGCAGACATTTTTTGTTATACATACTCCTTCATGAAACATTTTTAAAAAGACACTGCTAAACTACATTCTTAAAAGTAAATGATTTCACTATTTTTGTAGGAAGGATTGAACTAGGGTGACCAATTGTCTCAATTTGCCCATGATACAGGATTTTCAGTACTAAAACCAGGAAAGTCACAGGCAAACTGGGGTGAATTGGTCACTCTAGTTAACACTTCAGCAAGAGAATAATCAATAAACTGAGCATATTCCATAATGAAAACAAAATATTCCCAACTCTAAATGAAAATTTAGATATCTTAACTATTATAAACATTCAATTTTTTTTTTCCTGAAAATTAAAGAAATAAAATGGCTTAGAGGTAGAGAAATCACAAGTTTGTGAGTCAGTTCTTATTCACTCAGAGTTGCTCGGTGACCCTGGACAATCATTCAAGCTCTGTACCTTAGGAATGGTAATTTCAAGTAATGGAAAACAATGGTCTGGTCTAAGGCTATTTCAAGCAGTTATAATTAAGAGTAAAAGAAATTTAATTCTTTTAGTTACTATATTGAATGAGATCTCTGATTGATTACAATCTAACCTTTTAAGAGAATAATGAAAATGTCACAGGAAAGGCTTCCATCATCTTGCTTACCACATTCAAACAGCCTGATTCTTTACTTCCAAGCTCACCTTATACTGTTGTCGGTTACCATCTAGAAGTATAGCTCTAATCATTTCCCTACAAGCCTTCAAGGGTTCCCAATGATTTACAGAATAAAAGTTCAAATTCTTAACATGGCATTGAAGATCAGTCATAATCTCACCTCAAGCTATATTTTCAATTTCAGTCTCATATGACACCATCTCACACCCAGTACTGGACAATTATTTATGGTTTCGTGGAAAAACCAACTATACTCTCAGACTGTAATACACTTCTCCTCATCTCTATCAATACGTACTAATTTTCCAAGGCTGCCTTTAATGCTGCTTCTTGCATGACCCCTTCACATATTCTTTATCTGTACAATACCACAATACTTTGTTTATACCTCCATTAAGTTTTTATTATACTCTGTCTTATATTTGTATATTTATCTGCTTCTCTGTAAATTCCTGTGTTATTTATCTTTTTACTACCTAAAGGTACTAGTCTATGTAAATCAAAATGTATGAGTTGAATGAACTACATCCAGGATATGGAGTAAGTGTCAGTGAGACAAGCAGGACTCTCATAGAGGTCTCAAAATCCGATCCTACCTTCAGCAAGCAACTAAGTGTCCCTGCCATCTTTAAAGGGAGGCATTATTACAGGCAGATCCTATGAACTTGGGACTTGAACTAACTACTTTTTTAAAGTGATTTTGCTGTTAATTACTTTTTCTTTTCTTCCAACAGCTACCTTTTCTTTCCTTCATTTCTTTTACCTTGTTTCTCCCTGTACCTTATTAAAAATTTTTTTCCACTAACTCATCAAAGGGTGCCATAAAACACAAATATAAAAATAAGTCAATAATTTTTCCACTTGTAAATTACTTATAGTGATTTTCTATATGGCTTTGCAGCTTCTAATCTTACTGTAGAGACAAGACATAAAACATACTTGAGGAAGGAAATAAGCTAAAAAATCAACATAAATTGCATTGGGAAAATGTGTTTCATTACCTTAGTTTGCAAATTCTTTGAAAGAAAAAAATCTGTGAAAAATGCAGCCGAACTATTGAATAGTAACTCTTATTTATGGAATAAATGACTAGCTAAAGTTAAGTATAACGTTTCCTCCATTATCGTATCCATAGGGTGAGCCTATGGCAGTGGCCAGAACTTGCAAATAGCATGCTTGGTTCCCACAGCAAAGAGCACACACAAACACTACATGCATATTGAGTAAACAGTAATGATGGTCATCAAAACTATAATTTCGGAATCATAAGATTAAAAGGGATTAACATTTTCTTTCTTACCATTATAAATAAGAAAGCTTAATATAATAAACCCAAAATATCAACTCATCTAAACAAAATATTATTGGTAAATCTATAAAGTACTCATTCCCCAATCTTTATTTTTAGGCAAATCCAAAGGCTATGAGCACAGAAAAAAATAAATAATTTACCTAGAGAAATGACTATAATTATAATACTATAATTTATAATACAATAAAATTTAATACTATATCTTTGTCTTTTTATTGTGCATATATTATATAAAACTGCTTCCAGGATCTATTGTGTTTGTCAGTATCTATTGTGTTGTTTACTGCCTCTTTCGTAAAGTATCCAAAATACATTTCTCTAACAGTTTAGTACTAGGAAAATGTTTGTCTTTCTAGAAAAACTGGAAGGCTTATTGTTATTTCACAAAGATAGATGTACTGCCCATTATATGCTCCTTTTTGCTGTGGCTGTTAAGCAAACTCAGAGCTAGGTTTTGCACTCAACTGCTGTTACTTTCTTTAACCTAGGTTTTATGGAATTTTCTGTCCTCACACCCCAAACCATCATTACTTGACTCATGTTTTTATGCCCATTTCAGAGCACTGTCTTGTATTATAAATCTCTTCAAATTTTTTTTGGAAATGGATAGGTATAAATATTAAAAGGGTGAAGAAATAAGCATTAGCAAGAAATATGTATTAGCAAGATAAGAATAAAGTGTTTGCATACCTTTGAAGATTTCTTCTTTTCCTTGGAGCACTTTGGATTTGATACTGAAGACATCAAAATTCTACTGATTTCAAGTCCAGTTTGAAGCTACAATATTGAAAAAAAATATATTAAATTGATTTTTAACAAGTTTCTTCTTCTTCAAAAACATTATAATGAGGGATCAGATCTCAATTTATAAAGACAAAATGTTTTTTGAGGAAGAAAAGAAAACGCCAAATACTATTTTTTGTGTGTAAAAGTTACCAGGTCTACTGGTAATTACAATCATTTTGGTTTTAAGAGAATGAATTATTTTCTATATCTCAAACTGAAAACAATCTATAGCAGGAATTCTTTCAACTGAGAATATATATATGTTTGTCAGAATTTCAAAAGACCAAAAGATCTCTTGGCAATACATCCAAGTATATGAATATACTGGCTGACTTACTGAGAACTTCAGTATTATAGCAAAACGAGACAAAAAATAACAAGCTAGGAAGCAGAAATTAGAGTCTAGAATACAGGCTTCAGTTAATAAAGTACAATAAAACGTACATGATTTTAATGTGATAGATGATATAGTGCTCTATTTACCTGAGAAGCTTTGTCTTGAAAGAGCTTACGTTGATGTTCTTCTTCCTTTAGTTTTTCCTCTAAATGTTTAATCTTGCCCTGCAAAAGAATCAAAAATCTGGGATTATTATACAAAAACTAGAGCCAAATATCTTATATTCCTTTTCCAAATAGAGTCCTTAGGGTATTGATTCTTAATAGTTTGGTAAATTAAAGCAGGAAGTAAGAAAAAGGAATGGCAAAAGATGCTAAGTTTTTCTTGGCTTTCTTCTTATGCTTCTTTACCTGCTATTATATACAAGAAGAACAAAGGAAAAGCGAAGAATGTATATGCATAGGCTCTTTTAACTTTCATCAACAAAATCATAATAATGAAAATTTGGGAGGTTTTAAAGGTCTAGAAGGTCAAACAATTATAGTCTTGGGTCTCAATGTTTCATTCAAAATATAGACAAATTACAACAAACGTCTATTTATGCTGTACTGAGGGAAACAACAGTAATATACATGAAATGATATGATTTGACGCAGACCATGTATATACTGTATAACCTTATACACATAAGTATTTCACCTTATATCCACAGTGTAGTTTAGAATAGGAAGACAGTACTATTTCAAAGGGTGAGCTTCCTGAGTGTTGGAAAACTCAAGGAAGGCTTCACAGAGGAAGCAGGACTGGGAGAAAGTCCTATGAAATGGATAGGATTTGGGTGGAAAAGGAGAGGGCATTTCAGGACAGGATCTAGAATAGGCTTAACTTAATTGTAAGTGGTGAAAGGCAATCTTTTCAATATCCTTTAGGTAAATTACTTAACAAATGAAAATATTTTGCCATTGCAGAAGAAACCAAAACTACAATTTCACATCAAAAGGCAAGCTCATTCATGCTGTGATAGAATACATTAACTTTTCATCTCTATAGGCAGGAATTCATATCTGGATTACTAAAAGTTGTTAATGAAGTTTTACAAATCTAATTTTACTGCATATTCACATACAGTGTAATTATGCTTAATACTAAAGATTTATTCCTGGCATCACCACTTCAAAGAAACAAGTAGAAGCTTACCTCAGCAGTTTTCTGAGTTGTTGTAAGTTTAAAACATTCTTTTTCTAAGACATCAAGCTTTTCAAGTTTTGCTTGCAGCTTCATATGATCCTGTTCTTTTTCCCTTTGAAGCTGGGCCTGGAAAGGAAAAAAACAAAACCTAAGTTTGGCAAGTGATGCCAATGGCTCAAGAGTAATACAATTTCTGAGAATTCAAAGCACAATATAAATCTGTCATAAGAAACACACACATACATGTACATACTTTAGGTGCTTATGAGCAAAAAACAAGAAAATAAAATACTTTTAAAAAATAAATATAATGTGTAAAAAAAGATATTAGATCAATGGAACAAAATCTTCTATGTATCTTTATATAGTATTTCTACTATGGAGAACGTCATCAGTGAAACATGTATTAAATAAATAAAGGTGTTATTCACAAGGTGACCAAACCAGTCACTGATTTACCCCTCTCTAACTATAAAATAGAAAAGTAACTATCAGAGGAATAAAACATACAGAGAACGATCTTTTATTAACTTAAAACTGCTCTAAAAAAATAGTCTACTAAAAAACAAAAAACTGAAACAACCAATAAACAGAGTCTTGGTGACCTGTGGTCTAACATTCAATTGGAGTTACAGAACGAGAGGAGAGAGAAGTCAGACAAGGATAATTATTTGAAGGATAATGGCTAAAAATGTTCCAATTTTGATGAAAAATATTAACTGACATATTCAAGAATCTAAAACAAACAAACAAAAAATAACCCAAGCAGAATAAATACAAAGAAAACCCCATTTGGGCACATTATCAAATGGTTGAAAACCAGTGATAAAAGGAACAAAAACCAGCCTGAGAAATAACACATTATGCACAGAGGAATGAAGATGACAATTCTCATTAGAAACTATGAAATCCAGAGGACAATTGAGAGAACAGCTTTAATGTGCTAAAAGAAAAAAAGCATCAGCTAGAATTCTATATCCAGTGAAACTATCCTTCACCAATGATGGTGAAATAAAGCCTTTTCCAGACAAATACATGCTAAGAGAATTCCCAGCATACTTTTAAAAGAAGTACTTCAGACTAAAGGAAATGACACTAGATGAAAAATTGATTCTACATAAAGAAATAAAAAGCACTGGGGGGCTTCCCTGGTGGTGCGGTGGTTAAGAATCCGCCTGCCAATGCAGGGGACATGGGTTCGAGCCCTGGTCTGGGAAGATCCCACATGCCGCAGAGCAACTGGGCCCGTGAGCCACAACTACTGAGCCTGCGCGTCTGGAGCCTGTGCTCCGCAACAAGAGAGGCCGTGATAGTGAGAGGCCCGCGCACTGCGATGAAGAGTGGCCCCTGCTCGCCGCAACTAGAGAAAGCCCTCGCACAGAAACGAAGACCCAACACAGCCAAAAATAAATAAATAAATTAAAAAAAAAAAAAAAAAAGCACTGGGAATGGTAAAAATGTGGATAAATATCTCCTTGTTTCTTAATTTTCTTTAAAGGAAAATTGATCATTTAAAGCAGAAACAAAAACAATGTATTCTGAGGTATATAACATATGTAGAAATAAAATGTATGAAAACTGTAGCACAAAGGGAGATAAGTGGAAGCGTACTGTGGTAAGGATCTAATATTACATGTGAAATGTTTTAATACTAATTCATGGCAGACTGTGGTAAGTTAAGAATACATATTTTAACCTGTAGAGCAGGTGCTAAAAAGGAGAAGGAGAAGGGAAAAAGTACAAGAAGAGAAGTCAATAGAATATAAGAAGAAACCACTAGAGAACTTAAAAAATATTTTTAGCTGAAAGATAATGAAAATATAAAATATAAAAATCTGTGGGATGCAGGTAAAGCAATGTTTACAGGGAACTTGATAGCTTTAATCACAAGATATAACATTTAAAAAGAAATAATAAAAGTTTTAAAATCAATAGTCTAAGTTTCTAACATACAAAGGTAGGGAAAAAATAGCCAATTAAACCCTACATAAATAGAAGGAAGGAAATAATAAAAATGAAGTGGAAATCAATGAAATTGAACATAAAACTTTTTTTAAAAGTTTTTTTTGAAAAAATCAATAAAGTTGATAAACAGATAGGTAGAGTGATAATTTTAAAAAGAGCAAAAATACAACTTAGTAATATCAGGAATGAAAGAGGGACTTCTCTAAAGACACAAGAAGAAACGAAAATCTGAGTAGCCCAATCTCTGTTATAAATAAATTGAATTCATTATTCAAAAACACTTTACATTTAAAGAAAACTCCAGTCCCAGATAGCATCTATCAAATTTGAATTCTATCAAACATTTAAGGGGGAAATAATATTACTCTTATACAAGGTCTTCCAGAAAACAGAAGAAGGAATCTTCCCAACTAATTTTATGAGGCCAACAAAACCGTAACACCAAAACCAGACATTATAAGAAAATTACAAACCAAGATCCCTCATGGACAAAGTCACAAAAATAGTTAAGCAAAATATTAGCAAACTGTATCAAGCAATGTAAAAAAAGAATACTATTTTAAGACTGATTGGGGTCTATACCAGGAATGCAATGTTGGTTAACATTTGAAAATCAAACAGTGTAACTTACCATGTTAACAGAATAAATGAGAAAAATCATATGACCCTTTCACTAGATGTAGAAAAAGCAATTCACAAAATTTGATACCCATTCACAATAAAAGCTTTTAGCAAACTAAGAATAGAAAGTAATTTCCACACCTTGATAAGGGACAACTATGAAAAACCTAGAGGTAATATCCTAGTGAAAGACTGGCATCTTTCTCCCAAAGATCAGAAACAAAACAAAGATGTCAGTCCTTACTACTCCTAATTAACACTATACTAGCTGTAATAGCCAGAGCAATAAAGTGTGAAAAAGAAATAAAAGCCATAAAAATTGGAAAAGGAGAAATAAATCTGTCTTTATTCACAGATGACATGATTGTGTATAAAGAAAATCCTTTGAAAATACGAAAACTACTAGAATAAATTTAATAAGGCTGCAGGATACAAAGTCACATAAAAATCAATTATATTTTTATATGCTAGTAATAGAAAAATGAAAAAAAGTCCAATATTACTCATAATAGCATTAAGAATACAAAGTTCTTAGAGATAAATTTAACAAAAGATGTGCAAGACCTCTCATAAAAACTACAAACCACTGTGAAGAGAAAGTAAAGAAGACTGAAATAATAGAGAAATATACCATGTTCATGGATCAGAAGATTCAATATTTTTGAGTTATCAATTTTTCCCCAAATGATCTATAGATTTAACAAGATCCCAATCAAAATCTCAGCAGACTTATTTTTTAGAAAATGTTACACTGGTTATAAAATTTATATAGAAGTGCAAAGGATCTATAATAACCACAAAAAGAACAAAGCTGGAAGATTCACACTACTTGATTTCAAGACTTATTATAAAGCTACATGATATTAGTGTAAGAATAGACCAAAAGATAATACAGAGTCCCAGAAACAGACTTTATCTATCTTTGTCAATTTATTGTTGACAAAGGTGCCCAATGAATTCAACGGGAGAAAAGAAATCTTTTAACAAATGGTGCTGGAACAACTGGGCATCCACGTGGAAAAGATTTAACCTTGAATATTTTCTCTCACCATACAAAAATTAATTCCAGATGGATCACAGGAAAAAAATGAAAACAAAAAGCTTTTAGAAGAAAATAATTTGGAAAACAGTTTCACAGTTTCTTATAAACATACACCTACCCTGTGGTTCAGCAATTCTACTACTAGATATTTATCCAAGAGAAATTAAAACATATGGTCACAAAATAATTTGTACAAGAATGTCCATAGCAGCTTTATTCATAATATCTCCAAACTGTCCATAGCAGCTTTATTCATAATATCTCCAAACTTTATTCATAATATCTCCAAACAAGCCAAATGTCCATCAACAGATAAATGGATAACCAACTTGTGGCATATCTATATAATGAAATTCTATACAGCAATAAAAGTAATGAACTACTGATACATACAGCAACATGGATTAATCTAAAAACCTTTATGTTAAACCAAAGAACCAGACACAAGAAAGAACATTTTCTATGATCCAATTTATATGAAGTTCTAGGACAGGCAAACTGAATCTGAAGTAAAACAAATCAGAATAGTAGTTGTGTTGTTGGGAGGTGGGGAGAGAGCAGGGAATAACTTGGCAGAGTATAAGAAAATTTCTGGGGTGATAAAAATGTTCTGTTGGACTTCCCTGGTGGCACAGTGGTTGGGAATCTGCCTGCCAATGCAGGCGACACAGGTTCAAGCCCTGGTCCAGGAAGATCTCACATGCCACGGAGCAACTGGGCCCATGCGCCACAACTACTGAGCCTGCACTCTAGAGCCCGTGAGCCACAACTAAGCCCACATGCCACAACTACTGAAGCCTGCGTGCCTGGAGCCCATGCTCCATTAACGGGAGAGGCCACCACAATGAGAAGCCCGCACACTGCAATGAAAAGTGGCCCCCGCTTGCCGCAACTAGAGAATGCCCGCACACAGCAATGAAGACCCAACGCAGCCAAAAATAAATAAATAAATGAATTTATTAAAAAAATGTTCTGTTATTTGGTAGGACTATGGATTACATGAGCATATTCATTTATCAATAATCACTGAACTGTACATTTAAGACCTGTGCATTTCACTAGAAGTAAATTATACTTCAATAAAAACATTTAAAAAATGGTTAAAAGTCACTGATCTACAATATTTAGCTAGGATAGGAATTTCTAGGTTATTTTATAAGATAAAATGTGAATAGGTGAATAGATAGATATCTTGTTTTTTTAATTGGCATTTCCCTGGTTACTAATGAGACTGATCAAGTTTTCTATAAATGTATGACCATTTGTGATTCCTCTTATCCTGCAAAATGCCTCTTCATGACTTTGCCCATTTTTCTACTGCTTTGTTACTTTTTGTATCTTGCCTAAAAAATCTCCCTTAACTCCAAGGTCATAAGGATATTGTTCTGTATTTGCTCCTAAAAATTCCAAAGTTTACATTTAAGTCTTTAATCCATCTGGAATTGATTTTTGTGTGTGGTGTGAGGTAGGGATCAATTTCTTTCTTTTTTTTTTTTCTCACACAGATAACCAATTTTCCCAAAACTGTTTACTGAAATCTGACTTTTCTCCAATGTTCTGCAGTGGCATCCTTGTTTTATATTGAGTTTCCACATAAGTGTGTCTGACTATATCCTATTCCTTTATTCTGGTGTCTATCCATACAAATATCATGTTAATTTTGATAGCATCAATATGTAATACAGTAAGACCTCACCTTATTCATCTTCAGAATAGCTTGGCTACTCTTGTAACTTTCCTTTTCATATAAATTTTAGAATCACTTTTCCAGTTCCTTGAAAAACCTATGAAATTCTTGCCCATTAAAATCCAGTATTGACTGGTAATTTACCCATTTCCAACATAAAGCAAAGATCTTAGAATACTTAAACTATGTTTACCAGTTCCTAGTTTATGAGCTTCTGTTCTCATTAATTTTAATCCTTTATATATATTTAAACACATAAATAAAACATTATTATTGCTGTTTTATACAATATTCATTTAGATTTACCCATATATTTATCATCTTCGTTGTTCTTCATTCCTTCCTGCATCTCTGACCTTCCATCTAAGACACCTTTCCTTCTGTCTGAATAATGTCCTTCAGTGTTTCCTTAGAATGTATCTCCTAGTAACAAACTATCTCAGATTTTGTCAGTCTTCACTTCTTCACTTCACCTTTATTTCTGAAGGATGTTTCCCCCAGGCACTGGACTCTAGATAGGTAGTTATTTTCTTTTACTGCCTTAATTATATCCATTTTCTTCCAGATTCAGTATTTTCAGTTGAGAAGTCCACTGTTACTTTAATTGTTGTCCTTTTGAACGTACCCTTTTTTCCCCCCCAGCAGCTTTTAGGATTTTATTCTTGTCTTATTATTTCTTTTATTTCTTTTTATATTTCCTACTTTGGTTTTATCTTCTTGAATCTGTGGTCTGATTTTTTTTTAAATCAATTTTTAAAAATTCCCAGCCATTATCTCTACAAATATTGTTTCTGTCCTATTCTTTCTCTTTTCCTTTTGAAACTCCAATCACACATAAATTTGACCTCACTCTAACTTCTGCCTCTTACTCTCTTTTCTAAATTTACTATCGTTTTGTCTCTTCATTGATCTGGACAGTTTCAGCTTCTAGTTCACTAATTATCTCTTCTAATCTGCTACTAGATCCACCATTAAGTTCTAAATTTCACTTATTGTATTTCTTAGTTCTACAGTTTTTATTTGGTTCTTTCTCAAATCTGCTCTGCCATTTTATGGTTTTTAATGCTCTACTGAAAATTTTATTCCTATCTTCTGTCTCCTTGATTTTAGCAAGCATAATTATTTTAAAGTCTCTCTCTTCTAGAGCCAGTACCTAGCTGGAGATAACTTATGAGAGTGTTTATATAGTCTGTTATGTATGCTATTTCTTTTCATAGTGCTTTATCTCCTTCTGCCTGGTTATCTTTGACTGAAAGTTTCTCACTATGTAGAAGAGATGTTTATAGAAATAATTTGAGGTCCCTGGGAACATTAGCCATCCAGGATCACTTTAATCCAACTTCGGGGACTAAGATTTTCTGGATTACTCTGATAACCTAGAGCAGAGCTGTAATCTGGGTTGTTTTTCTTCTTGTTCACCATTACAAAGCATTCAGAGCACAGAAGATATACCAGAGTTCCTACTCTTGGCAGGCCCTGGACTCTAATTTCCTTAGCCCCATAAACATGGCTTTCAAAAGCATTATTTAGCCTCTCAACTGACTCTTCTGGAATCAGAAATGCCCTAAGAAGGAAGGGACCTGAAACTAACCTCTCTAGAGGTCAACTTCTTTGGATTTAAGTCTGCACACAGATCTTTGAATTGGTGATTTTTCATCAGCTTGTTAACTCTACAATGCCTTTGTGTACAATGCCTTTCTTTTCTTCCTTTCTTCCTCCCTCCCTCCCTTTCTTTTTAATTTTCTGTCCAGTTTTTTGTGTCTTCCTCTACAAAAAGTTTGGTCCAAATGACCTAGTATGTATCACTGTAACTGGAAATTTCCTATATACAGCTTTATATCCTATTTAAGATTTCTAATAAGACAATCTTCTCATGACATTAAATATTCTTTAAAAACATATTATATTATATTACCATAGAAAATATGGTCACCTGTTGTTCCAGGATCATATTCTTCTCTCGCTCTACATTGAGAACCATTCTCTTTGTATATTCTAGTTGTTTCTCTAGAAGGGTACAGTGAGACTGGGCTGAGCTTAACTGCATACTTATATCTGTGAAAAAGAAAAAGTAATAATGAGTCAGTTAGTTATCACATAGATCAGAGAGTTAGAACAAGAAATGTATTCTATGAATTCAATCAACAGCTAAAAGTTCAAGACTTCTTTAGTTCTAAATATTGACTCTCCCAAAGTTATGAACATACATTTCGTGTATATCTCATTAATTATATATAACCAATTTAATGTTGTCTCCTCATAAACACCCAGAGGGCATACTTCTGAAAAGGAAGGATGTCAGTGACCTGTGGGATAACAAAAATCCTGGTTCTTCCTGGGAAATAACACCATCTGGAAAATAGAGGACCTAAAGTCTCTTTCCTAACATTTCTTCTCTTTTAGGAAACTCAGGTATATGCATTCTACCATTCCCATTTTCCTCTGTTCTCGACTACTAACTGCACAGTTAATTCTATTTATAATAAGCAACCTCATTCTAATTCTTTAATTCGTTACTTCCCTCAGCTCTTCCTTCTACTTTTGTCCAATTACCTTGGGATTTTTTTCCCCTCCCCATTTCTTCATTCTATTTGTAAGTTGAAACACAAATTTGAACCTTGTTTATGAGGGTGATGTAGTGTTACAAGGAAAAAAAAGCCACAATTTTGAAGTGAAATTATATAAAGAACTTATGTTCTAAATCTCTAAAACAGATGTCCAGAAGTCCTTTTCATAATTTCCACAGAAACCTCCACCGACCTGTCCATTTCTTCCAATTAATCTTTTAAGTTAAATATAATTTTTTAAATTTATTTTTACTGTTTTATATTGTTTAATTACTAGTATTGTTTTATATTTTCTAATTTAAAAAAAAACTAGTGAAAATATGAAGTATTTCAATTATATTATGGGCTAATAACATATTGGATTTTGTTGGTATTCTGAAAATATTATAATTCCTGAACACGACTTCTCTAATTTTTCTTTTAATCTCAAAAATTTATGAACTGGGATAACAGATATAATAGAGAAAAGTTCAAAATTATATCCATTTAGTGCAAATACCAAAATGTCTGAGAACAAGCCCTCAACGTTGGAATGCATATAAGAACAAAGATATTTGAGTAAATCTTCTTAGACTGGGCTTATTATTTTCAAGTTGTAAACTTTGGTAACCACTTGTTTCTGAGAACTATTGAATGTTCTTACCTTTTTTCTGCTTTATCAGTTCCTCGTGTGCCAGATTTCTCTCCTTTGTTTCATCTTCCAAGGCCTTTTTATACTGTGCCGCTTCTCTGGAAAGAATGTTCAGGTTATCTTCAGCTTGTGTTCTCTCTAACTCTAAACGATGAATCTTTTCCTGAAGAGTTTTTAAGGCTAAAATAAGAGCTGTTGAAAAAAAATTTGCTTGATATTTTAAGTGAGAATTTTTGAATACTTACAATCATAGTAGCATATAAAAGTGAGCAGTATGTTTTTGTTAGTGAGCCAAAATAAATAAGTAATTTATATTCCTCATAAAAAGAAAAATGACAAAACTCTAACGAGGGACAAATTCTCTCTAACATATCTTACAAAAACAATATATTTATGATTGTATTTAGTACTTTCCTAAATTTGAGATATGAGAAAGCTAATAATCACTTAATTTAATAAAATAAATATATTCAAATTAAGGCAAAAAGATATATATATGTATATGTATATATGTGTGTGTGTGTATATATGTATATGGAAGGAGAGAGACAGAGAGAGAGAGAGGAGAGAAAGGGAGGAAGGTTGGGAGACATAAGATTCTGAGCATGGATAAAGAAAATTAAAATATAGTGTCCACTAATTAACAAGGAAACTTAGGTTTAAAGTTAAAAGTTTTTCTCAGTTCTTCATGTATTCGGTTTCAGTCAAACCACAAACATTTATTGTTTCTTTGTCCAAGATATAATGTTAATAATTAGGACATATGAGATAGAAAATAGTTTCTTCCATTAAGAAAAAATTACAACCTAGTGGTTTAACTGATGTCAGGCTTGAAAGATTATAAGTGTTACACATGTACTACTGTGATTTCTTTTCAGCTATATTAATATCTTCATGATTCAGATAAGCTCGGAGTTATAAAATTTTCAAATATTATCTTACATTTTCTTCTCAGTTACAACTTTAAATTATAAAAAACTAGAGATGAATGGAATATAAATAAATGTTATAGGTTAACTTTCATATAGTTTACATCTAATTAGAAAGATGTTTGCTAGAGATTATTTTTTGATTTGGATTACTATTTCTTCAGTTGCTTTGCTCCACAAAGCCAGTCTATTTATAATAGCAACCATTATTATAAAAGACTAAAAAACAACGTGACTATCATCATCTTACAAAGCAATTTGTAATGGTGTAGGTATGCTTGGGGTCATAAATGTTTTCCTAATTCAATTTTAAGATCCTCCTAAGCTTATATTTTAAAAGTTGTAATACTTGTATTTTGTAGTTACTCCAATGTACTGGATTCATGAGGAATTTTCAAGGGTAATTTCAGATATATGAAATTTCTGAATTTAATCCTTGAATAAGACAATTCTACTTAATTCAGTAGTATTCTAATCATCTTGTTTATTAGAAGGATTCTCCAAATCTGACCTTTTATTCTTCAAAGAGTATTTTCCTATTTTCTAATGACATTTTAATGATCAGCCTGCAATATGTGCCTAGCTGGTTATATTAATTTTCATCTTATAGCTGAAGAAGCCAAAATTAAAAAATGTTAAGTAACTTAAGTTTATAGAAACTTTAAGAAACAGAGTCAAAATTAGCAGTTTTACTAAGATTAGTTAAATACACAATCATCTTATTTTCTACATAAAAATGAAAAGTTTTGTATAACATACTTCGTACCATTCCCCTAATGTTAAATAAGATGTTTTATTAGCATTACCTTGGCTATTTGGACTATGAAGCATTTTAGGAGAGGTAACTTCTAAGTTCACAGAATAGTGAGTCTGAGATGATTCATCACTCTGGGTGACTGATGGAACAAACACTCTTTCTGGAGGTTTAAGATAGCTTCCTACTATACTGTGCATTAATTCAGAATCCATTATCTGTACTTCTGTACTGTGTCAATAAAGGAATGGCACAGTATAGCATCATTCTTTCCTATGTGAATGACAAAAACATTAGACAAAAATTCAGATGAAACTTTAACATAAATACATAATCATATACTGTGGAATTGTGTCTTTACGAGGTTAATTATCACAAATTCAACTATAATAAATTCAGCAGTAAAAGAAAGAAAAATGACTATTTACTCTATAAACAGTATAGACAATTCTGCCTGACTTTCAATGAGTATATGCTCTGGAGTGAGCATTACATGCATGGTGTGAATTTGCTGGTTTCTCAGTTGATCGTTAAGTTCATCATCTGAGCACCCCTCTAAAAGAGTTTGACTCTAGGGTTCAGAGAGAAAAGTATATATTCTAAAAGACAACACAGCTTTGAAACACAAGCCACCCATATAACATGATTCTCTAAGACTCCAATGTACTGGCTTCCTAAGGGATTTTCAAGGGTAATTTTGGATATATCAATTTCTGAGTCTAACACTTGAATTAGACACAACTCCACTTAATGCACTAGCATTCTAATCATGTAGTTTAGAAGGGTTCCAAATCTGAAAATCTAAAATAGCTTTACCTTGTCATTCTGGGCTTTTTTTTGTATGTTTGTTGGAGAGCCCTTTTAACCATCTTAGCAGATAAATTTTAAATTTTCCCATATCATTTTATTTTCCTTTCTGTAATTTAAATATTTTAGAAATGTACTCTACTTAATAGATTACAGTCAATGTTAAATAAATTAACTCATAACCACACTGAAAGAAACAGAAAATTGTTTATACACAAAACAATTTACCAGCACAATTTTTAGAACAAAAGCTTGCTTTAAAATGTAAATTTAGGGCTTCCCTGGTGGCGCAGTGGTTGAGAGTCTACCTGCCAATGCAGGGGACATGGGTTCGAGCCCTGGTCTGGGAAGATCCCACATGCCGCAGAGCAACTGGGCCCGTGAGCCACAATCACTGAGCCTGCGCATCTGGAGCCTGTGCTCTGCAACAAGAAAGGCCGCGATAGTGAGAGGCCCGCACACCGCGATGAAGAGTGGCCCCTGCTTGCCGCACCTAGAGAGAGCCCTCGCACAGAAACGAAGACCCAACACAGCCAAAAATAAATAAATAAATAAATAAAATTTAAAATGTAAATTTAGAATTCCTTTGTAGAATTATAATTAGCCTACTTTAATTTTTGAGAATTGTAAAATTTCAGTGATTTCACTACCTTCCCAATTCACAGGGCAAAGGAAGATACTTCCATGACTGTATTTCCTGGGATGGCAGGGAACATACTTCACTCAATAGGATTTTCTACTTTAGGCACTGTCATAATGTGTTGTCTTCCAGTACATTCTCATCAGTCTAAATTAGAGGTTATAGAGCCTAGGAAGCTTTGCTAGAATACTTGATGCTCTTTGATCTTAGGAGGTAATCATTTTTGCTTTCGTTATTAGCACCAGCTACCATTTACTAACCATGTCTCTGCCCCTCTGGGTTCTTGCTGCTTAGACACTGTCTGCTCCCCATGGGAGACTGCATCTATCTAAGTTGCTGTTCCCTCAAAAAATAAGAGAGCAAAGTTAGTTACAGTTGGCTCACACTAAAGTAAAGGTAGGGCCCCAAAGTACAGATGTTCTGAACATGGTTGTACATCTTCAGAGAGAGGTATGTGGTTGAGACTATCCAGAGAACTTTGGAGTTACTCAAGATATCTGATTCAGTTTTCAGCTCCTGCTGAGTTTCTCCAATAATGAAAAAAATGAAATTTTGCTATTAGTCACTATACACTGAAGTCCTTGGGAGGACTGTCTGCTTCCTCTGTCCCAAATATAGTATTATTTTACAAAGTGAATTTTTGCACCAATTAAAAAAATTCAAGGGTTTTAGTGTATATGAAATGACTACTCAGAAGATACCAATAAGTTAAAAATTAGACCAAAGTTTATTTAAATTAAATGTGTAAACACACCTGAAAGTGAGCATAAGCAGAGTAATAACCTACTGGTATATGAAGAAAAGAAAGGAAACAGTAAAGAAATGAGAGAAAACAAGCCATGGGGTTCTCACTGTAATAGGGGTTCCAGCTTAACCCTTACAATCTAGCCCTGTATTATAAACAAGTGCTTAAAAACTACTCAAAGCTTATTTACATAAAGAACTGAGGCATCCTAGGAGAAAAACTCTGAAGGAATATGACAGATGTACATAAACCCTGATCCAAAATCAAAGCCTTAATTGGTGGAGGAGAGGAGGAGTGATTCTGAGTAGAGTATGGTGGTGGTCATTCTAATTCATCTCTGACCTAGTCCCATCTACTCATACATGGCTGTAGGGAAGAGAGAGGACTGTAAGTAAAAAGTGAGAACTACTTCACCAAGATCTCTATAAAAGACTGAGGCACTAGCTGCCCTGCTTTGTATAAGATGTTATATTCCAATGAAGGGGGAAGTTGCCAGAGATCACTAACACAGTTTTGGCACTTTAAGAGTTCTGTTGCATTGGTAGTACTGTTCAGCCAGAGAGAGACAGCAAGAGAGTGAGAGAGCAGCTGGAAGGGACATATTCATGGCATGTATGAGAGAAATTTCTAGAGAAAATTTTCTGAAAATACAGAGAGCTGCCTAAGCCCCATCCTCCAAGGAATGTGAATGTTTGGTATGAGGTCTAGCTGTAGGTTATTGAAAAGACCTCCGAAATTCTTGTTGGAGTATTCTGTCCCACAAGTAGAGGCAAAAGGCTGTAAAATGTGGGCCTCAATTGTATCAATAGCCTGGTAAAGCTTAGGAAAACTCAAGTTATGCCTGGAACCATTCCTGACAGCTTGTAAACAATCAGGGAAATTATCCATTGCCTCTATGGTGTATAAAATTAAGACACCTTAATTGGCTGCAACTAAGGTGCCACTGCATAAAGAAACTATCCCCTCTAAAGAATGTGCTAGACACAAATACTTAACTGCAAAGCATTTTCACTTGTTCTTGAGGGAAGTAATTGTTCCAAAATGGTCCCTTTAAACAACCAATGTCTATTCCTGCTGGTGGCATCATCTTTGTGTAATCTCATAGGACTATTAGGGAGACAGCATTTAGGAGGCAGTCAGAGATACTACAATGGGTTCTTGAAATGGAGGACTCTCTGTTTCCCATACTGGTAATTCTTTCAACTTTAGATTTTTTTCCTTGGAGAGACTGAAGAAAGATCAACAGCTCTGTTTCTTTTATCTGGTTTTCTTTGTGTATGCATCTAGATTAACTTATCTAAAGAGCAAACACAGTAAAGGTTGGACTAACTTTATTTTATCCTTAATGTATATTACTTTTAAAAGTACTCTTACAATTGAGTAGAATAACTTGTGGTTAAGGAATTTGCCTTACAGATGCTCTAATAGATATTACAACCTATTATTTACAACATATAATAACTAAAGTGTTAAGATAGTGATATAAAAACTGACTGGTCAATAGAAATTAGTAAATCTAAGAACTTCACATAAATACTTCCACGGGATTCAACAAATGATTCATTTGTTGTTCATTCAATGAATGATGTTAGAAAAACTAGGGAAAAAATCCAGTTAAACCTTTCCGTAATAGCACACATCAGTACAAAACTTCAAATACATTACAGAGTTAAAATTTTTTTTAAACTTTAAAAATTATTTTAAAAAAACAGTGAATAGTTAAAATAATCTTAGAAGGGAGCAAGATATTTTGTGTTTAAAGGCAGGAGGAAAATAAAGGAAAAGATATAAAGACTACATGAAAATTCATACTACAACATATAGAAATTATGAACAAATTTGAAAGACAAAAGAAAAGCAGAAGATAATATTTGCAATCACTTATGCAGCATTCTGGCCAGGAACGTGTAACCTGAATCTCAGTACATCACAGAAGCCACAAATGGAAAACATTCTATTTTTTTTTTTTTTTTTTTTTTTTTAAATTTTATTTATTTATTTATTTATTTTTGGCTCTGTTGGGTCTTTGTTTCTGTGCGAGGGCTTTCTCTGGTTGCGGCAAGTGGGGGCCACTCTTCATCGCGGTGCGCGGGCCTCTCACTATCGTGGCCTCTCTTGTTGCGGAGCACACGCTCCAGACGCGCAGGCTCAGTAGTTGTGGCTCACGGGCCCAGTTGCTCCGCGGCACGTGGGATCTTCCCAGACCAGGGCTTGAACCGATGTCCCCTGCATTGGCAGGCAGATTCTCAACCACTGCGCCACCAGGGAAGCCCCATTCTATTTTTTATAAAGGGGGGACTGTTTTCTTAAAAAATGTCAACGTCATAAAAAATGATGACACGTCTAGGTATATATATATCCAAAAGAAAATTGAAAGCATGGTCTCAAATAGATATTTGTACACCCATATTCATAATGGCATTATTTACAATAGCCAAAAGGTGGAAACAACCCAAACGTCCATCAATGAATGAACAGATAAACAAAATGTATTTACATACAATGTAATACTATTTGGCCTTAAAAAGAGAAGGAAATTCTGACACACGCTAAAACATGGATGAACATTGAAGACACTATGCTAAGTGAAATAAACCAGTCACAGAAAGACAAATACTGTATGATTCTACTTATATGAGGTATCTAGAGTAGTCAAACTCATAGAAACAGAAAGCAGAATGGTAGTTGAGGGGAGGAGTAAATGGGGAGTTGTAGAGTTTCAGTTTCGCCAGATGAAAAAGTTCTGGAGATTGGTTGTACAACAATGTGTGGCAGGGGAGACAGGTTAAAAACAAGATATGATTCAATGGGATAAGTTCCATAACAAAAGCATACACAGAGTGTTATGGGAGCACAGAAGAGGGATTATCTAACTCTGATTGACAGAGAGATAAGTAAAGCCAGAAATAATTTGGAATTATGAACAGTTTTGAAAGAGTAGTTTAGGTAAATATGGGAGAGCGAACATATACACTGACTTTTGCTTCCTCTTCAACACCTACTAAAATAATATTAAAACTTTTTAAAAAAGATATAAACCTGAAAGGACAAAGAAATCAGAAAAGATGACAACAACATAACTTTGGAAAATGGAAAACAGATGTACAAGTAATAACAGACTTAGCTAATGCAAAAAGGCAGATTCCTAACTCAACTAATAAAAGTGACATTTAAGTTTACCCTATAGAACCTTCAAAATGGCTCATGAATTAGCTACACCTCTGTAAGTAAATTTGTAAGTTGTTAAGATAGGGCTGAAACCTAGAGAATAGGATGAAAGTTTAATTTAGAAGTAAATTATATGCCCAAACCTCCTTTGCTTCTCCATACAACCAAAAGACTGCTTTATCCCCTCATCTGGGAAGAAGATGAGTAGTTGTTGTTGTTGTTGTTGTTGTTTTTAATGAAGAGGGACTTTTAGAGTATCTCTGGATTGGGAGACACTCAGCACAGGTGAGGGTGGGGAACCAGACTGAAAGGAGGAAGATTCAGTACACAGAATACTGGCAGTCTACATATCCAAGTGGAGACGGAAAGATCCTTATCAAGGGAATATGACTAGCCCAAGTTAACAAAGACACTAAAGACAATAAAATGAATGGATTGGATGGATTTGGAATTTCCAATCAGTTTTTTAGTGCTCCACTCTTAAATATAAGTTGTTTAACAAAGGCTTACCAGACATTGAGGAAAGATATGAAAGACAGAGATCAAAACAAGCAAACAATAAAAGGCTTAACAGGAACACAAAATTTGGAAATACATAATTAGGAGATAGAAGTATAATCACTGAGGGACATGACAGATCCTAGTGAATTTGGCTGGAGCATAGTGAGTAAATGTTGGCAATAAGAGATGGCTAAAAAGGTATATGAGGGCCAAACCACAAAGGATTTTGTGTATCACACAAGTAGTTCACATTTTATAGGATCAGGCAATAGGGAACTAATAAAGGATATAAAGGGGAATAACATGATCAGGTTTGTATTCTGAGAAGTTTATTCAGATGGCCCTGAGGTAGATTGCAGGGAGAAGAAATTACAGGCAGAGAGACAATTTAAGAGGTTACTGAAGTAATTAAGATGAGAAAAAATATAAGGCCTGAACTAAGACTGTAGTAAATGAGATCAACATGAAAGATTCTTAGAAGATACAATCAAAAGGACTTAGGAACCAACTAGATATGTGAAATGGGGGAGAGGAAAGAATCAAAACCACGCTCCAAAATTTCACTTGGTCAAGTAAAGAGATGGTGGTGGCATTAACAGAAATAAGAAATAATATAAAAGGAGATACAAGTCTGATGGAAAACAACGAACTCTGTTTTAGATATAGTTGAATTTGAGGTGCCCACAGACAAAGTCAAAGTAAGAACAACAAGTAATTGTTTAGTATCTACATCTAATATGCTATGCCCTGTAGAAATAAACACACAGGGCATGGCTTCTGCAGTCAAAATAGTTTGCAATCTCACTGTTGAAAAAAGACAAACAAGAGACAATGAAAAGGGAGAAAAAAAACACAGGGGGTGAGTTAGCTAGCAGTATACCCAATAAAATTAGTTTGCTTATTTCACAATTATTAAAATTTTATTGACCATTCTTCAATCTCATTATCCTAAATGAGTCTGAATAGAAGAAATATGATTACATGAGTAAAATACCTCGTTTTTTAAAGAGTACAATCTTTGTACAATCGTTTACAAATCTTTTATAAATTATAATACAGCATCTAATTGTTACGTGTACAGTTAATTCTCAATGCTATGCTATAAGAGCTACCTGATTTCCAAGCAAACATATCAATTTGTGGATTTAAGATAACTAGACTTACGAACATTTTATCTAATAATCAGAAAGTTAAATTTTTCCTTACTGAACTTGAATATAAATAAGTTTAAAACTTAAAAATATCTGAGATTGGGGCTTCCCTGGTGGCGCAGTGGTTGAGAATCTGCCTCCCAATACAGGGGACACGGGTTCGAGCCCTGGTCTGGGAAGATCCCACATGCCGCGCAGCGACTAGGCCCGTGAGCCACAATTACTGAGCCTGCGCGTCTGGAGCCTGTGCTCTGCAACAAGAGAGGCCGCGATAGTGAGAGGCCCGCGCACCGCGATGAACAGTGGCCCCCGCTTGCCGCAACTGGAGAAAGCCCTCGCACAGAAACGAAGACCCAACACAGCCATAAATAAATAAATAAATAAATAAATAAATAAATAAATAAATAATTTTTTAAAAAAAAGTCACATCCCTCCCACTGGTGTTAAAAAAAAAAAAAATGTCTGAGATTATTTAAATGATTAGACTCTCCATCATCTTTACCTGTACTTTATCTTGAATATTCAGTTCAGAGAAAGTGTTCCTGATTCAATACAAAGTGAATAAAGGATATACAATTATATAATTATAGCTCAACTTTTAAAAAGGACAAAGATGGGCTTCCCTGGTGGCGCAGTGGTTGAGAATCTGCCTGCCAATGCAGGAGACACGGGTTCGAGCCCTGGTCTGGGAAGACCCCACATGCCGCGGAGCAACTAGGCCCGTGAGCCACAATTACTGAGCCTGCGCGTCTGGAGCCTGTGCTCCACAACAAGAGAGGCCGCGATAGTGAGAGGCCCGCGCACCGCGATGATGAGTGGCCCCCACTTGCCACAACTAGAGAAAGCCCTCGCACAGAAACGAAGACCCAACACAGCCATAAATAAATAAATAAATAAAAAGGACAAAGATAAGCATAGATAAAAGACTATAAATGTATTAAATAATATTTATTATAATATATTATATACAATAAATAATAATTGTAAATATATTAAATGTTACTAGATGGACAATAGATTTTTATTTTCTTATTTCTACCTTATTTCTTATTTCTACCTTATACTCTACAATAAATACATATTAGTTTTATAATAAGAAACAAAAATTTACTAAAACAGTTTCCTTTTGATTGGATTTCTACAGAGGTAGAAAATGGTGAAGATGTAGAGTATCAATGGCTTATACTGATATTTGCAGAAGCACTTACATCTTTTCATTTTTTAAGGGTCTTATGCCTCTTATATCAACATAAACTCAGGGAGGACAAGTATGTTTATTTCTTCTGTAGGCTCCTACAATCTAAACTGCTTTGCTCTGCAAACGGGCATTGTATCCTCAGGGCCTAATCCAAAAAATACTTGTAAAATGAATCCCCTGAAACTAATTTGATAGGTCAACAACTTTTTTTTTTTTTTTTTTAAAGTTTTTTTTTTTTTTTTAAAGGTAAAGCTGTTTTAATTTTTTATTTATTTGTTTATTTATTTATGGCTGTGTTGGGTCTTCGTTTCTGTACGAGGTCTCTAGTTGCGGCAAGTGGGGGCCACTCTTCATCGCGGTGCGCGGGCCTCTCACTATCGCGGCCTCTCTTGCTGCGGAGCACAGGCTCCAGATGCGCAGGCTCAGTAGTTGTGGCTCACGGGCCTAGTTGCTCCGCGGCATGTGGGATCTTCCCAGACCAGGGCTCGAACCCGTGTCTCCTGCATTGGCAGGCAGATTCTCAACCACTGCGCCACCAGGGAAGCCCCAGGTCAACAACTTTTCCCTACCTTCTTACACTAATGTTTGTCATAGTTAAACCCAACAATTCTATAAATACTATCCTAAGTTTTAAAAAATCACATATTATACCTTGGTATATACTTCTGCATACAGTGTATACTCTGTTTCTAACCATTCCTCTTGTAAAAAATTAATAAACAGAAACCTCAATTAAATAGAGTAGAGAGATCAGAAGGGGGAGTCCTCATGCCCTGCGACATAGCTGAGTCCAGCAGGTAGAAGAAATACTCTTCTTTCCTGGCAAGGATTCAGCCAATGAAAAGCCATAGACTCTTTGTTTACTATAGCTCTCCCAACTTCCTTTTCCCCTCTATAAAAGAGTTCGCCTTCCCTTGTTCTGCAGGGATTTGCACAGGGCTCACCACAGTTGCAGACTCCAAACTGTAATATTCTGCTGATCCCAAATAAACCCATTTTTGCTGGAGAAATATCTGGCAGTCTGTTTTGGGTCAACACCCTTTAGAATGGTTGATGGCAAACTTATTACATGTAGAAAGAATTTAGAAATTGAGTCAACAAATAATGAATTTTAATGTTAACAATACTCAGATTAGTTGCTGCAAATCCTCCTTGGCCTTTACTTTTTTTTTTTCTCCCACAGATAGAGCACACACAATAATCAGAATTAATTACGGGAGTACTGATTAGTCAGGCAGCCCAAGGGGGAATGAGCTGTTGGACAATGATAAATAACTAAAGCTTACCTATTTAATTGCCAAAATTTATTTCAACTAGTTTTAAAAGAAATATTTCTAAAATGCTTAACCTACTTTTCTTCGTTTTAGGCAGAGTATACTCAACACAATTTAACCTTAAGGATATCACAGTAGCATTTTAATTATGCACAATGATACTTAGAGAACCACACTGATATTTGTTGGATTGTTTGCCCTTTCACTGGAAAGTTCCAGACTGTTACAGATTTTGTTTTCTGTCTTTTCACCTCTTGCTATCTCTTCCCTTCCTGCCTGCTTATGAACTGTCTACTTGACTCTAGTAGAATATCCCTCCCCTTTCTAATTGCTTTCCCAACCTAAAACAAGTAAGAAACAATAAAACAATCACACTTCATTCATTAGCCACTCAAAGATGAAAAACATAGTCCTTGGCAGCCCTTAAAATGTTCATAGCTTAATTTTACTAAAAAGGGTGCTATGGGAACCCAGAGGACGGGCATCTAAACAAGTCTGGGGGTTTCAGAGATGGCTTCCTGGAGAAGCTAGTTCTTAAACTGAAAAACAAAGGATGAATGAGTAGGATTTGATAGGCAAAAGAAAGTGAGAGAATGGGTAGAGAAGAAGATCAAGTGTACAAGCAAAAGAAATAACATGGTAATAATAAAAATAGGGATTCCTCACATTTATTGAATGCTTATTATGTGAATTAACTTACTAAAATCCACATAACAACTCTATAATGCACAATTATTCCAATTTTAAAGATGAGTAAACTACGGCACAGAAAAACTGTGTTTTGCCCAACAAACCTAAAGTGGCAAAGTCAGAACTTGTCTCAAAGTTTGGCTCTAAACCTCACACTTTTGACTCAGGCAGTTTGGCTCTAAAGCTCACACTTTTAACCACCACGCTATATTGCTGATTTATGCAACGTTATGAGAGCTAGAGAGGATGTGGTGTTTTGGGCAAGCTACTACAAGAAATGTACAAAGCTGGAAGATTGCAAATGTGCCTGAGTGTTGCAGAAGAGGAGGCAGAAACCAGATCTGAGGAGGCTTGTAAGCCAGGCACAGGTGTTTGGATTTTATCCCGCAGGCAATAAGAGCCACCCAGCAGAGGAGTAGCAGTATCACATTGCCTTTGATAAAGATTTCTGTGAGTTAGAATGGAGAAAAACAAGCAGAGGCTAGAAGTCCAGATAGAAGACTATTCCAGAATGCTATGTGAGGCAATAAAGATCCGAACCAAAGTAACAGAAGTGGGGATGAAAAGAAGGGGACAAATTAGAGATAATTAGGATACTGAATTCATAGAATGTATGACTGGGATGAGGAAAATTAACGATAGGGCAAAATTAAATATAGCTCTAGTCAAAGCAGAAAACAGATTTTGAGGGGTGTCGAGGTGATTAAAAAGAGGTTCATTTTAGACATGCTTGACGTACTTGTGGGACAATAACAACATAAAAACAGCTACCACTTATATTGAGCTTAGTGCCAGGCACTGTCAAAGAAATTTACATGTATTGATCCACAGAATCGTCTAGGCAACCCTATGAGGTATTTATATTAATTTCATTTACATGAGGCAACTGAGAAGTTAAGTAACTCTGCCAAAGGTCACAGAGTTATAAGTGGCTGAGCTGGGACTTGAGCCCATGTACCCCAGATCAGAGTGTATTCTGCCTTTAATAGAGACACGTCAGTTGTATAGATGAATCTGGCATCCAAGAAGAATGGTTTAGACTAAAGATAAGGATTTGAAAATCATCAGTATATATAGATGGCAGCTGAAGTCATGAATATTCACTTAGATATAAGAGTATGCAGTTTTTCTCTAAGTATGGTTCTTCAATCACTTAGGTATGAATACCTTGAGGATATTTAATAAAAGTGAAGATTCCTGGGCATCACCCAGGTCCACGGAAACAGAATCTCTGAGCGTAAGGCACAGAAATATATAATTTTCACTCCCCAATTGATTCTTATGCAAAAAAGTTTGAAGATCACTGATGAGGAATGAGCAAAGAAATGTGTAACAATGACACTGAGTTTATTAGAACTGTGCCTACAGTGCGAGTAAACAAGCTCTGAAGAAGTATAGTAAGGGCCTAAGCAAGCATCTGATGGATCTTTTATCAAATGGAAGTCACCACCTATTGTAAGATGCACTATTCTTTCACATACCACAAGAAGAGAAAAATAGGAGACCTCTCATGTAAAGCTGGAACAACAGAAGGGCCACAAATACTGTGTAGAATAAATGGAAACTAAACCCACAAAGCAGAAAGAGACAGCAAGGAAACTTGAATGCCTCTACCTTTCAAGTACTGGGCACCAGGTAGAGGGAATTTTATCCAAAAGACAATTCTTACACAGCTTTACAGTCTGAATTCACACTACCAGTGGGGTAAAAATAAAAAACAAAACAAAAAAAATATAAATCTCAAACAGAGAATTTAATTTAAAATGGTCTCAGGTAGTAGTGCAAATGACTGCTAGAGGCAAATGCAAGTCCTTTCTGAAGTAATCTGATTTCAATCCAGGCCAATAATGATTACAAGATGTATCCCTATTTTAGAAGTGTTTTTAAATGTGAAAAAAATGTCTTAGAATCACTAAAATGCAGTAAATGGAATGTATACCAAGCTATTCTGAATGCCCAGAAACTTTGGGGTGGAGTGGCTACTTTCTGGCTCTCAAAGGTACTTCATACATAATTTCATATAGGTGTTGATTTGTTTTTAAAAGTAAGAACTACAAAACAAAGATTATTTAAAATTATAAAAATCCTTTTCCTTCCTATCACATTAAACATTTTTAATTATTCCTCTAAATATAAAAAATCTCATCCATAAAAAAAATATAAATCAAACAAACAAAACAACCAACAAGTGAGATCAGACAAGTTGTACCCCAGAGCCCATGTAAATGCTTCAGCGTTCACTGGAACTTTGAGAACTAGATTGCAAAATTCACCACAGGCCCTGGTAACAGTCCAGACACAACAGGAGGAAGAGCAAACTTTGCTCCTGCCAAAGATGATGATTTACAGTCCCAGTCCAACACTTGGTGTTCTTTCTTTCTCTCACAGGTCACAAACATACTATCTTAATATTTTCATTATATCCAGAATACCCTGGCCCTTTTTAAGAAAAATTGATCCCTTCCTAACAATGCTGCCGTGAAAAAAAATTCCTTTAGCACTTTTATACTTTTCCAGTAAAGGAGTATATTCCTTGTTCAGACATGCACTTTCCATCTTTTCCAAGGGTAGTATAAAACACTGCACAAATTACACACCATAATTGCTCTGGGAACTTAGAAAACTGCAATTTCATTGAATAGCAAGCATATCATCCAAACAGGTGGTTAAAGGACTAAAATGGCTTTAGAGTGAAAGTAAGCACCAACTGATCACTGTGAGGAGTTCCCTAATTCAAATGTGTGACTTACAAGTAAACTAGTTGTACAGCCAAACTGCTGGCTTCTCCCTACTTTTAGTAGATGAAGGTCCTCAAAATCCCTCTCACAGCACAATCTGTCTAGAGCAATTGATAAAAGAATTCAAATTTGAATCTCACTCTTGCCACTCCCTGCCACAGTACCTCTTTCACTCAGGAAAGCTATTTCCTATCCCAGGAGCAAATGTATACATATATGTACATACATGAGTATAGGGATTTTTCTAAGACTGCAGAAAGTGAAGTTTCCCACATCCCTACCTACAATTTAATATTAACTTTCCCATAGAAACAAGAGAATAATGGTTTTATAGTGTCACTGCTGTTCCAACCATGTTATAAAAATATTGTTTTGGGACTTCCCTGGTGGCACAATGGTTAAGAATCCGCCTGCCAATGCAGGGGACACGGGTTTGATCCCTGGTCCGGGAAAATCCCGCATGCTGCGGAGCAACTAAGCCCGTGCGCCACAACTACTGAAGCCCACGCACTCTAGGGCCCACATGCCGCAACTACTGAGCCCACGTGCTGCAACTACTGAAGCCTGTGCGCCTAGAGCCCGTGCTCTGCAGCAAGAGAAGCCACTGCAATGAGAAGCCCGCGCACCACGACGAAGAGTAGCCCCTGTGTGCAGCAACTAGAGAAAGTCCACGTGCAGCAATGAAGACCCAACACAGCCAAAAAATAAATAAGAATTTTTAAAAACAGAAAAGTTTTTTTAAAAAATATTGTTTCTACGTGGATCTGTGGAAAATTCACTCTGAATGTCAATGTCAACCTACTTGGTAACTCTTGGGATAAAGTTTGTTAGCACAGTTTATGTACTATGTAATATTTAATGAAACAATTTTTTTAAGTGGCCCATAATCCCATTATACAGAAACTCCTATTAACATGGTTTTTAAAAAAGTAGTATACCCACAGGTAACAAAACTTAAACAGCACAGAGAAGCACAAAATAAAAAGTAATAACTTTTCTACTCCTAGACCGTTGACTCCCAACCACATCTACTGCTTTCCCCTCTCTGAGGATAACCACCAACAGCAGATTCTTAAGAATAGAAAGAAAAACAATTATTCATATACCTAAGTACTTTTCTTTTGGTGACTTTCCTGTCATATACATCAATCAACAGGAAAGATTTATCAGATTCTAGAAGCTTGGCAATCTCTTTGATTATAGCATTACTGGTTCTTTCCTTACCATTGCATCCCTGTTGCTATTGCTACTCTCTTGGATTAGTGATGATGACTAATTCTTTTCTGAGGCATTTCCCCCTCCATTTCTATGGATCTGAGGACTGAATCTGCATGGTTCTACTAAGGAATATGATGTAATGGAAAGAGCTCTGGATTGAGTTGTAAGACCTGGGTTCTTTCCTGTTTCTGACACTTACATAGCATGTAATCTTAGTTGTTACTTCCTTTCTCTTAGCTTTGGAAAATATGAAGTATTATGTAAATATACAGTGGTAGAAGTGGAAGTGATAAACTCTTTATCATTCTTTTCTCGGAGTTTCAGTTTACTTACAACTTAGCCTTTATATATATATTAATCTCTGACAAATTCTTCCCTTCCCTCCCTGTAATAATTCAACTTCCTGTATTTCTGTTTCCCAAATTTTTCTGACTTGTCAGGTTTTCATTCCTACTAATTAGCAATGTAATTCCTGTCTCTCCCTCTCCACACACACACACACACACACACACACACACACACACACACACATTCTTGACATTAAACTATTTCTGAAGTTCTTACTGCTTTACATTTCTAGATATTTTACCTTTATAGGGACTTCTGTTTATATAATGCATTTCCATTCTCCCTAATGAGCAAAGATACTTGTAACCTGTACTGTTTGATAAGGCAGTATAGCATAGTGGCTAAGAGGTGGGCTCTGCAACAAGACTCCTTGGGGGTGAATCCTGTGTGATCTAAGGCAAGTTTCTTAAACTTTCCATGGTTTTCCCCTACCTATAAAATGGGAATAATAAGTCTATATACCTATTTCAGATAATTATATGTGATGAATCAATACAAAGTTCTTAGACTAGAGCTTGACTCATAGTTAGCACTCGGTAAATCTTATTGATATCTAAAAATCTTTATACGTTGAATATCACGTCCAAAATTTTGTTAGTATAATCATTGATGTCCATAATGATACTGATAAACCACAAAATCCAAAAATCCCTTTTGAACTATCAAAATCTAAACTATATCCAGTACTGTTCTAATATCATGCCATACTATGAAGTTTCCAAACAGTAGTCTATAAATGGTATATAAGATGACTTTTCACAAAGTGGAATGCTCCATTCCCCACAGTATTTAACTTACTTATAGTAACTTTACATTGCCTCTGTACAAACCCAATTTTTATACCTAAAGCCTTCTTTACACCCAGTCCTCCTCAAGCGACAATATTACTTTGGGGGTTGCCCTAATATATTTGCTTTTTATCTACTCAAAATGATAATTTATTTCTTATCAAGTACTGACCACCATTTCCCTGAATTTTAAAAGTTCACATCCACTCAGATGTCCCAGAGGCACCTCAAACTCATATCTGAAACTTAATATATCATCATTCCCCTAAAAACTCTTCTTCTTCTTAGATTTTTAATCTCCCTTAATGGTATCATCCCCCTACTCCTCAACCCTCAAGTCCTGAGGATTTCAACACCTAAAACACTTTTTGAATCACCTATACTGTCTCATCCTTACCACCACTACCTAGGTGCCTTAGCCTAGGCCCTCATCATTTTTTGCCTGGACTACTACAATGGCCTTCTAAAGTGATTTCCCTGACACTGATCGTGTCCTACTAAAACTATACTCTTCTCTGCCTCTAGAGTGATCTACCTAAAATTACAATCCAGCCATGTCACTTCAATGCTTAAAACTCTTCAGTGACTCCTCACTGCCTTCAGGATAAAGATCAAGCATGTTCTCAGGGCCTCGATGACCCGTTCTCTATCAATCTAGTTCTTTTCTCCTGCCTGCCTATACTGAGTGAACACATTTCTAGTGTTCATATTGTATTCTCTTCCTAGAATATTCTTACCCATTATGCAACACACAATTTATCAGTTAATCTGTCCATGAAGCTTTCCCTTTGCATACCTATATGCTTAATATATTATATTGAAATAATCTGTTCATGTCCTCCCCACTAAACTGAAAGCCTTGAGGACAGGGATCAAGTCTCATTCATCTTTATAACTTTAGCACCTAATTCAATACTTAATAAATGCTTGCTAAACTGAAATGAATTAAAGGCCTAAAAGCCATGCAGAGTTCTAAGATAAATCCCAGTGACAAGTCATCTCAATATGAGGTAAAAGGACGATGCCTATGCCATTCAGACAAAAGAGGGTTCTAGTCACTAACAGTAGTGCCTGAGTTATTCTTTCAAAAAGCAACACACCTAGGTTTGTCTCCTTAGCATCCAGAGCTCCATATTCATAATTCCAATTCTTATTCCTATTAGCAAGCTGCAGTATCTTAACCACACCAACTTTTGACATGTATGTCTGAAGTGAACAACTGTTCTAAAGGGCTGAAGTAATCTATTGATGGACAGAGTTGTTGACAGGCTGATCTGTAAAGAGACACCATTAAGCCCTTACTTTTTTTCAAACCAGACTTGTTGGCACAGCTGTTAAGATCTTAACATGAGAAATAGCATATGTTATTGAATAGCACAGAGGGAAAAAGGACAAAACCAGATTTTCCTGCCTAGCTGAGGTAGAAGCTTAGTTAAGATAATCAAAATACATTTTACTTAAAATGCACCTATGAAAATTTGTATGACCTTCCTCTTATATCTTCCAATTCTTCATTAGTTTCCAATGTGCATCCTTTACTTCTAGCTAACTGTGCCAAATGCTGAAAGTGTTGAGGGCCTCCCAATGTACCACTAGCAGCCAAACTACAAGAGGCATAGAGAAGACCCTATTATGATGGCTAAACATGAGATATCTTTATTGTTCCTAAGAACTTCTCTTGCATCCAAATAGAAACTACACCTGTGACTGTGTCGGCATAACTCACTTCATTTAAGATTGAGATAACTTTTCAGTAAAGCTAATGTTAGGAATCTGCATAATTTTCAGTTTTCATTCCACTTCAATTCCAATACTATTTGCTGAGTGCCTAACATGTGCCAGACTTTGTGCTAGACATGGAGGTAGAAAGAGGAAGAGGGCATAGTCTGAGGGGAAATAAATGCAATGCCTAACCAATGTGGGCCTTTGAACTTGCTCTAAACTAGTACTAATCTGGTGTCCCACAAAAAGTGGGGTTGACCCTCCAATGCTGCTTTCATCATGGTAACCAGCCAAGTTTGCCAGTCCAGCTCAGATGAGCCTTAGCTAAGACAGACACAGCCTCCTTTCGTCCTCGAACTAAAAATTTCCCTATTGGCAGCAAAGTACATTTCACTGAAAGGTATATAAGGGTTGTAGCACAGCAAAACCAAAAGGCACGGCCAAAGGCATTTGCACTGATAAGTTCAATCATTAATAATATTATTCTTACGTATATGAATATTGCTAACAACTTCTTATACTTACATTATATATAAATCCATAATATTTTATTGTGCTAGCTGAGAGATTAGGGTGAGAGTATTTGGAAAGAGGTTTCACAAAAAACTGAAAACAATATATATACTGTTTTTTTCCCCGATTACAAAAGTAATACATGCTCATTCTACAAAATTTGGAAATGACAGAAGAAAATAACAATCACTATAAACTCTAGCAATCTAAGATTGTTAAGGTATTATTAATACTTTGTTATCTATTAAGTCAATCTTTTATTATTTTAACCAAAGTTAGGATTATATCATACAATGTTTATGTAAATTGCCTTTCTACTTAACAATATATGATAAACGTTTTCTTGTATCATTAAATATTCTTTAAAAGTATAGGTTTTTTTTAGTGGCAGTAGATAAATATTTATGTAAATTATGAATTTTTTTTATTAGGATACAGGATATAGTATTAAGTTAAAGACAGTTTTGATGCTTCTGATACATACTGTCAAATTGCCTGGAGCTATTTTATTTTTTATTTTATTTTATTGTTTAACATTTTTATTGGAGTATAATTGCTTTACAATGGTTAGTTTCTGCTTTATAACAAAGTGAATCAGTTATACATATACATATATCCCCATATCTCCTCCCTCTTTCGTCTCCCTCCCACTCTCCCTATCCCACCCTTCTAGCTGGTCACAAAGCACCGAGCTGATCTCCTGGAGCTATTTTAAATTAAGACATTACTGGAGCTTTGCTTAGACTGAGACGAAGTCCTAAAGTTCACAATTCTCACCATATCCTGAGACTATTTCTCCAATCTATCACATTTTTAACTTTTACAAAGCCATCAACTGTCATTAATTTAGCATTAGCTTTAACTTATTTGTTAATTATAGTTTGTGTGATTTAATTAAATTGCTTTAAGAAACTTAGTTTTATTTTAGCAAGGTCTGGACACATCTGCCTTCCTCTGTAGTTCCTTAAGAGCAGAGACCATATCTTATTCATTATTCTATTATCCACTGGCCTTATTAAATGATAGTCATTCAATAAGCATTTGCTGCACTTGATTCAATTAACGTAGAAATACATAAAATGAAACACATCTAAGGCTAACAGTTAACAAACATTTATTAGTATATGTAATGCATACATTCTACTTCTCTGAAATCCGGATTCAACTTTAAATTATATTTGGCAACATTGTGCAACATTAAATTATATTTGGCAACATTGTGGTACATAATGTACCACAATGTGGTACATAAAGTACATAAAGTATGTACCACAATGTGGTACATAAAGTAATGCTGTGCCTTATAATCTCTGGTATCTTAAATTCAATGAATAAAGTCTTCATAAAACCATACATTGAGAACATTTTTCTCATGCTACAAAATGAGTAAATGCGAAGTGCTGATCATGGATCTCTACAGCTGCACAAAGATGTGAGGGGCTATCCCCTATAGGTGGCTCCCCTGCTCCCCTGCTCTATTAAATCAGTGTGTTAGGTCTTCAAGGCCAGAACTTCACCTTATTCATCTCTGTATTTCTAGCATGTGCTCTCTAGGGGCTCAATAAAGATCAGCTAAATGAATAAAAACATTTGGCTTGGGGGACGGGAATGATTGGGTGACAGGGGATGAGCCACGCTGTAAAAGAAGAAAACATATTATAAAGATAATGTGACTTAAGAAATAAAAAGAAGGAAATATACTTATTATTCTAAATATTTAAAGATTATAGATCTACAACTCACTATGGTTTATACAGTATCAAAATGTGTCCTACGGAATACTAGTTTTATAGGATATTAATTGGACTTACTCCATAAATTAAATAGATTTCCAGGCAAATAACATTAAACTAATTTGGGGAAATTAGTAAAACAACATTAACCAACTTCTTCACCAGCAAATTTTATCAGTATATTTAACGTTCTACTATCATTTTGAATTTTTCAAAACAGAGATAGAGCATGCATCTCCCAAACTTATTTGCAACAGAAAACTTTTCTGGGGGTCCTCCTGAGAAATCAGCGTTCCACAGAACAGACTTCAGGTAATGTCTATATACAGAATCTTCAAAGCAGCTCTACATGGAAGACAGTTATCAAAATATCATGAGATAAGTAACTGATAACAAAATAACAACTGGTAACAGAAATAAAGAGAAAATTGTCTAAAGCATCCGTATTGCATACATAGAAATTCATATTTCCAGTGGAGGAGAGTAAAGGAAGAGGAGTAAAGAGACTATCCTATAAAAAAAGGGTTAAAGATTGTAGTGTTCATGCATTTAAGTTCACTTGATTCAGTAAATAACAACTCTGGTATATCTGACTAAATGGTACCCCAAAATTGTAGTGTACCTTCAAAAGTACCTCACAGAATCATGATATAACCAAATTATTTGGTAGATACTATAATTTTTCTCATTAACACAACTCATGAAATAAGTAGGGTTCATAGAAGAGACAGTAAAATTGAGTAACAGAATTCAAACAACTGGCATAAAATTATTTTAGAGCAAGAAACAGAATTTGTCTCTTATATGTTCTAAATGAATAAAGTCTAAAAAAAAGAACATATCACAAGAGAAGTCTCACAGCCATTATCTACTCTTTTTTGAACAGAAGAATATAAGGAAATACAATTAGGTTCAAACAAAATGAGAAAAGTGAGGAACATTAAATACCTGGGGTCAGAGACTCCTCCAAAGCACTGCTACTTACTGATGGGGCATTACATTTGGATTTGCTGGTATGGTGGCAATAATATCGAGTTCTAACTAGTTCTGTGACCTCATCCTAATTAGTAGCTTAACTTCTCTACAACTTTCTCTCTATATAAAATAAAAGGGTTGACTTAAGTAATCTTGAAGTTTTCATCCGTTTCTAAAATTCTAATAAAAGGGAAGCAAATTTACAAACATGCTGAAATGTTACTTAAGCTTTTGCCATAAATCTTGAGTTTAGAAACATAGGGATAATGCCAAATAAAAATTTGTAAGTCCTTAAACTTACTATAGAGTTTTAGTAATCAAAGCAGTGGCATAAGGAGAGACAAACAGACTGATGAACAGAAAAGAGTCCAGAACCTGACTCTGGTACATATAGGAATTTGGTATTATGAAAAAGAGGGCATTTTCATGGGGAAAGGATTAACCAGTCACAATTTGTGCTGAGATAACATACTACCCATATTGTAAAAAATAAACATATATCTCCACTCCATGCCAAAGACAAAAATAAATTCTAGCTGAACTGAACACCTACATGTAAACAACAAACCAGAACTGTTTTAGAAGAAAATATAGAATATGTTTCAGACTTTGGGTAAGAAAGATTTTGTAACAAACAAGACAATTTACAACAAGGAGAAGGAAAAGGGATTTAAAACTGTACTAAAATTAAAACTTCTATGCAACAAAAGACACCACTGACAAAGTTTTTTTGAAAAGGAACATATATAACAGATAAAAGATTAGTATCTGAATTACAGAAACAACTCCTATTCTACAAAGCATTAAGAAAAAAACAAACAGCTCAATTAACAAAGGGACAAAAGATATTAACGGTGGTTAACAGATGAGAAAATATGAATAGCTAAAAGCCAAAAAGGTATTCAACTTCAGGAAATGTAATGTAACCAGGAAAACACAAGTTAAAACAACAATGAAAAATTATTTCATACCCATTAGATTGGCAAAAAAACCTGTCAATATATAACAAGGATGTGGGGAGATGAAAATTTTCACGAACTGCTGGTGGGAGGGTAAACTGATGTAAAATTCTGGAAGACAATTTGAAAGTTCTGATGCTGTATATACTCTATAACTCAGCAATTCCACTTCTTAGTACTTATGAATGAACCCTAGAGAAAACAGCACATGTTAATTTGGAGATATGTATAGTGATGTTCATTGTAGCCTTGCTTGCAATAGAAAAAAATGAAAATATAATCTAAATATATATTAACAGGGAAATGAGTAAATTTTCATATTCATACAATGAAACACCATAGAGCAGCTAAAATTCAAAAACTAAATCTACACTTAGCTACACGGATAAGCTTTGAAAATATATCGAGTGAAAAAAGCAAGTTATACAATGATATATCATAAGATGTCTGTTTCGTAAAATTTTTTTAAACACAAAGACAATACATTACATTGCCAAGTACACTTCCACCACACACGTAACTTTTCCTTCCATTATAAAAGAATTAAATTAGAACATTCTGTAACACCATATACAAAAATAAACTCAAAATGGTTTAAAGACCTAAATGTAAGACTGGAAACCATAAAACTGCTAGAGGAACACAGAGGCAGAACACTCTTTGACATAAATCGCAGCAATATTTTTTTTTCTGATCTGTCTCCTAAAGCAAAGGAAATAAAAGCAAAAAATAAACATTGGGACCTAATTAAACTTAAAAGCTTTTGCATAGCAAAGGAAACCACTGACAAAACAAAAAGACAACCTACTGAAAGGGAGAAAATATTTGCAAATGATATGACCAATAAGGGGTTAACATCCAACATATATAAATAGCTCATACAGCTCAACATCAAACAAACAACCCCACTAAAAAATGGGCAGAAGAAATGAACAGACATTTTTCCAAAGAGGAAGATGCTCAGCATCACTAATCATCAGGGAAATGCAAATCAAAACCACAATGAGTTATCACCTCACACCTGTCAGAATGGCTATCATCAAAAAGAACACAAAAAACAAGTGTTGGTGAGGATGTGGAGAAAAGGGAACCCTTGTACACTGTTCATAGGAATGTAAATTGGTGTAACCACTATGGAAAATGGTATGGACGTGTCTCAAAAAACTAAAAACAGGGCTTCCCTGGTGGCGCAGTGGTTGAGAATCTGCCTGCTAATGCAGGGGACACGGGTTCGAGCCCTGGTCTGGGAAGATCCCACATGCCACGGGGCGGCTGGGCCCGTGAGCCACAACTACTGAGCCTGCGCGTCTGGAGCCTGTGCCCTGCAACGGGAGGGGCCGCGATAGTGAAAGGCCCGCGCACCGCGATGAAGAGCGGTCCCCGCACCGCGATGAGGAGTGGCCCCCACTTGCCGTAACTAGAGAAAGCCCTCGCACGAACCGAAGACCCAACACAGCCAAAAATAAATAAATAAATAAATAATTAAAAAAAAAAAATCCGCTCTTCGAAATAAGTGTGAGTTAACCTTAAATAGTTTAAAAAAAAAAAAAAAAAAAAAAAAAGCTTCCCATCCAAAGTGGGTATGTCAGCTAACATCATGACCTAAGGGTTATGATTTTTAAAAAAAAAAAAAAAAAAAAAAACTAAAAACAGAACTACCATATGACCCAGCAATGCCACTCCTGGGTATATATCTGAAAACAAAAACAAAAACACTAATCCAAAAAGATACATGTACCCCAAGAGAAAAACATATACTGTATGATATCACTTATATGTGAAATCTAAAAAATACAACAAACTAGTGAATATAAGAAAAAAGAAACAGACTCACAGATATAGAGAACAAACTAGTGGTCACCAGTGGGGAGAGGGAAGGGGGAGGGGCAATATAGGGATAGAGGATTAAGAGGTACAAATTATTATGTATAAAATATGCTAGAAAGGGACTTCCCTGGTGGTGGAGTGGTTAAGAATCCACTTGCCAATGCAGGGGACACGGGTTCGAGCCCTGGTCCAGGAAGATCCCACATGCCACGGAGCAACTAAGCCCGTGCGCCACAACTACTGAGCCTGCACTCTAGAGCCTGCAAGCTACACTGCTGAGCCCACGTGCCACAACTATTGAAGCCCGCATGCCTAGAGCCCATGCTCTGCTACAAGAGAAGCCACCACAATAAGAAGCCCGCACACCGCAACGAAGAGTAGCCCCTGCTCGCTGCAACTAGAGAAAGCCCGTGCGCAGCAACGAAGACCCAATGCAGCCCAAAAAAAAAAAAAAACAAACCTAGAAGGATATATTGTACAACATGGGGAATATAGCCAATATTTTGTAATAGTTATAAATGGAGTTTAACCTTTAAAAATTGTGAATCATTATATTGTACACCTGTAACTTATATAACATTGTATATCAACTATACTTCAATAAAAATATTAGATTTTATAATTAAATAAATGAAGCAAGCAAGCAAATGAAGCAAAATGTTAACGATTTATCCATTCCAAGAGGTAGGCAAAAGGGTTTTATTATATTATTCTTATTTTTCTTTTTGTTTGAAATATTTAAAGTTTTTAAATGACACAATGACACAAAATTTTAATACCTTACCTCTATATATGTATATATTCACATAAAATATGTGGATAAGGAAAACAAGAGTAGGAAAAAAAAGAATGAAGCCAGCAGTGAGATTGGTCTATAAAATTTGTCATAAATTGTGTGTGTATTTGAAGTCAGTCAAAATATAGGGAGATATTTAAGGTTCAGATGGCTTCAGTGTTTCACAGTATAAAAGAGTGAAACTATTGGAGAGAAACCACAGGTGGATTTTTGCAAGCCTGTATGACTAGGCAAAATAGCAAAGAAATGGCAATGTGAACAAATAACAGGGTGTTTTAATTGAAGTAAAATATTCCTAATTGTAGGAAGTCTCCCCAAACAATTTGCACATACAACACTCAGCCAACTGCACATGTTAACAATAGATAACAGTAGAGCAGCACTAAAATGGAGTTGTTAGTCCAGTCTCCTGATGTGTTTCAGATAAAGCTCTCCCTGGTCCCATCTTTGGGCTGATTTCGAGCCTCTCGCTCAAGGAACAGTTTTGAAGAACAAAAAAAATATAGTTGTGAATATTGAGTATATTATTTGTTTTTTTAAAGTTTCTGTCACCTTTTAATATTACTGATCAAAGTAATTAATAATTTCAGATCCAGGAGAAACTTTCTTAATAAACATATAAATGAATCTAGGCACAGATCTTATACCTTTCACCAAAAAGACCCTAACTCAAAACAGATCATAAACCTGTAACGTAAAACACAAAACTATAAAACTTCTAGAAGATAACACAGAAGAAAATCTAGGTGACCTTGAGTTTGGCAATGACTTTTAGGATACCAAAAGCACAACCCATGAAAGAAAAACTGACAAGTTTGCCTCTATTAAAATTTAAAACTTTTGCTTTGCAAAAGACACTGGCAAGAGAATGAAAAGACAAGCCACAGACTAGGAGAAAGTATTTGCAAAAAACATATCTGATAAAGAACTTGTGTCCAAGATATACAAAGAACTCCTACAACTCAACAATAAAAAAAAGAACCACTCAGTTTTACCGACCTGGAGAAGTTCTTCTAAATTCCATAATATCTATTTACTTTATTTGCTGCTGGAAAAATAAGGTAGACATTATAAAATTAAGAGCTCTGAATTAAACAGTATAAAACTGCATCACATTAAATAAAATTTTATGTGATTGGTAATTATATTTTCTTGAAATATACATTCTTTACATTTTTTATATCATATAGATATGTTACAGATGAAATATGGTGTTTTAAAAAATTTCTATAACAAAGCTGGACATGGAGTCCTTGCTCAGAAATATAGTAATCTCTCATTTTTCTGTTTTATGAAAAAAAAAATCATAATTGCCATATTTTTACTTATGGCAACTTTCCCCAATTAAGAAGCTTAAAATGCAAAATATTATTAACGCTAAGTTGTAAATTTGGGAAAAATGAAATATAACTCAAGGATCTCATTATAAAATCTTAGAGAATGCCAACAATAGTAGCATTATACAAAATAACACTTTTCAGTTCAACCACAAAGCACTTTATAAATATTTCATTAATATCAATCAAGTTGAAGGACAAGTATTATTTTACATAAAGATGATCATTTTGATGATACTGCTTCTTTCATTTTTATTTTTTATTACATCTTTATTGGAGTATAATTGCTTTACATTGTTGTGTTAGTTTCTGCTGTATAACAAAGTGAATCAGCTATATGTATACTTATATCCCCATATCCTTTCCCTCTTGCATCTCCCTCCCACCCTCCCTATCCCACCCCTCTAGGTGGTCACAAAGCACCCAGCTCATCTCCCTGTGCTATGCGGCTGCTTCCCACTAGCTACCTATTTTACATTTGGTAGTGTATATATGTCCATGCCACTCTCTCACTTCATCCCAGCTTACCCTTCCCCCTCCCCGTGTCCTCAAGTCCATTCTCTACGTGTGCATCTTTATTCCTGTCCTGCCCCCTAGGTACTTCAGAACCATTTTGTTTTTTAGATTCCATATATATGTATTAACATACAGTATTTGTTTTTCTCTTTCTGACTTACTTCACTTTGTACGACAGATTCTATCTAGGTTCATCCACCTCACTACAAATAACTCAATTTCGTTTCTTTTCATGGCTGAGTAATATTCCATTGTATATATGTGCCACATCTTCTTTATCCATTCATCTGTCGATGGACACTTAGGTTGCTTCCATGTCCTGGCTATTGTAAATAGAGCTGCAATGAACATTGTGGTACATGACTCTTTTTGAATTATGGTTTTCTCAGGGTATATGCCCAGTAGTGGGATTGCTGGGTCATATGGTAGTTCTATTTTCAGGTTTTTAAGGAACCGCCATACTGTTCTCCATAGTGGCTGTATCAATTTACATTCCCACCAATAGTGTAGGAGGGTTCCCTTTTCTCCACACCCTCTTCAGCATTTATTGTTTCTAGATTTTTTGATGATGGCCATTCTGACTGGTGTGAGGTGATACCTCATTATAGTTTTGATTTGCATTTCTCTAATGATTAGTGGTGTTGAGCATCCTTTCATGTGTTTGTTGGCAAACTGTATATCTTCTTTGGAAAAATGTCTGTTTAGGTCTTCTGCCCATTTTTGGATTGGGTTGTTTGTTTTTTTGATATTGAGCTGCTTGTATATTTTGGAGATTAATCCTTTGTCAGTTGCTTCATTTGCAAATATTTTCTCCCATTCTGAGGGTTGTCTTTTCATCTTGTTTATGGTTTCCTTTGCTGTGCAAAAGCTTTTAAGTTTTATTACCTCCCATTTGTTTATTTTTGTTTTTATTTCCATTTCTCTAGGAGGTGGGTCAAAAAGGATCTTGCTGTGATTTATGATACTGTTTCTTGAGTGCCAATTGCTAATCTAAAACTTTACATTATCTCATTAAATCTTCACAACAGCCCTGGGAAGGCAGGTACTATCCTCCCTTTACAGGTAAGAAAACTAAGGCTATTTCATCTCTCACATTCAAAGTTAGTGAGGTTAAACAACTGGCCAAATTCACACTGCCAGTAAGAAGTAAAGTTGGGATTCAAACCCAAGATACTGTGACTCCAAGATCCATGCTCTTCTCACTATTTGAATCTATAGCTACATATCACAAAGTACAGTTAGGGTTTCATGTACAGAAGGTGTTCATAAGCAGTACTGGTCATTGTTCACCTGAATGACTCATAAGTCCCTCAAACAAGATGATTAACATGGGCAAACCTGGACTCAGTATCTTTCCATCCAAGACTGGTCTTCCTAATATATTCCCTACTCTGATTAATGGAAGGAGTTACTCTTTACCATCTGGATAGTAGTCCCCCAGGCATTTCCTTTTTTTATCTCCATGATCCAAACAGTCACTAAATCCCATTGAGTCTACCTGCTAAACATCACCCTTCTCTCATCATCACTTACGCAGTCCTTCAGCTACTACCCTATCTCTATCCCTCCCTGTTCAGCCAAACTTCTTCAAAGAACAGTCTATATTCCATGCAGATTGTATGCTTAAGGGCAGTTCCTAACGGCAGCTTCTTAATTATGCTGCTGTATAATTAGTGCCAAACATAGAGCTTGTCCACATTAGGTTTTCAATAAATACTGGACAAATGAATGCAAATATCAGGCTTTCATTCCTCCATTCCCCTGTAAGTGCACTGGAAAAGGTCATTTTCTGATAGGAAAATGGCACTGCCTTCTTTAATAAATAAAACTCAGATCCTCTGGTTGACAATGGAAGAAGAATCTCTACATGCAGAAGAGGAACTTAGGAGTTAAATTTACAAGCTCCAGTTCTTGTCCTTAATATTCACTTTCCCCTTGGAGATCTCATTATCGCTGTCCCTCCTCACTGGCCTCACTGGGAGAAGGGTGCTGCTCCCCTTATAATGCTAGAGCCTTGTTAGATCTATGATTATGACTCTTTCCCTTATATATCTTGATACAGCAAAGATAAAGTTATAATATTTAAATAAGAATTTACCAAAGCCAGAAGATAATAAAAGAGAAGAAAGCACAGACACCAAAAAAGTAACCAGGCAGTGAATCTTAAAAGTTAGGATTTTCTCTCTGAGGCTTTTAGGCCCTGTTCTATCATAGTTCCTGATCTACCCTCAACTGGTGAGCACTATTTTAGCACCCACCACCCAATAATCCATGCTTACCATATCCCCTCCTTAAAGACTAAACCTAGGAAAGAGAACCCAGAAGGATCCAGAGTTACCTATCCCCACTTACTTAAATCCTTTTATCCAAGTTGTCATTTCCTGATCTGGAACCTACATTTTTGGTAGAGGTGAACAAGAGAAATGCCAGCCCTTTAGGAGAGACTCTCCTATCTTCAAGGAGCAGCATGGTTTTACCCTAGGCCAACCCAAGTCAATCAATCTTTATCTCAATACAGCATAGTAATTCAATATTAATATGGGAATACACGCCAGACGCATATATTATAGGGTAACAGAGACTACTTACTGTCAAACCATTCAGTAACTTTAGCCTTCTAGACATGTTGGTAGCATTCTGCATATTGACTAGTCATTTCTTCTTGAAATTTTCAACCCTGGTTGCCCATTTCCTGGTTATTCCCTTCCTTCTCTGGTCAGTTTCAGACTACCGTGGCTCTTATTCTGCATCCTCACCATAGCCAACTGTATTTGCTCCCATGGTTATAGTATAACACTAACATAATGGTTAAGAGTAAGCTTTGGATCAACTCTAGCATTTTTTTTTTTTTTTTTTTTTAGCTATGTAAGGGCCAAATAATATAAGTGCAAAGCATTTAACAGACTGCCTGAACCGCAGTAAGCACACAAACATGGTAAGTTAAAAGCAAAATAAAACAAAATACTCTAATAGGCTGATAGTTATAATACATCTCTAGCTCAGACCTCATTGTTGAGCTTAACATCAATGTACACCCCTATGATATGTGGGGCCTACAAAAACTTAGAAATAATATTACCTTCAGAAGGCTAAACTATAAATCAGTACATAATGGACCAGAGCAGATATATGCAAAGTTAGCTTATAGAGACAGAATGGATCTAACACCAGAGACTAGGCTACAATATAAATGTTTTAACATATTTAAAGACAGAATGTTTTCATCAAAAAGAAGAGCTGTCAGGAATAGAAAAAGTAACTCAGAGGGGCAAAAACTGGAGGCAATTTAAGCTCTACTGTAGAGGTTCTCAGAGCTTAATGCTATTAAGTGACCACAACATACATTTAATTTCTTTTGTTGTGATTCCAAGCTCCTAAGCAACCTGGTGATTTCTCATATAATCTTCCTACACAGAAAACCCCTTAGTCAGAGAATCAGTATGCTATCAACTTGACAAATATCTCAAAGTATATCAATAAACTGGCATCCTGATAAATTCATCAGTCAAGTGTGTGTGTGTGTGTGTGTGTGTGTCTCACAAACTCTGGTGCACGTAGCAAGATTGTGTTTGTAAGTGCCCAAGACTTAGCAGCCCTGTTTTTCTTACAGTTAATTCATCAATGAATTTCATAGTGAAGCCCTCTTGTTGGAGACCAGCCAGTCAGCTTTTTCCTTGACTAGAGCACTATTCATTTAAAGCATAAATGAATGTAGAGGATAGTCGCGTATATTTACGTAGAGTATAAAGCAGAGGATATCCTCTACTTTATACTCTACGTAAATATACGCAACTATCTTATAACAGGATGAGACATGCAGGAACATGGTAAAGATATCAGCAAATCCAATTTCATGAGGGTGAGCACTACAACTCACTAGCAATAAAAGTTTTGCTGTCTTTTTTTTTTTTTAATTGTTTATTTATTTATTTAGGCTGTGCCGAGTCTTAGTTGAGGCACACAGGATCTTCGTTGTGGCATGCGGGAGCTTTAGTTGTGGCATGTGGGATCTTTAGTTGCAGCATGGGGGAATCTTTTAGTTGCGGCATGAGGACTCTTAGTTGCGGCATGCATGTGGGATCTAGTTCTCTGACAAGGGATCAAACCCGGGCCACCTGCATTGGGAGTGCAGTCTTACCCACTGGACCACCAGGGAAGTCCCAGTTTTGTTCTCTTTTAAGACTAATTTTCTAAAATGTTTTCATTATAAAATACCCTCCTCCATCCATTATCTTGTGTTTTTGTAAACAACAGGTAAATATGCAACACCTTTGAAAACTGACATTACATTTTTCTTCCATTCATTCTTTCATCAAATATTTATTAAGTTCATTCTAACTGTCAGACACTGTACTCGGAGCTGGAGATGATGTGTAAAAATTGGCACAGCTGCTGCTCTGGCCTGCTTAAGCTTTAGAAGCAGACACACTTAAGTCAAATTATCACACCGCCAATCGTAAAACTACATTTGTAACTTATTAGCAAGTAAAGTGTACAGCACAATAAGAGTATGCAATAGGGGCATTTAATCAGATCAGGTAAACTTCTCTCAGAAAGTGATATTTCAGCTAAGATCTACAGGAACAGGAGTCAAAGACTAGGCTAGAACAGTCTGGATAAAGAAAACAGTACCATACTCACTGTCTCTAGCTCTTCTCCTATTCTCTCAAATAAAACACCCTTCTGGCTTTTCTACCCTTTACCGCACTGAAACTGCTCTCAAGATTCTTAATGAGCTCCACGTTACTGTATGCAGTGATCAGCTATCCTCATCTCACTTGACCTAGAGTGGCATTTAACATAACTTAGCATTCCTTCCTCCTCAACCACTTTCACTTGGCTTCTAGGACGCCACACTCTAGGTTTTTCTCTCGGTTCACTGGCGAATCCTGCATAGTTGCAGATAAATCCAAATCGACCCAAACTCCATGGAGTGCCTCTTTTTGTGATACCAGCTATTCTCAGTGTTTATCTACTATCAAAACACTACTGTGAAACTTAAAATTTTATCTATAGGCAGATCTTTACCCTCATCTCTGGACTCATTTATCGAACTGCCTGCTCCACACCTCTACTGTAATGTCTTAGAGGCATCTCAAACGTAACACGGCCAAACTAAACTCCTGATTTACCCTGCTACCCCAACACACAAATCTGGAGACTTTCTCATGACACTGAATGGTAATTCCCTCCTAGTTGCTCAAGCTAAAAACTTGTAATCACCTTTGACTCTTTTACTCTCACACCTCATAGCCAATCTGTCAGCAAACCTGTTGGCTATACTTTCGTAATATACCCAGACTCTGGCCTCTTCACACTGCCTCCACTGCTATCACCCTGGCCCACTACCACTACCATCTTTCACCTGGACTATTACCTTACCTTCCTATTTAGTGTCTCTGCTTCTACGCTTGCTTCTCCATGGTCCAAGATCAACGCAATTTAAAAGAAGCAATCAATTTAAAAAGTCAGATCATGCAACCCATCTGCTCAAAACCTTCCAATGGCTTCCTATCTCAATCAAAAAAGTCAAAGTTCTTTCAATCACCTACATGACCTCCATCCTCTGTGACCTCATGTTATTCTCCTCTCCTGCCACACTGCTATTTGTCAAATGTTTAATTTGACAAATTAACAGGCCTTTGCACTGGCTGTTCTCTTCACAGAAACGTTCTTCCTCCAGGCATCTGCATGACTTACTCCTCCTCCTACTTCAGATCCCCTCAAATGTCCCCTTCTTGATTAGGTCTTCTCTGACCACCTTATTTAAAAGTGAACCTTGCCCCCCAAAACCTGGCACTCTCCATCCCCCTTCTGAGTTGGTTCTTATTTTTCTCCACTGCATTTGTCTTCATTTACTATACATGTCACATATTTATTGTCTATCTCTCCTTAGTAGAATGTAAGATTATGAGAGTAGGGACTTTTGTACATTGTGCTCAGTAGTATAACCTCAATGTCCTGTTATATAGTAGGCACTCAACAGATATTTGTTGAATGAACAAATGGATTAAAAGGAATATGAGAACCAGTGACTGAAGAAAGATCTGTATGGCTGAAGCACAGATAGGTGGAGACTGGTACACTAAGTGAGGCTGGAAAGGTGGAAAGGGACCAAATGACATTAGGCTTTAAAAAGAAATTTTGCCTTTAAGATTAAGGCAGGACATCACTAAATGGTTTTAAGAGAAATCTGAATTTTGAAACAGTTATTCTTGCTACTGTGTGGAGAACTAATGGAGAAAGGCCAGAGTGAATAATCACTATTGCAATGGTCTTGGCAAGAGATTATGGCAGTTTAGAAAAGACTGTGCTTATGTAGATGCACGGAAAAGGATGGATTTGAGGGATATTTGGGAGATAAAATTGATAAGGCTTAATAATAATTTGGATACAGAGGTATGAAGGACATTAAGAAAGACACGGGTTCGAGCCCTGGTCCGCGAAGATCCCACATGCCGCAGAGCAACTAAGCCCGTGCACCACAACTACTGAAGCCCGCGCGCCTAGAGCCCGTGCTCCGCAACAAGAGAAGCCACTGCAATGAGAAGTCCGCGCACCTCGACAAAGAGTAGCCCCCGCTCGCTGCAACTAGAGAAAGCCCACGTGCAGCGACGAAGACCCAACGCAGCCAAAAATAATAAATGTATTTAAAAAAAAAATAATAATGCTTAGGTTTCAAATTTTCATCATAAGTGGATGGTAGTGCCCTAAAGTGAAGTAGGGAACACTGGAAAACAATCAGATTCACAGGTGATAACCATGCATTTGGTTTTAGGCATGTTGAGTTTGAGGTACTTTTCAGATATCCAAGAAATATCAAGGAGATGTATATAAGAAAGCTGAAAGGTGAAGCTGGATGGAGCTATACATTTAAGAGTCATAGGTGGTGGCAAAACCATGGCTATGAATGAGATCATATTCAATTACACAGCAAAAAGGAGACTCGGACTTAAGAAACTACCCTACCCTTTGTGGGCTGGACAAAGGAGGATGAGCCCCTCACAAAGAAAAAAAAAGGAATGGCTTTTTTGGTTTTTGAAATCATACTCATAAGAAGTTCTCATTTTTTAAAAATTTTGATTTAAACCAGTAACATTAGAATGTCAAAGGCTTTCCAAATTAAACCAATTCATCGGAACTATAAATCTGTTCAAGGATAGATGACTTTCAGAAACTATCTGGAAAATTCACAGTACCTTTCTCTTTGCTGCTTCAAAGTATATCAATACACAAAAAGCGATCCCTCTCAAAATATGTATGATTTTGGCTTATTGCAGTTTCCTGAAATTATCTTCTCTCTCTCACTCAGGGCCTCACCATATGCTGTTCTTTTGGCCTTCTTTCCCTGAGATGAAGAATTCCCTGACTTCCCAAGACTGGGTTAAGTGATCTTCTTTCTAGCCATCCCAATGATATAGTACTGTATGTTTAATGTGTGTACTGTGTAGTATGTTTAACCATTAGTTTAACTAGATAACAGTCTTTTCCACTGTTGTATACTTAGTACCTAACAAGGCTAAGTTTTAAGAAACACATCTATTCTGCAACGTGAAGGATTAAAATCTAATTTGGTTTTCAGTCCATTGACAACACTTCAAACGTCGACTTTCCTCAAGAGGAATGACTTTTTAAAATCAAACAGTAATTTGTAAACAAATGATTTAATCTTTAAAAAATACTAAATTTTGGAGATTTTTATATGTCTTTTTTCATATGGTATCCTTAAAGCCTGCAAAAATTCATATTTAGGAATACCGGGGATTCTTTCTCCTTTAGTCTCATACAAAATGGATTTGACAACTCTCTTTGAAAGCCTGGCTTGGGGTGACATTTGACTGAGCAAATAAACCACACCCCTGTGCAATGGCAAACAAAGGTGCAATTGCACAGGGGTACCTAATCCATCCCGCGCGAGCCCACTTGAGAGAGCGGAAGCAGAGGCAGCAGCGCGGAGCACCCATTTCCACAGCATGCTCCTTGCCTGGCCTTATGCTGCACCCTCCGACCCTCACGATAGCAACCATTCCCAAATTCTCGCCTCAACGCGCCCTCGGGATTGGGCACCCGGACTAGTCCTTCCCACGTAGATTACTAACAAAAGTCCCTGGACTAAGCATACAGCCCTAGATGGCTTGGTTTCTAAAATCCCAGAGGAAATGAAGGAAGGAAAAATCCTGTCAAAGGAAAAGTGGAAACCAAGCCCACAGTGCTCACCAAACCGACGCTCTCAGTCAATCTCCGTCAACGCTAACCGTTGGCTCGCAGGCCGCCACAGGCAACGCCGCAGTGGCTCACGGGGGCTGTAGTTTCTGTCGCAAACAGAACGCGCCGGGGGCACCAAAACTATACTTCCCAGAAGTCAATGCGAGTACGCTCTGCCTTCTTAAACCTGGGTTTCGCGTAATAAAGAGACCGTTTCTATTTTTAGGCTGACCTTAAATTTAGATTCAAGAACTTCCAGGTGTACGTCTGTGCTACACTCTCTGCCGTGCTTGTGTACTTCAGCTGTCCCTTATTTTCCTTTCCCCTTGTTCAGGCCAAAGGATCCAAACCTCAGAGCACAGAAAACGCCCCCCGGGGCAGATTAACTGCCTTTTAAGGCGCATGCGCGCTGCCCGCCGTCACGCAAGCGTAACGGCCGGTAGCGGTTGGCGGCCGCGCGCGGACTTGGGGTCTGGAGGTAGCCTGTGGGGGGGCGGGGTTTTTTCCAATGGCTTTGCCTCCGCGGGTCGCGTCTGCTTGGGCGGGGAACAGGGCGCAGGGGCGGGGGCGGCTCCTCGTTTGTGCCGGGCGGAGAAAGGGGAGGGGCTGGGGATGAGGACCCCATCTTCCCTCCCCGCTCCCGCCCTCTGGGCCGAGCCCCACCGATGGGGCTGGGCGAAGGGGCGGGTTCTGCGCCGCGGGCCCAGCCGCTCCACCAGCTTCGCGGCCCAGCCCCGCGCTCGGGGATTGCGGGGCCGCCCTGTGCCTGTCTGGCCTGGCGGGCGGTGGGCGAGGACGCAAGGATTGGAAAAGAAGCGGCGTCTGCCCGGGGAGTCCGGAACCGGCAGGCCGGAGACGCTTTCCCCCAACGCCGCCACCGAGACAGCGGCTGCACGAGGCTGCCGCCCCCCCCGGAGCGCCAGGGTCTCTGGCCGCCCGGGCCAGCAAGCCAGGGCTCTGCAAGCCTTCCCAGCCAGCGCCCGGCCGTGAGGGAGGAGCTGCGGAAGGCGGGGACTGGTGCCGGAGGAGGGGCGGGGTGGGAACGCTCCAGAGAACACCGTGGCTGCACAGACAAAAAACACCGAATGGCTGGTGAGCGTTCAGCTGTTACCAGCCTTTTTGGGCAGAGTACGGGTTTGACAGCTCCACAACGTGAGGATATCCGCTGACCCCGAGAGACGGAGGAGAACACTTTCCCGACACTGCCTGTCCAGCAAAGCCAGCGCTGTAAGGTTTCAACTTTCCAACTTTTTTTTCCAGTCTCTGACCAGAAGACTGCTCCTCCGGGCAGAAGGAGAGGGCGAGCTCTATCTTGTAGATCGAAGACACTTCTGGCTCCAAATGTCACCCAGACGTATGTTTTCATGACGATTCGAGTTCTCTGATTTTATTCTTACATTTCTCGTTTTTAAAAATGCAAAGTGCTTTGGGGGACATGCTGAAAGGTAACTGAAGACAGCAAAGAAAAAATCTCCAATTGTCATGGCTGAAGGAGAGAATGAAGTGAGATGGGATGGACTGTGCAGTAGAGATTCAACTACTAGAGAGACAGCACTGGAAAACATTAGGCAGATCATTGTGAGAAAAACCGAGTGTCTTCGTTTGGTGAAAGAGACACCTTATCGTCCAGCAGACGGCCTTTCAAATGCTGTTTCTTTGGATGGGTTGAATAAGCTTCTTGCTCATCTGCTTATGCTTTCTAAGAGGTGTCCCTTTAAAGATGTAAGAGAGAAAAGTGAGTTTATTCTGAAGAGCGTCCAGGTAAGAAATAGCATTTTAAGTACAACTGTTTATCTAGTAATGTGAAGTTTTACTTGCAGATATTCACTTTGTATTTGCTTCAAATAGGTTGTTCTAATTTGAACCACTCAACATCTTAAATTTAGACTGTTTTGTAAAACATTGAATTTGGGGTTAAAATTGGACAAGGTGAACTAAAGTAAAAGTAATTTTCAATTACAGCTAAACAAGTATTGTCTTTCTAGAGAGTTTTAGCAGAAATGCATCATTCCTCCATTGGGAGATTGGGATTGACATATATACACTAATATGTATAAAATAGATAACTAATAAAAACCTGCTGTATAAAAAAAAATTTAAAAAGAAATGCATTCCTCCTGGGCAAAATATGTGAAAATTACAGTTAATTACAAATAAATACTTACTTTTTCTTATATTCATTTTTATGTGTTGTTGGGAAGTGTAGCCAGTATGCTTTTCACATTGCTACAGTGTTCTCTGTGGAAAGTTTCACGTTTAAAACCCTCTAAATTGATAAAGATATTAAATGTTTCCTGGTCAGCTTGTTTGAGATAACTGGTGAAACAATTTCCTCTTGTTCTTAAAAACAAAGCAAAAAAACCGAGAATCTGTTCCCTAAATGCAACCTTTTTTTTCTGAAAGAATTATATAAAATAATAAAAGCCCATGTTATAAAGGAGCTGACATCTGCAGATTGAAAAATTGGATCCAGGTTGAGTGAATGGTAGACTGTTATGGTCAGTTACTTAACTAGCTTTCTCTGTGTTTGCCTAAGTTGTTTGATTCTTTTCTTTTTTACATGCATACCTATTTAAGTTGTGAGTGCAAAGGATAAAGGATGTTATAGTTTTCCTCCTGTTTGTACATATTCAATTTATCTTGTTTTATTAGAAGATTTATTAGAAGGTTTTTTTTAAGGGAAAGATGTTTAGATATTAAGAATTGTCAGAAATGGTCTTTAAGCTTATCAGTCTAAATTACTCAATCCACATGTGTTCAAAGTCATAGTATGAGAAGTTTTTTAAATTTATAATTTACTTGGGTATATATGTAAGCTAAGATGAACAGTTTTTCTATTCTGGTTTGAATTCAGTTTAAAGCAACAGAAAAATAATAATGTGTATAAAATGAAGACTCTAAGATCTCGGGATATTTCTTCTCACAAACACTGTGGAAACAATAGTTACAATTTATATTTATCCAGAGTTACTAGAGAGGAATTATTCTAGTACTTGAAGTTTACCTCTTTAAGCATCAAAAGTTATTTCTCTATCTCTTAGTGTAGTGACTACAACAACCGTTTTTTTCATAATGGGGTCATCATTATGCACATCAAGTACATACTGTTGTACAGCTGAGGGTGGAATGTATATATAGGACTGTATGATGCATTTTGTTTGAATTGTGTGTTCAATTTTTATAGTCTTTCTGTTCCTTCCCTTACTGTTGGTATACTTCACTTCAGTCTCTTCCTGAATCTTTTATTTTGCTACTTTTTTTTATATTAGAATGGGAAACCAGATAACCAATTTTGTTAAGAGTTAGATTGAAAACAGAAGTAATTAGGCTCTGGGGAGTACAGGGTCAAAGGACTAACATAATGGTAAGTAAAGTGGTACTGGTGTCAGACCTGGGCTCAGGTTCTCCTCCTTTATTAATATACTGCATACCCTTGAACGAGTTAACTTACTTGACCTCTCTTAAGCTTGGATTTCCACATCTATAAAATGGGAATAATAATACAGAGGTGTATTACTATAATAAATCATATAAATTATTATAAATGAGATGTAAAGTGCCCCATATGTAATGGATGCTGCTCTCCCCTTTCATAAAAGAAATACATGGACTATGTGATATGTATTTCAAGACTCATTCATCCTGCAAAAGGATTCAAGAATCTCTACTGTGAAGGTTTCCCATCAATTTATGCCTTCTTTCTCATCTCTGCATCTATTGCACATTATTCCAGCTACAATTCTAACAGGCACTTTACTTATATTGGGCTATAATCACATGTTTATGTGTCTGTCTCCCCCAGGAGGGCTGCAAGTTCTCAAGAGTATTGACTGGGACCTGGAAGCTACTAAATAAATACTGTTTCTTAGTCTGAATAGATGAAGTTACTAGATTAGGGAGTTTTCATCCCTACATCATTCATTCATGCCTTCATTCAACAACTGTTACTTGAACCCCTGCTGAATGCCATTCTAAGAACTGAGAATCAGTGGTAACAATTTTGACATTCTACTGAAGGGAGACAGACCATAAACAAATAAACAATATAATTTTAGATAGTAAAGGAAGACTTCCCTGAAGAGATGGCATTTAAGCAGAAATGAATAGATATTATCCAGGCAAAAATGAGATTTGTGAGGGGGATATTCCATATATAGGGAATAGTGTGTGTGAAGGCCTCATGGTAAGAGAGAGCAGGTGAATTTAGGAGTGGAAAGTAAGGCAGTGTGGTTGGAGCATACAGTTTGAGGAGAGTGTGAAAGTTTAAGTACATGCTCTGGAGTCAGACCTGAACTCTACAGCCTTAGGTAAATTACATAATCTCTCCTTGACTCAGTTTTCTCACCTGCAGAATGAGGATGATGCTAATAGTTCCTGCCTCACAATGAGAATAAAATGAAATAATGCTTACAAAGCATAGCACAGTGCCTAGCACATAAGAAACACCCATAAAGTTAGGAATTCTGTTTCTAGGCAGGATCCAGAGAACAGAGGATCTTGTGGGCCATGTTAGGAGTTGTAGACTTTATCCTAGGAACAATGGGAAGCCACTGAGGGGTGATGAGCAAGATGGTGACATGATACATGGTGTATTAGAAGCATCACTTTGGAAGCAATTTGAAGAATGGATTTCAGGGGTCGAGAGTGAATGTGCAACAGTTAGGAGGTTGTTCACTAGTCCAAAGCAAAAATGGTGGAGTAAGATGTAGTGGGCAAAGTGGAAAAACGTGAATAGATTTGAGAGATAGCTAGGAGTTAGAAACCATGGGGTATATATTTAATTGGATATGGGAGATGAGGAAAATAAAATCAAGGATGGCTCTAAAGTTTCTAGCTTGAACTCCTTGGTGAATAATTAAGTCATTTCAGGAGACAAAAGAGTGGTAGAGGGTCACTTTAGGGGAATGATGAGTTCTGTTTTAGGCATGTTGAGATTAAGTTGCCTATGATAAATCTGATTAGAAATAGCTCTTAAAAGGATTTCTGCCCCTGCCACCACTGTTCTACTCCTGACATTGTTATCTCTCACTTTTCTCAACCACCTTTATATCCATCCTCCACATAGTTGCAGAGCTATTTATCTAAAATAAAAAGCTGACCATGTTTCTCTCCTCCCTAAAATCCTTTAGGATAGAATCTAAACTTAAGTATGTTACTTAATGTCCAGCATCATCTGGCGTCCACTTAACGCTGCAGCCTCACTTCTCACACTCGAGCACTAGCCTCGCAAGGGAAACAAAATAATGTAGTGCTCCGTAATGCCTTCTGTTATTCACTAGTAAGCAGCAAAAGCTGAACTGCATTTGCAATTCTTGCAGCTGTTCCTGAAGGGGCCCTTAATTGCTATAGGTCAGCTCAGAGGAGTATGGTCAGGGAGAGATGGTAGGGTGGTGGTAGGATGGATTCAACTCAGAATGGCTAAACATGTAAAAAATTGGCACATTGAGAGATAGCATTCTCTGTTTGTATTCCTGTTCTCAATTTATTGATTTCAAGTCAGCATACTTAACTCTGTTCAACACATTTTTGAGAACTATTCTGTGCCAGGCACTATAGTCAGGACTGGAAGATCAATTAGATTTGTTCCCTGTTTTAGAGGAAGGTCTTCTGTTCTCATAGGAGGTTTTAGTTGTGCTGTTTGTTTGTTTGTTTGTTTACACCCATAATACCTTTTGGATATGCTTGATTCCCTAAGCAAATGAATGGAGTGGCCCAATATACTATTATAGTCCACTGGTGACTGTTGTCTTTATGATACATGTAATTAAGGGGGAAAATGTGAGTATGTGTATATTCATCGAAACATTATGAGGAGTATCCAAAATAGCCAAGTACGTTTCTAAGAGTAGTCATTTGATCCTTTTCATTTCTATACCATGACAAAGGAAAACAAATTTTCTTATATGCCTGTCAGCAATTAACACTATCTGAAAGTAACTTGGCTTAAGGTAGAAAACTTAGACCAAGTAAGGAAGTATTTATCTTAAGTGGGATGTAGGAGACTTTTCATTTAGTGAAGTGATTGTTACCCCTCAGGGAGAAATGAAACTTTAGTTGTTGGGTATGGTGTACATTTATAGTTGTAGAGTTGCAGTTGGAGTATCTAGTTGGTATCCATTGGGTAATATATAGTTTGTAGGTTTAACAATAAGAGGTTAGTAAACCTCCTATTGTTCGCATAATGAGTCTGGAGGTTAGGCCATTTCAAGCCTGAAAGATTGATTCATTAGCTGAACTACGTTACCTTTTTGCCTTTTATCTTTTTGTTCTCCAGGCACCATGTGCAGTCATTGACCATTTGCAGCTAAGAGGAAAAGCGTTTTTTCCCATGCCTCTATCAGGGAAGAAAAGCTTTCCCCAGAAACCCTCCAGCAGACTTCTTCTCAGTTTCTGTTGACCAGTGTCACATGCCCTTTACTAAGCCAGTAACTGGCAAGGAAATTGGGCATTTCTATTTTTCGTTTGGATTAATCCACATTCAGCCCCTAAGAGCCAGGAGAGCCCCCATCATGTGAACAAAGATTTCTGTTGGTGAGGAAGAAGAGGGACAGAAGACAGGTTTAGTCAGAGGCTGCCAATAAAACTCATATCTAACTAGATAATATATTGCTTTAGTCTAGTTATAATTTAGATTCTATTAGGTTGGAAATGTAACTAATTTATAATGATGCTATAAAATATAACAGATTTGGAACATTCTAGAAGCAGATTTGGCCTTTTAAGATGATTGTTTTGTTTTTATTTCTATTTTACTGCCATGTCTAGTCAAAGACAAAAATTTAAGATAGTCCATCTCAAACATTCACTGCTGACTCTTAGGTATCACAGCAAATATGAAAGTCCTCTTTCAGTGTTTACACTGAGCTTCTCTCTTCCATATCCACTGTTTTTTGGCCTTCCTTATTTTATTGATACACTGAGAACTCAGTCCCTTTCCCTCAGAAAGCCTCCTGGCTTGCTTCTCTCCTCAGTGCTTCCTCTTATTCCTATCTTTGACCACTTTCTTTCTTTGCTTTTGAGCTCAGAGGAGAATAGTATTTACCCTCAGGTTGTCAGGGCTTCTTTGGAAGAAGAATGTAGAGAAATTGAAGGCAAATCTTTAACTTTTTTTTTTTTTCTAAATGGTTTGAAAACAAAGTAGAGAGCCTATGTTCTTTTTACTCACTGGCTTACAGGATGAATCATATCTACACTATCTACCCTCAGTGTCCTCTTCCTTTGTTCCGACTTTTAAGAAAGATTGAAACTAACACGGATACTCTTTTTTTTTAAGTTTTCAGATTTCAAATGTTTTATTCCTGTTACAGTGCCCCAAATGGTCTCTAGCATGGAAACAAACAAATAAAAAACCAGAATGATCAATTTTTAAAATATTTTTCTAGTATTATTTTTGTTTATAAATGGGATGTAGTGTTTTGTAGGGAAATGGGATGTTAAACACTTGCCTATTAGATTTCAATTTAAGGTCATGGGTTGTTTATGTCAGGAGGACTCCCTGAAACAATAGTTTAGCTTAATTAGAATTATTTTCTTGTTTTTAATACTGTCTGCCCTTAAAGTGCTACACAGATCATTCTTGGAGTAAAAGAATTTGAAAATAGATGTGCTGTTCTCTTTGTTTTAGGGTTATATTTATTTTCCTTTTGTAAGCCATTAGAAATTTGCAGGATATCTTTTAACCAATTGAGTAGATAATAAACAGCCAACTTAAGGATTTGTTGAAACTTTGATGTGACAGAAGGTAGCTGTAGAATCTTCGGTTTGATGAAGGATTATTAATCACTTAGAACTTTGAAACAACGGGGCCCTATTTGGTGTTATGTCTTAATCATAAATAATTTCATATCTAAAAACAGACAGTGTTTATGAGTAGCAAATTAGCATGTACTGGAGGAACCAGAGGCATGGGGAAATTTTAGAATTTGTGGAAGGACAGGGGAGATGCTGGTGGAGGGAAGGTAGTACTTAAATTGCATAAAAGGATGAAAGTTATGCTGGATGTATATCAGCACCAAGCAAGCCTCGCCACCAATTATAATCTCTTCTTTGTCACAGTTTCTCAAATCAGTCTATTTTTTTCACACCGTGATAAAATATTTACTTTTTAATTGAAGTCAATAGAAAATAGGATTTACTTTGACCCAGCTTTTGTAGATCACATTTATTACATTAAGAGAGAAAGACCTTAATTGACCTTGATGATATGACCTACTACTTCAGTTACGCTGGCACAGTAAACTCAGGGGCATCTGAGGGTTCTTCAGAATATTTGATGATGGTATTACTAGGGGCAATGGGCAGACTGGAAGTTTAAGTCACACTATGGGAACATTATTGTATGCTTTGCTTTTTTTCCTGTTGGTTACTACACCAAGTTAAACTAATGTCAGTAAAAATACATTTACCATGACATTTGTGTATAGAAAAAAAGTCTTTCAAAAGATGCTTGTTTTTTACAAAATTGAGTTATTTGTAGTGAGGTGGATGGACCTAGAGTCTGTCATACAGAATGAAGTAAGTCAGAAAGAGAAAAACAAATACCGTATGCTAAACACATATGTGGAATTAAAAAAAAAATGGTTCTGAAGAACCTAGGGGCTGGACAGGAATAAAGACGCAGACATAGAGAATGGACTTGAGGACACAGGGAGGGGGAAGGGTAAGCTGGACGAAGTGAGAGAGTGGCATGGACATATATACACTACCAAATGTAAAACAGATAGCTAGTGGGAAGCAGCCGCATAGCACAGGGAGATCAGCTCAGTGCTTAGTGACCACCTAGAGGGGTGGGATAGGGAGGGTGGGAGGGAGATGCAAGAGGGAGGAGATATGGGGATATATGTATACATATAGCTGATTCACTTTGTTATACAGCAGAAACTAACACAACACTGTAAAGATATTATACTCCAATAAAGATGTTAAAAAAATATTTTATTGCTCAAAAAAAAAAAGATGCTTGTTTTTTAAAAGAATGCTTTTTCACTGGAAATACTTAGGGAGTTTTTGTAGGATAGCTGTTAGGACCATTTATTGGATTTTCGCAATAGGCATTTTTATTGTTGAAAGCCTATATACTGCTAGTAGACTGTCATCATTTGTGACATGTTTCAGTTTACATGAAAAAGACTCGTGAAATTTGGCAACACAAGAATTATGTCTTCTCATGTTCTTATCTCTTTTCTATAATTCCTTATAGAAAAATCTAATAAGATTGCAATGAAATATGGAATTACCTTAGAAAAATGAGATACTTTTAGTTTTATGCCTTCTTTAAATCTTACTCTATTTTTAATTTTAAAAGGGAAAGGTCTTCATAAATTTCTAAAATATTACTTATATTATAAAGTTACCTTCAAACAACTTCCTAAGCTTTTAAACCATACTAAAGGAAAATAAAATTTATGATGTGAGTTTTGTTAGTTATATTACCCAAATCAACTTTCATATATACATATTCATTAAATGAATAGTATTAATGTTTTAACTTAAAAATTGTTTAAATTGACAAGATTTTATATATATATAATATATACATATATATTTTATATATATATATAAAATATACACATACATACATATACATATGCTTTCTTAAATAGCTAGGATAATTTGTCAATTCTATGTAAAGTCTAATTAGAATCTTAGTTTACCCCACTAAAAATGGGCATTTGCTGTTTTGACACTTCACTGTTTGACAAGCATTGCACAGTCGTCTTTAAACTTGACATGATTTCATTTTCTAGCAAGTTGGCAGGTGTTAGCTGTCTATAATTATAACTGAGTAATTTTTCAAATGCTATTCATAGCCTAAACACAGTAAGAAATTCTTCCGATCATGTGATAAAGGCCAAGCCTTGCAAAATAGTGGTAGAGTGATATGATCAGTGGTACTGAAGGACATATTTAGAGAAGCCTTTCAAAAGTAAAAAGTGATTTAAATGATAGGGAGACGGGTTTTCTCACAAAATAAGATCTCTCAAAGTCACTGATAGTGATTACACCTCACCAAATTAAGGTGTGTCTATTTTTTCATCTAACAAGTCATGTATACATTGGCAGTCTTAAATTATAAAATATTAATCTATATTTATTCAGTTTTCTTGATGACAGAGATTCTGAGCATAAGAAAAAATTGAAATTTTTTTTGAGGCAGTATAGATTTTACCACTGGACGCAGTGAATATTTCTTCTCATTTCATTCATGAGGTATTTACTGTGTACCTACTATATGCCAAGCGCTGTGCTTATCTATCTTTTGACATATCAAAGGAAAGGCTGTAAGCTTCTCTTAATTTTAATCATTATTCTACTTTAAAAACAAAAGAAGCTTTTGCTTTTTCTTGATTTTTTTTTTTTTTCTTTCTAACCATCTATTTTAAATATACACAGTCTCACATTGACTAGAGATATTACTTCAGAAGGGTTTAAAGATCTTGGATTTTCTTTACCAGCCATGAATAAATTAACCTCTGTAGTCTGTTTCCTCATCTGTGAATTGACATAATTTTAATATCTGCCTTGTGATGTGATTATAAAAATTAAAGGAGATCATATTGGTAAAGCATTTTGTAAACTTTGATATACTGTACAAATTTAATTATGAATAAACTTTTTGAGACTGTTTACTTGCTGTAATATGAGGATAATAATAATACCACTCTCACAGGGTAGTTTTGAGAATTAAGTGAACAGTAAAGTATGTAGAAGTGGGCCTGATACACAGTAAGTGCTCAGTAAATATTGGTGATGATGGTGATGAATATTGGTGATAATAAAGAAGATGATGATGAACTTGATCTAGGTCTTTTAGCTAATGAGTCAAACTCCAAACTGGCATTACTTTAGGATTTTTCTGTTTAGAGTTTAGGATTTTTATGTATTGATTTATAATTGACTTTCATATATCCCACCCTTTGTATCCACATGTATTTACACCCCTAATTGCCTTTTGTACAGTAAATTTTAATATATTAGCATATTAATGCTATGTCCAACTTTACCAAAGGATGCTTCTAACCAACCACTGCCTCAGGGTAAGTGGTGGACTTACCCAGAATTTTGCCCCGTGGGTGATGGCAGATCTGTAGCATCCATCCCCTCCTTGGAGTTCAGCACCATTCTAGTTATGTCAGCGTGGCACCAGTAGGGAGGGGTTGCAGGCAGGCAGTTGCATGTGTCATCCAGGGGTCAAGTGTACATGGAGAGGTCCATTGCCAAGGCCTGTGCTTTAATACCTGGACAGCAATAAAGGAGAATGCTCAAACCATGGGCTTTAGAGTCAGTCAGACCTGGCTCTAAGTCCTACTCTGCCAAGCTTTGTGACCTTGGGCAAGTTATATAACCCGCTTAAGCCTCAGTTCCCTCACAGAGTTGTGAGGATTAAATGAGGTAACATGTGCAATGTTTACTGTAACTCAGTTAGCACTCAGTGAATATTAACTATTAGTATTCTGTTCTGCCCTCACAGTGCAATTGGGGGAGAGGAGATGGGAAGTTGAGCCCTCTGGCACCATATGCTCTTTAGGGTACCCCAAGTCTCTGGGCAACTGGGAAAGTTTTCACCTCCTTTCTAGGTCCCTTGGCCCTAGGGAATAGCATCCTAGAGGAAATAGCACCTCTAGGAACCAAAATAAGGGTTTTATAAACATTGTTTTAGCACTCTGGGAACCGGATTCCTCCCCTGATACGATGCTCGTCTATTATTCCACTTAGGAACATCTGACTTTCCAATGTATCTTCAGGGGTATAAAATGTAGAAAAGCAAATGATAACTTATATGCCAGTGCTGTCAGTAAGCAACTGAATCCTCTGTGCCTAGTCAATTCATGTCTGATACTTCAGGCAAATTTGCTGCAGAGACTGCTTGCCTTGACGGTCTACTGAGGAGATTAAAGCTGCACTATCAATGTTCCTACTCTGCTTCCCCCAGTGGGAGCTTGACATATTAAGCAGAAAGTCCCCAAAACAGTCCTTTCACTCTGGCCGGATAACTGGCCTGGCCTAGACTGCTTGATATGATTTTAAGAACAAAGTAACTAAGCAAAGATTATATTGCCCAGAAGATACCCCAGAAGTAACAGGGCTTGAAGAGATTTTGTATCATGTTTGATTTCTTGAATTTGCTTCATTGGGCATGGCAGGTGTCTTTGGGGCTCCTCCTGAGCTCCCATGCCTGCCCCGCTTATAATCTGCCACACACTGGGACAAAGTTATCTTAAGTCATTTTCAGCAGTCTCTTAATCTTTCTAGTTTCGTAGAATGTGTATTTTTGAATGTAATAAGAATAGGCATTCTGTATGCGAAACCTAGTTCTTAACCCTTTTCATATATTCTTAACCCTTTTCATTTAATCTTCACCACAACACTGTAAGAGTAGGTATTATTATCCCCATTTTATGCATCAGGAAAAAAAATCAAGGCTCAGATAGGTTAAATAACTTGCCCAAGGTATCATAGCTCAGTAAGAAAAGGAGCCAGGTTTCAAACCCAGGCTGTGAGACTCCAGAGTCCATGCTTTTCATCATTATACTGCATTATCTGAATAAAAATTTAATATCTTCCCTATTTATGAAAATATATATTACTTTCTTTTCCAAATTATTTTTCCTTCAGGATGAAATGTAAAACTTTGGTTTCTAGGAGAAACCACATTCTCAGGTGTTATTAAATTGCATATCAAATTCTTATTTAAACCCTGACCCATCTTGAAATTGCATTTGAACTCTATTGAATCTTTGTGTTTCACTGTGGCATATAATTTTCATTATGTTGTCATTATAAATTTCAGCTGATTGCAAGAAGGTGCTAGACTGTGATCTTGGAAATATGATATATAAAAGGCTTATCTTTACATTAAGAGATTACCAAGTAAGATGATTTCTTTAGTGAACTGCCTAAAAGAAAATCTGGTATATTTCCATGAGTAATAGACTCAAGATTAGCTTTGAATGTTAAAAGAGCATTCTCCTAGCTAGTTCATTGTTGCCATGACAGTGCTGGCAGTGTGAGTGCTGTAGTAACTCCTTGCAATGATCTTATTTTAGACCCTAACGTTTGCAGTGCTGAACATCCCCTTCCCCGCCCCACAAGTAACTCTAGCGGAAAAGTACTGGTTTTATAACTGGCTTCTGGCTTTGTAGCTGAAAGACTGCACTATTGTGGGCTTAAAAAAAATAGTGTAGGAGTGTTGAGTATTTTTCTCGTGGATTATAAATGTTTGAAATTTCCCAAAATATTGTATTGCGTTACATGTCATACAGCAAGTTGTTTACAGCTAAAAAGAAAAGGGGCTTCTATTGTCTTTTTAAGAAGTCAAGCCCAGATTATATCATTACTTTGAGCTCTTATAGAAATCATTTTTCCATTTGTATGTTTCCCGTGCATACTTTAAAGTCTTTGGATTCTTTTATTTAGTTATTTGGAAAATTATCATAGGATCATAAAGGATTATGTTTAAATAGTGTAAAAGGTATTTTTTTCTTGTCCTTTCCATAATTCAACATTTATCTGACCAAATTGGAACATTTTAATCTTGGTTTCTTAAATTATGAACTAAAGTTATAAAACAATTTTAAGAAATTACCCAATTTGAACTGTGTTAAACTAACATAATTGTTTAGACATTGTCAACTTTGTTGCCTATATGTTATAAATTAGATTTTAAAATATTTCACTGATATTTTCTAATTGTAAACCCCATTATAACTATACTGTTAAGCACAAAATATTTTCAAACTCATAATAGTAAGTGCCATTTTGTATACTTTTGCATACCATTTGTTAGGTCAGGTTTGGTATCTATGACATGTACACTAAAAATCTAGTATAGCATGATGAAAATAATAATTATGGAAATAAACCTTGTCAAAGAAGATGGAAAATCTAAATATTATACTTCTTTCATTAGTGACAACTACTAACAAACTACTAACAAATGATTACATTTGCTTTTTTCCCCTAAATACTGCATTAAAAGTTTAATTCATCTTATTTAGATGCTGAAGATTTAAACAAATCTTGCATGATTGGGCCTGTACTAAGTATTGGGGTATGGGTGTCTGGCAAGCCCTTTTCTTTCTTTTTTCATTTTAAAGTATAAAAGTAAATTTCTAAACAAAAATTTCACTCCAAGCTAGAGTTGTGTTTGGCTCTTCCACCAAGCAATGAGTATTTTAATCTTCATTTTATTTTATTATTATTTTTTGTTCCCTTTAGTGCATTTTATTATTATAAATAAATCCTTAGTGGTAATTGTTCTGATTAAGAGGTGTCTAATTCCAATTTATACTGGTCTTCAATGGCTCCTTCTTTGAACTTGGAAGTAATTTTGTAGTAAGATGTGAAGAGTCAAACCTTGAGATAAATATTCTGTCATTTTAGTACTACATATTTGTATTAAATGCTTTTTATTGGTTGGAATGAAAGTAAATTATAGTTCTTTTTCCTTTCTTAAAATAATAACAGGGTTATTGTTTTCTTTCCTGAACCCCACTATACCTCTAGCTGACCTCCCTCTCTATCTAAGGCTGGAATGGGAATACTTTTTTAAAGTAAGAATTCATTTAAAATCTTTCTTTGTGCCTAACACTGTTATGGCACTGTGAGAAATATAAAAAGAAGTGGAAAACAACCACTACCGTTAAGAGTTTTGCGATGATTTAGAGAAAAGCAATTAAGAACAAATCAAGACTTTCACTAAAAATGTTAAATTTTGTGGTAGTACGTTGACAATAGTGCAACTGTTAGTGGGAGTGTATGTACATAGTAATTCCGCATCTAAGAACTCATCTGAAAAAAGATTTACGTATGATGATAATCTCTGTAGTGTTATTTATGATATAAATGTGTTTATATTATTATATATAAGTTGGTAATCTAAATATCCAATAACGAAATTATTAGTTAATTAAGTTATGGTGCATCTGTATAAAGGACTATTACATAATTATTGAAAGTTGTTTTAAAATGTATAAGAAAAGAAAAAAATTATATATTTAAGTGGAAAAGCAACTTTTAAAATAGTAGGCCAAATATATATATTTTTTATAGAGAGGGGAAAATGTCAGGAAACCTGCTTGTACCAAAATAGTACCAAAACCCTGGTTCTCTTTTAAAGGTGGGATTATTGGAGATTTTAATTTTTCTTTTCATAATAATAATCATTAATAAATACTTAATTTAATTGAGTGCTCACCATATGCCAAGCTTTGTTATAAGCATTTGACATATAACATTGCAAGATTTCACGTGGGTTACAGGTTTTGAGGAAGCTATCTTCCCAAAACAAAACAAATATACAAATATGAATACACCCACTCACTCTGAAATTAGATTAAGTTTCTAATTTATTTAGCAAAGGAAACATGAACATCTCAAAAGCTAGGCTCTCTCGTTGAGAAGAAGCACTTGCCAGCCTGCTTGGGTACTACTTTCCTTGGTCCTCAGTGCTCCTAAAGGTGGTGCAACTGCTGGTGACACTACCTGTGTCACACCAGATCTGCAAAACTCAATTCTTGCTCTATTTTGCCTTTTTATATTTGACATTTACATTCATATTTTGGAAGAATTTTTACAAACTACCTGTGCACTTCCTTTGAAGGCCCATTTTACTGCAATATCTAGTTTTATACCTACAACCATTCTGTGACGTGAGTTTTACATTTTATAGATGAGGAAACAGAAAGATTAAGCAGCTTAACTCAAGTAGTGAATACTGAGAGTTAGGAAGCATGTCTGACTCTACGTCCTTAAGCACCAATCTGTTTTCCTATAGTCTTTTTGGTTTTGTTCATGAGCACGTATTATTTTTATATTGGAAGATGACTTAAAATCAATGTGGAAAAATTAAACGACATATAGAGTGTTACAATAATTCAGAGTGAGGAAAGATCAGAATGGGTTGGGTAATAAAGACAGCTTAGTGGAGCAAATAACTTTTAATGTAATAATTAACTTTTCTTCTTAGCTTATCTGTTTGTTTATATAAGTACACACTGCTTCTATCCCCAACATGCCCAAACCAAACCTCTTATTACTGGCTGTAACTAATGCTCTGTTGTTCTTTCCTGCAGACTAAGTTTTGGCCTCATTTTTGTTTCCTTTTTTGTGGCCTCCCCCGTTTTTTTCCTTTTGCTATCTGTCAGTGCATGTATGAACATGTAACTGTGACTTTTGTCAGAGCTCCTTCTCACTATACTGTTGGGCATTATAAATAAAACAACTCTAGCTTTGCAGTTTCCATGTGGTAATACCATCATAATTTAAAGATTAAGCTGGCTAAAAGAAGTTGCAAAAATTACATAAATTGTATTTAAAAACTCATTAAAAGGAAATAGAACTAAGATCTTGAATATTGTCTGATGAATTAACTTTACGGCATAAACTAGGGTTGATGTTCAGTCATTATGCACTGGCACAGCAATACTTGTTAAAATACTAAAGTATCTTCATACCAGTTGGTAAATAGTAAACTCCAAAAAGCAATAAAACTAATAATACATAGTCAGGATGGGTGGCTTATCTTAGAAACCACACATGCGCTTAGATTCCAAATTGGTCTGGTCGCTGAAGCATGGAGCTAGGAAGTTTGCTTAGATGTTTTATTATTTATTTCAGATGTTGAAGGTACAAAAGCCCTTGGGTGGGAGAGAGAGACCAGGCAGGTGAACTGAGGAGAACCTAACCTGTAAACTCACAAAAGAAGTGCCCAGCTGTGCCAGGGGCACAAGAAGGGTCCAGGCCTTGTTGGTGACTGGGGAGGCTGCCAAAAGCCAGTGACAGAGATTCTCAGGGTATGGCCTCTCAAGTGGGCTCAAGCAGCTTTTCTTTGTTTAACAACTGAATTAGTTATCTGTTGCTTCATAACAAATTTGGTGGCTTAAAGCAATACACATTTATTATCTCACAATTTCTGTGGGTCAGGAATCTGGCTGTAGTTTAGCTAGGACCTCTGCTTCAGGGTCTCCCACGAGCCTGCAGTTAATGTGTCATCCAGGGCTGTGGTCTCATCTGAAGGCTCAAGTGGGGAAGAATGTGTTTTGAAGTTCACACGGTTGTTGGAAGGATTCAGTTCCTTGAGAGCTGTTGGATTGAGAACTTCAATTCCTTTCTGGTAGTTGACTGGCAGCTCTTGCTGTTCCTTGCCATGTGAGCCTCTCCACTTGCTTCTTCAGAGAGAGCACCTGAGAAGAGACAGAGACAAGATACCAGCAAAAGAATGCTAGCATGACAGAAGTCAGTCTTTTATAACCAAATGTTGGATGAGACATGCCATCAGTTCTGCCTTAGTCTGTTCATTAGAAGAATATAACACAATGAGAGTGAGTACCAGAAGATAGGGCAGGGATCCTTGGAAGCCATTTTAAAGCAGCCTACCCCAACAGCTTATGTCCTGAAACTAGGTGCTGGGAAGAATGGGCCTCCCTGCCTACTATGAAGAGAGTTGTGATTTAGGTTATATGCCCAGGAACCTAATTAATGTCTGGAAGAGAGTGCAGTCCAGCAAGTGACAGTATGAGCCCAGGCTCTGCCCCCCTTCCCAGCCTTGCAACCAGTCTCCAGATAAAGGAGCCTCACCCCAGCCTGGCCAGTACTTGCCCTCCCCAGGGCCCTGCTGCCTCACTGATTGGAGGCCACCAAGGTTCAGTTGGAGAGGCCCGCCCACCTCCCTCTAGCAGCTTCTGCCAAAATAAATGGCAGAAGCTTCTTTGGTCTTTTTTCCCTCCATCTTCCCCCATGACTCTTCTGACCCTATTATTCCTGTGTGATCCTAGGAAATTCCCTGCTTCCCATTCGTTGTACTAAATGTAAAAACAGCATTTGTCCAAAAGGTAGGAAGTGGCAGACAGCTTTCTTTTCATCATTTAATGATTATGTAATGAGCTGTGAATCAAATCTCAGCTGTGTCAATGATTTGAGGGGAAGAGGAATTAAAAATAAAGCCAAAAACTTTTATGAGCATTCTCAAATTGAATAACAAGATTAAACATTATTGCAAACCCAAATTTTTAATTCAAATCTCCCAAATTCAAATTGGTATACTATCAATTTAGTGATATCTAAAAGAGAACAGATGAAATAATTTATCTTTTTTCATTTTATAAGCCCAGTCCTTATAAATTTTGGCTATTGCAAAACCAGGCCAAAATGATTACATAACTGATAACAATTTAAAAAAAATTTTACCCCACTGAATACAATGTTGAGGCTAGGGTTTTTTTGATTGTAGGGAAAGCTCTTAATTTTAGTTTAAAAAGGTCGTTTATCATTTTCTCATATTTCATTTTTAATATCTTGGCCAAATATTTGATGAAAATTAAAATATTTTCCCCATGTATATTTTAAATCAAGGATAAATATATATATGTACTCCAAATGCTAACAGTGGTTACCTCTGGGCTGTGGTTTATACTTTTCTATATTTTTCCAAAATTTTTGTAATGGATACTTCTGTTTCTTCTAATAAGACCAGAAAACACATGCCATTGAAAAGAAAATAAGCTCAATGCACCACTTTATTCATAGCAGGATGACCTTTATGGTAAGTAGATCTTGAGCATACTCTCTAAAATGTTTCTTCTAATATGGTATATACTAACTTTAAAAGCTTTAATTCTTTAATTTTCTGTAGAAATACCTTTCTTTCAAAGACTTTGGCTGTTGATAGAGCAGATTTTTTCCTAACGAATTTTGCATTTGTAGGGTTTTTTTGTCTTCACACTATGAAAATCTACTCCGAACTCTCAGCTTGTTGTAGCTTTTATGAGCACTAGATGGCACTCTTGCTCAACTGAAATCTGGTTTATCGCTCATATTTTGGTGCTGTGGGCCTTAGAAGAGTTGGATGTACAACTTAAGAATGCTTATGTTTCCCTTTTGTTTTAGAGGGAGGACGTATGGGAAGAAAGGGAAAGTTTCCAAATTTAAGTAGCTGAGCTTAAATGGTTCGGTTTTTTACATCTATCCAGAAATCACCATGTTGATAATAGTGATATCAGTCACTCATTCCACAAATATTTATTGAGCACCTGCTATCTTTAGGCACTGTTCTAGGCACTACATACATCAGTGGCCAAAAGAGGTAAAAATCACTACCCTCATACAGCTTACATTCTAGTGCTTGGACTTTTTCTTCAGGTGCCATTCTAAGTTCTGTACTTGGAGTCATCCATTAACTCACCCATTTCATAAGAAGCTGAGGCACAGAGAGGTTATCTAACTTGCCCCTGTTCACCTGAAGTTCACCTGTGAAGTTTGTTCTATTCATCTCAACACTATACTGCCTCTCAAAACGAAAGAATATTTTATTATTGCTTCTGCTGAAAGCAAATAATATAAATTTACCTGTTTGTTTATATTGTCCCTAGATCTGTTCAATTCACATATTATTGCCATTTTTTATTGAAAAAACACTGACTAAATAAAATCCCTTTTTTAAAATGATTCTGTGGACAACTATCATAGTATTAGCTCTATTTCAAGATAATGGTGATCAAGTCACAGACCAGGCTGGCCTTGTTTCAGTGTATATTTAAGCATCCTTATAGCTCTATTTACTTTAAACTGTTTGTATTGCCATGTAATAATTTGGGTATGTTGTATTGATGAGAGCTTAATCAGGTTGTGGTTCAGTTGTTGGTATAATGAAACATGGGGCATCAAGTATCAAAAGTTAACAACTTATCCTGCTTGCTCCACTGTTTGGTTTTACATTTTAGTAGTACTGTGTTTATAAAGAAAATAGAGTAAGGTCAATAATACACTATGAAAGTTTCATGATTTGGGGGAGGAGTGGGTAAATTTATCTTCCTCTAAAAAAAGGTTTTATATGACTTAGGATAATTTACAATTATATTTGTATTTCTGAAGGACCAGAGTTGTATTCAACAACATACTTGTAAGCCACTGAGTATAGACAGAAAACCAGCCACCATAGAATAAAAATATTGATGACTAATTCATACACAGATAATTGATAAGTAAAACTTGCCTTCAGGGAAGCTGAAATAGTTCTTAATAGCTAGTTTGGCCCCTGTTCTTTTTTGCTGCAGAGCTGTCTTAGATTACAAAACTATGTTTTTGATTGCTAATAATCAGAGTTAGGTATCTTTTAGTTAAATGAAATAATTAGTAAAAGAGAATCACTGTTGTTCACCAGGGAGTGGAAGGAAGTTTTCAGAGAAGAGATTTATTTTGGCAGATGCTACAATTTAACTGTTCTCAAATTGAGGATTTTGGCTTTTCTAGGGACCTGTTTGCCCCTTAGATTGAATGCAAAATTGTGTAGATTGATGAGCGTTATTTCTTGAGAGAGAGCCCAAGTTTTATCAGATTTTCAAAGAGATTATAACCCCAAAAGATTAAGAACCACTGCTAAAACTGAGCTACTGCATATTAAACTTACTTTTCTTAAACTTTAGAAAAAAGTTGAAGTGATTGAAATTTGGGAGTTTTAAACCAACAGAGGGAAAATTTTGTTGATTTAATGTTAGCTTATCCCTCTTGGTCTAGTGATCCTCTTGTGGTATATCTGGTGGTATTTGTACTTGATGTTTGTAATAAACTGGCAGGCCAACACCTCAGTTTAGAGGTTAGAAGTTTAAGTCTTGTTTCAAGAATATTAAGATGCGGGGAGCTCAGCTGAGCACAGCAGAGCTCCAGCCCTTGTATAACAGAAGCAAGAAATACATACTTGCAAGCCACTGAGATTTGGGGGTTGTGTTTTTCCTCAACAAAAGTTCATTAATATAGAAGTTGGAAATAGCCATACTGTCAGGATCCATATCCTGGTTCTCCTAGTTGTTTAACCTTGGACAAGGTACTTAACATCTCTAAGCTTCAGTTTTATTACCCACAAAATAAGACAATACGCCTCATATCAGTGAGATAATAGCACCTTTATCTCTTTAAGGTACTCAGCATAGTGCCTACCTTAGTACTTAGTACGGCAAAAAACATTAAGTCTATCCCTGTATATGACTCAGTTGTCTAAAATAACAAGTCTTCTTACCTTCTAGCTCCTTATCTTGATTTATTTTTCTTCTTAGCCCCAAACACTACCTAACATTGTTACTAACTTACTTACTTGTTGATTCTATCTGCCCTACTAGGTTGTAAGCTCCATGAAGATGGAGACTTTTTCTTGTTCATTGCCAGGCTCCCTAAGCCAGTGGTAGCACATACAAACAGATGTCCAATAAATATTTGTTGAATGAATGAATAAATGTTAGCTACTATTACTAATTGGCCATTTCTGTCCATGTTCCCATCTGCCTGTATCAGCTGCAGCTTCAAAATGAGGTAGGTATACCAGGACGAAAGTCTCTTTCCCTAACTGGGATAGCTGAAATTATAGCTTCAAAAGGAATATTAGTCTCGTTAGGCCCTCTCTACTGTGGCATACAGACCAGCAGCATCTGTGTCACCTAGGAAGTTGTTAGAAATGCAGAATCTCAGGCCTCACCCCAGTCCTACTGAACCAGACTTGAATCCCCAAGTGACTCTAATGCACATTATAGTTTGAGAAGCACCATGTTGGCCATTTTAAGGATTTTGGATTTTATCCCAACAGTAATGGAGAACCACTAAATTTTAGGGTGGAGATTACATTATCAGATTTGTTATTTAAAATGATCACTCTTGGGTCAGAAACAGTGGTTGTCTTTGGGAAGGGAAACCGTTTAGCTGGGGACAAAGATGGGACTGATGCTTTTTGCAGTATACTGTTATCCAGATTCACTCTGATATGGCCAGCATGTGGCCTGTCCACCCTGTCCTCCTACCCCAACCCCACTCTCAGACTTATACCATGAAGGCTGGACACCTGCCCTCACATCAGGACTCTCTGTACACCCACATACAGCTACCACTTGCCCACTCCTTGGGCCTAGAGGTGTCCTGATGGGCCCTGTGTTCAGCCAAAGATGGACAACCCATGAGCCCTGGAAGAGGGCTTAGCCCATCTGGGCAGAGAGTCCCAGGGTTCAAGTACCTAGAGCATGGTCTGGATGAATATGTCCTTGGCTCTGTGTACTCTTCCCCTATTTGAGGGGTGCACCTGAAAGAGGCCTAAAACAGGCCCTCTAAAGTGCAGGGACCCCATTGTCTGGGTCTTAGAAATGTAATGCCTTTTTTTACCTTTTATTTTCAAATCATGTGAATGTATTTTTCAATGTGAATGTATTACCTACATTAAAAAATAAATAAAATAGAATATTAAACTATGATAAAATTACATGGGCTCCTGTGTGGGAAAGGATAGGATGGGTACAGCAAGGGGAGCATGAAAATCAATTAAAAAGCTATTGCAGTGTTTCAGCAATAATTGATATAATGTTTGGACTAGCATGATAGTAATGAAGATACAGTTTCAACTAGTTTTCCATTTAGGTATTTCACTGCTATTTTGCTTAGATTGCATAAACTCAGTATTATTATTTTTTTCTTAAACATTGTGTGGGGGGTAAGCCTTCTGGCCCTTGAATATTTGTGTTTTTACTTTGCCCTCAGGTTTTATTATAGTTCATTAGAATTCTAGATTAAAATCATTTTCTCAGAACTGTGAAGACATTGTTCCATCATTTTTTAGCATCTAGTGTTTATAATGAGAAGTCTTATGCTGGTCTGAGTCTCATTCTTTTTTAATGAAACCTTTTTTTGTTTGTTTTATTTTACCTCTCTCTGGGAGCCTTTTCTTTTTTCTCCAACTTTTTTTTTTTTTAATCTCTTGAACACTTCAAAGAATAATACAGTAAATACCACATACTCTTCACCTAGATTCACATGTTAACATTTTGCCACAATGGCGTTCTCTAATTTTTTTTCTCTCCTTTTGCTGAACTTCTTGAAAGCTACAAACACTTCACCCCTAAATATTTTATCATATATCTCCTAAGAACAAGGACATTCTGGGAGCTTAAGATGTTTCTATTCATCCTTAGAGTTTTGAAATGTTGTTAGTATATGTTAGAGTGTGTGTCTCTACCTACCTTTTATTAATAATCCATTGCACTTGGGGCCTTTCAATATAAAGATTTGAATCTCAAATTATTCTTATATTATTTCTTTTCCTCCATTACCTCTGTTATATCTGTCCTTTTTGACCAACTGTTAGATAAGTATTGGAGCTCCATCTTAACCTTTTCCCATATGTCCTTTCTTTTCTTTTCTTTTTTTTTTGTCCTTTTTATTCTACGCTTTGGAGAGTTCCCTGAAGTTTGTCCTCCAAATTACACATTTGCTCTTCGGCCTGGTTCTGTTATTCAGTGCTTCTATTGATGTGTTTATTCAGCAGTCATGTTTTCAATTTTCAAGAACTCTTTTTTATTCTCTGATTGTTCCTTTCTCAGAACAACCAATTCTTGTATTATGAGTATTTTATTCTCTGTAATCTCTCTAAGGATGCCAATATAATTTTTAATTAGTTTCTTTCCCTCCCTGCTGAATCAGCCAGGATTCTGGCAGGAAATGGATGGCGCACTCAGATGGGGTGCCTGAAGAGAGTTTAATGAAAGTGTGGGCAGAGTTAAGGGAAACCAACAAGATGATAAGCATTTTGGACTAGTAACAGCTATAAACTTCAAGGGACAAGGTTTCAGAGAAGTTACTGGAACACGATGACTTTTACAGCTATAGGAGAAGGCTGCCAGCCTTACAGGAACTGTGGCCTTCAGTAGAGGAATATACTCACTGCTAGCCCTCAGCCTGGCAGGGAGGTAAGTGGAGGAATAAATACCCTGACCTTCTTCCCCTGCCTTTCAATCTGTTAGTCCCTCCTATTGGAAGAGTGTAATTATAAGCCAGATGGCAAGGGAACCCCAGTGATACAGTCCATAGAGGTGAGCATTTTGAAGCACAAAACAAGGTAGAATAGGTCAGAGAGACAAGTTGGAGAGGCAAATAGAGAATACATGACATACTATATCTATTTCATGCTGTTTAGGAAGACATCTTGATGGGTGGATTGGGGCTGTGAAAAGAGTAGCACTTTGGGCTGATCTGGTAGAAGGTAGCAGCAAAAATAAATTGTTTGGGTGAATAGTCAAGATGAGAGCAGTTGTGATGGGGGGAGAGTTCTTTCTCAAGATTCGAGGATTCAGAAACAAGGGAAGAGAGATCAAAGAGAAAAGTCTGGGGAGAGGGAGGATAAGATTGGCATATAGCTATTGGAATGAGGGTCTGCCAATGAAATGGGTCCCTTTGAAGTGTTTACATTCATTCTTATTTTCTTTGCATTTGGAGAACGATCATATTTAGCAACCAGTTTTAGGAGATTTTCTCAGTCCATACAAGACTTTTACACTCAGTGACTGCATATTAGTGATGTTTTGGAGGTTGATGGTGGAGTGGGCACTGTGCAGGGGGAGTGCCATGAGAGCTCAAGGAAGTGTGTTACATTGTGGAGGAGTCCACAGTGAAGGTGACACAATTCCTTTGTGCCCAGATAAACTAAATCTCTGTGGATGGGGAGGGGAAGTTGTATGGCTGGGAAGACATTGAGATTCAAGTTATTTTGTTGAATAATAAGGGCTGCAGGACAGTGGGACATCCAGACTGCAGGCTCTTGTGGTTATATGATCTTTTATTCATCAGAAAAGCAACTAAATTAAATGGTATTAGAATGAAGGTTTAAATAGAATATATTTTAAATGAACCTATCTAAGGGAACAATTGATTTTGTTAATATTGCACCAGAATAACCACATCCAAGGGGGTAATGAGATGATAATAACTTTTTATGTTTGTTTTGTTTTTTTTCCCAGATCTAAATGTTTGTTTTGTGTTCTGGTATCTCTTGACTACTTCATATGTGGTTTATGTTTGCTGTACTGCAGGTCTTCATTGACTCTTGACCCAAACAAATCAATTTTTCTCTGCATGGACTCTCTAAAACTTTTAACACTGTCTTTCACTACTGTAATGTGTTCCTTCTGAGGGCAGTCATTATTCTTTTATCCTTTAAAATAGGGTTCATTTATATCTATTGGATATTTAAGTGGTTTAAGAACTTTCACCATTTTAGGTGGCTTGGACCCCTTGCAACCTTTCTTCCCCTTGGGTAGTTTTTAATACTTGTTCCTTAGACTTAAGTTAACCAATTTGAGTTGTATGATATTCTTAATTTTATCTTGTTAGGTTTTGGGTCTGCTTTTCAATGATTCTGATAGTTCGGTTGTTCTATGATAGATTTTCTAGGAATGAGCATTTATTCCATCATCTTCCTAGAAATCCCCTTAGCTTTTTTTTTTTTTTTCCTAAAAATAGATAACTATTTGTTAAATTTCTTGGGTTTCCACTCTGCTCCTGGGTTATTTAAGCACTTTGCCATCATTGTTTTCATTAGTGGCTGTTTCAGAGTCCCCTCCAGGATAAAATCATTTTCTTCATGTCACACTTTCCTGAAAATAGAAAACTATCTAGTTCACTTCTTTGGCTTAATTTTTTATTAAGTTTAAATGCCATCGGATAATCTCAGTGCTCTGATACATGTCCAGATCTTAGTTACCAAATTGGTCTAATTTTCCTAAGGGAAATAGAATAGACCCACATATGAGTCCTACCTATTTTCTTTTTCATCCTATCCCAGAGGGTTTCACATGACTCTCTTATCCTCACTACAGGGGAGAAAGAGAAATAGTAAACCTCTACCCTCTCCTCAAAACAAAAACAAACAAAAAAACCCCAAACAACAACAACAAAAAACTGTAGTAACTGATCTATGCTTCCTGAACAGGCTTGTGCTTGCTTTTCCCTTCATTAGGAAGCTACAGCAAAGGATCTAGGGAGAAAGAGATATGAATAGAGATTGTAGGTTTGTGCCTTCTTATTATTAGCCTACTGATATATTATTAAGCCAAAAATCAAGATATGTTATCTAACAAAGTATTACCTGTCAACATGAGTATTAGAGAGAATTAATTTGCATGCAAAACCAGAATTTCTAGAGTATTATCTTAGTTTCATAAGTTTACCTTCTACTCTGTATATATTGGTAATTCTTTTATCCATTTAAAAGATATCTCTTTCAGATTTTGAGGGGACAATCTCATTCTTAGCTTCTTTAGGTTCTTACCCTACATTAGACTAAAAGGAGTTCTTTGTAAAAACCCTTCAATGTCTTGGTTTTAGACTGTAATTATAGATAGTATTTTCTATTGTAATAGGAAGAAGGTATTACTATATTTTAAAGAAAATAAATTATATTTTTAAGTTTTGTTATTTTTCTGTCTTTGATAAATGGACAGTATTTTGTGACACTGAGAATATTACTATCGCTCTGTCCACAAATGTCTGAAAGACAAATGTGTGATTCAGAACCTTTTCTACACCTGAGTACATATGTATTTTATTTTTTGGCTTGTAGCCTTGTCCCTGTTAAGCCCAATAATCTTTTTTTTTTCTTTTTTCCTTTTTTAAAAATCCTCTAGTCATCTATACTACCGTCGAAGCTACTTTAGAAAGAAGAACAACTCTGCTTCAGAATTTCCTCCCCTTGTCTCATGATCATATAGAAGGGAATATGTGAGAGGGTCAATTAAATGATTTTAAAAACTGAGTTTATATTTTAGTTACTTAAAGCATAATAGATTACTGTTTATTTTAAAATTGAATAATAAAAAGAAACAGGTCTATGAAAATTGAATGAGTTAATGGAAATAGGAAAAGGAGAAACTAAATAACAACATTTATTCTTAAAAAGCTGAGAGGCAACATAATAAATAACAGCATTAGGGGAAAACTATATTTTTTAATAAACCTGTAAGAGCACTGATAATAATAATGATTCTCAAATATGCCTATATCGTTAGGGAAAATAAAAGCTTATGAAAGTTAATGTAATAGATGTGAAAATGAGAGAGAATAGGAAAAGGGAATTTAAAAGGGTTAATACTCCATTAAATTTGGGGACTGAGGGGGGAGAGATATTAAAAGTAAGTGCAAAATTTCAAGTTTGGCAGCTCAGGAAGTTGGTCTGATAGCAGGAGAAGTGGTTGGGGTAAATATTAGGGTAAATAACTACCCCTAATTATTATTATTATTTCATGTGTCTTATTCAGATAACACAATTTCTATGTGAAAGGTAACCTATATATTACAGTTAATGAAAAAATGATAAGAGCACACAGTACTATTATTGGTAACTTTTTAAATTGTCACAGTGTATTTAGTAATCTGAAGGTTTGCAGACTGATAGTTAGGTGTAGAAAGTATAAAAGAGAGGCCTGTTTGTTGTTGTTTTGCCTCTTACATAAGTAGAGAACATTGAGTGTTATTAGTTTATGAACACACAGATTTTGACAACATTATATTTTCAGTGATGTAGATTTGTTTACACTTGATGTACTCGCTGTGGTTTTCTCTTTGCTTTGCTTTGCTTTTCCTTTTCTTTCCTTTCTCTTTCTCTCTAATAGTTGATATTCTCTAAGCTCGTTAAAAAACCAGCTGATTATGACCCATGTTTTGATTTGGTGATTCATGATAACTTGTGGCTTTCAGATCTTGCCTTTTGTTCTCAAGTACTACATACTGTCCTTAAATCACTTTCTATTTTGACATCAATTAGTACATCATGGGGCAGAGTATTATCTACATAGCTGAATCCATGAGGCTTTGGGGTCAAGTATACTACCTCCCGTTATAGCCTGATATAGTGCCTCAGTCACCTTTAGGTTTATTGACTCTAAGCATATAATTCAAGAACATAAGGGTATAGCTGTTTGATTATTTGGAATGTTCATAGTCTATAGGAAAAAAGGGGGTGGGGGAGGAACGCTAAAGGTTGGCAAATATCAAGCCAGTTTAGTGACAAGGCTAAATATTAGTTCACTAAGATCCTAAGACTATTTCATGATGATTGACCATTCATTGTTAATTTCCATGTCGTGAATTTCAGTTAATTCTTTGGATCCAAAATTATGCACATGGCTCAATTTTATTTCACCTATTTAATTTAGCGTTGATATGAGTAAAGTAAAAGGCTGAAAGTTAGGGTAAAATAGAAGAAAGCCTAAATTTTTCAAGGTTTTTTTCCTCTTTAGAAGTATAGCTGTTTTCAGGTATTTTTAGATACCAGATGACTTGTGAAAGTTTCTTTTTTCCCCCTCCATAAAATGCTTTATAAACTTCACAATATACAATGAACATCTTTCTACGCAAATGTATAAAGCTCCCCTGCTGAGGAATTTATAGACTGGTGAAAAGATAATCAGATTAGAAGATGTAACACAAGACTCACCTGATAAAGGTATCATCAAAAGGTTAAATCAGCAAAGGTACACCAGAAAAATGCAAAGGGAAAACAGCAGTGGTCACAGTATTAATCTCAGAGACCTCAGCATTCAAAGGTTAGGCAAATGTCACGATAGTGAGGATGCATAGGCAGTTCCTCAGTAGCAGTTCCCTAAACTTTCTCTTGATTGTTCTCATCTCCTTCATGAACATTTCCACATCCTCTTCATCCCCTCCCATCCATCATTGTCATTGAACTGCCCACTGGGTAAGGCCCATGGGGACTTTGGGGCAAATCATTGGTCTACTTTCTGCAGCCTGCTGGCCTTTCCCCACACAGGGCTTTCTCTTTTCTGCATTCTCTCCCCTGCTCCCCCAACTTGTTTGTCTTTAAACTGTTGCTCCTGGGCCTATCCTGACAAAATATATAGATATGGATCTATGACACCCCCCACCCAGCTGGCTGACAGACATGTACCTGACCCCCTCTTCAGGCCAGAAGCCCCCTCAACCTCTGTAGGGCAACTGGGAACTGGGACTCAAACAGAGCAGTGACCAAGCACCCAAGAGCTGTTTCTCTCTGTGGAACGGTTTTATTGCTCATTGATTTGGTACCATTTCAGTTGTCTTGTTCTCCCTGAGACCAACTGTGAAGTGCATTTCAGACTTTGCAGGTGAAGGGATCTCTAGCAATTGTATATTTACCTTCATGTTTAAATTCATGTTATAATACTGCTATTTTTCTATGTCTTTCTCACACACACACACACAACTTTAAAATTCTTATAATGATTTCTGATGGTGTTTTGGTCAAGGGCAAAATTCTATATATGGCCTCACATAATTTATCATCCAAACTGGGACATCCTGAGAAGATGGATCATGACAGGTCAACAGGAGTAAACCAGGGTGAATAGTCACCCTCCCTATAAGGCTGTCTATGGTCGGGCAGTTGCTGACCTCTGCAGCCTTATCTTGCAGTGTGCTCTTCCTTGCTCTGTATGGCCCAGGCTCATGGGCTGTCTGCAGTTCCTTTTTCAAGTGCACTATGCTCTGACTGCTTACTCTTACTAGAAAGCCTTTATATGTGCCTTTCCCTCTCCCTTGACAGAGCTTCTCCTCTCTCTTTTTCGCCCTAATAAACTCCTTTTAGTCATCTTTCAGATCTCACTCAGTTGCAACTTCCTCGGCTAAGCGTTCTCAGACTTCCCTTACTAAATCCATTCTCTCTCTCATTATTCCTCAGGGCACATACTTTATTACATTTAGATCATTCTTGGGTTAATGTGTGTCCTCCACTAGAGTGAGGCTTCATGTAGGTAGAGGCCCTGCCAGGTTTTTCTCATCATTTATTTCTGTCGCTTGGTAGGCACACAGTAAAAGCTAAATAAATATTTGTTAGATTAATTCATTTAAAAGAGGAAGGTAAAATCAAGTTTACTACATAGCCCAAGATATTTAGGGGAAATAAATTCTGATATGTCCATTTAATTTTTGTTTAAAATAATTAATACATTTATATTTATAATTGAAAATGTTCAGAATCTTAGAATTTTTCATTTTTATGTTATACATAAATAAAAAGTTCTAACACTTTAAATTTATTGGAAAAAAACAGTTTTTTGTTCAAGGCTGTTTCTTTCCTTATATAACATGCCTTTCAATTATTTAGGTTTAATCTGTGGCATCAGATGTGGTTCACAAGTCTCTGTGTTAGTTAGCTCATTGTTCTTTTTTCCTAAGGGAACTTTAAATTAGAAAAAATTTATTGTTGCTTTTATTTTATATTATGCACATTTTAAAATCAGATATACATCTGAGTTGTGAATAATATTTACAAGATATTTGAGTCGAATGTGTTTTCAGAGAAAATGTTAACTTTCTGTTATTGTAACAGTTTTAATCACAAATTAAATCAAGGCTCATGCACATTTATTGAATTAACCATTTAAATTTATTTGATTTGAAGTCAGCCTATCCTGATGGAAAGATTGGGAGGGGAAGTTAGAAAGAATAGTGTATGCTTTCCCTCTTGAGACATTGAAAAGTGCCTGGCATAAATTTAATGAAGAGGGAAGGAAAAACATGTGATTATTCCTGATTATCTTGGTCACTTGTCTTGGGGGAAAAATTGCTACCTTCCAGTAACAAATTTTCTGAGACTTACTAAATGGCTCCATGACACAGTTAGTACTGATCTCATTTAATCATAATTTAAACAGGATTAAAGTATTCTATTGTATGTAGTTAAAGTAGAATGGAGTATCTGACAGATACTGTACTAATTATAGTCATTAATGGCCTACTTTTTCTGACCTAAAAAGGTAAATGAAGGAGGGAATTGTCTTTGCCTTTCAGGGATTTTCCCTTTAAAAGAGATTAGTTCACTGTCATTGCTGTTTATTTTCACATGACACTTTTCTGAAATCTTTCTAAAACTCCACAGTACTAAACTAATCCATGGAAAAAGCAGAATGCATCTTCTCCCAAAGGAAGAAAGACTTGTTAGGTCAGACCTCTCTCACTCCAATTAGAAATTGTGAAGTTTTGAGAATTCCCTGGCAGTCTAGTGGTTAGGACTCCAAACTTTCACTGCCAAGGGCCCGGGTTCAATCCCTGGTCCAGGAACTAAGAAATTGTGAAGTTTTATAAACAGGCTCTTTTAACAAAAGACTATGGATCAGCAATGCACACATGAAGTGTTAGTATGAAAACGCTATTACAACATTTCTTATAATACTTCCCTTAAAAGTCTCCTTTTAAGTGTTTTAGAATGTATTCGGGGGGAGGGGGGAACTAACCTCAAAAAATTGTCCTTTGTTAATGTTTTATTTAGTGGTGTCTTTTTTCACAGATTAGGTGATATTTACTCCTTAATATAAATGTGTATGTGTGTTATCATTTATTAATGCACGATGCTTAACAGAGCCTAGCTTTGGTGCTTTCAGGCTCAGAACTAAAGGGGTGACTTGTAGAAAACCAAAGTAGGTCAAAGAGTACCATGGTGTAGCAAAGGGGAAGCCCCCAAACTTACTCATATTGTCTTGCCTCTGGTGGAGTTTACTTTCGTTGTTATGGTCTAGACCTGTCTTCCTGTGAATGGAAGAAAAGTCAAATTGAAGAAAAGTCTCAGGAAAATTATAAGTAATTTTTTATAATAATTTATCATTATCAATTATTGGCAGGGTTGGTGGGGGCAGCATAGGTGAGAATGAAAATTAGAACTGAATTTAATCCTAGATTCTACAGATCAAAAGCAAAATTATGCATAAGTAGGATAGCTTCTCTAAGTATAATATAAGGAGTGCTGTGTGGGTCTTTGTGGAATGGGAACTAGTATTTCAAATTTTGCCAGCCTGTTCTGCTTTTTAACATGTAGCTGTTGTAGAAATGACCATGTTTTAAAATCAAGGAATCAGTTCATGTTGTATTAGTTCTGAACATATGCAATTGAATGAACATTATAGGCAGATCTACTGATCATTGGAATAGCAACTATGAAACACCATTTTGTGCCTACTTTACTTGACTAATCCTATTAGAATCTAGGAGTATACTTCAGCTGGCTTCAAAGATCCTGGAATGTTTTTTACATCTCAAAGTTAAAATGAAATTTTCTTAAAATTAAATTTTAAGAAATGGCTTCCTTGGGTTAGTTAAATATTTAGAAGTTATTATCTACAAATTTATATATGTGAAGTTGCATAAATTTTGGAAAACTCTATATTAAATATGGTGTTTCCTCAAATATAGTATTCCTGGTATCTTGGATCATGTTATTTCTTAGTACAGAAGGTTTCTTTTCTGGCTAAATTTCCTTTCTTAGGTCCTTCCCCTGCCTCACCTTTTTTAAGGGCAAGAGACCCATGAAAATGCTAAGCCTTTTAGAGCTCAGAGCTGCTGAAGTTATTTTCTATTCTTATATTTGCCAAGAATTGCTGACAACTTAAAAGGTATCATACGAGTGAATACCAGTTGCCTAGATTGTTTGATGCTTTTGGATAAGTGTGGATCAGGATTTCCTGTAATTTTTCTTCCTCTTCTGGGGCTGTGTTGCCTCTATCTCTGAGCAATTGTACACTTGGAAAGAAAAAGCAAAGCAAGGTCACTGGATCTAAGTTACTTTTACTTCTGTGCCAAGTGAAACTTTCCTTCTGTTACGTGTTACAGTTTTGGCATCTTTTGGCATCTAGAGAGAGACATTTAGAAGGGGGAACGTGGGGGTTTTAGAAGAGATTTTTTTGAGCTTAAGCCTCATGTTTTCTGTACTTCATTCAGGGTAGAGACAGCCAGTCCCTGCTCTTTGGCTGAAACGTGTTCCTAGAATCCATGTGGTAAAGCAGAGCATCCTAAGAGAAACCGGTTTTCCTATGGATTGTATAATCCAGCTGTTTAGAATCTATTCCTGAATTCTCTGTGTTTTGGGGTGTAGCTGAATGGATCTTTAAAAAGGATACATCAAAGGGGATTTATTTTAAGATTAGTAGGCATGCTACTTAAAGAATTGTAATTGCTTCCTAAATGAAGAGGATAATTCTAACCATTGCCTTTAGATACTAGGAGTACCTGCAGTTCAGCCTGGGTATTTTTTCTGGATCAGGGAATGAACACCTGGGTTCCAGAAGATAGGAGAAGTATGAACTTCTGAGCAGAGTCAGAACTTTGAATAAAAGGAACCTCTCTTTGAAAACTGTAATTGGGTTTTGGGAACTGTTGAGTGTGTCACTTAGGAATGTGTTTGGCTGCAGATAACAGAAAACTTTACCATGTGGCTTACACAGATGGAGGTCTTCCTCCATAAGAAATCTTAATTGAAGTAGTTCAGAGCTGATGCTGATACTTAACTATATTAATAATGACCCTCTACCATCCTTAGAATGTGGTTCTCACCCCCAGGGTCACCAAATGACTATCATACTTTTAGGCATCACTGTATTTTTTATCTATTGTCACATAACAAATTACCCCAAAACGTATCTTAAAACAATGAACATTTTTTTATCTCATAGTTTCTGAGGGTTGAGAATTGAGAGTGGTTTAGCTGGGAGGTTCTGGCTCAGGGCCTCTCATGGGGTTGCAGTCAAGATAACAGCTGGGACTATAGTCCAACTAAGGCTTGGCTGAGCTGGAGATATGCTTCCAACCTAACTCACATGCCTATTGGCAGGAGGCTTCGATTCCTTACCACATGGACCTCTCCATAGGGCTGCTTTTGACATGGCAGTGGGCTCCCCCCAGGGCAAATGGTCCAAAAGGGAAGGGGAGTAGTCTTCTATAACCTCATCTTGGAAATGGGGTATCATCACTTCTGCCATATTCTGTTGGTCACACACCCTGATACGGAATGGGAGGGAACTACACAAAGGTGTGAATAACTGGAAGCTGGGATCACTGGGGCCATCTTGGAGGCTGCCTATTACACATCACAAATATGTTCCTGTCAATAAGAAAGAAAAGAGGCAGAAGCAAGAAGAGCTATAATTCTGCAGGCCGTGGAAGGAAAACCACATTCACAGAAAGACAAAATGAAAAGGCAGAGGACTTTGTACCAGATGAAAGAACAAGATAAAACCGCAGAAAAACAACTAAATGAAGTGGAGATAGGCAACCTTCCAGAAAAAGAATTCAGAATAATGATAGTGAAGGTGATCCAGGACGTCGGAAAAAGAATGGAGGCAAAGATTGAGAAGGTGCAAGAAATGTTTAACAAAGACCTAGAAGAATTAAACAACAAACACCTAGAGGAATTAAAGAACAAACAGAGATGAACAATACAATAACTGAAATGAAAACTACACTAGAAGAAATCAATAGCAGAATAACTGAGGCAGAAGAACGGATAAGTGACCTGGAAGACAGAATGGTGGAATTCACTGCCACGGAACAGAATAAAGAAAAAAGAATGAAAAGAAATGAAGACAGCCTAAGAGACCTCTGGGACAACATTAAACGAACCAACATTCACGTTACAGGGGCCCCAGAAGGAGAAGAGAGAGAGAAAGGACCCGAGAAAATATTTGAAGAGATTATAGTCAAAAACTTCCCTAACATGGGAAAGGAAATAGCCACCCAAGTCCAGGAAGCACAGAGAGTCCCAGGCAGGATAAACCTAAGGAGAAACACGCCGAGACACATAGTAATCAAATTGACAAAAATTAAAGACAAAGAAAAATTATTGAAAGCAACAAGGGAAAAACGACAAATAACGTACAAAGGAACTCCCGTAAGGTTAACAGCTGATTTCTCAGCAGAAACTCTACAAGCCAGAAGGGAGTGGCACGATATATTCAAAGTGATGAAAGGGAAGAACCTACAACCAAGGTTATTCTACCCGGCAAGGATCTCATTCAGATTCGACAGAGAAATCAGAAGCTTTACAGACAAGCAAAAACTAAGAGAATTCAGCACCACCAAACCAGCTCTACAACAAATGCTAAAGGAACTTCTCTAAGTGGGAGGAAACACAAGAGAAGAAAAGGACCTACAAAAACAAAGCCATAACAATTAAGAAAATGGTAATAGGAACGTACATATTGATAATTACCTTAAACATGAATGGATTAAATGCTCCAACCAAAAGACACAGGCTCGCTGAATGGATACAAAAACAAGACCCATATATATGTTGTCTACAAGAGACCCACTTCAGACCTAGGGACACATACAGACTGCTGTGATACTCCATGCAAATGGAAATCAAAAGAAAACTGGAGTAGCAATACTCATATCAGTTAAAATAGACTTTAAAATAAGGAATGTTACAAGAGACAAGGAAGGACACTACATAATGGTCAAGGGATCAATCTGAGAAGAAGATATAACAATTATAAATATATATGCACCCAACATAGGAGCACCTCAATACATAAGGCAACTGCTAACAGCTGTAAAAGAGGAAATCGACAGTAACACAATAATATGGGAGACTTTAACACCTCACTTACACCAATGGACAGATCATCCAGACAGAAAATTAATAAGGAAACACAAGCTTTAAATGACACAATAGACCAGATAGATTATTAGATATTTATAGGACATTCCATCCAAAAACAGCAGATTACTCTTTCTTCTCAACTGCACATGTAACATTCTCCAGGATTGATAACATCTTGGGTCACAAATCAAGCCTTGGTAAATTTAAGAAAATTGAAATCATATCAAGCATCTTTTCCGACCACAACGCTATGAGATTAGAAATCAATTACAGGGAAAAAAATGTTAAAAAACACAACACATGGAGGCTAAACAATATGTTACTAAATAACCAAGAGATCACTGAAGAAATCAAGAGGAAATCATACCTAGAGACAAATTACAATGAAAACATGATGATTCAAAACCTATGGGATGCAGCGAGAGCAGTTCTAAGAGGGAAGTTTATAGCAATACAAGCCTACCTCAAGAAACAAGAAAAATCTCAAATAAACAATCTAACCTTACACCTAAAGGAACTAGAGAAAGAAGAATAAACAAAACCCAAAGTTAGTAGAAGGAAAGAAATCATAAAGATCAGAGCAGAAATAAATGAAATAGAAACAAAGAAAACAATAGCAAAGATCAATAAAACTAAAAGCTGGTTCTTTGAGAAGGTAAACAAAATTGGTAAACCTTTTGCTAGACTGAGGGAGTGGACTCAAATCAATAAAATTAGAAATGAAAAAGGAGAGTTTACAACAGACACCGCAGAAATACAAAGCATCACAAGAGACTACTAAAAGCAACTCTGTGCCAAAAAAATGGACAACCTGGAAGAAATGGACAAATTCTTAGAAAGGTATAAGCTTCCAAGACTGAACCAGGAAGAAATAGAAAATATGAACAGACCAATCACAAGTAATGAAATTGAAACTGTGATTAAAAATCTTCCAACAAACAAAAGCCCAGGACCAGATGGCTTCACAGGTGAATTCTATCAAACATTTAGAGAAGAGCTAATACCCATCCTTCTCAAACTCTTTCCAAAAAATTGCAGAGGAAGGAACACTCCCAAACTCATTCTATGAGGCCACCATCACCCTGATACCAAAACCAGACAAAGATACTACAAAAAAAGAAAATTACAGACCAATATCACTGATGAATATAGATGCAAAAATCCTCAACAAAATACTAGCAAACAGGGCTTCCCTGGTGGCGCACTGGTTGAGAATCTGCCTGCCAATGCAGGGGACACGGGTTCGATCCCTGGTCTGGGAAGATCCCACATGCTACGGAGCAACTAAGCCCGTGAGCCACAACTACTGAGCCTGCGCGTCTGGAGCCTGTGCTCCGCAACAAGAGAGGCCGCGACAGTGAGAGGCCTGCGCACCGCGATGAAGAGTGGTCCCCGCTCACCGCAACTGGAGAAAGCCCTCGCACAGAAACGAAGACCCAACACAGCCAAAAAAAAAAAAAAAGTACTAGCAAACAGAATCCAACAACACGTTGAAAGAATCATACACCATGATCAAGTGGGATTTATCCCAGGGATGTAAGAATTCTTCAATATACGCAAATCAATCAGTGTGATACACCATATTAACAAATTGAAGAATAAAAGCCATGTGATCATCTCAATAGATACAGAAAAAGCTTTTGACAAAATTCAACACCCATTTATATAAAAACTCTCCAGAAAGTGGGCACAGAAGGGACCTACCTCAGCATAATAAAGGCATATACAACAAACCCACAGCAAACATCATTCTCAGTGGTGAAAAACTGAAAGCATTTGCCCTAAGACCAGGAACAAGACAAGGATGTCCACTCTTGCCACTATCATTCAACATAGTTTTGGAAGTCCTAGCAATGGCAATCAGAGAAGAAAAAGAAATAAAAGGAATACAAATTGGAAATGAAGAAGTAAAACTGTCACTGTTTGCAGATGACATGATACTATACATAGAGAATCCTAAAGATTCCACCAGAAAACTACTAGAGCTAATCAATGAATTTGGTAAAGTAGCAGGATACAAAATTAATGCACAGAAATCTTTTGCATTCCTATACACTAACAACGAAAGATCAGAACGAGAAATTAAGGAAACACTCCCATTTACCATTGCAACAAAAAGAATAAATACCTAGGAATAAACCTACCTAAGGAGGTAAAAGACCTGTACTCAGAAAACTATAAGACACTGATGAAAAAGAAATCAAAGATGATACAAACAGATGGAGAGATATACCATGTTCTTGGATTGGAAGAATCAATAGTGTGAAAATGACTATACTACCCAAAGCAATCTACAGATTCAGTGCAATCCCTATCAAACTACCAATGGCATTTTTTACAGAACTAGAACAAAAAAATTTTTTAATTTGTATGGAGACACAAAAGACCCTGAGTAGCCAAAGCAGTCTTGAGGTAAAAAAACGGAGCTGGAGGAATCAGACTCCCTGACTTCAGACTATACTACAAAGCTACAGTAATCAAGACAATATGGTACTGGCACAAAAACAGAAATATTAATCAGTGGAACAGGATAGAAAGCCCAGAGATAAACCCACGCACCTGTGGTCACCTAATCTATGACAAAGGAGGCAAGGATATACAATGGAGAAAAGACAGTGTCTTCAATAAGTGGTGCTGGGAAAACTGGACAGCTACATGTAAAAGAATCAAATTAGAACACTCCCTAACATCATACACAAAAATAAACTCAAAATGGATTAGAGACCTAAATGTAAGACTGGACACTATAAAACTCTTAGAGGAAAACATAGGAAGAACACTCTTTGACATAAGTCACAGCAAGATCTTTTTTGATCCACCTCCTAGAGTAATAGAAATAAAAACAAAAATAAACAGATGGAACCTAATGAAACTTAAAAGCTTTTGCCCAGCAAAGGAAATTACAAAAAAGACAAAAAGACAACCCTCAGAATGGGAGAAAATATTTGCAAATGAATCTACAGACAAAGGATTAATATCTAAAATATATAAACAGCTCATGCAGCTCAATATTAAAAAAACAAACAACCCAATTAAAAAATGGGCAGAAGACCTAAATAGACATTTCTCCTAAGAAGACATACAGATGGCCAAGAGGCACATGAAAAGCTGCTCAACATCACTAATTATTAGAGAAATGCAAATGAAAACTACAATGAGGTATCACCTCACACCAGTTAGAATGGGCATCATCAGAAAATCTACAAACAACGAATGCTGGAGAGGGTGTGGAGAAAAGGGAACCCTCTTGCACTGTTGGTGGGAATGTAAATTGCTACAGCCACTATGGCGAACAGTATGGAGGTGCCTTAAAAAACTAAAAATAGAATTACCATATGACCCAGCAATCCCACTACTGGGCATATACCCAGAGAAAACCATAATTCAAAAAGACACATGCACCCGAATGTTCATTGCAGCACTATTTACAATAGCCAGGTCATGGAAGCAACCTAAATGCCCATCAACAGACGAATGGATAAAGAAGTTGTGGTACATATATAAATGGAATATTACTCAGCCATAAAAAGGAAAGAAATTGGGTCATTTCTAGAGATATGGATGGATCTAGAGACTGTCATACAGAGTGACCTAAGTCAGAAAGAGAAAAACAAGTATATTAATGCATATATGTGGAACCTAGAAAAATGGTACAGATGAACCAGTTTGCAGGGCAGAAATAGAGACACAGATACAGAGAACAAATGTATGGTCACCAAGGGGGGAAAGTGGCCAGGGTGGGGGGGGGGTGGTTGGTGGTGGGATGAATGGGGAGATTGGGATTGACATATATACACTAATATCAATAAAATAGATAACTAATAAGAACCTGCTGTATAAAAAAATAAATAAAATTTTAAAAAAAGAAAGAAAGAAAAGAAAGGCAGTGCTAACAGACATCTGTTTGTGTCTCACTGGCCAGAACTGTGTAACATCACCTCTCAAGGAAGGCTGGGAAATCAAGTGTTTAGTTCTTAGAGCCTCTGTTGTAGAGGCAGCCAGGGGAGAAGCAGGTGAGAAATGGAATTTGGGCTGGCCTAATATCCGTTGTCTGCCACTACCAGGGCATTTAAAGACTACAACTACTTTTAATTTGCCTGTATTGCCTATTCTTAGAATTAAGTTAGCTTTCTAGGAGATTTAATCAATAAAAGTGTGAGTAAGTGGAGCCCTGAACATTTTCTTAGAACTTTTTATTGAGGTATAATTAACATGCAACATTATGTTAGTTTCAGGTATACAATGTAATGATTGGAAATTTGCATATATTGCAAAATGATCACCATAATACATCTAGTTAACATCCATCACCATACATACATAGCTACAGAACTTCAAAAATTTCTTTTTAATGTAGTGACTCCTCTGTTACAGAAATAAGGCTCTTACTGGTGTCTAGCTACCAGAAAATATCAGAAGTTTACTTAATTATGAATCATAAGAAAGTTTATTTTGAGGAAATTTTAAGTTATTTTCTCCTTTGTGTTCTTCTGTATTTGTCTGAACAAAATATTCTGACAGTAAAAATTCTGAAATTTGAAACTATTCCCAATGTCTATATTTTCAGAGATCTAAAAAGATAAATGTTTCCCTACAACAAACATTTATTGAGGGCTTATCATATAGCATATGCAATTAGATTAGTAACTTATAAAATTTTTGGAAAATTTGAAATAATCTCTGCCAAGCACTGTTTTCGCTTGGTGAGCTTTTCCTTTCTATTGATTACTAAATCTGGGGGAACCATATTGTTGATTGAAATAACCATATTTGATTTTTATATATTCTTTCAGCAGTTAATACCAAATTACATATCTGAAAAATGCCCTACAACTTGAAAACATGGGAGTAGAATCTGAACTTAACCTCGGGACCCAAGAAGGACTGGAGTGGAAGGTGGAGGAAGTTGGATGCCAAACATAAATTAAAGGGAGGTTAGGACCAGAGTTATCCTATTCTGTTTCACCCAGAGACCAGAAAGGGAGTGGTTTCTCTCTGCAGAAAGTAGACTGAAGAGGAAGGGACACCACATAGCCACTGGCAGGTAGAGGTGAGGATCGGTACCTAGAACACTGAAAATATATCCCACTGGGAGAGGGGGGCTTGTTTCCATAACTGTGCTGGAACAACTGTTCAACTTCTTGGGGAAAGTAGTGGAGTTTGAACCTATCTCACACTAACAAATGTAACTGATATTTTATTCAACCTCAAGTTAGGAAAGGTCTTTTAAAGCAAGGGAAGAAACATTTAACAGAGAAGATAGTTTTGATTGCATAAAAATTAGATACATCAAAAATACCATAAAATTAAAATATAAACCAGAAATTGGAAACAAAAGTTGCATCATGTATAAAAAAAGTTAATATTCTTAGTGTATTAAAAGCTCTTAAAACCAATAAGAAAAAACAAAAGACAAAAATAGAAAAATTAAAAATAAAAAACTGCCAACAAATGTGCAAAAAAGGTTCAAATTCATAGTAATAGAAGACATTTTTGAAGTGATTATTTTCTTGCCTACTAAATTGGCAGCTTTAAAAAATGATAATCATATAAGTCAGGATACACCGCATATAAATTTATGTAACATAATTTTTCATCTTTTCAGTAATTTCACTTAGAACAAAAATAATATTTCTTCACAATTGATCTCTAATGGAATGCTTTGTTTTTTTAAAGGCTCATAAAAATCAGGTATAAAAATATTTTAAAATCATATGTTTGAACTTTAGACTGTACTCTCTTCTATTAAACTGAGAAAATTAATGAACTTATTGTTTCTCCCTTCCCCTTCCCTCCTGTTTTTGTTAGTCAAATTATTCTTTTATATTCTTAAGATCTATGACATTTAAATTTTATTTCATAAGCAAAACTCCCAGAGTTAGTCTTTATTTAGGTGAATTTGTGGTTCATCATTGATACGAATAATCAACAGAAAATTAAATTGACAGTAACTTAGAACCCTGTTCAGAGAATTTTAGCCAGACATCGCCCCCTGCCCCCCCCCCAAAAAAAAAAAAAAACCTAAGAAAAAAACATCTTGCTGGTAACATTAAAAATGGAAAGGTTGACAAGGGGAAAATTGGGATAAGAAATAATCCCAAAATAAAGATGAAAAGGACTAAAACTGTACAAAGTATGTTTACCAATAAAAGAAAAGCAAATCAAATTTTCTCATCATACTTGAGAGAATAAGACTTGGTAAAAATAATGGTCACAAAAGACAACTCACAATGATAGATCCTATAACTGATCAAATTTTATATGGATGATAAAATTTGATATGGGTAAAAATCTGTTGGATGAATCAAATCTTCACTGTAAAATTTATGGGCAAAGAATTTATTTCAATGAAAATAATTTCAGGAAACTGAAAATTGAAAAAAATTGGGTAAAATGTAACTATACTATATAGATAATTGATCATAGACTTCAGTTGCTTCAGAAAGTATATTCTAGATGAAATTGATTATTATTGTCATAATAAAAATTCAGAAGATGCAGTCAAAGCATTCTGAACCTGTGGGATCCAAAGGACTGCATAAATGAATATAGCAACTAATCTACATGTTAATGGAGATTACAAAAGATTTATTATCCAAGGGTCAAATTAATTGAAAATAACATAGTTTCTACATGACATACAGTCTTGTTATATTAAGATTGTTGGCATATAGGGAGGATGTTTTAAGACTGTATCTTGGAAATACCTTTTACTATAATCTTTCCCTTTACTCTTACCTCCCACAGCCTGATGAAGCCCAGGTTTTTCCAGCTTATTCTCAATAGTATGTTTGTTTCCATTTTCATAACTCGGATACCATCATTTCTTGACTACTATTAAGTCTGAAGTCTATGTCAACATTCCCTGCTTCTAGTTCAGACCTGGGGCCTCCACATGCCTCTGTATTAAATATCAGCTGATTGACCCACACCTGTTACAACCTAGCCCAGACCATTTTCTAGTACTCTCTCTTTATATAATCCTCTTCTGTAGTTGTACATCAGACCCAGAAGGAAAAATACAAACCTCTTTTGAATTTATCTACATTTGAGTTTATTTTAAAAGGTATTTAAAAGCCTACTTTGGTTCCTCAAGTATTCAGACTTACTGATACAGATATGATAGGTCCCAGAAAATATTTTCAAAACTGAGCAGATATTTGTCCTTCTATTCCTTGCTTCATTAAATCCAGCCTTTGTGAATTTTCTTACCCTTAAGTTTTTGAATTTCAAATAAAAGGAGTAAAAGTGTCTTGTGCCTTTTCATAGCATTTAGGGTTAAAGCCAACATCCTTAATGTGGCCTATGAGGGCTTTTACTGCCTGGGTCCTGCCTATTCTTCCAGCTCATCTCTGTGTTTCCCCTCATTCCCTGTGTTCCTGCTTAGTTCACTGGCTTTGTTATTGTTCCCTCTTTGATTCACTGAGGTCCCTGCTATCTCAGAGCCTTTCTCATGCCTTTCAGTCTGCATGGAATATTCTTCCCTGTTCTCCTTCCCTTCATGCTTTATTAACACCTACTAATCCTTTATATGTCAACATAAATGTTAATTATGCTGGGAAGTGGGATGTCCCATATGACTCCAGGCTCTCTCTGCTGCCTTATTGTCCGGGTTCCCCTCCCAGCTCATTCTTTACTACCTATATAATCTTAAGTTAAGTTATTTGACTTCTCTCTGAGACTCAATTTCTTTATCTGTAAAATGGGAAATTATTGATGGATAAGGTACTATGATTATTAAATGAGAAAATGAGAATAAGCCATGTAAAGTACCCAGTCCAGGGACTGACTAACATTGAATGAAGTACTCAATAAATGTAGATAAAATTATTCCCAACACACCTCCTACTCCCAATTCCTGATACATACACACACATTACCAAACAGTCTAGGCCAACTCCTTCACTATTAGGTAGAGACATATGACTACATACCTCTTATTCTTAGCATAGTTTACCACCATTGTGATTTAAATTCATTTGTTGATTGGTCAATTAGTCTGTCTCCCTTGACTAGCTGCAGAGATTATAAGCTCTAGTTTATAAGCCCTATGGGAGCAGTAACTCTAGTTTTGCTCACTATATTCTTAGCCCATAGTAAGCCAATAATAAATATTTGTTGAGTAGATGAACAAATGAATGAACTAGAGGTATATCCTGTCTCCTCTCAAAACAGCATACTTGATGGTAATGTTTCCTGTAGGATACTCTTGCCTTTAAGCCTATAAATCACAAAATCAATACCAATGACTACAGAATAAGCTAGTACCAGTACTTTGCATAAAACTTATTTGTCACTAAAAGATGTTTTCACGTCTTTTTAAATGTTTGAATATAACATTTAAAAAGTATTATTAAAGAAGACCCTTGTTTTCAACATTGGAAAAGGCTTACACTAAAAATGTAAATGTACAATGAAGGCTAGATAGACTAGTTTAAGTAATGTTTGATCTCAACTCTAAAAATATGCATGAGAAAAAGAATTGAAAGTAAATTTAATCAGTATGTTAGCAGCAGCTTTCTCTGAGTGGTAGAATTGTGATCAATTTTAATCATTTCACATTTATATTTATAGATACAGATGATTTTCTGCTTTCTTACAGCAAAACTATTAGTTTTACATTAACAAGAGTTATCTTGAAAACTTTCTTAAATATTTCTGAAATGTATAGAGGAATACTTTTCATTCACTCATTTATTCAACAAGTATTTATTGAGCAGGTGCTAAGTGCCAAGCACTGTTCTAAGCCAAGGAGATGAGGCTATAATAGAATAAGCAAAAATCCTTGTCTTTGTGGAATTTCCATTCTGATATATTGCAGCTTCCTGTGTGGCTTTGGTTTGAAACTCCTTTTTCACATCTTTCCTAAAAACTATTGATGTCTCATTAGTGATTTATCATTTTCGTCCTGTATTCAGTTACAGAAAAAAAGAAAACCAGTAACTGCAATTTCTAAACTCTTCGCAATTCTTCAACCCTTCTAATGTTTTTCATACCTTGGAATCCTATCTTTGACATAATAGTAGTCCAGTGTAAAGGTGATAAGAGTGACCCAATTTAAACATTCCTTAAAGGGTTACATTTTCTTTTTCAAAGAGTCAATTCACATAGTGTTACTCATTAATATACAGTGTTGCAGTTTATCTAACTCTCTTAATGTTAAAAATAGCTGATTTGTTGTATTATCACTAAAGTAGCACCATTATAGTCTGACTCAGTTCAAGTGTTCAGTAAGTAAAAAACTAGTAAATCTTTGTAATAAAATATTTTGGTTCTCTTTGAAACTGCATGAAACCCTACAATTTCATAAAACCAATTTTAAAGCTACTGATCCAAAAGAATTTTAAACCATTGTGAAACTAATCTCTGAAATGAGTTCCTCTGTTTCTTAACAGGAGTTAGTTTATAAATCAGTTGTTTAGGACTCAACTTATATTTCTTTGTATAGGTAGTATTAATACTTGGTGGTTAGCTTCAAGGATCAGCTCACACAAGTAAAGTGTTCAGCCCATTCTTACTTGAAAAGTTATAGTAATTGAACAATTTTTACCATAACAAACTACCACTTATAATATTATTCCTATGGAAATGTATGTTTTGAGGACTATATCTCCTCTATCTAGGCAGTAGAAGCTGTGTTTTTGCTTCTTGCCTTTCCTTACCAGACTGGGATCCAGAGACTGGAAGCAGGGTTTGGAAAAGAAGGGAGGCTAGTGGTGAGTGATTATTTGTTGACACCAGTATTTTATTAATTTCACATGCTTACTAAAAGAATATAGCTCTCTTGGGTACTTCCCTGGTGGTCCAGTGGTTAAGAATCCGCCTTCCAATGCAGGGGACGCAGGTCGATCCCTGGGCGGGGAACTAAGATCCCACATGCCACATGGCAGCTAAACCCTCACACCACAACTAGAGAGAAGCCCACATGCTGCAATGAAAGATCCCACGTGCCGCAACTAAGACCCAACGCGGCCAAAAATAAATAAATAAATATTTTTAAAAAAAGAGAGAGCTCTCTTGGAAAGTTGCTCTTCTTATGGCCAAACTGGAAAACAGAGCATTTGCCCTTAGGCTTAGAAACCTTGGTTAAGGGTTGTGTTAAGTTGTGATTTGGAGATGGGAGGGAACTACTGCTGCTTGCCCACTTGTAAAGACTGGTTATTTGAAAGTTGGAGACTGCTTTGGTATTTGTCTGCTTCTCTTAGGAAGTGAATTTCCTCAATCTTTTAGACCATTCCAACGAACTTTATTCCTCTTGCAATTTAAATCTGCTTTTTAATATTTAAAGACTTGCCATACTGTCTCTATTTGTTAGCAAGATGGTAAATCTGTGACTCATTATAATTGAAATGAAAATGACTTTTTTTTAAATGATAAAAAAAAATTCATGTGTCTTTTCTAGGCTGGGGATATATTCACTGCTACCTAAGGTGCTGTTGCAGACAGACACTACCTCAGCTAATAGCACAGTTGGTCAGTCCTAGAGCGGCTCCCAGTTGGGTCAGTTATTACTCTATTTGGACACGTTTAGATTTGAAGTTTCTTCTTTCCACTGGCTATCTCTATCATGTGATTAGAACAAGGTTGTGACATGCCACAAAACCTGCTGAAAATTGAAAGAGTAGTTAAGTCAGATGCCTGATAACCACTTAGGCTTTATCACTGAATTGGCCAATATTTTTACTTCATATATACAGAGTTTTATTTTATTTATTTATTTATTTAGTTTATTTATTTATTTTATTTTTGGCTGCGTTGAGTCTTCGTTGCTGTGCACGGGCTTTCTCTAGCTGCGGTGAGCGGGTGCTACTCTTCGTTGCGGTGTGCGGGCTTCTCATTGCGGTGGCTTCTCTTGTTGCGGAGCACAGGCTCTAGGCACGCGGGCTTCAGTAGTTGTGGCGCACGGGCTTAGTTGCTCCGCGGAATGTGGGATCTTCCCAGACCAGGGCTCGAACCCGTGTCCCCTGCCTTGGCAGGCGGATTCTTAACCTCTGTGCCACCAGGGAAGTCCCAGAGTTTTAAAAATCAGTTGTTCCTATACTTACTGCCTTTCCTTTATTCTTGTTTTTATTTGTTGTGTTTTACAACACTTTTATTTATGAATCATCATTTTAAAATTTCTTTTAAAGCTGTTACCTTGGTTTCAAACCAAAGTCAGACATGTAGTTTTATTTATGTACTGTTCTGTGAGTATTCACAGGTTTGTTTGTTTGTTTTAATTGGAGTATAGTTGATTAACAGTGTTGTGTTTCAGGTGTACAGCAAAGTGATTCAGTTATACATATACATGTATCTATTCTTTTTCAAATTCTTTTCTATTGAGGTTATTACAGAATATTGAGCAGTGTTCCCTGTGCCAGATGTAGGTCCTTGTTGGTTATCTATTTTAAATATAACAATGTGTACATGTCACTCCCAAAGTCCCAATCTGTCCCCCCCCCGTCCTTTCCCCCTGGTAACCATAAGTTCATTCTCTAACTCTGTGAGTCTGTTTCTGTTTTGTAAATAAGTTCATTGGTATCATTTTCTTTTTTAGATTTCCCATATAATTGATATCATATGATACTTGTCTTTCTCTGTCTGACTTCACTTAATGAAGTGTGATAATCTCCAGGTCTATCCATGTTGCTACAAATGGCATTATTTCATTCTTTTTAATGGCTGAGCAATATTCTGTTATATCTACATACCACATCTTCTTTATCCATTCATCTGTTGATGGACATTTAGGTGGCTTCCATGTCTTGGCTATTGTAAACAGCACTGCAATCAACATAGGGGTGCATGTGTCCTTTTGAACCATGTTTTTCTCTGGATATATGCCCAGGAGTGGGATTGCTGGGTCATATGGTAGCTCTATTTTTAGTTTTTTAAGGAACCTCCATAGTGTTCTCCATAGTGGCTGAACCAATTTACATTCCTACTAACAGTGTAGGAGGGTTCCCATTCCTCCACACCCTCTCCAGCATGTATTGTTTGTAGATTTTTTGATGATGGCCATTTGGACTGGTGTGAGGTGATACCTCATTGTAGTTTTGATTTGCATTTCTCTAATAATTAGCGATGTTGAGCGTCTTTTCATGTGCCTCTTGGCCATCTGTATGTCTTCTTTGGAGAAATATCCATTTAGGTCCTCTGCCCATTTTTTGATTGGGTTGTTTGTTTTTTTCATATTGAGCTGCATGAGCTGTTTGTAAATTTTGGAGTCTGATCCCTTGTCAGTTGCATCGTTTGCAAATATTTTCTCCCATTCTGCAGGTTGTCTTTTCATTTTGTTTATACTTTCCTTTGCTGTGCAAAAGTTTTTAAGCTTAATTGCTTCCTATTTGTTTATTTTAGTTTTTATTTCCATTACCCTAGGAGATGGATTGAAAAGGATATTGCTGTGTTTTATGTCAAAGAGTGTTCTGCCTATGTTTTCCTCTAAGGATTTTATAGTATCCAGTCTTACATTTAGGTCTTTAATCCATTTTGAGTTTATTTTTGTGTGTGGTGTTAGGGAGTGTTCTAATTTCATTCTTTTACATGTAGCTGTCCAGTTTTGCCAGCACCATTTATTGAAGAGACTGTCTTTCCTCCATTGTATAGTCTTGCCCCTTTTGTCGTAGATTAATTGCCATAGGTGCGTGCGTTTATTTCTGGGCTTTCTATCCTGTTCCATTGAGGTATATGTCTGTTTTTGTGCCAATACCGTGTACAGTTTTGATGACTGTAGCTTTGTAGTATAGTCTGAAGGCAGGGAGCCTGATTCCTCCAGCTCCGTTTTGTTGGGTTTTTTTTTTTCTCAAGATTGCTTTGGTTATTCGGGGTTTTTTGTGTCTCCATACAAATTTTGAGATTTTTTTTGTTCTAGTTCTGTGAAAAACTGCCATTGATAATTTGATAGGGATTGCATTGAATCTGTAGATTGCCTTGGGTAGTATAGTCATTTTGATAATATTGATTCTTCGAGTCCAAGAGCATGGTCTGTCTTCCCATCTGTTTGTGTCATCTTCGCTTTCTTTCATCAGCATCTTATAGTTTTTGGAGTACAGGTCTTTTGTATCCTTAGGTAGGTTTATTCCTAGGTATTTTATCCTTTTTGATGCTATGGTAAATGGGGTTGTTTCTTTAATTTCTCTTTCTGATCTTTTGTTGTTAGTGTATAGAAATGCAGCAGATTTCTGTGTATTAATTTTGTATCCTGCAACTTTACCAGATTCATTGATGAGCTCTAGTAGTTTTCTGGTAGCATATTTAGGATTTTCTATGTATAGTAGCCTGTCATATGTAAATAGTGACAGTTTTATTTCTTCTTTTCCAATGTAGATTCCTTTTATTTCTTTTTCTTCTCTGATTGCCATGACTAGGACTTCCAAAAGTATGCTGAATAAAAGTGGTGAGAGTAGACATCCTTGCCTTGTTCCTGATCTTACAGGAAATGCTTTCAGCTTTTGACCATTGAGTATGATGTTAGTTGCAGGTTTGTTATATATGGTCTTTATTATGTTGAGGTATGTTCCCTCTATGCTGACTTTCTGGAGAGTTTTTATCATTGAATTTTGTCAAAAGCTTTTTCTGCATTTATTGAGATGATCATATGGTTTTTATTCTTCAATTTGTTGATGTGCTGTATCATACTAATTGATTTGCAGATATTGAAAAATCCTTGCCTTTTGAATTGAGTAAACCAGACTGAACTTTTAATAACTGAAGAGGTCAAGAGAACTATGGCTCCTGCATGATGTGTTTTTAAGGGGCAAGAAAGGGGGCCATCCTATAGCTCCTTTTGGGGTTGTGATCAGAAAAACAAATAAAGCAATTTCTTGCTGTAAAAAAAAAAAAAAAAGAAAAAAAAAGAAAAATCCTTGCATTCCTGGGATAAATCCCACATGATCATGGTGTATGATCCTTTTAATGTATTGTTGGATTTGGATTGCTAATATTTTGTTGAGGATTTTTGTGTATGTGTTCATCAGTGATATTGGCCTGTAATTTTCTTTTTTTGTGGTATCTTTGTCTGGTTTTGGTATCAGGGTGATGGTGGCCTCATAGAATGAGTTTGGGAGTATTCGTTTCTCTGCAATTTTTTGGAATAGTTTCAGAAGGATAGGTGTTAACTCTTCTCTAAATATTTGATAGAATTCACCAGTGAAGCCATCTGGTCCTGCACTTTTGTTTGTTGGGAGTTTTTAAATCACAGTTTCAATTTCATCACTTGTGATTGGTCTGTTCATATTTTCTATTTCTTCCTGGTTCAGTCTTGGGAGATTGTACATTTCTAAGAATTTGTCCATTTCTTCTAGGTTGTCCATTTTATTGGCATATAGTTGCTTGTAGTAGTTTCTTATGATCCTTTGCATTTCTGTGGTGTCCATTGTAACTTCTCCTTTTTCCATTTCTAATTTGATTGATTTGAGTTCTCTCCCTTTTTCTCTTGATGAGTCTGGCTAAAGGCTTATCAATTTTATCTGTCTTTTCAAAGAACCAGTTTTTAGATTCATTGGTCTTTTCTATTGTTTGTTTGTTTGTTTCTATTTATTTATTTCTGCTGTAATCTTTATGATTTCTTTCCTTCTACTAATTTTGGGTTTTGTTTTTTCTTCTTTCTATAGCTGTTTTAGGTGTGAGGTTAGGTTGTTTATTTGTGATTTTTCTTGTTTCCTGAGGTAAGATTGTATTGCTATAAATTTCCCTCTTAGACCTGCTTTTGCTGCATCCCATAGGTTTTGGATCATCATGTTTTCATTTTCATTTGTCTCTAGGTATTTTTTTTATTTCCTCTTTGATTTCTTCAGTGATCCATTGGTTGTTTAGTAGCGTATTGTTTAGCCTCCACATGTTTGTGTTTTTTACAGTTTTTTTTTTGTAGTTGATTTCTAATATCATAGCGTTATCGTTGGAAAAATGCTTGATATGATTTTTTTAATTAATTAATTTTAAAATTTTTGGCTGCGTTGGGTCTTTGTTGCTGTGTGCAGGCTTTCTCTAGTTGTGGCGAGCAGCGGCTACTCTTCATTGTGGTGGCTTCTCTTGTTGCGGAACATGGGCTCTAGGCACACAGGCTTCATTAGTTGTGACTCGCAGGCTCTAGAGCACAGGCTCAGTAGTTATGGCGCACAGGATTAGTTGCTCCGCGGCAGGTGGGATCTTCCCAGACCAGGGCTTGAACCCATGTCCCCTGCATTGGCAGGTGGATTCTTAACCACTGTGCCACCAGGAAAGTCTGCTTGATATGATTTCAGTTTTCTTAAATTGACCGAGGCTTGCTTTGTGGGCCAGTATGTGATCTATCCTGGAGAATGTTCCATGTGCACTTGAAAAGAATGTGTATTCTGCTGCTTTCTGATGGAATGCAGTATAAATATCAGTTAAGTCCATCTGGTATAATGTGTCATTTAAGCTCTGTGTTTACTGATTTTCTGTCTGGACGATCTTTCCATTGATGTAAGTGGGGTGTTTAAGTCCCCCACTATTATTGTATTACTGTCCATTTCCCCTTTTACGACTGTTAACATTTGCCTTATATATTGAGGTGCTCCTATGTTGGGTTCATATATATTTACAATTGTTATATCTTCTTCTTGGATTGATCCCTTGATCACTATGTAGTGTCCTTCTTTGTCTCAAAACAGTATTTTAAAGTCTATTTTGTCTGATACAAGTATTGCTACCCCAGCTTTCTTTTGATTTCTATTTGCATGGAATACGCTTTTCATCTCTGTCTGTTCTTTAGTTCTTCTAGGTCTTTGTAAAACATTTCTTGTGTCTTCTCGATCTGTGTCTCTATTCTTTTTCTGAGATCTTGGATCATCTTCACTATTATTACTGTGAATTCTTTTTCCAGTAGATTGCCTATTTCCACTTCACTTAGTTGTTCTCTGGGGTTTTATCTTGTTTCTTCATCTGGGACATATTCCTCTACCATCTCATTTTTTCTAACAATCTGTGGTTGTGGTTTCTGTTCCACAGGCTGCAGGATTGTAGTTCTTCTTGCTTCTGCTGTCTGCCCTCTCATGGATGAGGCTGTCTAAGAGGTTTGTGAAGGCTTTCTGGTGGGAGGGACTGGTTCCTGCCCACTGGTGGGTTGAGCTGGGTCTTGTCCCTCTGGTGGGCAGGGCAGTGCTCAGGAAGACTTTAAGCAGTCTGTCTGCTGATAGGTGGGGCTGTGTTCCCACCCTGTGGGTTGTTTCACCCAAGGCATCCCAGCAGTGGAGCCTACATGCTGTTGGGTGGGGCTAGGTCTTGGGGAGAAAATGGCGGCCTCCAGGAGGTCTCACACCAATGAGTATTCCCCAGAACTGCAGCTGCCAGTGTCTTTGTCCCTGCAGTGAGCCACAGCCTCCCCCCGCCTCTGCAAGAGACCCTCCAGTACTAGCAGGTAGGTCTGGCCCAGTCTCTTATGAGGTAATTGCCTTTTTCGCTGGTCCTGGTGCACACAGGACCTGTGTGCACCTTCCAAAAGTGGAGTTTCTGTTTCCCCCAGTCCTGTGGAATTTTTGTGATCAAACTGCACTGGCCTTCAAAGCTGGATTCTCTGGGGGCTCCTCCCCCTTGCCAGACCCCCAGGCTGGGAAGTCTGACATGGGGCTTAGGACTTTCACTCCTGTGGGAGAACTTCTGTGGTATAATTATTTTCCAGTTTGTGGGTCAACCACCCAGCATGTATGGGATTTGATTTTGTCGTGATTGCGCCACTCCTACTGTCTCATTGTGGCTTCTTCTTTGTCTTTGGATGTAGGGTATCATTTTTGGTAGGTTCCAGCAATTTTTTTGTCAGTGGTTGTTCAACAGTTAGTTGTGATTTTGGTGTTTTCATAAGAAGGAGTGAGCTCACTTCCTTCTACTCTGCCATCTTGAGATTTTCTCCCCTTTATGTTTGTTTAGACATTTAATTGTTATGATGCAATTTTCTTCTTGAAAAAAATTTAAAAGTTCTTATGTAAGTTAACTTCCTTTCAGTTCTACATTATTAAAATATGTGTTAATATAATATGTAATTGACTTCAAATATTATATATTAATAAATATTAGTATGTAACATTAATATAAATCATAAATATCCACTCCCTTTTCTTTTTTTTTAAAAAGAGGGGGTTCTTTATTTTTTTTAATAAATTTATTTTTTTATTTTTGGCTGCGTTGGGTCTTCGTTGCTGCGTGCAGGCTTTCTCTAGCTGCAGTGAGTGGGGGCCACTCTTTGTTGTGGTGTGCAGGTTTCTCTTGTTGCGGAGCACAGGCTCTAGACGTGCAGGCTCACTAGTTGTGGCTCACAGACTCTAGAGCACAGGCTCAGTAGTTGTGGTGCATGGGCTTAGTTGCTCCGTGGCATGTGGGATCTTCCCGGACCAGGGTTCGAACCCATGTCCCCCTCTTTGGCAGGCAGATTCTTAACCACTGCACCACCAGGGAATTCCCTCCTCCTTTTTTGATACCGTCTTTTTCTGCTCTGATGTACCAAGATGTTTTCCAAGTTTTGCATAGGTTATGGCTATTATTCACGTATTCATTCATTCATGCATTCTACAGATGTTTGTTGAAAGCCAGCTCTGTGCAAAGAAGGATGCTAAGCAAACGGGATAGAAATACTATGTCCCAGCCCCTGTCCTCAAGAGACTTCTTGTTTAGTGGAGGAGAGAAAGAAGTAAACAGTTAAAATGTTTTAACTGCTCACCCCCTCACTTTTTATAGTTCTCAACTTCACAAATTGGAGTATTATTACAGCCTGGGATATGTGGTTGTATGTCAGTGGAGTAAATATTTGACAGGTCATGACTTGAGCCTATTGCCTTGCCTTTATTGCATGTAAATTTTGAATTATGTGACCAGTGATTTTGGTTTTATTTTGTATTTACAGGGTTTGCCATTAATAATAATTAATTCCCCTCTTATGGACTACTCCTGTTTGTACCTCAACAGATGCAAATTTTCCTCTTGTTTGCCCTACAGCCCTTTTGGTACACTTAGAAGTTGATTTCCTTTTCACTGATGGGACTATTGCTTAGTGTTTTAAATTGGAACATATCTTGCCTCATGAACATTTAAATTATTACTTTAAGTTTCTCCCAGATGAAGTGCTCTCATCTAACATGTGCTTGGAATTGTGCCACTTCCAGTCCTATGTCAGCTGTACCATCCTCTCCAGTATGATATTTCTGTTGCACCTTGTAGTGAAATCTGCATATCATCTTTCCCACCTAGAATAAATGCAACATATCTCCCTGGAATTTAAAATGGGGTGGAGTTTACGGGGGGACAGGTCTTAGTAAGAGACAGGTAATTTAACTGGTAAGTAATTTAAAACATTATTTTAGGTTAAAAATAAGCATGGCTATATTAGGGATTAAGATACAAAGTTTGGTATAAATAATTGTCTGGCTTTGGGCCAGCTACTCTTGGGCTGTTCACCAGTTTATCCACTGTGGAAGGAGTTCTCTCCCCTCAAAGATTAGAAATGCCTCTGTGGAAAATTTTGAGAGACCCTTCCTATCTGATCTTATAAACGTGGTGTTAAAGGGAAAGGCTAGAAAAGGTAGCTGCCTTTTCAGAGCATGTAGCCTTATTTCTTTGATAGTCACTACATTTTAACAGCTGTCCTTTAGAAGTAGTTCCACTGCTTTGTTGACTAAATCCACTGGAGCAATACTGATGGTGCAGATCTAAAGTCGAATAGGCAAAGTAAGTGGAGGAATATCTGTGGTAAACTCCTACACTACCTATAAGCAGGGCCATTTAGGGGCAGCTGAATGTTTATTTAAGCCTCTGTGATCTTGGAAGACAAAAGATTTAGGGGGGCCCATTTATGAAGGACATTCTTCTTGTCGTGGTCTCAGTGAATTTTGAGAGCTTAAGTATTGCCTCAGATTTTTTAAATCTTGTAAATATAACATTTTTTACTTATGTTCCACAGTGGGTGAATTATTGAATGTTGAGGCATTGTTTTTTCTTTTAGAGCAAAGGATGGGTCACACTTTCTTCAATCCATACAGACTCAAAATCAAATTCTCATTTTCATTTAGAGTTCTTCTACATCATGCCTCATGTTACATTGTTTATTTAACATTTATTGAGTATTTACTCTGTGCACTAGGGAAACAGAGAAGGCAAAGGCTTCACTCTCAGGGAGTTCACAGACACGTGGGGGAGATGAACAGGTGAAAGGCAGTTGCAATAAATAGTGGCAAGTGCTCTGAAAGAAGGTCAACTTATCCAGGAAAATGACTAAAAGGGGCAAAGCCTGAGGTTTTATTGTGGTGTGAACATGTGCTTGACTCCAGAAGTATGTGGGGTAGTAGAGGAGGTTTTGGATGATTGAAAATGAGGGGACACAGATAGGGAATGGTCAGGGAAGGCTCTGTAGAAGATTATAGCCTCAACTGGCTCCTGAAGCCTGACTGAGGAGCACCCGGTTGAAGAGGTAGGAGATAAGGTGCTGTAGTCAGAGAGATTAGCATGTGCAAAAGCACAGAGTCATGAGAGTTATCATGTTTGAGTCGAACTCAGTAAGCTGAACTCAGTATGATTGGAGAGATTCAGAAGGGAATTGTATGCCATGTGAAGAATCTAGATTTCATTCTGAAAGTTAAAGGGAAACCTATGAAGGATTATAACATCATCAGACCTGCAATTTAGAAAGACTTTTCCAGTATGGAGAATAGGCTGGAAGGTGGCACAGACAATGAGACAGAGGCGAGGCTGTTGCTGTAATTAAGAAAAGAAATGGACAGTAACCAAATTGATGGGGTTGGGGTTGAGGGTAAGGGGATAGATTTGACAGTTTTTAGGATGTGTAATATTCAGAACTTTGCAAGAGATTAGTAAAGGAGTCAGAGCAGCCTATGCAAGGACTTGCAGGTTTCTGCATCGGAAACTGGATGTATGGTGAGGCCCATTTTGGAGATAGAGGATAGAATATAAGAGATGGTAGGTAGTGCAGTGGGATGGGTTGGGAGAAAGTGATGAGTTTGGCTTTTAATGTGTTGGATTTGAGATGGCTGTAGGATATCAAGGTGAAATATATTAGGTAGCTGGATAAATGGGCCTCAAATTTAGGAGAAAAGGTGAGATGTAATTACAGCCTTGATCAGTGTTCATTGTTGAAATTATGCCAAGAGTGAGATCACCCAGAGACAAAATATACAGTAAGAAGAGGGTTGAGGATGGATGGAACATTGGAGAACACCTATTTATAAGAAATCATCAGTGGAAGAAGAATCATTAAGAGATTGATATTGAGTGGCCAGAAATAGAGGATGGAACCTGAAAGAGGGTATTATCCCAAAAACAAGGGAGGGGAGATTTCAGAAAAGGATTGGTCAACATTGTCAATTGTGGAAGAAGTAAAGTAAGACAAGACTTGTATGGTGAAAATGCCTGGGCTGGAGGTAGAAGGCAGCCAAGGGGCAGTGTCTGATAGACCCAAGAAGAGGAAACCCCTGAAATAGCCAACAGATATGGAAAATATGGCAGGCCAATTTGCAAACAGTAGCTGAAATTGGGAGGAATTTTCCTCATTCCAAAAGTAGGTGAGTGCGAGATCCACTGTAAGAAAAACTAAGGAGACTGGAGCAGTACAGCTTTTATGAACTCTTAAAACCAACCTTTCTGTGACTTCTTTCTAAGACAAGGTCCCATATTGAGAAACAGTAGAATAAAAATTGTGCAGAATAGGGACAACAGAGATGAAAAGAAAGTCTGTGGGAGAGGAGAATGGAGCCCCCAAAAATTGCAGAATGCAAGCTGTCACAGTTTTGAAAACTACTCAAAAACAACAGAAAAGGGAATTCTGTGAAGTTAGAAAATCTGTCCTGTCTCATTCAAAAATTTCAAGAAAGCTTATTTCACATAAAAATGAACAATATACAAAGTTATAATAGAGAATAAGGAGCTGAATAGTATCTCTACAGACAATGAAAGCATGCTTGAAAGATTAGTCAAATATTGTAACCTACTATTTAAAACAAAAGACATTAGGAAAACAATAAATGAAAGAACAACAAAAATAAGAATTAGAAAAACTCAGAAGTGAGGTAATATAACTCTGCAAAAAATTAGAAGTAAAGAAAAAATCATTTCAAGAAATGCATTAAACTGGAAGGAACGTAAGCCCAAGTAAATAATACCATAAGAGAAATAGAAGGTGAAAAATAAGGAAGGAAACTTTAAAAATAGGAAAGAGATGAGGAAAAAATTTTAAAGGATTTTTGAGAGGTGACAGATATTAAGGATAGACAGAGAAGAGTCAACATACAGATAATAAAAGCCACTGAAAAAGAAATCAGAGGAAGGGAACAAAATGAATACTAAAAATTACAATTCAAGAAAACTTTCCTGAAATTAAAAAGGAAGAAACTATATATTGAAATAATACACTGTGTGCCTAAGAATATTAACCCAGAATGGCCATTATTACCAAAGCATAGTGATATTAACTTATAAGGGGAAAATTAGATTATCATTAGACTTTTCAATAGCAATACCAAAAGAAAATAGAACAGCATATTTTATATACTCCAGGAAAGAAAGTATGAGACAAGGATTTTCTAACTTTCAAGTGTAAACAACAAACTTTTCAAAATGTACCAGCTCAGAGAATCTATTTCCTGTGATCACTTCCTATAGAATCTACTTAAGAATGAGCTTTAGACTGTCAAAATGACCAGAGAGACATCAGCAAGGTGTGCCTGTTGCTACTAGGGTGTCATTAATTGCTTTTAGGCCCTCTTAGCAGACAGAGTAAGGAAATATATATGTGTATACTAACCTGTGTATATGCATCTGTAAATATGTCTGTATATAACCATCTCTATATTAAGCTAAATGTGAGTTTGTAGTGATATTTCTAACTCTAATCCATTACCACATGGATCATTCTAGATTTCTCCCCTTATCTGTAAATTCCCCCTCCAACAGTGGGAAATCTGGCTCACATCATCCACAGTCCATTTACTTAATCATTCAATTTTAGTATATATGTATAGCCATATAGAATTGTTGACCCATACCCACGTGGAAAACAACTTCAGCAACGACAGTGCAGTGCTTACATACAATTCCTTTTGCTTTAGTTTTATAGACTCTACTCATTTTCGAAGTTACTAAGATCAGCAAATTTTTCCTTTACCCACTTTAGTGAGGTTGTTTCATACATTTGTAATTTAAGTTAGATTCTCTTGTCATAGTCTGCATTCCTTCCTGGGACCCAACGCCCCAACCCTCTAGACGATTTTTAAAAATTTGTGTTCATTGTTTTACTTTTTGCTCCATAAGTTCTTTGGGTTTTCACAAATGCATAATGTCATATATCTAACATTGAATATCATACAGAATAATTTTATCACCTAAAAAAATTCATGTGTTTCACCTATCCAATTTTGCCCTCTTCTTCCAAATCTCTGGCAACCATTGATCTTTGTACTGTCTCCATATTTTCCCCTCTTGCTCCTTTTCTTCTGCTTGCTTCTCAGTTTATACTGATCTTCTTTCTCCAGGTTCTTGAGGTAGGAACTTAAATTATTTTTTGAAAATTTCCTCTTTCCTTATGTATGTGTGCAGTGTTATAAATTTTCCTCACGCTACTGCTTTAGCTGTGTCTCACAAATTTTGGTATGTTGTATTTTCTATTTCTTTCAGTTCAATCTATTTAAAAATCCCTTGATATGTTCTCTTTTACCTATGAATTATTTCTAAGTGTGTTTGTTTAGTTTACAAGCTTCCATTTTCCTGTTATCTTTATGTTATTTATTTCTAGTTTGATTTTATTGTGATCAGAGGACACACTTTTATTTCAGTTCTTTTAAATTTGTGGAGGTTTGTTTTATAGCCATAATATGATCAATTTTGGTTTGTAGTCCTGGGCATATGAAAAGAATGTGTATTCTACTGTTGGGTGGAATGTTCTACAAATATAGATTCTGTTGTTTGATGGCGTTGTTGAGTTTCTTCTACATCTTTGCTGATTTTCTCTCTAGTTCTATCATTTGTTGAGAGAGAGATGTTGATCTCCAACTATAATGTGGATTTGCCTATTTTTCCTTTTAGTTCTATCACGTTTTGCTTCATATATAATATTTTGCATCTCTCTTTAGCGCATGCACATTTGATTACTATATCTTCTTGTTGGATCGATCCTTTTATTGTCATATAATGTCTCTGTCTCTGGTGATTTTCTTTGCTCTGAAGTCTACTCTACCTTATGTTAATATAGACATTCCTGTTTTGTGGGGGGGGGAAATGTAAAATACACATAAAATTTGCCATCTTAAACATTTTCAAGTGTACAGTTCAGTAACATTAAGTACCTTCACATTGTTGGCTATCACCACCATCCAGCCACAGAACTTCTTGCTGTATTTTGATTGATGTTTGCATGATATATCTTTTTCTATCCTACTTTCAACCTGCCTATGTTGTTATAATTCAAGTGAGTGTCTTGTAGACAGCATACAGTTGGGTCATGTTTCTAAATCCACTCTGCTGATCTCTGTCTTTTAATTGGTATATTAGACCATTTACATTTAATATAATTATGTTATGTATGGGTTTGTATCCATGTTATATGTTAGCGCTTACACCTGCCATTTTATTTTCTGTTTTCTGTTTGTTCCCTTTGTTGTTCATTTTTATTTCCTTTTTGCTGCCTTTGTTTGGGTTTGTTGAATTTTTTTAGAATTCTATTTTATCTATAGGTTGTTTTTTTTTTTTGAGTGTTTCTCTTAGTACAGATCTTTTAGTGTTTGCTCTACATATGACATTTTATATACATAACTTATTACAGTGTACTGGTGTTATCATTTGTTTCCTTTTATCTGAGAATATCTTGGTTTCCCCCTTCATTCTTGATGGATACTTTCATTGGATATAGAATTCTGGGTTGACAGTTTTTTCTTTCCGCACTTGAAAAGTGTTGTGCAACTTCCTTCTTGTCTCTATGGTTTCTGATGAGAGATCTGTTGTCCTTCAAATTGTTTTTCCCTGTAGGTAAAGTGTCATTTCTCTCTTGCTGCTTTTCTTTGTCTTTATTTTTCAGAAGTGACTGTGATGTGTCTTAATGTTGGTTTCATTCTGTTTGGAGTTCACTCAGCTTCCTTAATTTGTAGGCTTATATCTTTTGCCAAATTTGGGAAGTTTTTAGCCATTATTTCTTCAATTGCCTTTTCAGTCCTGCTGTCTTTGCTCTTTCCTTCTGAGATTCCAATAACACAAATGTTAGATTTTTGTTATAGATCCACAGGCCTCTGAGGCTGTATTTTTGTCAGTCTATTTTCTCTCTGTTGTGTGGATTGTGTAATTTCATTGTTCTGTCTTCTAGTTCACTGATTCCTCTGTCCACTCCATTTTGCTGTTGAGTTGATCCATTGAGTTTTGTATTTCAGTTATTACATTTTTCAGCCCGAAATTTCCATTTCATGGCTTTTCTTCATAACTTCTGTTTCTCAGCTGAGACTTTATATATTTAATTTGTTTCAAGTGTTTGAAATTGCTGTTGAAGACTTTTTAGGATGGCTTCTTTAAAACAATTCTAATGACTTTTTCATCTAGTATTGACATTTATTGATTGTCTTTTTTTATTCCATTTAAGATCTTCATGGTCCTTGGTATGACAAATAATATTCAATTAAAACCTGTACATTTGGGGTATTATGTAATGAAATTCTGGATCTTATTTTAGTATTCTGTTTTAGTTGGTTTTGTCTAAAACTTCTCCAGTAGGGAGAGGAACAAGCACTGCCTTCCCTGCAAGGTGGAGATAGAAATCCAGGTTCCCCATTTGGCCTCCATCAACACTCAAGCAGAGGGATGAGGGGAATTCTGTGTTATTTCTGGGAAGGGGTGCATGTTCCAGCCCTCCATCAGGTCTCCAAAGGCACCTTCCTGATTGCAAGGAGTGGGAGTGCCTTGTTACTGCTCCCATGACACCACAAGTTGGAAGTGGCCTCATTACTACAGGTCTATGTTGAAAGTCCTGACTCTCCCCTAGGCCTCCTCTGACACCACCCTAACAGGGAAGGAGGAATGCTTATTCTGGCATGAGTGGATGTCCAGGCTCTCCACATGGTCTCTGTCACTAACATTGCCAGTCATGGGGTGTGAGAAGCACTATTGCCCAGTGGGGATAAACATCCCAGCTCTACTGGGCCTTCTCTGGCACTACCCTGGCAGGGAGTTTAGGGTACCTTGTTACATCTGGGCAAGGGTGGGAGTCTAGTCTCCTCACTTAGCCTTTGCTGGCATGGGTGAGAATAGGGCCACAGTTTTGTTGTTGTGGTGGTGGTGGTGCTGGTGGTGGTGGTTTACTGAAGTAGAGTGGTTATTGCTGAAAAATGTTCTGTCTTACTAGGCTCTTCTTTTCCTGGTCTTTTGGCTACAGAGACCAGGCTTTTATATTTCTCATCTATAATAATTGATCTAAAACATTGTTAGGTTTTTTTAAAATAAAACATTGTTAGAAAAAATTCTTTCCAAATAGGTCTTAATTTATAGTGTTTATATTGTTTCAATTTTTTATAGTAGGAAGACACAGGCATATTGAGTTCACATACTTGCAATTATATAATTTGTGGTAGAAGTACTATCTACTATAAATGTACGTTTAATAAAATATATCTTATGCAGCAGAAATCTTCCCATTTTTCAGTGGTACTTAAGCCAAAACTAGAAATATTTATGTATTTACCTATCTAAACATTCATACATTCATCATCAGTGTCCTAAATGGTTTGCATAAGGATATTAGAAGCTTAGAAAATTATCTGCTAGATTGTTTTAATTTGATTAATTTATACCCCAGGTCTACTGCCTTTTTTTTACTGCTGTCATTTAAAAGATAATTTCTCAATGCTGCGTTGGAATATTTTGTTATGAAATTTTTAAATAGTTCAAGGATTATGACATGGTTTAAGAGAGAAGAGATCCCAGGATTCTTAGTTAAGCAATCAATTCTGAACTAATCAGTGCCACATCATTAAAATATTCTATATTATTCACATATTAATCATGGGCCCTGTTGTTTTCCCATGACATGAGGAATTTTTGTGATTGAACCTTGATTCCTTATGTTATAGAAACTTCTACCACTTCTTCATTGCCCTCAAAATCCCTCCTTTGGCTCATTAGTTACTTGTTAGTGGCACAAGTACTTGTACAGGTAAATGCTGGGTTGTCCTTGGAGAGAAGAAATGGTGAAATGTTGTCTGCTATTTTTATGTTTCAATTTAAAATGATGAACACTCTGCAAACTGAGAATATGTTGTTTAAAAAAAACTAGTTTGTCATATAGATGGTTAACATTTCACTTGTTTTTAAGAAGCTAAAATAAAATCAAGGAAGTGATACCAAGGACTCCTGTTTTAATTTAATCATTGTAGCAAAACACCTGATGTAATTTTCTGGAGTTGCCTCAAGAGTCCTTGGACAAATGTTTACATGAAGAATAGAGTAGCACTACCAAAATGATAAATTCGTAATAACTTTCCCACATTTAACAACTAAGTTGACAGAGAAATCAGAAGTCTGAACATTAATTAAACTCAACCCTTTCGTCCTTTCTCAGTTCCCATCACCACCCCAAAAAACCTTCAGTTTGATACTTTTGTGCCTCATCAATTAAAGAAGTATATTTAAATATAATAAAAAGTTGATATCATATAAATAAGAGACCTGCCAACTTAAATTATTTCTTTTGTGAAAGGGGGAGTTGCTGTTGTTGTTGTTGTTGTTCCTTAAATAGTTTTCATTAGTGCTATAGCTGAAGACTAGCAATTCAAATAATAATCTGTCTTCCCATAACTGGGGTTTTCATGCTAAAGATAACACCTCGTATCAATTGGCCATGTATTTCCAGTTAGCTGTTTTCCCAATCATGGTTCCTAAGTGAGCTCAGCCATCTGTATTCTCCCAAAGAACTCCACTGGGCTGGTGGTACATACACATTTGTGAAATTCCAGCCACAGCCATGGTGCAGTGTGTGGCCACGAAATAACCCCCCTCAATGTGCTTTCTCCCCTCTCCCATCCCTGTTTCCTTTTAAGATTTGAGGCCACAATAATTCACTTGACTAATGTATTTTCTACATGAACAATACTCTAGTTAGGAGAAAGAGGACTATCAACAAATTTCTTGAAAAACTGAATTTGTAGCCAAAAGAACTCTTAATAGAAACTTAGTTTGTAAATTCATGAAAATACTTGTTCCCATTTCTGTCAACTTCATTTTGCTATTTGGATCAACGAGTTTAGACTCTGTACATGTAAATTGTCTCTATAAAATTTAGTAACTTAGGATTTTTACTACTAGTGATAGGACTATGACCCCTCCCACTTTAGACACTTTAGCAGTGCTTAGCTAGATACAGAAGCCAGCACTTGCTGGCAGTACTTAGTAGAAAAGCCACAAGACAACACTGTGTTTTACGAATTTGATGTTCTCACCTCCAAGTTAACTTTTTAAAATTGGGCCTCATCTTGAACTGAAAACAGTAAAATATAAAGATGATACTTTCACACTAATAGTTACTATTTGCAAAAGTGAAGGGAAATTATAGTAAATTCTCAGTTATCTGTCATGTTTGAGAATGTGGGATATTATGGTTAGTAGGGTATTGCAACTTAAAGGTTTTATGCAGCATATGCGTATCTATACTCTAAACAAATTTGTGCAGTAGGCAAAATTTATCTTTGACCATGGTCTTTCCCCACCCCCCATGGGATCTTTCCTTCTTCACAGACACAGAACCTGTTCTTTTCTCTACTGCCCTAATAGGCCATCAAAACCTGGTCTTAAGGAAAGAATTGACCCCTACAGTGGAATTACATCACTCATACATTTAACTTACGCAAATGTAACTATTCTTGTTCATCAAAAGAATTTTCAGTGTGAGGCAGAATGTATTTTTAATATAAATATCATAGGCAATTCTGCCTAACATTACACTCAATGAGCATATGCCCCTGAGTGAGTGTAAAATAAGAAACAGAAATCTGCTATGTTCTCCATTGGTCTGAGTTCCTGCTCACTTCTCATAGAGTGAGCGTCTCACCATTCTGAGCGTATTTCAAGTGTTAAAAGACTTTTTTTTTTTTTACACAAGGCTTTTTTATACAAGCCTCCTGAACACAAGCCAATGACTCCAACTGGTATTGAACCAAATAAACAGTCATCAGCTCTAATACTGAGGGACAAAATGTCTGCTTTGGACTTATTAAGAAGTGGACTATCTGTCTTCAGTCTGGTACCTTCAAAAGAGATTTTCAAGGATAATTTTATCTACATGATTTTCACCTTACATGCCTATGTAAGGTTTGAATCCATTATATAGTTTGAGTTTTTTCTTTTATATGAGTTTTATATTTGCATTTTAACAGAAAATAATGGAATTAATCTGCTTATAGAATTGTAGGCATTATTAAACCTCAACTAAATATGTAAAAGAAAGACAACTAGGTATCATTTTACTATTTCCATTTCTGAGGGAAAATTTGGGTGACACATTTTTATGTGGTTTTTTTTGGTAATAGCACTTCTAAAATTACACCAAGTAAGCAGCCATTTACTCTATCAAATCCTAAGACCAGCCCTGATTTTACACACAGATTTCCAAGTTTCTCAAAACTATAATATGATAAATACATCAACATTAAAACTATTTCACCTCTGGTTCTCAATTTTTTCATTTATAGAATGAAAGTATTTGTATTTAGACATTCTCCAAATTGCAATTCTAGCTTCACTCAATTTATTTTATAATTATTTTAGCTCTGAAATCTATGATTATTATATCAGATGTGGACTAGATGCTGAATATATAATTGCGTTGTTTAATCAGAGGGGATTTTAATATCTTGCAGTACTTCAAAGTCAACCCCATGAATTAAGGTTGCCATAACTACTGCTATGCAAAGATACCAATTAGTAGAGATTTATAGTTTCTAGGGCCTAATGATGTTTACTGTGTGAAATAAAAACATACTTTTTTCTGTTCCCTAAATCCAATTTGATAGAATAAGAGGGAAAAAAACTAGATTTTTAGGACTTTGCTGGCCAACATTTGAGCTAAGATTTTAATTGGAAGAATACATTTTTATAGAAAATAGTAGTGCAATATTGTTGCATCACAGAGTCTTAAATAGCATGGGTCATAAATGAGGTAACTTGTTTTTCTACACTTATGGTCCATGGGGGAGGAAAAGACTGTCTTTACTACTTAGAATGTTTTCTTGCTTTTTTATGCTGTATCAGGAATATAACAAGTGTTATGTTTTGGCTGCATGTTATGGACAGGGATCCTGTAGAAAAAGACAAGGGACCCTGAGTTTCCTGACTCAGGTGCTAAACAAAAGCCAAAGAAAGTTTTTAAGCATCCTATAAGCCTTTTTGCTAGTACTGGTGGGACAGTGTTCCTGTTTTTCTCTGTTTCAGATTTATAACTGTTTATTTTACCATAATTATTTCATACTAATTTTTATATACTACAAAAATTTTTATTAGGTTAAAGCAATTTTATTAGGCTAGAAAGTAAACATATGATACTTTCCTAATGGAGAAATACTGAGAATAATACTGCTCAACTGGAAACAAGAAAGCTAAAATTGTGGTAGCACTTCCTCCAGGTATTTAGCTCAAGCTTAAACAGAGTTGTCTGAAAAGTTAACAGGAAAAGAAACTACTTGTGAAGTGTTAAAACCACAATCTAAGAAAAAAATTTTTTCATAATGTCGTATTGTAGAGTATTAAGAACTGAATGTCACAGACTGGTTTAGTAGTATTTAATAAATACATTTTCCCTCACCTAAGATAAAAACAACAACAACAAAAAGCACCAAAATCCCGACATCAGTAGCTGAGTTGTTTGGGTGTTTTGTTTTTGTTTTTTCATTCTTCTGGAGCTGTGTGTCCAGCAATAGTACCATCTTTATATTTTAGGCAAAGAATGATTTTCAGGTTTTCTGTGTTTCACAGTGGGATGACAGTCCGAAGTTAAAATTCATATTAATTATTTAAAACTTAGAACTTATTTTCTCACTCTGGCAAATCCTAAAGACAACCCATAAAGCCAATTTTTACTGCTCTATTGCCAAACAATAAAGTTAGTAGCACAAATGATGTTTATATTCTATTTTAGCAGTGTTTGTATGAGAAAATTAAACCTAAATTTTGATTGGGGATTTCAACAACACTCCCTCCCCATTCTACTGAATCACCTCTTCCCTCAGGCGACACTGGTAGAAGAAGGTTCCAGTTAGAGGTGAGAAGGGGTAGAAGTTCTAAATAGGCGCTGGGATTGGGAAGGAATAGTGGGGAGCTTTCTGAGGGTTTGTGAAGGTCTTTGCTTCTAGCAGTGCAAACAGCAGATATAATAATAAGGAGGGCGGTTGCTATGCTCTAAGAGTTCCAGAAGTTTAACAATAAGCTTGTCCCTATTAATCACTAACACTTGAAAGAGGTTTTAAGGATGTATGAAGCCCAGTAAAATTTATTGAATGTGTGTTCCTTTCCCTTCTCCCTCCTTCTTCCTTTGCTATACGGTTACATCTTGCCTTTGTCCCTGAGAGTCCTCCTCCACACCTCCTTATTTCCTGCTCCCTCTCCATATATCTGTTTTCTCCCAATCTTTTACATTCACTTACTTTCACTTTGATCCTTTAGTAAAATTTGGGACCATAGAGATGTAGTACATAAATAATAGAACACAGTTCAATCTGCATTTTAAAATATTGCCTGACTTAGCTGTCTGAAGTCAGGGTCTGTTTTATTCATCAACTAACAGAATACAGTAGGCACTCAAAATATGTTGAGTGGGTAATGAACAAATAAATGGTGTTTTTGAGGACAATTCTTTTATGGAGTTGAAATTCTAGGATGAAGAGCAAAATAGACTCTAGAGTGGGTGGGGGTAGACTAAAGAATAGGTTAGGAATATAACTGTGGTAGTGGTGGAGCAGCTGAATGAACTCACCCCCTCTCCCTCCCTCCCTTAACACCATAGAAATGAATCAAAGGTAATGTCTACAGGCGTCCAGGAGTTTACAGTAGGAATAAGAAGAAAGGGGACATAAAAAGACCAGGCATGTATAAGTTGAGAACAAACTTATTAAGAAAACAAGTGAGCTTAAATTTTGGCTTTCTTTTTGTCTGTATTTTTTAGGATTGGATTACATTACGCTGCCAGTTCAGAAAATGCAATATAAGAATTCTTAAAAATAATAATAATAATAATTCTTACACAGGACACTTTCTTTCTCATGTAAATGAAGGCAGTCCAGGACTGATTCAGAAGCTCCATGTAATCATCAGGTGCCCAAATCCCTTCTGTGTTTTTCCAGCAGCCTCAAGATGTGGCTTCATCTCTAAGATAGATATCCAGGATGGCCACTGAAGCTCCAGAATCACATCCACATTCCAGACAGAGGAAAAATTTACTAGGAGAATAAGCATATGCTTCCTCACTTTAGTGACATTTATTATGCACACTCCATTACCCTTTATAATCACATTGGCCAAAGTTTACCAACTTGGTCACACCTAGATGCAAGGAGAGCTGGATAATTTGTCTTTTCTCTGAGTGGCAGTATACCCAACTAAAGATTTGGGGTTTTATTAACCATAGAAGAAGCAGAGAATCGGCACTAGGGACAACTAGCCATCTCTACCACATTGACCAATGGATTTTCTTGGAAAAATATCAATAATAAAAGGTATACAAAGAATTGTTATAGAAAACACTCAGTATTGTTTTTAAAATATAGATTCTCTTTTAATGTGTAAAATCGTTAAGGCTAGGTTGTGCTTGATATTAAATTATTTGCAGATACTTAGTAAACATTGTAATTAGAAGAAACAGCATTACAAATACTAAATTTTAAAAAGTACATTGATACCTAATAATTTAAATCTTAAATGCACACTGTTCAAGCTCCAAACACCAAAAGGATGAGTAAAATTTGAGTATTTCACAAATGCTGTGCTAAAGAGTTATTTAATTTATGTTTTAAATAAGACAGGACTGCTGGTTTGATGTATTGTAGCTCTTACTGTGTAGCTCTCAGAGCTAATAGTTACTGACCACTTATTATTCCAGTCACTGTGTGTGATTTCATGTAATCCTCTGGCCTTCTAAGGTCACTATGTTATCATTCGCATTATACAGGTGAGGACATCAAGGCTAAAAGAGATTTAATTTTTCCTTGGAACCCAGGGTTGTTGGACTCTAATGCCAATGCTTCTAGTCATTATACTTTACTGCTTCTTTCTTATAAATGTTTAATAGTATAATCTATCTGATTGTTACCTTGTATCTACATAGAAAAAGATCTTCTCATTTTAAGTACTGATTCTTTTCACTTAATCATACTACTTTAAGCTCTAAAGATAATTGCAGAGGGACATTATGGAATAAAAACAGCTGGAGGCATCTGTCCATAAGTGAACAGTCACAAATAAAAGCAACCTCACTATCTTATCCATAAGCATCTCATCAAAACCATCTTTGACAACACCACCTTTGCCTTATACAGTATTTGTTTAGGTACAAAGTGGAAAGAAGCAAAAGGCTTCTTGGGAAATAAATTTTCTTCTAATTCATAATCAATTTTTTTGGGGGGGGAGGTCACCTTAGGAGCAACCTTTACCCACTCAAAAATTCGTCTCACATTAGCAGTGAGGATTCAGGTATCACCTCAACTCATTATTTTCCTTACTCATAAGTTTAAGGCATTCGTAATCAATTTTTAAGATTCTGCCTTCTTGACTTTACAGAATATGTCTCTTGCATTCTATTTCTACTCTCATCACTCTGGCATACATCCAGTTACCCCTTAACTAGACCATTACACTGTCTTAAAGTCTACCTCCCCTTAGCTTCTCCCCACAACTCAGACCATCCTAGAAGTTTCTCCTGATCTTCTAAAATCAAAGCTCAGTCACCTCATTTCCCTGCTTGACACATTTTTTATGATCTCTTGACTTCTTCCCCTCATCTGAAGCCATAGCACTGCTTATACCTTTAACATAATTCCACTGTGTGTGGTTCTTTATTGGATTATAAAGCTTCTTAGGGCTGGAATTATGTTTCTTTCGTCTTAGTGTGCTCTGAAATATCCTGTGTGGGTTCTTGCAAAGCATTGTGTTCCCTGTAGAGAGTTGTTAAATGAAAGTTGTTAAATTCTTCGCTCCCTTTAAGGCCAAAATGTGGTTTAAAAAAATTACAGCCTATTATCCTCAAGCAGTGGTTATAAAAAGTATATCTTCTTCCTACCTTTGTCATGACCCTGATCCAACCCTCTCCTTCATTAAGGGGTTTTGGATAGATAGAAGGAAAGAAGGCTTGGACTATCTCTTTCACTGACATTGAGGCTATCTTCCACATTACATTCTTCCTTATTTAAGCATGGCTATACATGTATCTGTCTTCTTACCTGTTCATATAATCTTAGGGAAAGTAGCCCTAAATCTGTTTCCTGATCTTATACCCCTCCTTACTTCCTCTGATTCACCCATTATGTACCAAGGGATTCAATGCTGGACAAGATGGGTCATTTCTTACCTTTGGAGCTTTCAGTTTAATAAGAGAGACTGGCTAGCCCACTAGGAATTACAATGCAGAGAGATAAGTGCTTTAACAGGGAAGTATATAAGGGAGATATTTACTGTGCTCAGTGGGTGTGGAGGACAGGGAAGGCTTCTCCAAGGCAATGACTTTTAACTTCAGACTGACAGTGAGAAGTGGGCCTGGATTAGAGGGAACAGAATTGTGGTCAGAGGGAAGAGCATGTGCACAAGTCCAGGAATGATCCCTGTGGGTAGACTGTGAAGTTAGATAAAGTCGTGAGGCTGAAGAGGAGGGGAATAGTTAGTCTCACTACCTCTTCCTTAGATGTACTCAGGTTTCCTTTGCCTGGGCTCATCTTGTACACTTGTGAAAGTCACCACTTTCACCACTTTATATCACTACTCAGAAAGCTTTTAGGGCTCCATTATTGCCTTTTTCTTTCTCTAGTCTCCTCTTTCGCTGGCTTTGTAGGCTCCCTAAAACTGACCCTAACTTATTTCCCACTGCTTACTAACTCATATCCCTTGCCAGGGACAAAACAATTTCCTTTCAGTCTCTAGAGTTCATCAAGCTTGTTCTCTCCCCTGTGCCATTCCCCTCTACCCATCTTTCAAGCCTTTAGTGACTCTCCATTGCTGCATATTTTCAGTTCGTAGCATGTAATTTAACACAGAATTACACATTGCCTAGTGTTGTCCTCATTGTTTCTGAGTCTTTTATCATCAACTGGATTGTAAGCTCCCTGAGGGCGGGCTCGGAAGCTGCATTTTAAACTGTTGAGTAGGGGAAAGGAAAGGACATTGGACCTGAAGTCAGACAGACCTGCATCTGACTCTACCTCTGCCACTTAAAGGTTGGCCAGTTTCTTCTTAGTACAGGAATAATGAGATCCATCTCACAAGGTGGTTGTGAGAAATGGCACAGTCACTCCATGGGAAATTTGTGGACTGTAAAACTCTATATACATTTTCATTTTGTTCCACAGTTACATAGAGTTATATTCATTATATAATGTGAGATTTTATGGTTCCTTCCAAGACCTTAGGATCTTGAGAATTTCAGACAGTTATTTTTCCTTTGTGACATATTTCTCTCTAATCCAGGTCCTGGCCATTTTTATTCTTCCTCTGTTTCATCTGTTTCTGCCCTGTCCTCAAACTTATGGATGAAATCATTTTAGGCAGCCGAGAAAATAGTATTTTGAGACATGAAAAAGTCCAGTTGCCTAATTTATTGATACACTGAAGAAATCTCCCACTGTCTTTTTCTCCTGGCATACTCTGCATGCATAGGAAACAATTACTTAGCATCTACACCTTTACATGAATACTCTGGACATAGAGCACTGCTCAGGCCTCTGTGGGCATTGATAGTCCTAAGTAGTTTTTCTGATATCCCTGCTTCTCCAGAACCCATTCTTCTTATTTTTTATTTTTATACCTCTCCTTAGACCAGATTCTCAGATCAGGGGGTCCTATCAGTGACTTGTCAGGTCTTAAAGCTCAGATTCTGAGAGTTCGAGGGCTAGGGATCTTGTTTATGCTATTGCAGGACCAAAGAATGGGGAATCAGAGGAAGCCGACACATGCCTCTAATCCCAAGTGTCAGGGAAAGCTATGGCCAAGTTAAAAGACCATTTTATTAATTATTACCTACCACTTGTACTAGGGGGAAAGAAGGGACCCAACATACTGTTGTTGGTTACCTTACTATCTAAGAACTTATATTATCTGTCAGTCTTTGACTGTATCTAAGAACTTTACTGAGGGGGTTGAAGAAGCTCAGGAAAATAGACTTTAATTGAATACAAATTTATATAGGAAAATAATGAACATTTCTTTCCTTACTAAGAAAAGCAGAGAGTAGACAAATCTGCTTGTTATTGGGAAAAAGGAGTGTTTACGGGGGAGGGGAAGTGGTAGAAAAAATGGCAACATTTAAAATTCAGTATTCATGGCATTTTAGGCAATAATTCACACTCAAGAAAAATATTTAATAAAGCAAAATCATCCCCGCTACTCATAAGAATTGTTCTGAGAAGTAAAATTGCCATGAATCAAGTGCATTTAGTCTGGAGACCACCTTTTCGGTACAATTACTGTGTTTTAAACCATGGTTTCCATTGTTCCTAATGGTGTCTTTAGTCATCAACAGCTAGGGAAAAAATCTAGGACACGGAGCTCTATATAATCTTTAGAAATAGTAGCTCTCTGAAATTCCTTATAGAACTCAGGACCATTTTTGCTACTTTGGTTCCCCATTTACTGCTTACATTATTGCAAATGTTCTATAATAAATAATTTTCTTAAGCAGAGAGGATAGAAAGTATCCTAAAAATCATCATTTTCATACACTAAATCTCTATTTCAGAGTAGTCTTGAAACTGTAAGAATTTTAGATGATTATCAAGTGAACAGTTTAGACTCTAAATGTACATGAGACAGTTAATGTACATTTTTCAAGGTAATCTTCAAACCCAGTTCAAAGATACCTTCTCTCACGTCACCAATAGGCACCACTGTGTGATTCCAGTACCATTTTTTCATTTCTTCATCTGCAGATTTTTTGGCATGTTTTGGGTGGTGTTATTATTTTCTGATACAAATAACTGTAGTTTGGGGACTTTTTAAAAGTATCTCTTTGTTCAACACACTGCTTACATGGCCCAGTCTTTGTTCTGTGCCAGGTCCTAGGATTGGGGGAATCATTTTTAAGTATTAGATTCTCTTTGTCTCTATGGTATGTGCTGCCCAGTTTTCCATGTAGCATCAACTAATATTGCTTTTTAAGAAGTGCTTTTTTATGAGCCAAGGATACCAAAAGAAAAACTGTTATTTAACCCTGTCTTCAATATCCACCTGCTCTCGCCTCTGGAAGAAAGATGACTTTTATTTTTTGCTGTATGGAGTTAATGTAGCAGAAAATCATCAAAACAAGACATAGACTAGAAGAAAATATTTGCAACACATATATCAGACAAAGTCTTGTATTCAGAATAAAGAACACTTTCAACTCAGTAGCAAGAAGACAACCAGCCCAATTAAAAAAAAAATTAACAAAAGATTTGAACTGTCACTTCATGAATGAAGATCTATAAATGACCGATAAGCACATTAAAAAAATGTTTAATATCGATAGTTATCCAAGATATGCAAATTAAAACCACAATGCATTATTACTACACAAGGGCTTCTCAATTTCAGCACTTGACATTTTGGACCAAGTATTTCTTTGTTGTGAGGGGCTGCCCTGTGTGTTTTAGGATGTTTGGCAGAATCCCTAGCGTACCAGGTACGTGTCAGTGGCAACTGACCTACCTACCAGTTGTGAAAACCAAAAATGTATCCAGACATTGTCAAATGTCCTCTAACAGGGCAAAATCACCCCCAGTTAAGAACCGCTGCACTACTTCCATTAGATTGACTGAAATGAAAAATACTGACTATGCTAAGAGTTGGTGAAGATGTAAAGCCACTGGAACTCTCATACACTGCTGGCAGTAATGTAAAAATGGTTCAACCACTATGGAAAACAGTTTGGCAGTTCCTTAGAAAGTTAAACCTATGCTTTTTATATGAGCTGGCCATTCCACTCTAAGCAAATAAAATGGAAACATATATTCAATACAAACCTATCTAAGATCCTTAGGGAATGTACTATCCTACTTAGGTGAGAATTTTACACATGAATTGAAAATCTTAAGTACAAAGAACCTTTTCTTTGTTGACATGTAGCATTTTTTCCACTTCCTTACTGGGATCATTTTGCTTCTTCCTGAACTGAAGCTACTTCAGTGAGGATATATTTGTGTAGACTCTTACTTTTTCTCTCTTAAAATGTGTTTCTTGCATTCACTTTCTTAAAAGATAGTTTCATATATTAGTATAATTCAAGAAAGGCCGTTTTCTCTCAGTGCTTCAAAGATATTATTCCCCGATCTTCTGGCTTCCATTGTTAAAAATTAGACTGTCAGTTTAGTTTTTCCTTTGTAGGTAATCTGACTTTTCTCTTGGATAACCTTTAAGATCTTCCCTTTGTCTTGGAATTTTTCAGTTTTACTCTATGTCAAGGTATATATTTCCTTTAAGTTATTCTGTATGGGATTCATTGTGCTTCCTGGAAATGAGGATTGATGTCTTTAATCAGTTCTGGAAAATTCTCAACCATCGTCTCTTAGAATGTTGCCTTTCTCCTTCGAGAACTCCAATTAGATATATATTAGACCTTCTATTCGATCCTCCATGTTTTTTATTTCTTCTTTCATATTTTCCATCTCTTTGTATTATGTGCTACATTCTGGATTATTTCTTCAGATTTATTTTCTAGTTTATTAATAATTTTCTCCTCATCTATGCTGAATAGTGTTTATCCATTGAATTTTGTTTCAATTATTATAAAGTCTGTATTCAATTCATTTTTAAATCTGGTTATTTTTTGATGGTTTCTTGTTCCTCATCCATACTTTCAATTTCCTTTAAAAATTTAAGAAACATATTAAACTGGTATTCTGCATCTATAATTCTAACACCTGAAGTCTTGCAGGTCTTAGGTGATTATTGTTTCTTCAGACCTCACTAATGGTGCTTTTTTTCAAGGTATGTCTTATTATTGTAAGCTCATATTCATCAGAATTTTATCTCCTTCAGAGATAATCTATATTTCTGACTGGAGCCTGGGGGACATAACCAAACCACTTTAACTGAATCCTTGCCTTGTTTTTTTGATTGTTTCTTTTAAGACCAGGTAGGTAAAGGGATTTAAGGCCCCAGCTCCTCATATGTGAGCCACTTTGTGCTTATAAATTTTCAGAGGAGGTTTTACCCCTTCTACCAAGAACAAAAGTTGAAACAGGCAAATTTTTTACCTCCTTTTGTAGATGGGGTGTTTTTCCTAGTTAATGCTTTCAATGATAGTTTAGCCTTTTGGGGTTTGGCACCCCCCAGTTTCCCAAATCCTAGGCTTTGTCATCTGTTCCCTATGCTGCTGCTCTAGGTTACTGGGGATTCATAGCCACCAGCATCAGTAATCCCTACCTCCTTGGATTCCTCCTATTGGTCATTTTTGACTTATGAGGATTGCTGTTACTTTGCCGGTTTCGGCATACCTTTTAAATTATATTTCTTATAGAAATATTTGTAGGTGTTTTTTACAACATGAGTAAGAATATTATGGCGGTTAGCTATTACCCTAATCTGTCAGAGAGTGGTGCTGTCAGAGCTCCTTAAGGCTTACATCAAAGTACACTTTTAGGGGACTTCCCTGGTGGTCCAGTGATTAAGACTACACCTTCCAATGCAGGGGGTGCAGGTTTGATCCCTGATTTGGGAGCTAAAATCCCACATGCCTCACAGCCAAGAAACCAAAACATAAAACAGAAGCAATATTGTAACAAACCCAATAAAGACTTTAAAAATGGTCCACATAAAAAAAAAAAAATCTTAAAAAAAAAGTACACTTTTAGTAAATGGCCTACTACTGTACTGTCCAAGTTCTTATTTCTGCTTTTTAGAATTTTTCTGACTCTTCCCTTGTGATCAAATGGTTGACTATCATTCTTTCTCTGTCAGTTTAAACAGTAGTAGTCCCTACTTCCTTCTAAATTACTGTGGACTTAGAAACTAAATAAACAAGCTTTTTGTAATTTTATACAAAATAAAAGTAAATTGTGTCTAAGAGAGGTAAACCAAAGGTTTTCCTCTGAGTACAGTACATATTCTTTGGTATATATACTCTGTGCCATCTATTTTACTTTTTTTTTTTCTTACTTGTTTTAGATTCTTTTCTTGAGATTGTCAAACGAGTCAATTCAGGTATAATGAGATATTACTATATAAATAGTCTATAATAATCACCTATTTTGTCCAAAATTACTGATTTTCAAATGTGGAAGAAAACATTTTAAGGGGTGTGTGTGTAGATAATCATTAGATTTAATCCTACCAAATCACTCTGAATTCTATTTTTTTTTTTTTTTGAGTAGGCAATACAGTATTTAACCACTAAGAAAAATTACCATATTTTCTTATGTTTTAAGTCTATTAAAGTGACTTTAATCATTGTGTGCCAATTTGTCTTCATTTATGTTTTCATTTTGCCCTTTTACATAAAATGTTATAATGTTTTCTAGATGTTATGGAGCATTCTTATTCTGGCAGTAGGCTCAGTGGGGAGTCAGTCTCGATTTCCTAGAAAGGGATGATGTTCTAATGACTTGGGTGGTCACAGAGGGTGGGGTGAACAGTCAATTATACAAAAGAGATTTAGGGAAAATAGTACAGGGGAAGATAGGGAGAGATGAAGAGAAAAGTTCATGGTCCCTTGGCCACTTTCCTAATGGACATACAATCACTGAAATATTAACAGTGGAAAGGAAACTATCAGACAACATCATGGTATAGTAGAAAGAACATGCCTTTGGAGTCAGACAGGCTTAAGTTCTAACCTTTGCTCAAGCCCCTTGCTATGTGACCTTAGGTATTTAACCTCTCTGTCTCACAGTTTCCCATTTCTGAAATGAAGATAGCATCTACCTATAGGGTTATTATAAGGGTTAAGAGTTAAAACATGTAAAGCATTTAGAACAGTACCTGGCACATACTAACTAAAATATGTGTTAGCTATGCTGTTAATATTACTAAATCTGCAACCATGAAGTGTAGCATCTATCTACTTCAAATCTTAGACTAAAAATCAAATCAAATCTTAGACTAAAAATCTGAGTTACTGGTTTTGAAGCTCTCCATCAACCGGCAGTCAGTTACCTAAGTGCTACAATAACAATCAGATGTTTTGCATAACACAGAATCCTGCTTTCCAAGCCCTTTGTACCTTTTTGCCTTTGCAGTTTAAGGCATTTCTCAGTCCAAGTGTCCCTTTAGGAGCAAAAAGACTACAGTAGGTGGATCTTATAAGGAAATTATAAGAAGTTGGAGAAAGGAAGAAGGTATGGATATTATTTTTAAAGAAGGTAGACTGGGAAGAAAAAAAATGCCTGGCTGATAGTAGATGCCTAATTAATATTGGTTGAATGAATATTGAATAAATAGGCCCAATATAGCCATACATATAGAGGTTTATGAATTTAACAGAAACATACACAACCAATCCTTGGTGTATAGATATATGTGTTAAGTAATTGATGAAACTTTCATTAATATTTGGATGGATACTGTTTTAAATTATTAAGGCTTCAGAGCCCGAGGAAAATACGAGCTTGATGTAGAGTGTCTCTTTCCCAAATGATGTATTGAAAATACATTTTTTTCTTGATACAGCATAGCTTAGTTATCTGTGACATTTGAGGACAGAGGAAAAGGATGAAGTAAGGATATCGCCAATAAATAAAACCTAGAGTTAGTCTCCAAATATTTAATTTCCCCCTACCTTCCTACGGATGTATAGAATACAATGAAATATTGAGAGGAAGTATACATGTATACATTTTTGACAGCACCCTACAGTATCAGTAGCAAATCTCTTATGTTTTTTAGTGCATGGTAAGTTCAGTATATAATTGATGATACGGCAAGTCAAGCTGATCTACTTAAAGTAATTTTTTTTTTAGGGAACTAAAACTAGCAAATGATTTAAGCAGTACTTGAAGAAAAAAACAAAAGGTGGTTCTTGAAGATTTTTACAGAAAATATTAGAAACTGCTTTAGAATACTTTATAAATTTGGCAAGCCAAAAGCAGAATGAAGAAAATTATTAACTATTGTTTCACAGTGTTTTTGTGTCTCTATTGCAAGTAACACTGTCAATTTGAGCAAATACTGAGGTTTGCACTAAACATTACAATGCTGAAATCTGTAACTCTTTGAAAATCCCTTCTAAATCCTCAGAAAACTTTCTTCTCTCAAGAATATGTATTGAGTGATAGAAATAAGGAGGAAAAATTACATAGAATGGCACTGTACAATTTGTTGTTTGCTTGATTGTTTTGAAGGCTGTATTTGTATGTGGTTGTTTTTAATCATATTTACATTTTTGGATTTGCACTGTAGCATTTTCTTATTGGGTCCCCCCCACCAATCCCCCGTGAATTTTAGAAATTGAGTATTAGGGAATTTAAGAAGAAAAGAATCTTATACATCTTCCTACCCTTATCCTCTATGCACAGACAAGAAAGAAAATTTCCCACAAAATTCTATATATTATTACAAATACACAAATATTTTAAAGATAACTTTATACAGGATCTGGCACAATAAGGATGTAAACAAAATTATCACTACATTACTAAAATCTGATATATTTTGTTAAGGGTTGGTGAAGAGATTTTATCTTTCTTTAACCCAGGACAGTCTATCCTGTTTTATAACTTGTGTTCTGCTCTGACACTATATAATTTTTTTAAAAAAGCAAAAAACAGCAACAACAAAAAAAACACTGAAGGTTGGACTTCATTGATATCTGGATCGGTTGAGTCCTTACCTGTTTGTCTGCTTTCTGATTGGCTGAAAACTGTTGCTAAGCTTGTTTTTTTGTTCTTTGGGAAAGTCAGAAGTTGAATGTGACCTATTTGAACTGTATCCTGCGCTGCTTTTGACTCTGCTTTGCTCTTTCTCCGATCCACATACTTTTTTCTGCTATCTTTTGAAGTTTAGATTTTTTTTAAACCATCAATTTGTAAATTTAGTGTGCAGTATTTTAAGGTTTTAAGATTTTAATTGTACATTTGTAATGCACAAATTAGAGTACAGTGGTTCTTTTTTTAATCTGGTTGAATACTTGAAAGTTGAAGTTTCTGACATTTAAAGCACGTTCTAATTGTAAAGAGCAAATACATTATTTAAAGACCTGCCTATTACAAACACAAAAGATTATTTGGATATCAATAATATCCTTATTGTTAATAACAATTCCAAAGTGCATCACTGAAGAATTTATTAGGTCAACTTTTTGTGTTTTAGGATAAAAGCTATTATTGATCATATTGGCATGTATGTCACTGAAGGATGGGACTGACTTTATTCATGTTTTCTGGAGAAAGGCTAGAAGGATTGACAGTCCTTTCAGTTATAGACCAAATCCGGGACAGCCTAAATAAAAGTTCTACTGGAAGCCAAGTTTGGTTTGTAATTCAGTAAACCATAATTGAACTGTTGTGATTCCAAGAGCCTTTTCTTTAAGGCTCTATTTGGCATTGATGGGAATGAGACTTTGAACTAGATTTCCCCGGCACTCTTTTAGAACCAGCAGAAATCCTGGGAACATTCTCTGAGCCTTAAAGCCTGACTCAAGCCTTGGATGAACAACATAGGGAGCTACAGACTAGCATGGATTCTCCAAACCTACTGGGAGTTCTAGTGTACAGATCAGGAGATGTGGCATGTATATAAAACAGTGATATTCAAATGTGTTACTGACTTTTTTTTTTGTCCACATAGTCTTTAGTGAAACAGTATTACCAGAATTCTGATTTATATACAATATCTAAAACTGGTGTTTTATTAATAAGTGATCTCTTTAAAGTTCAAATAAGTAAAGTTAAATTATTTATCAAGCCAATTAGTGAGAACAATGAGGTTATGTTATGTTTTAAACAAATTTGAAATAAAGGGGTTATGGATTATAGTTACAGTATTTCTGTATTTTCTTGTATTCATAATATCAGAGAAATCTGGATTGGCACAGCAAAGTACCTACATGCTGTAGCAGCCCACTCACTACTATAGTTTTACTCGAGCAGATGCAGGCAGGCATGAGTTTTTTAGAAGGCCAGAACACACAAACTATACCCTTCCTTGCCACTGACAAATTTACAAGAATGTTCAAACATATACTCACAGAGATGATGGAAGAAGCTTTATTTACTCCAGTATCTAAATTATTATTTTGGTGGTTTCCAATGCATTTACTGTTTATAGATGTTTGTAGGTTACCTTGAAAAAGAAAGCTCAAATATAATATTTCATAATATCTCTAAAGTACTTGTAAGAAATACAATTCTGAAATCACTGGTAATGTACAAAGAAGCCTGGTGTAGGAGGAAACCAGGTTCTGGTTAGCGCAAAGCATATTAATTCTTGATAAAATCAGGAATTATAATAACAGAGTAGAACTTTAGAGCTGAAGTAAAGTATGAGAGACCATGAAGTTCATTTGCCCTTCATTTTAAATTTGAGGGGACTAAAACTAGAAGGGTTGTTAAGAGATTGCCATACCTTCTGGGGTTTTGTTTTTGTTTTCTTATTTGTTTGTTGTTTTGGTTTTTTTCTCAGAGTTGGACGTTAAAGTAGATAACTCCCTATTTAATGATCCCTGACAGAATCCCAAGCTATTTGCCAATCTGTATGACTTATGTGAGAGGTTTAAGTCTAAATAAAATAGATGTCCAATCTCAAATTAAGATGTTTCTCCTTGTTCATAGGATTTAAGAAATTAAGTGCATATAATTGGCATTCAGTAAATATTTATAAATAATGAATGACTGAAGTGTTTACGTATTATTAAGATTTCTGTTAATTGGTAAAATAATAGCACTGACATCCATACATAAACCTATGCCAAAACATACTTTTTTTTTTTTTTCACTTTGGGGAGGGTCTTATAAACCCCTTTGGCTTCATATCTAAACTCACTTTATCCAATCAGCTTTATCTGTTATAAAGTTAACAGATATTTAAAAACATACTTTTTTTTTTTTTTTTTTTTTTTTTTTTAATTATTAGCACCTTTTTTTTAATTATTGTTTATTTATTTATTTTTTTGGCTGTGTTGGGTCCTCGTTTCTGTGCGAGGGCTTCCTCTAGCTGCGGCGAGCGGGGGGCCACTCTTCATCGCGGTGCGCGGGCCTCTCACCATCATGGCCTCTCTTGTTGCGGAGCACAGGCTCCAGACGCGCAGGCTCAGCAGTTGTGGCTCACGGGCCCAGGTGCCCGGCAGCATGTGGGATCTTCCCAGACCAGGGCTCGAACCCGTGTCCCCTGCATCGGCAGGCAGATTCTCAACCACTGCGCCACCAGGGAAGCCCTAAAAACATACTTTTTAAATTAGAGATATAACAAGTTAAAAAAGAATACTACCTTCTCCAACTTGTAATATCTGAATAAAATCCTATTTTAGTGTTTCTCAATTATTTGCCAAAAATTAGGAAAATCAGATTTTCTTTTACTACAAACGAAATGATCTTGAATTCTGTTCAAACTTAACCTCATGTAAAAAAAAAAAAAAAACATAATTTTTAAAGTTGCATTCTTTTTTTGAGTATTCTTAGCTAAATAGAGAGATAGTAGTGGTAAGTGAAAATAAATATATTTGTTGAACTACCGTGCCCTGAATGTACCCACATCCTTTGGGCAAAGGGGAAAATGGCCCACAGAGGTGCAGTGAGGATTTTGGAGGGCAGAAGAACAGATGAGAAAATCCAGTGAATGGCATTTAATTTCTAAAATGCTTAGTAATATGCAAGTAGTTTGTAGATGTGGCCTTGTACTTTGTGAGGAGGTTAAGGATCTACAACTTAATACCCTCTTGAAAAACAAGAGATCTCAGGAGGAGGCAAAGAAAGAAGGTGGTTTAAAGGATTAAAGGACCTACAACTAAAGATTATCACAAAGGAACTGAGTGGGGGGTTCTTTGAGCTGTTAGAAAAGCACATATTGTTGAACTCTATTCACAGCTTGGTAGTACTAATCATGGCGAGGGGGCATGGATAGAGAGGTCAGGATAGCTGTTATAAACAAAAAATAACTTGATTAAAAGATTTTAGAATATTGTCATTAGGATTTTGTTTCTTTGAATTAAAATTATCTCTAGTATGAATAAAACATTCAAAATTCAGATGTGATTAAGCAAATGACTTACTAATATGCATTTAGCCTAAACATTTTAACTATGGGTAAATTCAGTTTTATAAAGGAAGTAAACACTTGAGAATTCAGTTCCATGAAGTCCGTGGGCTCAGGATAAGTTGAAGATATTAAGTTTGATTTTAATCTAGTTTGAGAAGATAATTTTTTATATTATGCCAGACCAATATATTCCTTGGACTTAAAATTATAGGTTACATATTAAAACCAGTTATTGCCTTGTGCCCACAAACAGAAGCATTTTGAGAATTTAAAAAGCATTTTCACATATGTTTTTAGGTACAGATGAAATCCAGCTCCTCAAAAACTATTTTTTTTTTTTTACATCTTTATTGGAGTATAACTGCTTTACACTGTTGTGTTAGTTTCTGCTGTGTAACAAAGTGAATCAGCTATATATATACATATATCCCCATATCCCCTCCCTCTTGAGCCTCTCTCCCATCCTCCCTATCCCACCCCTCTAGGTGGTCACAAAGCACTGAGCTGATCTTCCTGTGCTATGCGGCTGCTTCCCACTAGCTATATATTTTACATTTGGTAGTGTACATATGTCAATGCTACTCTCTCACTTTGTCCCAGCTTCCCCTCTGCCCCCACCCCCGTGTCCTCAAGTCCATTCTCTACATCTGCATCTTTATTCCTGTCCTGCCACTAGGTTCATCAGAACCATTTTATTTTAACATCTTTATTTTATTTTATTTTTTTTAGATTCCATATATATGTGTTAGCATATGGTATTTGTTTTTCTCTTTCTGACTTACTTCACTTTGTATGACAGACTCTAGGTCCATCCACCTCACCACAAATAACTCAATTTCATTTCTTTTTATGGTTGAGTAATGTTCCATTCTATATATGTGCTGCATCTTCTTTATCCATTCATCTGTCGATGGACATTTAGGTTGGTTCCATGTCCTGGGTATTGTAAATAGTGCTGCAGTGAACATTGTGGTACATGACTCTTTTTGAATTATGATTTTCTCAGGGTATATGCCTAGTAGTGGGATTGCTGTGTCATATGGTAGTTGTATTTTCAGGTTTTTAAGGAACCGCCATACTGTTCTCCATAGTGGCTGTATCATTTTACATTCCCACCAACAGTGCAAGAGGGTTCCCTTTTCTCCATACCCTCTCCAGCATTTATTGTTTGTAGATTTTTTGATGATGCCCAATCTGACCGTTGTGAGGTGATACCTCATTGTGGTTTTGATTTGCATTTCTCTAATGATTAGTGATGTTGAGCATCCTTTCATGTGTTTGTTGGCAATCTGTATATCTTCTTTGGAGAAATGTCTATTTAGGTCTTCTACTCATTTTTGGATTGGGTTGTTTTTTTTTTTGATATTGAGCTGCATGAGCTTCTTGTATATTTTGGAGATTAATCCTTTGTCAGTTGCTTCATTTGCAAATACTTTCTCCCATTCTGAGGGTTGTCTTTTCGTCTTGTTTATGGTTTCCTTTGCTGTGCAAAAGCTTTTAAGTTTCATTAGGTCCCATTTGTTTATTTTTGTTTTTATTTCCATTACTCTAGGAGGTGGGTCAAAAAGGATCTTGCTGTGATTTATGTCATAGAGTGTTCTGCCTATGTTCAAAAACTATTTTAAATACAATACAGTATATATGCACAGCCTGAGAAATATTTTCTACTTGAACATGTCCTACATTAAGTATCTTCCATTACCTTTTTGGTTTTTTTTTTTTTTGAGTTGGTATTTCCTTTTTGTCCTTCTTTAAAACCTTCAGAAACTCCTAAGAACATATGGGATAAAGACCTAACTCTCAGTTTCCCACTACACTCATCTTTTTCTTGAACCTCATCCTATTCCAGATTAAATCCATTCCTTCTTATTTACTTCAACAACAATGCTGAAAAGTAATTAGCCTCTAAAAGTTGTAATGAATGAATTCTCCCACTTAACTTTGATATCTCAACACTTACTTTACGGTCACTTCACTTTAGAGAAGCCTCAGGATGTTTAAAGCCAGACTTGGTTACAGAATGTTCATGAATTTGTCAAACTATGGTATGTATACAGGCAGTGTCTGACTTGTAAGTACCTGCCTGACTTAACAAGTGAGCCATATGTACCATTGCCCAAACCTACGTAGCCACTATCTTGGTAGTGCAGGAAAACAGGAACAGAAAAATCAAAGGAGCTTGGGAATATCTGGGGTTCCAAAGGAGAAGATGGGAAGAGACTATGAAAAACAGAATTTGCTTGGTAGAGCTGGAAAGGACAAGCTGATTCCCAAGCAGAGCCTGCCTGCCTGCCTAAACAGTGACCCCAAAGCCTCCAAAAGTGTTTGTCTAGATGGCCCAAATCTTTTATTGTATGAATATTGAACTTGAAATTCATTATTAAGTTTTCAGTTGAGTTAAGCTTCTTTTTTTTTTAATGGAAACATCTCTGTGGAGTTCACTCATTCAGTACATTCTTATTGAGGGTCTACTGTGTGCTGGGCACTAAGATATCAGAAAGACAGCAGTGAACAAAAAAGACAAACATTCTGATTTTATGGAGCTTACATTCTATTGAGACAGACTAAATAAATAAATAAATTAGTATGAGATGTCAGTCCCTCATATAATAAGTGTGAGTTAGTATAAGAAGCCTGTTTTCTTCCTAATACCTACCAGTTATTCTAAGAAGAATAGGGGTAATGTGAGGAGCAGGTAGGAAGTTGGGTAAACTTTATTGCGGGAGCTTTGGGTAGCATGAAGTTACCAAAGGTCTGGGGAGACACTGAGAGGAATGACAGGGGTAGAAAAATAGAGGAGAGAAGCTCTCGAAGACCAAGACCACTCATTCCATGATTTCTTTTTTCTTTTCTGTTTTTTAAAACCAGATCTCACCCTAAGTATGAGCAAGGGAGATAAATTTTTCTTTCTTCCTGCCCTCTTTTCTTGCCATCAGAATCAAGAACTTAAGCTAACATACCATTATTGACATTTTTAAAATATTCATTAAAAGAAGCAGCCCAGCTTCTGCTGCTTTGGATTCAGACCTAGGTTCTAATCTCAGTCTGCATTTGACTACTTTTACAACCTTGGACAAGTTACCAATATTTTATGAGTTTCTGTTTTACAAATTTGTAAAATAGAAATAATTGTATCTGCCTTATAAGTGTAAAGTTCTTAGTGTCTGATATGTTGGTCTTATCATTAGCCTGGAATACCTGACCATGATTTAACATGCTTATTCTTTGAGGGAAAGTGATTTTCTAATTTAAAACCACTGACACTATTTGGAATACTACTTGTTTACAAATACGAGTGATGGTCTATGTTTCTAAAACCCTATGTAGAAATTTAAAACTGTGCATTTCTAAAAGAAGAAACCCTAAAGGAGCGAAAGATAGCAAAGATTTGTCAACATTCTTGCTTCTTTATAAGTAATATAATTCTAAAAATTAAATTGAAGAAGTGAAAAAAGTAGAGGCCAAATAAGAGAATATAAAATTAACGTTCAGTACTAGTAGGATCTCAACATACCCAAAACATGATGTTGAAAGGAAAAAAGTGCTTAGCAGGCAAGCTATATATAAAAAAACAGGAAGATAATAAGCTAGAGGAGAAAAATCTTGACAAAATTAGTAAGCAGAAGTAATCTTAAAAACCAGCATTCATTCCAAGTAAAAATGTTTTAAATGACAATATGGCATTTTTTTCAAGAATGCTTAAACCCCATAAATCTAACAAATCCCACTCCCCTTCTTAAAGGAGTTCTTTGGTTTAATGGCTAAAATCATGGCTATGTGTATCTAACCAGTTATTAAATATAATTCCTAAAGAATAGATCTACAAATCTATAGTACTTTAATTCCTTTAGTTAATGAGAAAATTCAAGGTTTAATATGTGGTCCATGAAAGTGTGATTATATGTTTTGGCCTGATTAGTATTCTTTCTATTAAAATATACATATTCTTTTTCATTAGGTGACTGTATTTTTTTAAAGTCTAATGGATTTAGGGAAGCCACTTGGTCAGGAGAGCATGTAAGTTGAGATTTATCTCCTAAATTTCAAAAACAAAAGTATGAGGCATCATTTCCTTTCTCAAGAAACTTATTATCATGTTGGAGAGACAAATCCACCTTCATCCCTACACTTTGTTTCATTTCCATTGTTCTTCACATCACCCTCTTGCCTTGACAGAATTGCCTCAACAGCCTTCCTAGCTCATCTTCCTGCCTCTAGTTTTGCCTAAACCTTAGCTGAAATGCAAATTTGATGTCATTCTACTCTTTAAAACTTTTAGTAACTCCACATTACTCTTAAGAATGAAATTTATTGTCCTTAATGAATCTTAAACAAGGTCCCTCCTTACTGTTTATGTTTTACCTAAACTTCATCCATTACTCTCCATACCCTGTGCTCTAGACCCCAGTGAACTTCCTTTATTCAGTTTTCCTAACAGACTACCACTCTCAGTCTCTCCCCTGCCTGTGGGCTTTTGCACATGCTGGTTTCTTTGCTTAGAACTCTGTCTTTACTCTCCCAAACACTCCCCCGATTTTCTTGCCAAGGCCTCTCTACTAATCCTCTAAGCTCCTAGCTCAGATATCTCTTCCTTCTGGAAGCCCATCTTGAACCACCACACCAAGTCTGGACTCTAATGCCACATAGTTCTCTGCTCAGATCAAGTCATTTGACACCACTCTTTTACATGGGTGTAACATCTTGTTCTTGAGAAAATTAGAGTTGAGACCATTCCTGCTAATGACAAATGCAAAAACCTCACTTTGATACAGTTTGAGTAGGTTTACCAAAACATTTTTATTTTTATATTTATTTATTTGGCTGTGCCTCATGGCTTGTGGGAGCTTAGTTCCCCGACCAGATATTGAACCCACACCCTTGGCAGTGAAAGCTCGGAGTCCTGACCACTAGACCACCAGGGAATTCCCAAAACATTTTTAGAGGAAAGGAAATATTTCAGATTTACTCTTACTTCTTGGATTAGATGTCAGGATTCTTAATCGAAGAAAAAAATGTTGAAAGGAAATGTTTAAATAGCAGATTTTGTAAATAGCTGCTGGCCTATAATGATAGCCTGTGGTAAATATCAAAAAACGTAGTCCTTCCCAATTACTAATCGGTGCTCAGGAGGTTTACTACATGCTTAGCACTGGGGGTTCATTAGGAGAAGCACCTTCAGGACATCTGGCCTACTCAAGTAGTGAAATCTTTGGAAAATACAAACTTTTTATTAAATGATTTGGAACAAAGCATTTCCAGAAGTGAGATCTACACAGTGATATTTGCAGGTCAATACAATTGTTGGAACTCTTGGTTAATAGATTTATTTGGAGGCAGCCTTTTTATGTTAGAGAAGAGAGTGACTAATTCACAGTTACTGCTCTATCAAAAAGATCAAAAATCAGTACTCTTTGAAGACCTTAAGTCAGTCTTTATAGAAACCATAAAGGAACCTTGACATTTAATGGCTTGAAAGGGTCTCAGTAAGGACTGAATTAGAAATTATTAAAATTATTTTTCTTTTTATGTAAGGCAGCATCAAAATAAATAAACTGAAACTTTCAAAGAAGAAGGAGGGAGGGAGGGAGAGAGAGAAAAGAAAGAAAGAAAGAAAGAAGGAAAGGAAGGAAGGAAGAGAAAGAAAGAGAAAGAAAGAGATCCTAATTGGAGCTTCCTATTCAATTTCAACATATGTTTCTTCAATAAATATTAAGCACAAAGTATCAAACATGAACATATATATGTATACATACACACACATATACACACATATATGTATATATACACATGTGTATACACAGTTTGCAGTTCTAATTTGCATTTAAACCATTTTTGCATTAGCTAAATGCATGCTTTTCCCTTGCCTCTCATTAGAAAATAGAAAGGTAAACATTCTCCATTTTGTAAATGATATAATTTTAATGTTACAGACAAGGTTATGCCCTACTAGACAGCTAACCCCCACTATTTTATTCCTTCCAGAAAATAAAATCACAGCTCAACTCTTCTAGAGCCAGTCATTATTTTTCACATACTTCCCTCATTAAGTAACTCTATAGCTCACAACCCCTACATCAAGTCCATTTATGTTTCCACGTTATTCATCTACAACCAGTTTATCTTGGAGGGTATGTCATATTGCTGCAAATTGGATGGTTTACTGGGTTTATTTTTGCCTGTGTGTTTGTGGCTGAGTGGGCATCAGATTAGACTGTTTCTGTGGCTGTGTTCAGAGGAAGAGAGCTTGGACGTCTCTGTAACCTTTTCTTCTATGTCAATATTAACCTCAAATTGCTTTTCTTGACCAGTAAAAATATTTTGGGTGCTTTAGCAATTTATAAAAGCAGTGTATGAGAACATATAACATCATTTTATTTATCTGGAGAAGATAAATAAAAAGTAACCATTTTTAACCTGCTACTTTTAAAATGTGACAGTTTAAGAGCTCAAAGAGTAACTCAGTTTTCTCTGAGACATTGTAACCTCACTCCTAAGACTGAAACTTATTTTCATTTATGAGCCCTGGTTCTGTGTCTGTCAGTATTTATTGACTTAAACTCTGCTTGTTTCCTTCTATCAGAATGTTCCAACTTTTTTTTTTTTTTTTAACCTGAGCATGTAAGCCTTTGAAAATACGGGGCAAACATGCAAAAAAAGAGACCTAATTTAGGAGTTAATTTTTTAAAAAGAAGTTAATGGAGCCCTGTAAGGAAATAGTGTTGACACAGGACTTGAGAGATTTGTGTTCCAGATCCAACAATGTCAGTTATTTGTGTTCCTTTATGACCTGTTTTCTCACGTTCCTCATCAGGTTTCAGAGAGAGATTCTTTCTTTAGAACCTAGGGCGCTTATGAGGAAACAAATTTTAAAGCTTTCGAATATACTTGGGAAGAAAAAAAATTTAGAGATCTGCTACCAAGGCTTATCTGTGTAGGAGAGTGATATTTATAGTTTATACATAGCTTACCCAAAATAATTTTACATTGAATATGGGTCATGGTCCCCTACTTGTTTCTGCATTCTGCGGCCCAGTCAGCGCTGTTTGGGCATTATTGGAAAGAAAGGGAAATTTCAAAAGTTCATAAAATGTGAAGCGAATTTGATTCCTCCTGGTGGTGTCGGGGTCAGCCTAGAGGTGGGTTGCTGTTTGGCTCTAGGTAAGTGGACCCGAGCGGGTGGAGGGAGGGCAAGCTTTCGGCTGCTGATACTGGGACAGGGACAATTTGCCTTTCAACTGAAACCCGCCGGCTCGCGCTGCATCTTCCAGCCGCAGTGCACGCACACCTCCCGGAGGACCGAGCCCATTCCGACCCGAGGATTAACTCCTCGCGGGAGTTCGTTCCCTAGAGGTTGTTTCTCGCCCGGCCGTGTAGCCCGCCCCCGGCCAGCACCCGCTCCCCGCCAGCGCCCGCTCCTCAGCGCCAAGGGGGCGGGGTGCCGCGGCGCTGCGGGCCCCCATTGGCGCGCGCGGCTGCCGACTCGGCGGAGTGACGGCGGGGGCGGGGCCGCATGTCTTGTTTGTTTGCCCCGTCCCGCCCCGCACTGCTTCAGCCATCAGCGTCGACTGAGGCGCTACAGCTCAGAGGCAGACTGGCAGCCCGTCCAGCTCTCGCCTCCTCCGCGCCGCCGCGGCTCCCCTGCGCGTCCGCAGCTGTCCCCGCGCCGATATGCGCCTGGCCACAGCCGCGAACGAGGCGTATACGGCCTCGCTGGCCGTCTCGGAGCTGTTGGGCTGCAAGCAGTGTGGCGGGAGCCGCGGCCAGGACGAGGTACCAGGGCAAGGGACCGGGCGAGTGGGCGGGCGGGCACACGGCCAACTGCTTGGGCTGCATGGAGGTCGCGTCGCTTCCCCGCCCTCGCACCCTAACAGCTTCGGAGAACGCTCCCCGGGGAGGGCGCCCCTGGAGCTACTGCCCGGACGGCCGCCCTGCCCGGCGGGGCGTCGCAGGCTGGTCCGCGCCCCTCAGGTGAAGGGGCGGCCAGTGGGGTGGGGGGGGGGGGGGCGTTTGCCACCGTGAGTCGTCCCCAGGCAGAAAATGCTGCGGCTGGGAGGGACAGCTGCCTCGGTCATTTAAATGGAAGTCTCCGAAACGTAAATAACGTTGTCTTCTGTACAAGTCTCCACAAGCCAGAAGAAACCTAACAAACTCTAGTCTCACGGTAGAACAGCCTGTGGATTTTTTTCCCCCTCAGCGTCTTGTCAAAACACATTATTCGGGGACCCTCACTCTCTTCGCCTCCTACTTTAAAAAAGAAAGAAAAAGAAACTAATATATTTCGGTCAGTTAAAAGATGATGTTGCCTAGAATAAGTATGTTCTGCCAGCTCAATGACGTTATGCACAGCGTTTACTCTTGTTTATTAAACTATCCCTTTTTGTGTCTGAATTGGCCTTCAGAAAGAGCTATTTAATTGTAACATTTTGTATTTTTCCTAAGTGGCTGCAAATAGGGCACCATCTGAGAGTTACTAATATACCTTTAACTCAAATTTGAAACTTTAAAAGGCTTTAATTCAAAAGGTGGCAAGGGAGAAAGTAGAGAAATCGTAATTAAAATTGAAATCAGAATGTTTTAAGTATTGACTTAAAGAAATGTAAATACGAGGTAATTTCTCTACTGTATTGCCCACTAAAATGACTCAGTATTTATATGTATATATATTTTTTGTAAATGGAGTCTACACTATGATATACTACATATATTCATATAAACTTAAATGAAGACACGTTCTCGTGAAGGTTGTAGAACACCAAATGCTTTTTCTAGATTTTAGCATTCATGGATACATAATGTGCTCCTTGTTTCCAGATAATACAACAACCTAAAAAAAGTCTCATAACTGTTGCTTTGAAACTTTACCATAGAAAAGAGTGTGAAAGTGTTGAAATAGAATTTACAGTTTCTGTTTGCAGGCCGTAACAGATCTGTTCTCATTTTCAGAAGTGAGCCTCAATCATTGTGCTTGAATCTGTTATTTCTGGTGGTATTTGTTTGCAGAATCCTGGTTTTTGCCCAGATCTAGAATTTCTAAATATAGCCATGTCAACTGGAAGATAGAGATACATTATATCAATAGCTTGCACATTGATTACAGAGCCTATGGGATTGTGTTCGGGACACCAGGAACCTTTGTATAGTTGTATTTCATTTTTAAAACCTCCAACATGTGGGAAGATAAATTAGGAAGTAGTGCTTTATAGGAAAACTATTCACTTTACAAAAGAATTAATAACACAACTCTATCAAATAGCAAGCTTCCACGGTGCCTTTAAATTAAACCCTTTCCAGGAATGGAACTCCTGACTAAAGTATAGGGCACACATATGGCCTAAGTCAGCCTTATAAAGCCAGTACTTTGAAGTCAGTGAGTTTTTATTTTTCTAGAATGTATTTCATATAAGACCAGACACTGGAAAAAGAGGTACCTGAACTTTGAGTATTTCTAAATTCCCTATAAAAGAGTTAATGACAATTTTAGAAGAAGCACTAGTACATGTTGTTATAATAGGAAGTCTTCTTTATAATGTTTCTAGATTTCTTCATTTCTATATAAAAATTTCAAATGTCAAAAGGCTAGCATTCAGCTATAGGCAATGATTCTCATAAACAAGGAAGAGTGGGATGGGAACTTTTACTTTTTACACAGCATATTTTTGCCTTGTTGAAATGTGTTTCAAAAAGAACTTATGTAATTTTTTTAAAACTCAGAATTAATATTATTGTGATTATCAGTATTAAGACATCTAGACAGTTTAATAATGTACCAAGTGCAGTGAGAAAAAATAAAATGATTCAAGTGATCTGATTATTTTTACTTTTCAACTAGTTTTGCAAGTGGATAGACACTGTAAGCCAACAAACGCTCTCATTTCGCACTTGTGGCAAACTGTTCATTTTTTTGGTTAAAGGTATTCTTATGGATTCATAAGTGTATCTGACAAATTTGAAAAATCTGATTAGAACAGTAAATTCATAAACACAGATTCATACAGTGATACATTGCATACATTAGTCATTCTGTGGTACTGTCAGCATTTGCTGAGGATTTTCATACTGTGAAAATTAGTGTGTTAGTACACACTGGAGAGGAAACAGATATCACGTCAGAAATTTGCAGCAGTGTTGTGATGGCAGAGGCTGTTGCTATGTCTTCAAAGATGCTGATTAGGAGGATTGTTGAGAGGAGAAGACTGTTAGTTCCCATGTTAGATTTCCCAGCCACACCTTCACCAAGAGCCTGTGAGGTTTGTGTTGTGGTTAGCATTTACATCTGCTTCACAACAAGGCCATTTGCCGTTGGCAAGTTCTGCCTCCTTGAATCTAGATTGGCCAAAATTTGTTCAAAGTCTGTAATTCAGTTTCTTACAGGTACATATGAAGGCACAATTGAAGGAACCCTGAGGACGTTATGAAATGCACTTAGTTTGGGTTACGATCACACCGTTGAAGACCTGCAGTGCCTTTTTTGTTTTTTTTTAAATCAATACCTGCTAGAAAATAGGGTAGCAACTAATTTGTCATGTGACTAGGAAAAGAAGTGTTTCAAAAGTGAGTTTTCCAGAAAATTGAAACTTTTAACCCTTTAGAAACCAAGAATACTATTGTATAATAAAAATGCTATCTAAAAGGACCTTTAAGTATCAAAAGCTCTTTTTAAAAAATTTTATTTACTTATTTATTTACTTTTGGCTGCGTTGGGTCTTCGTTGCTGTGCACGGGCTTTCTCTGGTTGCGGTGCGTGGGCTTCTCATTGTGGTGGCTTCTCATTGCAGAGCACGGGCTCTAGGCGCGCGGGCTTCAGTAGTTGTGGCACGCGGGCTCAGTAGTTGTGGCTTGCAGGCTGTAGAGTGCAGGCTGAGTACTTGTGGCGCATGGGCTTAGTTGCTCCGTGGGGATCGTCCCAGACCAGGGCTCGAACCCGTGTCCCCTGCATTGGGAGGCAGATTCTTAACCACTGCGCCACCAGGGAAGTCTCTCAAAAGCTCTTAAAGAGGCTCTTTTGAGAGTAATTAATTAAAGACACCAACTCTAGAACCAGACTTCCTGGCTGTTTTCAAGATAATTGTCACCTGTTTCCTTTTCCCAGAAGTTAGAGCTCAGTTTGTGTGCAGTGGGAGGCTAGATGGAATCAATGACCTGCTTCCTGACAGTATCTGGATTAGGATAAATTGGGATGCAATTTCAGAGTTCATAAAATTCTATTTTACCTAGAACTAGCCGTAAGTAAAATAATGAAATTGGAGTCTTAAATATCAGATACTCCTTTCCATTCCTTTCCTTTCTTCAGTTTTTCTATTCTGTCCCCTGCTTTGTTAGACTGGTACCTCACCAAGGAATGAATGTGATCTTAACAGTAAGAGGTTCTTAGCATAATAGGTTTATAATCCATTCCTAAGAATGTTTGCTTTTTCTTAACATCCTGTTTTAAAACACAATTTTTCATAAAATACATAAAAGAATCTATTTCTAAAGGAACTGGGAAAGAAAGGTTTGACCTTTGAAGGCAGGGAAGAGGGGAGACAGTGATACCAGTATGGCCACTAAATTTGGCTACAGGGATGGACTTTCAAAGACTTGAGAATTAGAAAGGACCATTGGGAAAAGACCTTTGGCATGCCTATAGGAAAATATTCCATTTCTGAAACATTGATAGTCACTTTCTTGGAATTGTAAAGCTATTGTTTTGTAACAGTTTGATATATAAACTATCTATTTGGTATAGAAATAAAACCAAAACAATATACTTCAACCTCTTTGTTTTGAGGCCCTTGTGCTAGGAATCTGGTCTTATTTTTAAAAAAATAAACACACACACATACACAATCCACATGCTGCTAATGTATTTGTAGGATAAAGTCCTAGAAATGGAATTGGTAATTTTTTTTCCCTTTCCTTACAAATAGTAACATAATATATATGTATTATACACTTTGTTTCCCCCCCCCCCCCCACATAATGTATCTTGGAGATCTTTTAAAGCCAACTTGTATAGAACTGCTTCATTCTTTGTGAGGACTTCATGCTATTCTAGTCTATGGTCATACTAAACTTGATTGAAACAGTCCTCTATTGATGAGCACTTAGGTTGCTTTATATCTTGTACTACTAGAAACAATGTTGCAGTGATTATACTTTTACACATGACATTTAAGAAATGTGAGTATAGGGTAATGTTTAGAATGGAATTATTGATTAGGGTATGTAACTTTAAAATTTTGATCAGTATTTCAAATTGCCTTCCTAGAAGTTGTAGTAATTTATACTCCTTATATGTTTCTTGATATTTTTTCCTCACACTTCAAAACACTCCCATCAGAAAAGTATAAGCAATGAATGGCTATTTCTCCACCCCCTCTTCAACACAGCCTTTCATCAAACTTTTTGATCTTAAGCAGTATTTTAGGTGAAAAATTGTATCTCAGTGTACTTAAATGGCAGTTGTTTTATTGTGAGGGTTGATCATTTTTTCAGCCATTTATATTTCATTTTCTTTGAACTGTCCATGTCCTTTGTTCATTTTTCTGTGAGGTTGTTGGGGGTTTTCTTAGTGATTTGTCTTTATGTATTAAAAAAATTTAGCCCTTTGCTATATGAGTTGCAAATATATTTCCAAGTTTTCTGTTTGCTTTTGACTTTATGTGTTTATTTTTCCCATGTGAAAGTCTTTATTTTTATGTCATCAAATTTATCAATCTTATATTTTATGATTTCCTGGTTTTGTGGCATTCTTAGACCTAAGTCCACAGGTATTTTCTTCTAATACTGTAATGTTTTTTATTTTTGTTTTTTACACTTATATCTGATTTATTGTGGAGTAAAGTATGATTTAAGCCGCCAATTTCACTTTTTTCTGAGTGGCTCTCCAGTTGTACCAAAATCATTTGTTGAATAGTCCATTTCTCCTCCTTTGAAATGCCACCTTTTGTATACTAAAGTCACAAGAATAGTGTCTCTTAGGTAGAAAATGAATAATAAACCCCTGAAATGGGGTGTTTGCTAAAACGCATTTTGTTTAAATAAGATAGTAAAGAACTGAGAAGGGGTAAGTATTGATTTTTAGCCTTAAAGTCTTGCCCAGTATATTTTGGTAGAAATGTATGTAATTAAATCAGTTAGAAAGGCCAGTAGAGTCATCATTTTATATAAATGGCTGCATTTGTGCCAAGATGATGTGTTGAATAGCAGGAATGTGGGTTTTTTCCTTGCATTTATTATAGGATATTAAAATTGAGACACATACACGGCCGGGCCAGTGAATTTAGTGCCTCCTCTAATGAGGGGCATGGTTATTAGACATTACTGTCTTCAGTATAAGTGTGGAATTATCAGAGTAAGAAATCACTGACCTCCAATACAAGATTATTTGAAACATATATAAAATTTTAGATTTAGTTGGCAAATCCAGCCTACTTTGAATCTGAATCTTGAGTTCTCCTAATTAAGATTCTCTTCAATTTTGTCCTGCCTGCTTAATTTTTAAAAATCCATTCTGCTCAAAAGGTTTTCATTCACTTGGACCAGATTTCTTGAATTGCTGCCACATGTTCTTCTCTGACTGCCCCCTCCCCCCTTTTTTTCCTTTAAAAGGAAAGCATCTGGTTTATATCATGAAGGACTTTTGGAAGCAGTAGAGAGAGGGTAGAAATAATATTTGTATGTAATTATATAAGCAAGGGTTAATATTTAGTTGTTAAAGAAGGAGGGGGTTTTTTGTTTAGAGACTGGAGTGATAGGACATGAGCCTCAAAAAGAAAAAAAAAAGTCTGAATTACATTTTGGTTTTGTTTCTATTAGCACACTGTATTGAGGGAAAAGATGGAAGCCTAACAGTAGATTGTCAGTTTTTGTTAACCACACTACACTGTCACATAAAGTATAGAATTCTAGGTTCACTATGTCAAAAGGCAGAAAACCATTTATTTTTTAATTAGTTGAGCTCCTCTAAAATATAAGCAAAGTTGATGAGATCCTATAAATTAAAAATTTAAGGAAAACTCACAAACAAAATTAATTTCTCTAAAATTGTTTTACTCAACCACAGAGAAACCATGCCCTGCACTACTTTCTCTTTTGTGGATTTAAATAGCTTTTTTATTTTTCATAGTATTTCTGTTCTTGTGAAGTGTTATTATAGATGTAGTAATAATTATACTTCAGTTTAAGACATCTAGGTAGAGGTTATGGCTTTTTCATTTCCTGACAAGATGCACAGGGATTGATATTTTGGTTGGTTGGGTTTTGGATGTACAAGCACATTGGTCTTATTTTGTATCACTGACAATCCACAGGGTTGGCTGCTATGTGCTGAACTTTCTGTTCTAGACTTTCTGCCAAGTACTTTATGCAAAACTCTGGTTTTAGTGAAACAGGTTTTATTGTTTTTAGTCAGAGTTGTATTATAAACTGTTGTCAGCTATGTAATGCAAACAGAGGATCTGGTATATATATATGGCCATGAAAAAAAAACAACAGAACAAGCCAGTCTCTGTTCAACTGGCTGTTTTTCTCTCCCATTCCTGTGGCCTCGGTTCATGTTGTTTACTGCTGGAGGCCTGAGATGGTGTAGTTTTCTTTTCTAGGAACTTGGAATTAGAATTCCTCGACCACTAGGACACGGACCAAGCAGATTCATCCCAGAAAAGGAGGTATGTTGTTTGTGAAAGTACATAGTGAACTGTATGCTTCTAAGGAAAAGCTTTCATGACCCACATCTTCACATCTGAACAACTGTTGGTCAACAATATGCTTTTACACAAGTTAATCATCATGTTTTGGCAGTGAATATGTGGGATTAAAAAGCTGTTATAGTCATGTTGATTTCTAGTATTTCATGATGCTTTTCTAACACCCATATTTAATCAAGCAAAGGCAAGACTTGTTTTTGACCAATGATATGCCACCTGCTTATATTTAGATGTTGTTTAGGTGTGCCCATAAGCCGAGTTACTTGGTCTTGGCCAACTCCACAGGCTGGTATCAATGCTAGATTGGATCTTTAATTCTAAATATGTAAATGCTCCTATACTTTGTTTTCACAGGGATTGTTTACTGTTAGTTACTTTTGGTTCTCTGTAAATTCAGGGAGAGTAGGTGTTGTTAAAAGGAAAGGCATTAGTGTCTGTTTGCAAGCTCTGCAAATTTGATAATCTAAATCTGGATTCTGGATTTAGATCTGGATGTCTGGATTCTGGTCAAGTCTGCAAGCAGCCTATCTAGATGGCCTTTAATGTTTGGCCTTTGTTGTTTTTCCCCTGCTACATGATACGTGACTCTTTATTCTGCTATCTTGCAACCAGTTGAGTTAAATTTGTAGAATTATAACCTCTCTTTCTTAAGCCAAATTTAATCTGCTTCTAGGTGACACTTAGAGTGCAGTGCATGCATATTCCTTTTTTTTTCCCTCCCCCTGCGTATTTTCTTTCTTTTACACTGATTTACAATTTCTGAAACCATGGTTTTCCTCTCTTTCATACAGATTCTTCAAGTGGGGAGTGAAGACGCACAGATGCATACTTTATTTGCAGATTCTTTTGCTGCTTTGGGTCGTTTGGATAATATTACCTTAGTGATGGTTTTTCACCCACAATATTTAGAAAGTTTCTTAAAAACTCAACACTACCTACTGCAAATGGATGGGCCATTACCCCTACATTATCGGCACTACATTGGAATAATGGTTTGTAAACATTCAGTGAAAAATTCTTTCTGCCTGCTTTATTAATCTTTTTAAGAGATAGTTAATGCTTCAAACACAGGAATAAATCCTTATATTCTAACTTCTAATTGGATTCCTGTTAGATAGTATCTATTTTTCCTCTTTCTAAATAAGTATGCTGTCAAATATAACAGAAAAAGAAATATGTATTTACACTCTGTTGAGAACCATTTTCTATTAAATACGAGAATAAAGTAGAACACAAGATTATTTCACTGATAGTTCAGATTGACATAAGTGGTGGTACTCACGTTCAATTTATAAATAATATTCCATTGTTTTATGGTTGGCACCTTAATTGAAGTTTCTTCTTAATCTGAGGTTCTGACAGTAGGTATAAAATTTTTCTAAAGTTCAGATATTTTGATCAGATATTTTATTTGTTCTTGGGATATTTTTGAGGTGCTTTCTATAGTGTATGAATTTTTAAATGTTTATATGAAAACTTCATTTCTGTAGTATATGGAAAATTTGAAAACTTACTAATCAAAAACTTAATTAGCTGTTTTGCATATTGTAAAGAAAAAGATTTGTAGTTGTTCAAGATTTTAATATGAGTAATTAGAATAATCTTTTTGTTTTCTCTTAAGGCTGCAGCAAGACATCAGTGCTCCTACTTAGTGAATCTCCATGTAAATGATTTCCTTCATGTTGGTGGAGACCCCAAGTGGCTTAACGGTTTAGAGAATGCTCCTCAAAAACTACAGAATTTAGGAGAACTTAACAAAGTGTTAGCCCATAGACCTTGGCTTATTACCAAAGAACATATTGAGGTAAGTAGAGAATATATCTAGGGTGTCATTTAAAAAAAAAAAAAAAATTAGACTAATTTTTAGAGCAGTTTTAGGTTTACAGAAAAATGGCACAGAAAGTAGAGTTCCCATATTCTACTCCTGTCAACCATCCACCCCGCCCCCACACACATACATAGTTTCTCTATTACTAACATCTAGTATTAGTATAGTACATTTGCTGAACTGATGAATTAATAATGTCTAATTTACATTGGGGTTCACTCTTTGTGTTGTACAGTTCTATGGGTTTTGACAACTGCATAATGTCGTGTTATCCACCAATTATGGTATCATACAGAATAGTTTCACTTCTCTCAAAATCTCCTATGCTCCCCCTATTCATCTCTCTCCCCTTCCCCCTGAAACTGCTGCTCTTTTTTACAGTCTTTATGGTTTTACCTTTTCCAGACTGTCATATAGTTGGAATCACACAGTATATAGCCCTTTCAGACTAGCTTATTTGTCAATATGCATTTAAGGTTTCTCCATGGCTTTTCATGGCTTGATAGCTTATTTTTTATTGCTGAAAAATACATGTATGGATGTACCGCAGTTTATCCATTCATCTATTGAAGGACATCTTGGTTACTTCCAGTTTTTGGCAATTATGAATAAAGCTTCTACAAACATTCACATGCAGGCTTTTTGGTGGACATAAGTTTTCAACTCAGTTGGGTAAATAACTAGGAGTGTGACTGCTGGATCGTATGATAAGCTTGTGTTTAGCTTTGTAAGAAACTGTCATCCAAAGTGGCTATACCAGTTTGTGTTCCCATGAGCAATGGATGAGCATTCCTGTTGCTCCACATCCTTGTCAGCATTTGTTGTTATCAGTGTTCTGGATTTTAGCCATTCTGATAGATGTAAAGTGGCATCTTGTTGTGTTATCTTTGTAAAATACCATTTTAAACTAGTTTCGTCTGGTTCTATTTATTAATAAAGATAATAGAATAAAAGTAGATGGACATTCTCTAAAAGAATCTACCATGCAGTAGAAATTCTTAAAAATACAATATATTTTTGGTGTTGTCTTTCTCTCTTTTTAGAATATTTATTTATTTATTTATTGGCCATGCCTCAAGGCTTGTGGGATCTTAAGTTTCCTGACCAGGGATGGAACCCATGCCCCCTGCAGTGGAAGTGCAGAGACCTAACCACTGAACCTCCAGGGAATTCCCTAGAATATTTTAGATTCTTTTATGTAATTGAAGCATCTTATTATCAAGGAGATACAAGATTTGAATATGATTAATGCAATGTCTGTTATATTGTCTAGTAATATAAAATTACACAATATTATAAAATAGATAATGAAGCAGAATGGACACAGATTTGTAAGACTTTGTTTTTTTTTTTGTTTTTTTTTTGTTTTTTTTTTTTTTTCCCCATATGCCTAGTACTCACAAGACTTTGAAGAACTGTAGGCTTTACCTTGAGCATAATTTTTAAAATAAATATAATTTGATGATTTATGAATATTCAGAGTCAAGTTGTTCAAACCACTTTTTAAAAATTCCTTGAGGAGGCCTGATAATAAAGAAAAACAGGCGTATTTTACACAGTAGCTTCTACTTTAAACACAAATTCATTACATTTGGTTTGAGACTGCACTAACAACATGGTTAATGCATTCATAATCCATCATCTGAAATATGGCAACTGCTTTTAAACAAAATGTATTCTACATTTTTAAATCAGGATTTCAGAAAGTCAAAATAATAACGAATGTGTCGTTATCAGATTATGTTAAGCTCTATTTGTGAATACATATTTATAAAAATTAAATTAGCAAATTCTGGGTTCTACATGCCTCAAATTGTAATTTTATCCTAAGTTTTATATAGTAACTAATCCTGTTTTCAATAGGTTAAATACCAAGATGAACTGTATTCTTTCATCAATACCATACCCCAGTATAAAAATATGTTCTCGTTTTTTTCCCCAAGGGACTTCTAAAAGCTGAAGAGCACAGCTGGTCCCTTGCAGAACTGGTACATGCAGTAGTTCTACTTACACACTATCATTCTCTTGCCTCATTCACATTTGGCTGTGGAATCAGTCCAGAAATTCATTGTGATGGTGGCCACACATTCAGACCTCCTTCTGTTAGTAACTACTGCATCTGTGACATTACAAATGGCAATCACAGTGTGGATGAGATGCAGGTCAACTCAGCAGGAAATGTTTCGGTAAGTATCTATTATTTATTATAGGATCATCATAAGAGTAATCACAGTAATTGCTGTTATATTATTTTTTCATTTGGCTTTTAAGAAAATCTACCCTGTTAAGTCCAAAAAGATATTAGGTCCCCATGCCTGTTCATTCAGCAAGTATTTATTGACGGCCTCCAAATGCTCAGCACTAGTCTGATGCTAAGGGACATACAAAATTATAAGACCCTCTAGGAGGTTACATTTGAATACTTTTAGGATCAGAAGCCACCAACAATGTGCCCCATCAGAGCCATCTGGTATTGAACGGCTACTGAGTGAGATGAGGGGAGACTGAGAACAGTGGAACCTGGTGGTAGAAACTTCCTGATGCTGATCACATCGTTTTGCACAGAAGAAACAGGCTGTCTTCTTAATTATTTTTTAGAAGATTTGATCAGCCTTGATCTGGAATTTCTCCTTTTAAAATACTTCTTCATGTTTTAACTTCTCACAAATATATGTAAAAGTGAATATAAATTTATTAAAATGCTTTTACCTCTATTCCTTCTCTTCTCTGGCTTTTATATTTTCTCAGTTATGTTATTCCTTTGAAACAGATCAGAATGAGTTGAATTTTCTATAAGCAAATTTTAATTCTATATATAATGAGTCAAAATTCCCTGTGCATTCTTTAGCTGTAGTGAAAGAGCAAAGGGTTTATATTTCCAAATTGAAATCACAGAAACAACATTACAGCCTTCTGAATACTTTGCACAGATTTTCTCAGTTGTATTATTACTTTTAAACAGATTTGGACAGGTTGAATTTATATATTTGACTTTAACGTGTATTTGACTGTTAACATATATTTGACTGTGGGCAAGTTATCTAACCTGTCTGAGCCTCCATTCTTTCATTTCTAAATAAAGGTCAAACACACGGTTATTGTAAAGTTTAAATGAAATGTCTGTAAAGAGGTAAAAGGCCTACCTAGTACAGTGCTTGGCATTTATCAGGTACTAAATAAGAGGTAGCATTTACATATGGTGAGATTAGCCCAGGAGGGAAAATCATGTTCCCAAGGTTGATCACTGTGCTGTGCTGGCAAGGCCCAAGACCATCAGTTCCACCCTCTGTTGAGCTATCTGGATTGTTGTTAGAGGCCTGCATATGGCCACTGATTATTTATCAAAGCTTAAAGGTTATGAGATGGTCTAAGAGAGAGTACATGAGTTGCTAGGATGCTTAGAGTTGGATTGTTGTCCTTCCCCACCTTTGACTTAGTACAAGGCTAAAGAAAAAGTACTGTTCCTAGTTATCGCTCTATTAAATGAGATAATAGTGAAATAATCAAATTTTTAAAAACTTCCCTAGTAGATAAGCTCCCTGTTCCCAGGTGTTGAGCATTTTTTAGCAATAAATATTTTTAAATTAAGGTATGTACCTTGTTTTTTTTAGACATAATGCTATTGCACACTTAATAGACTACAGTATAAACAGTATAGCGGACAGTATAGTACAGTACAGTATACAGTATAATGTACAGTACAGTATAGTGTATTTTTGGCTGCATTGGGTCTTTGTTGCTGCTCGTGGGCTTTCTCTAGTTGCAGCGAGCGGGGGCTACTCTTGGTTGCAGTGCGTGGGCTTCTCGTTGAGGTGGCTTCTCTTGTTGCGGAGCATGGGTTCTAGGCGCGTGGGCTTCAGTAGTTGTGGCATGCTGGCTCAGCAGTTGTGGCTCGTGGGCTCTAGAGCAGAGGCTCAGTTGTTGTGGTGCACGGGCTTAGCTGCTCCACAGCTTGTGGGATCTTCCCAGACCAGGGCTCGAACCCGTGTCCCCTGCATTGGCAGGCAGATTCTTAACCACTGTGCCACCAGGGAAGTCCCTAAACATAACTTTTTATATGCACTGGAAAACCAAAAAATTCATGACTCGCTTTGTTGCAGTGGTGTGGAACTGAACCCACAATATACCTGAGATATGCCTGTCTATTGACAACATGCCCAGTGTACACAGTTGATGCAAAACCACTTATACTTTGTGTACCTTATTTAACTGATTGAGCAAATAAAAGGTTAACTCTTAAATATTCAGTTGTTTTAAATTGACTAGTGTTAAATTTTAATTTTTAAAATTTAGCATTGATAGTAATGATATTACTAATTTTAGTGATAAAAGGTAAAACATTAGAATGTGTTCTTAAAATCATTTTTCTCTTATATTTTAAAATTTAAATATCTGTATATATAATAGGCCAAAATAATTGTTTTTGATTCATTCATGTGAATTAAAGTTATAAGAAGATCTACTTTTCTTATATTGTATTAAGATGCAAATTCTTATGAAACAGACTTAATAAAATTCAAAAATTTCATTCCGTGTCTGACATATGTAACCTTAATTGCACTTTCTTTTCAGGTAAGTGATTCCTTCTTTGAGGTCGAAGCCCTCATGGAAAAGATGAAGCAGTTACAGGAATGTCGAGATGAAGAAGAGGCAAGTCAGGAAGAGATGGCTTCACGTTTTGAAATAGAAAAAAGAGAGAGCATGTTTGTCTTCTCTTCAGGTAAAAGCAACGATTACATAGTCAATAAAATGTCTATTGTGTCCAAAAATAAAAGCCCAATTTTTTAATTTAAGAGAATTTAAATAAAAGTATCCTTTTTTTATTGGAATATAGTTGATTTACAATGTTGTATTAGTTTCAAGTGTACAGCAAAGTGAATCTGTTATACATATACATATATCCACTTTTTTTTCAGATTCTTTTCTCATATAGGTCATTACAGAGTATTGAGTAGAGTTCCCTGTGCCATACAGTAGGTCCTTATTAGTTATCTGTTTTGTATATAGTAGTATGTATATGTCAATTCCAATCTCCCAGTTTATCCCTCCCCCCTTTTCCCCCCAGTAACCATAGATTTGTTTTCTACATCTGTGACTCTATTTCTGTTTTGTAAATAAGTTCATTTGTACCACTTTTTTTAGAGTCTACGTGTAAGCGGTTACATATGATATTTGTCTTTCTCTGTCTGACTTAACTTCACTTAACATGATAATCTCCAGGTCCATTCATGTTGTGGCAAATGACATTATTTTGTTCCATTTTATGGCTGAGTAACATTCCACTGTATATATATGTACCACATCTTCTTTATCCACTCCTCTATTGATGGACATTTAGGTTGCTTCCATATCTTGGCTATTGTAAATACTGCTGTAATGAACATTGGGGTGCATGTATTTTCAAATTATGGTTTTCTCCATATATATGCCCAGGAGTAGGATTGCTGGATCAGATGGTAACTCTATTTTTAGTTTTTTAAGGAACCTCCATACTCTTCTCCATAGTGGCTGAACCAATTTACATTCCCAGCAACAGCTGTAGCATTTACTGTTTGAGATTTTTTGATGATGGCCATTCTGACCAGTGAGAGGTGCTATCTCATTGTAGTTTTGATTTGCATTTCTCTAATAATTAGTGATGTTCAGCATCTTTTCATGTGCTTTTTGGCCATCTGTATGCCTTCTTTGGAGAAATCTATTTAGATCTTCTGCCCATTTTTGGATTGGGTTGTTTTTTTGATACTGAGCTGCATGAGCTGTTTGTATATTTTGGAGATTCTTTGTCAGTTGCTTCGTTTGCAAATATTTTCTCCCATTCTGTGGGTTATCTTTGCTGTGCAAAAGCTTTTAAGTTTAATCCAAATATGTCTTTCCTTTTAGAAAGGTTATTGCATAGGTAGTCCTACTTCTAGAAAAGGAAGTTATAGTGAAAACAGCACTAGACTAAGAGCGAGGACATTCGATTTGGGTTCTAATACTACAATCACTTCTAATAAACTTTGTGAATATAAGTCATTTAACATTGGGTGCTTTTCTTCCTTTTTTTTTTTTTTTCTATCTTTTTTTTTTTTAACTTATTTATTTATTTATTTATTTATTTTTGGCTGTGTTGGGTCTTCGTTTCTGTGTGAGGGCTTTCTCTAGTTGCGGTGAGCGGGGGCCACTCTTCATCGCGATGCGCGGGCCTCTCACTATCGTGGCCTCTCTTGTTGCGGAGCACAGGCTCCAGATGCGCAGGCTCAGCAGTTGTGGCTCATGGGCCTAGTTGCTCCGCGGCATGTGGGATCATCCCAGACCAGGCCTCGAACCTGTGTCCCCTGCATTAGCAGGCAGATAGATTCTCAACCACTGTGCCACCAGGGAAGCCCTGTCTTCTTTAAAATGAGGAAATTGCATTTAAAGGCCTGAGATTGCTTCCAGCTTTAAAATTCTATGATTTGTGAAAAGGAGCTACTTATTAGATAACTAACAACAACGTAAATCCTTTATGTTTGGCCTTTATCAAATGTAGGCTATAGGATTTAATATGTAAACCAGATAATTTAAAGGAAAAAAGTTAATAAAGTGTGTCACTGTATTTTGACAATAATAGAGTGGGACAAAGAGTATATGTTAAAAGCAAGTTTCTTAATAGCAAAGAAAAAATCAAATTTGTATAAATGGAGGTTGGATGTTAGCTTGAGGAGAAGTCTTTGATTTTATTTACTTGAAACTATAATCTCATCGACTCCTAAACATGAAGATAATCTGAAAAGGCTTAGAGCAGTGCAGGAAACATTGTAAAAACAATGACGCACAGAACCTCTTTCCTTTATTCATCATTTTAGAATTGTTTCTAGGACCTTCGAGCTGTTAAAGAGATCATTTTATATATTGTGTGATATTAAAAATATTCCAAGTGCTAAAGTTAAAAATAGTCCAAGTGCTAAAGTTTAGAGCACAAAGTTTAAAGTTTATATTTGTTATCACCATAAAGATTATTCAAAGGGGTGTTCATACTTGGAGTACATACTTTTCAGTAGAACCTAGTATCTATAAACTACAGTGGGGACACAGAGGGAGAGAGGATCTGTGAAAGAGAGGAATGAAAAGCATAGAAAATTCAACCATGAGTATTTTTTTAATTACAGAGAATCTACTTTTATTATATTCCATTTACTCGTAAGTAGGCTATTTCTTATAGTTTTAAGACTTTATTTTAGTTGATATTGGTTACTCAGTGTCAGAGAAAGGGTAATCCTGTTTTTACTTGTTATACGTAAAATGAATTTTAACTAGCATCCTGTTTTTGAAAGGCTTTCAGTGGTTTTTTTAAAAAATTATTTCAGATGATGAAGAAGTTACACCAGCAAGAGATGTATCTCGTCACTTTGAGGATACTAGTTATGGGTATAAGGATTTCTCTAGACATGGAATGCACGTCCCAACATTTCGAGTCCAGGTAAAATGACAACTTGTTGTATGTACGTGCTTGATTAGAAATATCTCAGTCTGACTTAAAATAAGAAAGAGCCATCTGGATTTGAGAACAGAAAGCGATGCAGAGAAAAATAACTTTTCTACGTACACGTAATTCCCTTAGGTATGTTTATTATATTGTTAAAGTTCATAAACCAGTTGCTCAGAATTCAAAACACATTCACCCATAAAGCAAAATTACAATAGTGGTTAGGTTCCCAGAGATGGTATGCAGAAACCCAGTTAAAGTTCCTACTATAACTAAACAATAAATAATAGTTGTGTTTGAACCTAGCTTGCATTTATAGCATTGTTTTACTGAGCCCCGGTGTTAAAGTGAGGTGATTTCTGCCCTGATATGCACCAGGCCTGAGTGACAAGAGAAATGTCCTCACAGCATCTCGGCATTATGTGTGTGTGGGTGGAGGGAAAGAGGATGAGAAAGAGTGAAAAATTTGCTTAAATTAGGACTATTAGGGAAAGCGGATTTTTTGTTTTCTTTTTAATTTGGGTGAGTTCTTACAGATACCATAGAAAATAAACCATGATTACAATAACCTAATTCCCTTTAAAATATGAACTGAATGTCATTTGAAGCAATGAGAATTTTTAAAGCTTTCAAATTTAAACCTTAAAGAGGATTCACATAAATAAATCTTATTCCAAAATTACTTAGCACCCATCTCTTAGAATAAATAAAGTTACTGGGGTAGGGAGTAGAATTATTGTTGGTAGACCCAGTTTGTTTAGCTCCATAATCGTTAACTTTGAAATACACAGTAAAACTTCCCAGTACAATTCTGTATATACTGAGCCCATGGAAACTTAGGGACCTCGTCGTCCTCCAGGATACCAGGCTCCTTCTCTGTTTTCGCTTTGGCAGGAGGCACTGTGCTAAGTGCTTTGCAAGTATATCTCAGGGGTAACAATTGCTGTATCTTCTAGTTCCAGAATAAAAGTTGAGAATCATCAATTAGCAAACATTTATCTATTCTGTGCTCTAGTTTTGTAAGACTGCTTCCAATCCGTCAGTAGAAACATACTGTAGTGTAAATGTTTTTCTTAAACAGTCTGTTATATATTTAATTTAGATAGGTAAATATATAATTCAGATGAGTTGATATTCCCAACTTACCCAATTATTGTGCAGGGGCTATTATAACTCTTTTACCAGAATTATGAAAGTATTTGAGAACTATGAGATTTTTTTTTTTCTTTGCTCAAGGAACTAACATATTGTTTAAGGAGACAGAATTAGGCACAAGGAAAGAATTATAGAATATTTTACATGCTAGTGAAGTTGTGTCATGAAATATAATAGATTACAATTGAGATCATGTGGACTGGAAAATTTTTTGGAGGGAGATTAGGATTTGAGAGATTTGAATGGTTTAAAAGCATGGGCATTGTAAGCAGAGGAGACTAGGTAATAACTGAGCATAGGTTGAGGGAAGGGATCATAAACTGACTGGGCTGCTAAGACCTTCAAGCAAAGGATTAGTGGGAAGGTAGTTTAAAATTGATCAGATTTGTAGGTGATGATCAGATTTGTAGGTTTTGACCATAGTGATGGCATAATATCAAAGAGGTGTTTTAGGAAAATAAATATGGGAGTAACATTGAAGTGGGGGCTTATTAAGTTTTGCTTGAGATGGAAAGAAAGGAAGCAGGGAGACTTTAATTTGGGAAAACTAATTAGGAGACACAATTAATAGGGCTGAGAATCAGAGGTGGGTAGGAGGAAAAAGAATGAATGATGGATACCTTGAATTAAAAATTTACAAAGTTTGAGGACCATCTGAATGCCTGCAGCAATAGAAAAGGAGAGTGGCCTCCCAAGATGGGTCATCTCTGGAGGCTGACGGGGGAAACTGAGAGAAAGCTGAATATGGGTGAGCTGTGTGTAAGGGGAAGAGATTCCACTTGTTTTTTTTTTTTTTTTAAACAATTGTTTTTTTTTTTTTTTAATTTATTTATTTTATTTATTTATTTTTGGCTGTATTGGGTCTTCATCGCCACGTGTGGGCCTTCTCCAGTTGCGGCCAGCAGGGGCCACTCCTCGCTGCAGTGCGCGGGCCTCTCATCGCGGTGGCCTCTCCCGCTGTGGAGCACGAGCTCCAGGCACGCAGGCCTCAGTAGTCGCGGCACACGGGCTCTAGAGCACAGGCTCAGCAGTTGTGGCGCATGGGCCCAGCTGCTCCGCAGCACGCGGGATCTTCCCGGACCAGGGTTGGAACCCGTGCCCCCCGCATCGGCAGGCGGACTCCCAACCACTGCACCACCAGGGAAGCCCTCCACTGGTTTTTAAACTCGCTGAGTTACAAAACGTAACTTTGCATGTTGCAGTATAGAAATTGAAAACATCAAACTGGAATGCAAGTGAAACTGAGAGCTAGGGATGTACTAGAAAGACAGTGGATTTTAGCTGCCAGTACTTTCACTGCACCGAAGAGCGACAGACATAGAACTATAGTTGGCCACATTTTAATTATTCACATTTGTTCTGTTCTGTGTATTTAGGACTATTGTTGGGAAGACCATGGTTATTCTTTGGTAAATCGTCTTTATCCAGATGTAGGACAGTTGATCGATGAAAAATTTCACATTGCTTACAATCTTACTTATAATACAATGGCAATGCACAAAGATGTTGATACCTCAATGCTAAGACGGGCTATTTGGAACTATATTCACTGCATGTTTGGAATAAGGTTAGTCTGTTTTCTTATGTTTATGAAGAGGTATTTTCCTTTAGCCTAAATTATTCAGGTGTTTGGAACACATATGCACAGACATACATTAACATACTCAAAACCATCCCCTCCCCAATAGCTTATTTTTATGCATTTTGTGCTTCAAAAACTTGATTTTTTGCAGCTTGGTGTGTTTTCTCTTGCCTAGCTAAGCAGGAGGGAGAGTTAGGAATGCTGACAAGAGTTAAATAACAGATGCCTCCAGGGAAGAGGAGAGCAAGCAAGCTGGTCCAAGAGCATAGAGGAAGAGGCAAAGTTTGTCTCTGAACATTTATGGTATCTTTTCCCTTTGTATCATCTTTTATCTCCTGACACCCTCATACTTCTACCTTCATGGAACTTAGAACTCTTACAGTACCCTTCTAAAGAGTACCTACTCCCATGATACTTCATCAAAATACAAAACTTTCATATCCTGTTAGGTATTCAGCCCCATTTATTATGCTACATAGGAAACACAGCCATCATAAACCACCTTCTAACATACACAAACAACCATGCTGTGGTACTTTCTGATTATTTTAGCTGTAAAGTCAGACTTTCTCTTGCTTCTTCACTTTATCAGTAGCCAGGCTATGACTTTAGACTCCTGAATGGTTATATAGGACCCGCTTTACAAGAGCTTTCTTCCTTTTCTACTAAAAACCAAATAGGAGACTTCAGTTCTAGGAACTATCTGCCAGTGGGGCAGAGGAGACATTGGTGCCTACGACCATCTTGGCTTAGCCTTTCCTAAGTGTAGACACTGATTCTTTCCTCTCAGACACCTCTCCCCCCTTTTTTCTCATCTGACCCCAAGAACTCCTGGAAACATAAGAAAAAATATTTATTTACACAAATAGATTATAATTTGTATATCATGTAATAGTATCAATAGGTATTATTGTCTGATTAATTTGTTAATTTCTTAATATCAGCAATACTCAAACTTTGTTTCCAGAATTTGTTCCTCAGTGTGGTTGCTTATTCATGATTGTAAATATATACTGTTGCTTGGGCACTGGCAATTTTTTTGTTCATCTAACTTCTCTGTTTCTTACCCCTGTATACTCATTCATCCACCCCCAATGAAACATTGTAAAGCTGTCATTTTGGGGGACAGCTACCTACACAAAGAGGGGGAAATAAATAATACAGCATTTACTATTGATGTCTGTACTTCCATAAGAAGAAAACAGACTATACATCAAAAATATAGTAATTCTCACATTGTCTTTTAACAGATATGATGACTATGACTATGGTGAAATTAACCAGCTATTGGATCGTAGCTTTAAAGTTTATATCAAAACTGTTGTTTGCACTCCTGAAAAGGTTACCAAAAGAATGTATGATAGCTTCTGGAGGCAGTTCAAGCACTCTGAGAAGGTAAGTACCTATTGTGTTTACTCTAACTTAGCAGTGATCCTTATTCTCCTTCACCTAATCTAATGGGTCTCAAACCCCTTCTATCACCTCTACCGACCCAGAGAAGAACATTCCAGATCAGCTGTCTCAGATACCGCTTGGAAGGGGGAACCTCATTATGGTTTAAAGTAAAAGAATAAAGACAGGGAGAACAGGTGTGCTGGCCTCTCCTCAAAGTGCTGGCATCACTGTAACTGCTTAGGAGAAAGAAGAGGGTGTTTGTGAATGATGATTTGGCGGGGAAGTTGTTATTCTAACAAACCTTCAAGAAGAGACAAACCTTCAAGAAGAGATGTGATCGAATATAAATATAAGCTCAAAACATCTATCCAAAAAAGCTGGTCTTCACAGCTCAGCAAAGACCATTATGATGGTAACAGCTCAGACAGCTTTTGTTTTGAGAAACTGATGTTATCCAGTGGCACACAGAAAACATTTCTGGTGTTTATTAGATGCACTGAAACTGATTGTGAATGTTTATAACCCTCTCTTCTTTTTTTTTTGCATCTTTATTGGAGTATAATTGCTTTACAATGTTGTGTTTCTGCTGTATAAGAAAGTGAATCAGTTATATGTATACATATATCCTCATTGAACCCTATCTTAAATGATAATGTGTTTTATATTCAGGTTCATGTTAATCTGCTTCTTATAGAAGCTAGGATGCAAGCAGAACTCCTTTATGCTCTGAGAGCCATTACCCGCTATATGACCTGATGCCTTTCCTCCATTAAAGAAGATGAACGATCAGCAGATATATAGTCCTACAAGGGGAAGGTACTAAGCCCCAGGACCAATGGTAGATAAAAGAATTCAGAAATCCATTGTGCCATGATTCCTTTAGTTTCTGCTATTTTACTGTGGAAATGCCACTGCTGGCACAAGCAGTGAGGGCTTGGCAGCTTCAAGTTTAGAGCTGTGAAGAAGGGCTGCTGTTCACAGTATTTTGCTTTTTGACAGTACAAGATGCTGTATAACTTTTAATACAGCAAATAGTAACTCTCAAAATCCTGTTGCTTTTATGTTAAAAAAATAACAATTGGAGCATGCAAAGAATGGGACTTTGATAATGACGTAAGCTTTTATACTGATACATAAAGAATTTTAGATATTGGTGCTGCTATTCCTGCTGGTGGAATGAATAGAGTGGCTGTTCCAGTTAAGCTATTAGTAATAAAGTGAACACTGCTACTATCTGAGCCTACATACATAATTTTTGTGGTTTCAAATTAAACTTGCATATGTGTTAATTTTTTTTGCATCTAAAATTACTCACAGCTCGGCAAAGACCATTATGATGGTAACAGCTCATTTCTTTCATATAGTTTTTTAATTCAGAGTTATTGGATGATATTAAATTACAGTGGCATTCTTAAAGATTTTCTTCAAAAAGCAATCTTAAATGAAAGTGTGTAAATTATAAGAAAAGCTGGCTACCTTTTAATATGCTGTTTCCCAAGATTCTCTGACACTGGAGGGCAGCTGTCTTGTACAGTATTTTTGTTTCCAGCACCAAAGTTATGAGAAATATTGCTGTAGACTGCTGCGCAGTCCCAGGTGCATTCTGCCCCTCTGCTCCTGCCCACCTTATGGTCCCCACTTCAGAGGTTGTACAGCTCCTTAAATAATAAAGCTGGAAAATATATTTAGTCAGGTTATCAAATTTGATTTACAAAAATGCTAGCTTTGTTTGAAATGCAAACAGGGTTGAAAAAAATGTATTAAGTACTTGGTATTCTGGAGGCGTGAATTGCTTTTGAAGTCTGTCAGTATTATTGGTATTTTTCAATAAAGAATAATTTTTCTCCAATTTTTTTTGCTGTCTCAGTCTCTTAAAAAGTCATGACTTCACAATCGGTAACTATTCTGTTTCTTTTGACTTTTTCATTAGCCATCACACTTAAATAATTCTGTAATCAGATGAGAGACTATTAAATGGCACTCTTGAAGTCACTTTGAAAGATATTAAGAAGTTTTATTTTGGAAATAACTGGTACAGCCCCATGCCTTGTCCATTTTGAACTGAGGTGGCTAATTAGGGAGCCACTACAGAACAAAAAATGACACTGTCAAACAATTAGAAATAGCTCTAAATTTAATCAAAGCTGTCGTAATAACTCTCTTACTCATCGAAACATTTATTGAGCTCCATCTAGTGCCTATAAATTTATAGTGTGGGATGGGAGGCACAGTTTTGAATGGAGGTGATGTACTTACCTTCACGGCTGTACACCCTACTGAGAAGATAAGGCTATCACCTTAGATAAAAATTATCTTCAATATATTTAAAGAAATATATAAGCCCATTTCTAGTCAGCTTACAATAATATACAAATGGTCTTACCCACTGAAGTTGCATCATGCCTCTGCCCTTTTCTGTCTGCTGCTGGGTTTTTTCATCATAGCAATACAGGTGAATCCAACAAGTAAAGTTGCACTGGATTTAGTTAAATTTTTACTCATTCTGCTGCTGCTCTTTGTTCTTTGCACTTGCTCTTGAAAATACAAAATTTCTCATAGAGGTTCTAATCAGTAGTAGGATGATCACAAAACAAGATAAACTGAATTCATTATCTTCTTTCACTGAAGCTTATAAACTACTTACAAATCACGATTCGAAATTTTAATGAGTAAAAAAGTGTGCTTATACCTAAAGTAATAAAGGCATGCCTGTGATACAAAGTTAATGTTTCAGTACCTCCCATTTAACAGGTGTTTCTTATTACTCAATGTTTTCTCAAAACTAAACAATAGGATTTCTAATGTCACTATAATCTTTGAAACTAATAGTTTCCAAAATAATTGGGGATGGTAAAATAGAATACACTATGGAATACCAAAACTCTCCCCCACAAGAGGAATTTTTTTTCTTAAATAATCATGAATAGATTTCTGGTTGAGGTTTCCAAGATTCAATTTTTAAATCAGTTTTTTGGTAAAAATTGGGGAACTTATTTATTAGGTGAAACTTAATTCAGTATCTCTTACTATAAGAATGAGATTAAATTCTAAACATTTATGTATTTACCACAGTTATTAACTTCATATAAATAGTGGTGATATTTTTAACTTAAAATTCATTTAAGAGTTAAGAGATTTTTAATTCTTCTAATGGTTTACCTATTTCAAATTATTTTGATAACAGACCATTGGTAGATAAGTAAATAAATAAAACTTGTTGGATAAGCATGTTTTCCAAGCACATTTCACTCATTAAGATACTCAGATTTTGTCACATATTTGTGACTAGTGAATATCAAGGGAAAGCAAAAGGCAGGTAGATGGTGAGTGACATCACCAATGAAGCTCCAGGTCCTTGTTCCCCATGGAGACACTGAGCTAACAACAATATAAGGACCAAAATACATTGTGAGAACTCTAGAAACCCCTTGGGAAGCTATAGCTCAGGCAAACACAAAACCAGGAGAAGGCTGCGCCAAAAGGTGTAAGAAAATTTGGGGCATTTTGCTTGTCCTAGCCCTTCCCTTTGCCTGGCACAGCATGATGCAATTGAGAGGAAACCCCCAATTCGTGGCTCCTCCCTCGGGACAGAAAGGAAAAAGGTGAACTTGTGCCCAATATTCAGGCTTGTCTGGGGGCTGTTTGAGGGACTGAATTCTGTCTCACCTGACTTGGAGCACTAGTGGGAGTGGTAGCATGGTTTGGATGCTGGTTGTGGGCCACTGAAGACAGAAGTGAGCATAGAGGTGCATTAGAGCAGCAGGGAGTCTACAGTTCTGTAGGCAGGTGCAGGAGATCCAAGAGAGTACAGCCAGGAATAAAACAGAAATTGGAACAGGAAGCTCCTGAGAAGAAAGAGACAAGCCTCTTAGGGAAATTAAGACAGTTAAAAGCAGATATATATCTTGGAATAAAAGCATACACACATGCCCAAAGAAGATACGTCCCTGGAAGTCGCTATTTTTCAAATGCCCAAATCTCAACAAAGTTCACAAGATATATAAATAAACAGAAGAATGTGGCAAAATCTAAGAAACAAATCTAGAGAAACCAACCCTAAAGCAATGCGGAAATCTGATTTACCTAACAAAGAATTGTAAACAGTTGTCTTAAAGATGCTCAATGAACTAAAAAAGAACAAGACTGACAAACCAGGAAAATGATGCATGAACAAAATGAGAATGTCACTAAAGAGACAGAATAAAGAAGAATCAAATTCTGGAGCTGAAGAATACAATAACTGAATTAAGGGAAAAAAAACTAGAGTTCAACCGGAGATTTGATCAGAGAGAAGAATTAATCAGTGACCTTGAAGAGTTACTGATATTATCAATAACTTTGGAGTTACTATTAATAACCTTGGAGGTTATTTGATATTATCAAGTCAGAGGGACAAAAAGAGAAGTGAAGAAAAGTGAAGAGAGCCTAAGGGAGTTAGGGGGACATCAATAACAGTGGGGAGTGGGCAGAACTGTAAAGGAATGGAGTTTTGTATGCAAATCAAGTTCTAATCAGCTTAAAATATTCTTATAACTTTAACATTTTTAAACATAATCCCCATGGTAACCACGAAGAAAATCTCTTTAGAATTTACACAGAAAGAAGTGAGAAGGAAATCAAAGCATGTCACTACAAAAAAAAAAAAAGTCAATGAAACACAAAGGAGGAAGAGGGGAAATGAGGTACAAAAAAGCTACAAAACTCGCAGAAAACAATTAACAAAATGGCAATAGTAAGTCCTTCCCTGTCAGTAATTACATCAAATGTAAATGGATTGAATCCCCCAATCAAAAGACATAGATTGGCCAAATGGATAAAATAAAAAAGAGGATTCAACTATATGCTGTCTATAAGAAACTAACTTTAGATCTAAGGACACATATAGACTGAGAGTGAAAGGCTGGTAAAAGATATTCCATGCAAATGGTAACCAAAAGAGAGCAGAGGTGACTATATGAATATCAGACAAAAGGGTCAATTCACCAGGAAGCTATAACAATTATAAACATATAGGCACCAAATACCTAAATATATGAAGCAAATGTTAATAGAATTGAATAGAGAAATAGCAACACAATAATAGTAGGAGATTCAATACCCACTTCCAAAAATGAATAGAACCAACAGAAGATAAATAAGGAAACAGAGGACTTGAACAACACTATAGATTAGTTGGATCTATCAGACATATACAGAACACTTAAACAACAGAAGAATATACATTCTTCTCAAGTGCACATGGAACATTCTCCAGGACTGACCACATATTAAGCCACAAAACAAGTCTTAACAAATTTAAAAGATTGAAATCATACAAAGTATCTTTTCTGATCATAATGGAATGAAACTAGTAATCGATTGCAGAAAGAAAAACTGGAAAGCCCACAAGTATGGAGAAATTAAACAACACATTCTTAAAAAGCCATTGCAAAGGAGAAATCACAAATGGAATTAGAAAATATCTCGAGATAAATTAAAAACAGAACACACCAAAACTTATGGATGCAGTACTAAGAGGGAAGTTTAGAGCTACAAACTCTTACATTAAAAAAGCAAAAAAGATCTCAAATCAACAACCTAACTTCACACATCAAGGAACTAGACAAAGAACAATCCAAACCCAGAGCTAGCAGAAGGAAGGAAACATAGAGCAGAGGTAAATAAAACAGACAACAGAAAACAATAGAAACAACAACAACAAAACAGAGTTGTTTGAAAAGATCAACAAAATTGACAAACCTTTAACTGGATTAAGAAAAAAAGAAGAATCAAATATATAAAATCAGAAATGAAAAATGGGACATTAACAACCAATGTAAAAAAAAAAAAAGGATAGAGACTATTATGTATTGGGTGGGCCAAAAAGTGCCTTCGGTTTTTTAAGTAAAAATAAAAGACACATTTTTCATTTTTACCAAGAACTTTATTGAACCATGTATTCACCCTTTTTTTTTTTTTTAATTTATTTTTGGCTGTGTGGGTCTTTGTTTCTGTGCGAGGGCTTTTCTCTAGTTGCGGCAAGTGGGGGCCACTCTTCATCGCGGTGCACGGGCCCCTCACTATCACGGCCTCTCTTGCAGAACACAGGCTCCAGACGCGCAGGCTCAGTAGTTGTGGCTCACGGGCCTAGTTGCTCCACGGCATGTGGGATCTTCCCAGATCAGGGCTCGAACCCGTGTCCCCTGCATTGGCAGGCAGATTCTCAACCACTGCGCCACCAGGGAAGCCCGTACTCACCCTTTTGTTCCACTTCCTTCTGCCATTTTTCAGGCAACTTCATAATTCCATCTTCCCAAAACTTTGTAATCTTTTTTTAATATATTTTTTAAATTATTTATTTATTTATTTATTTTTGGCTGAGTTGGGTCTTTGTTGCTGTGTGTGGGCTTTCTCTAGTTGTGGCGAGGGGGGGCTACTCTTCATTGCGGTGCACAGGCTTCTCATTGCGGTGGCTTCTCTTGTTGCAGAGCGCGGGCTCTAGGCGTGTGGGCTTCAGTAGTTGTGGCTCGCAGGCTCTAGAGCGCAGGCTCAGTAGTTGTGGCACACGGGCTTCGCTGCTCCGCAGCATGTGGGATCTTCCCGGACCAGGGCTCGATCCCGTGTCCCCTGCATTGGCAGGCGGATTCTTAACCACTGTGCCACCAGGGAAGCCCAACTTTTATCTTTTTGAGCAAAGAACTGTTCCAGGTGCCTTTTAGAGTCCAAAATTTCAAAAAATTGAAATTTTTTCCATTAAGAGAATTTTGTAAAGAGCAAAATAAATGGAAGTCCAAAGGTGCAATGTCTGGTGAATACAGCAGACGAATCAGAACTTCCCAGCCAAGCTGTAACAGTTTTTGCCTGGGCATCAAAGAAACATGCAGTCTTGCGTTATCCTGATGGAAGATTACGCGTTTCCTGTTGCCTAATTCTGGACGCTTTTCGTCAAGTGACGCTTTCAGTTGGTTTAGTTGGGAGCAGTACTTGTTGGAATTAATCGTTTGGTTTTCTGGAAGGAGCTCATAATAGAGGACTCCCTTCCAATCCCACCATATACACAACATCGCCTTCTTTGGATGAAGACCAGCCTTTGGTGTGGTTGGTGGTGGTTCATTTCACTTGCCTCATGATCTCTTCTGTTACACATTGTTGTACAGTATCCACTTTTCATTGCCTGTCACAATTTGTTCTAAAAACAGAATGTTTTCATCACATTTCAGCAGAGAATCACATGCAGAAATATGGTCAAGAAGGTTTTTTTCGCTTAACTCATGTGGAACCCAAACATCAAAGCAATTCACATAACCAAGCTGGTGCAAATGATTTTCAGTGCTTGATCTGGATATTTTGAGTATGTCGGCTATCTCCCACCAGGTATAACATTCATTGTTCTCAATTACTGTTTCAATTTGATCGCTATCAACTTCAACTGGTCTACCCGACCGTGGAGCATCGTCCAGCGAGAAATCTCCAGCACGAAACTTCGCAAACAACTTCTGACACATTCAATCAGTCACAGCACCTTCTCTATAAAGTGCACAAATCTTTTTGTGCGTTTCAGTTGTGTTTTTACCTTTCTTGAAATAATAAAGCATAATATGCCGAAAATGTTGTTGTTTCTTCCATCTTCAACATTAAAATGCCTATACAAAAATTCACCAATTTTGATAAGTCTTTTTTTAAATGCATGCCGATATGACAGCTGTCACATACAATCTAATAAAATTGTTTCGAATGACGTTAAAAACAACTAAGTGCTACTAGAGTCATCTTATGGAAAAAAACGAATGAAACTTTTGGCCAACCCAATACACAAACTGGATAACTTAGAAACATACAACCTACCAAGACTGAATCATGAAGAAACAGAAAATCTGAACAGACCTATAACTAGTATGGAGATTGGAATCAGTAATCAAAAACTCTCAACAAAGCCCAGGACCAAATGGTTTCACGGAAAAATTATACCAAACATTTAAAGAAGAGTCAACACCAAACTCATCCAAAAAATTGAAGAGGGAACACTTCCAAACTCATTCTGTGAGGTCAGCACTACCTTGAAACCAAAGCCAGACAAAGCGGCTACAAGAAAACTACAGACCAATATCTCTGATGAATACTGTTGCAAAAATCCTTAATACTAGTAAAGAGAATTCAATAGCACATTTAAAAAATGAAGATATATTCCTGAAATGCAAGGATGATTCAACATATAAAAATTGATCAGTGTAATACACCATGTTAACAGAATGAAGGGGGGAAAAACACATGATCATATCAATTGATGCAGAAAAATCATTTGGCATAATTCAACACCCTTTCGTGATAAAAAATACTCAACAAACTAGGAGTAGAAGGAAACGATCTCAATGTAATAAAGGCCATATGTGAAAAGCCCATAGCTAACATCATATTCTGTGAAAGACAAAGCTTTTCCTCTAAGATCAGGAACAAAACAAGGATGCCTACTCGCACCACTCATAGTACCAGAAGTCCTAGCCAGAGCAATTAGGCAAGAAAAAGATGTCCCAATTAGAAAGGAAATGTAAAATTATCTCTGTTTGCAAATGACATGATCTTATATATAGAAAACCCTAAAGATTCCCCCCTCACACACACACACACACAATAAAAAATTAAATTTAAAAACCTGTTGGAACTAAAATATTCAGCAAAGTTGCAAGATACAAAATCAACACACAAAATCAGTTGCATTTTTATACACTAACAATGAGCAATCTAATAAGGAAACTAAGGCAACAATTCCATTTATAATAGCATCAAAAAGAATAAAATACTTAGAAATAAATTTAACCAAAGGAGTTTAAAGACTTGACACCGAAAACTACAAAACATTACTATAAAAAACTAAAGGAGACACAAATAAATGGAAAAGGACCATTCGATGAGGAAAGGACTGTCTTTTCAACAAATGGTTCTGGAAAAACTGGATATCCACACGCAAAAAAAATGAAGTTAGACATTTACCTTACAACCATACACAAAAACTAAAATGGATTAAAGACCTAAATGTAAAAACTAAAACTTTAAAACTCCTAGAAGAAAACATAGGGGACAAAGCTTCAGGACACTGGATTTGGCAATGATTTATTCGACATAAGACCAAAAGGCAACAGAAAATATAGACAAATGGAACTACATCAAACTTACTTCTGTGCATCAAAGGGCACAATCAACAGTAAAAAGGTAACCTACAGAATGGGAGAAAATATTTGTAAATCATGTATCTGACAAAGGCTTAATATCCAGAATATATAAATAACTCCTTTAACTCAACAACTACCACCAAAAAACAATAAAACAAACCAAAAAAACCCCACAAATAGCCTGATTAAAAAATGGGCATCTTACAGTTTTCAGAGTACAGGTCTTTTGCCTCCTTAGGTAGGTTTATTCCTAGGTATATTATTCTTTTTGATGCGATCGTAAATGGGATTGTTTCCTTAACTTCTTTGTCTGATATTTCATTGTCAGTGTATGGAAAAGCAACAGATTTCTGTATATTAATTTTGTATCCTGCAAATTTACTGAATTTATTGATGAGGTCTAGTAGTTTTCTGGTGGCATCTAGGATTTTCTATGTATAGTATCATGTCATCTGCAAACAGTGATAATCATACTACTTCTTTTCCAATTTGGATTCCTTTTAATTCTTTTTCTTCTCTGATTGCTATGATGAGGACTTCCAAAACTATGTTGAATAAAAGTGGTGAGAGTGGGCATCCTTTCCTTGTTCCTGATCTTAGAGGAAATGCTTTCAGATTTTTACTGTTGAGTATGATGTTAGCTGTGGGTTTGTCATATATGGCCTTTGTTACGTTGAAGTATGTTCCCTCTGTGCCCACTTTCTGGAGAGTTTTTATTATAAATGGATGTTGAATTTTATCACAAGCTTTTTCTGCATCTATTGAGATGATCATATGATTTTTATTCTTCAGTTTGTTAATGTGGTGTATCACACTGATTGATTTGCAGATATTGAAAAATCCTTGCATCCCTGGGATAAAACCCACTTGATCATGGTGTATGATCCTTTTAATGTATTGTTGGAGTCAGTTTGCTCGTATTTTGTTGAGGATTTTTGCATCTATGTTTGTCAGTGATATCGGCCTGTAGTTTTCTTTTTTGTGATATCTTTGTCTGTCATCAGGGTGATGCTGGGCAAAAAGAGTGAGTTTGGAAGTGTTCTGTCCTCTGCAATTTTTTGGAATAGTTTCAGAAGAATAGGTGTTAACTCTTCTCTAAATGTTTGGTAGAATTCACCTGTGAAGCCATCTGGTCCTGGACTTTTGTTTATTGGAAGTCTTAAAATTCATGCTGATGCTGATTCAATGTCAGTACTGGTAATTGATCTGTTCATGTTTTCTATTTCTTCCTCGTTCAGTCTTGGGAGACTACCTTTCTAAGAATTTGTCCATTTCTTCTAGGTTGTCCATTTTATTGGTGTAGAGTTACTCATAGTAGTCTCTTATGGTCCTTCTGGTATTCTGTGGTATGGTATTTCTGTGGAGTCTGTTGTAACTTCTTTTTCATTTCTGATTTTATTGATTTGGGCCCTCTTTTTATTCTTGGTGAGTCTGGCTAAAGGTTTATCAATTTTGTTTATCTTTTCAAAGAGCCAGCTTTTAGTTTCATTGATATTTTTGTGTGTGTGTGTCTCTATTTCATTTATTTCTGCTCTGATCTTAATGATTTCTTTCCTTCTACTAACTTTGGGTTTTGTTTGTTCTTTATCTAGTTGCTTTAGGTGTAAGGTTAGGTTGTTTGAGATTTTTCTTGTTTCTTGAGGTAAGCTTGTATTGCTATACACTTCCCTCTTAGAACTGCTTTTGCTGCATCCCATAGGTTTTGGATCATCATGTTTTCATTGTCATCTGTCTCCAGGCATTTTTTTATTTCCTCTTTGATTTACTCAGTGATCGATTGGTTGTTCAGCAGCATATTGTTTAGCTTCCGCATGGTTGAGTTTTTGACAGTTTTTCCCTTGTAGCTGATTTCTAATCTCATAGTGTTGTGGTCAGAAAAGATGCTTGATATAATTTCAATTTTCTTAAATTGACCAAGGCCTGCTTTGTGGCTGAGTATGTGATCTATCCTGGAGAATGTTCCATGTGCACTTGAAAAGAATGTGTATTCTGCTGCTTTCAGACAAAATGCTCTATAAATTAATCAGTTAAGTCCATCTGGTATAATGTGTCATATAAGGCCTGTGCTTACTGATTTTCTGTCCCTTGATATAAGTGGGGTGTTAAAGTCCCCCACTATTGTGTTACTGTCAGTTTCTCCTTTTATATCTGTTAACATATGCCTTATATATTGAGGTGCCCCTAGGTTGGGTGCATATATATTTACAATTGTTATATCTTCTTCTTAGATTGATCCCTTGATCATTATGTAGTGTCCTTCTTTGTCTCTTGTAACAGTCTTTATTTTAAAGTCTGTTTTGTCTGATATAAGTATTGCTACTCTAGCTTTCTTTTCATTTCCATTTGCATGGAATACCTTTTTCCATCTTCTTACTTTCAGCCTGTATGTGTCTCTAGATCTGAAGTGGCTCTCTTGTAGACAGCATATATATGGTTCTTGTTTTTGTATCCATTCAGCTAGTCTATGTCTTTTGGTTGGAGCATTTAATCAATTTACATTTAAGGTAATTATCATTATGAATGTTTTTACTGCCATTTTGTTAATTGTTTTGGATTTGTTTTTGTAGGCCTTTTTTCTTTCCTTCTTCTTTTGTCCTCTTCTCTTGTTATTTGATGACTATCTTTAGTGTTATGCTTTGATTCCTTTTTCTTTTTTGTGTGTATAGATTTTTGATTTGTGGTTACCATGAGGTTTTGGTATAGCAGTCTGTATATATACATGATTGTCTTAGTTGCTGATCTCTTAGTTTCAAATACATTTTAAATAGTTGCATTTGTACTCTCCTCCCCTCATGATTACTGGTTTTGATATATTTTACATCTAATTGTTTTGCACATCTCTTAACCGCTTATTGTGGATACAGATGATTTTACTACTTTTGTCTTTTAACTTCCCTACTAGTTTGTGTGTGGATGATTTCCTATCTTTACTGTATGTTTGCCTTTACCGGTGAGCTTTTCCATTTCATAATTTTCTTGTTTCTAGATGTGGTCTTTTCTTCTCTGTCTAAAGAAGTTCCTTTAGCATTTGTTGTAAAGTTGGTTTGGTGGTGTTGAATTCTTTTAGCTTTTGCTTGTCTGTAAAGCTTTTGCTTTCTCTGTCAAAGTACAAGACCATAAACTATAAGACCATGTACTCCATAAACTATAAGATGCTGATGAAAGAAACTGAAGATGACACAAACAGATGGAAAGATATACCATGTTCTTGGGTTGAAAGAATCAATATTATTAAAATGACCATACGATCCAAGGCAATCTATAGATTCAATGCAATCCCTGTCAAATTACATTTTTCACAGAACTAGAACAAAATTTTTTAAAATTTGTATGTGAACACAAAAGACCCCAAGAGCTGAAGCCATCTTGAGAAAGAAAAATGGAGCTGGAGGAATCACACTCCCTGACTTCAGACTATACTACAAAGCTACATTAATCAAAACAGTATGGTACAGGCACAAAAACAGGCATATAGATCAATGGAACAGATCAATGGAAAGCCCAGAAATAAACCCACACATCTACGGTCAATTAACATATGACAAAGGAGGCAAGAATATACAGTGGAGAAGAGACGGTCTCTTCAACAAGTGGTGCTGGGAAAACTGGACAGATACATGTAAAAGAATGAAATTAGAACATTCTCTAATACCATATACAAAAATAAACTCAAAATGGATTAAAGACCTACTGTCAGACCTAAATGTAAGACCGGATACTATAAAACTTCTACAGGAAAACTTAGGCAGAACACTCTTTACCATAAATCACAGCAATAGTTTTTTGGATCCCTCTCTTAGAGTAATGGAAATAAAAACCAAAATAAACAAACAGGACCTAATTAAACTTAAAAGCTTTTGCACAGCAAAGGAAATCATAAACAAAACAAAAAGACAACCTACAGAATGGGAGAAAATACTTGCAAATGTGACCGACAAGAGATTAATTTCCAAAATATACAAACAGCTCATACACCTTAATATCAAAAAAATAAACAGTCCAATCAAAAAATGGGCAGAAGATCTAAACAGACATTTCTCCAAAGAAGACATACAGATGGCCAATAGGCACATGAAAAGATGCTCAATATCACTAATTATTAGAGAAATGCAAATCAAAACTACAATGAGGTATCACCTCACTCCGATCAGAATGGCCATCATCAAAAAGTGTACAAATAATAAATGCTGGAGAGGATGTGGAGAAAAGGGAACCCTCCTACACTGTTGGTGGGAATGTAAATTGGTGCAGCCACTATGGAGAACAGTATGGAGGTTCCTTAAAAAAACTAAAAATAGAGCTACCATATGACCCAGCAATCCCACTCCTGGGCATATATTTGGAGAAAGCTATAATTCAAAAAGATACACTCACCCCAATGTTCATAGCAGCACTATTTACAATATCCAAGATATGGAAGCAACCTAAGTGTCCGCTGACAGATGAATGGAAAAAGAAGATGTGGTATATATACACAATGGAATATTACTCAGTCATAAAAAAGAATGAAATAATGCCATTTACAGCAACATGGATGGACCTAGAGATTATCACACTAAGTGAAGTAAGTCAGACAAAGATAAATATAATGATATCACCTACTTATATGTGGAATCTAAAAAAATGATATGAATGAACTTACTTACAAACAGATATAGACTCACAGACACAGAAAGCAAACTTATGCTTACCAAAGGGGAAAGTGGGGTGGGAGAGGGATAACTTAGGAGTTTGGGATTAACATATACACACTACTACATATAAAATAGATAACAAGGACCTACTGTATAGCACAGGGAACTGTACTCAGTATCTTGTAATAACCTATACTGAAAATGAATCTAACAAATATATGTATGTGTGTGTGTGTGTGTATTATATATATATATCTGAATCACTTTGCTGTAATCCTGAAACACAACATTGTAAATCAACTATATTTCAATAAAAATTTTAAAATAATTATTTTTCAAAATAAATAAATAAAAATGGGCAAAGGACTTGAATAGACATTTCTCCAAAGATGATATATGTGGCCAAAAACCATATGAAAAGATACTCAATATCACTAATTATTAGAGAAATGCAAATCAAAACCACAATGAGATACCATTTCACAACCATTAGGATGGCTACTATCAAAAAAACCCAAAAAGCAAAAACAAAACAAACAAACAAAAAACAGAAAATGGCAAGTTTTGGAGAAGATGTAAAGAAATGGGAACCCTTGTGCACTGTTGGTGATGTGAAATGGCGCAGCCTCTGTGGAAATCAGTATAGAGATTCCTCAAAAAATTAAAAATATTACTACTATATGATCCAGTAATTCCGTTTCTGGGTATACACCCAAAGGAATTGAAAGCAGGATCTCAAAGATGTATTTACACACCCATGTTCATAGTTGCATTATTCACAATAGCCCTGAGAAGCAACCCAAATGTCCTTTGATGAATGAATGGACAAAAAAGTGTGATATACACATACAAGGAAATATTATTCAGCCTTAAAAAGGAAGGAAATCCCATCACATGCCACAACATGAATGAACTTTGAGGACCTTATGGCTAAGTAAAATAAGCCAGTCACAAAAAGACAAATGCTGTATGAAATATCTAAACTAGTCAAATCAAATTCATGGAAGCAAAGTAGAATGGTGGTTTCTAGGGCCTGGGGAGAGGAGGAAATGGAGAGTTGTTTAATGGATTATAGAGTTTTAGTTTTGCAAGATGAAAAAGTTCTGGAGAACTGTTGCAGAACAATGTGTATAAACTTAACACTACTGAACTGTACATTTAAAAATAGTTAAGATGGGGACTTCCCTGGCGGTCTAGTGGTTAAGACTCCACACTTCCTCCACAGGGGATGTGGGTTCAACCCCTGGTTGGGGAACTAAGATCCTACATGCCACACAGCACACCACCCCCCCAAAAAATTTTCTTTTTAAATTAAAAAAAAATAGTTAAGATGGTAAATTTTATGTGTTTTTCACCATAATTTTTTTTTTAAGGCAGGTAGATGGTTCCAAATGGTCCAGCTTGCACATGAGTCTGAGTATAATATGGAGAACAGGTACAGTGGTATTCCACTATGAGTTATTATATTAGTTATAAATACAGAGGGTGCTATTTTAGGGGAAAGAGAGTTTTATCTTTTTCACTGAAAGTAGAATATATAGCCTGCTATGGTTAAAATAAAGACTTAGATCTTTAAATGTTTTTGAGAGATTAGCCTGTCAGACTTTTAAAAAATGATTTCAACTATTGGAGTGAATCTACTAGCATACAATTATGGATGAAAGACTTAAGGATAAGGTGAGTGTCTCCAGAGGATTTTGCTGAGCCCCAACCAGGGATGAGCCCCAAACTAGAGGAGCCCTTGGTAAGTCTATTTGTTCCTGGAAATTTAGGTTTTTTTCTAATAGATTTTAAGAGCCCATCTAGTCTGGGATGCCTGCCTTCATCCCATTAGTCTTGGTATTTTGTTAGCGTGAGAGATGAGCTTTTTGGTTATTAATGGCTCATCTCTCACCCTACAGAGTAGTAAATCTACTTTTATTTCCAAATCGCCTTTGGCTAATATGGGATAACAACGGTTATCTCAATTTCTTTGGTTTTTATCATTTATTCAAAGGCCAAACTTATCCTACAAAGAGTGGCAAACTAATAAACTAATTACCATCATAATTTATTGAGCACCTACTATACATCAGTCACTGTACTGGACAATTTGCCCATTTTGGTTTTTTTTCCTAAACTACACGATATTAAAATAGATATTAATGCCATTTTACAGCTGAAGCTAAAAAAGTCAAGTTACTTGCCCAAGGCCCAAGCAGGAGAGAGCTAGGATTCAAACTGAGATATGCCATACACTTAAGCCTACACTCTTTCTAGTACATTATATCACCTCCCTAGTCACAGAGAGTTATAAGTAGAAGAACTGTCTGGTCTACTCATTTTACTTCAAATGAAAATAAAAAGGTAAAATACTCCTTTTTCCATCTATTTTACTTATTTAGTAAAGAGTAGATGGCCCCTAGCAATCTTCTCTAAACGTTTCTGCTTACCCCTTCTCTTAATATGACAACGAGAAAAATACTGGTACCTAACCAGAAAATTATTATTAGATGCTGTAAGAATTAGTGCAGATGCTTATGTAGTAATGTATTCCTAATAGTGTTGACCACCATTCTTTCTATACACAAAACCTAACAGTCTTCATTGCACAGTTCATTTACTCAACTGACAAGCACTTAAATTCTAGAATTGTTAAGTCAGGATTTTAAGACTAAAACTAAATTATTTAATAGAGAATAGAAGAAAAAGTCATTTACTTAGAAATCCCATGCATATATTTTCATCTTACATTTCTCATAGCAGAAAGTACAACATGTATATTCATTTTTCCATAATATCTAACAAGAAGAAATGCTTATTTCTTTTAAAATACTAAGACTACTCACTAAAATCAGTACCTGAAAAACTTTCAATATTTGTTAATACCGAAAAAAAGTTCACATATGTTGCCACTTCTTAAGAATGAAGGAGACCTGACTTCCTGTTTCTGTTGTTTATCTGCATCATGTTAGAAAGAAGGAACAGGCAGGGGTTCCAGGAAGGTGTGATGACTCTGAATTCGGTTTAGAAGCTGTTGTGCCACCGGTTTGAATTCTGTTTCCCAATGGAGTTTGTGATAGTTTTTTAGGTCTTGGTCAAAACTCCCATTCAGTGCTAGTTCTTCATCTGTATCAGAAAAATTAACATTACAGCAATTATTTAGAAACATAATCCTACTGAATAAAGTTTAATTTTTGATGGCATGAGTTAAACTCATCCTGGGTCATCTCTAATTCCAGCAAGGCTTTTTTTCATGGGAGTAATTCTTTAACTCTTTTCTGTTCTTTACAAAAAATTTTAAATAAGTATAGGTTAGTCTCTTAATTTAAAAAAGATAATAATCTTCTCAAAAAAAAAAAAAATCCTAGATTGACTTGAGCTCTTACTTCAATTTATCCCTAACGTTTACATGTAAGTCTACATCCAAAAGTCAGATCACAATTTCTCAGAATAAACAAAGTATTAATAGTTTATTTCCTCATCTGCACATTAGAAAAGTTAATTACTTCAGTGGTTAACAGATACAAAAGAAGTTAGGAAATCTTTGGGGAAAGTAGCACAGTTGAATTTGACACTGTAAACTTGACTGAAAATCAAGTTGCTCATTTCAGAGCAGGCCGGACATACTTCTTTGAAAAGACAACCCCTCCCCCTGCCACCTTATGCTCTCACCAATAAAAGTGAAAAGTGGGAGACTGAGAATACTAAAGAGTATCAGAATCCCAAGTGAGTCCATGGATAATGCAGAAAAGCACTTGTAAAAAAAAAATCCAATATTACAACCTTGATTTGCTTCTTAATCCAAGGGCACTCTGAATTCTGTGAATGTCATAAGTATATCCAACCCAAGTAGGAAGACAAATGGCTACTGAGGTTTCTGCACCGACCTGCCACTGCATTTTTCTTTGTTTATATTGGACCCCATGTGAAGGACTTCAGGACAATGCACTGGCCTGCCAGTCAGAAGGTTGCTCTGCTACTTCCTAGGTCTGAGGCCTTCTTAAGTGGTAACCACTAAGTCCTAAAGTGACCACAAATATTACTACTTGCATAATTCGCAAACTTTTTTCATAAGGCCAATTAAAATCCTACCATAAAATGCTTCATTAGTGTTTACATCAAATTTTCTACCCTGAATATTTTCAGTACACAGGGTGTACTTTGGCACTGTTGGTGTTAGTGTCACCACCCAGGGTAAGATAAGTCTGGAATCCCAGTCTGTACCTTACCCTCCTCCCCTCCAGCCAAGTGGACAGCTATGCAGCTCCGAGATAAGTTCTGGGCGGACACACGCACTTCAGCAAGGCTCTCCATGGAGACCCCTGTGAGCAAACCTGTCTCTCCCCACCCATTTGATAATCAGGGCCTTGAGAGGAAGAGAATACAGATGGTGTTCAATGCCTTCAAAGTCCTTCCCGTTGGGCTACTTCCAAACAAAAGGAGTCTGTGAGACTCTGAGTGCTTTTGAATTTCTAGATCTTCTTCCTGCTCACTCTTCTCCAGATTTTCTGAGCACTAAACTTTCATTAAAAATGAATTCTCGGGCTTCCCTGGTGGCGTAGGGGTTGAGAATCTGCCTGCTAATGCAGGGGACACGGGTTCGGGCCCTGGTCTGGGAAGATCCCACATGCCGCGGAGCAACTGGGCCCGTGCGCCACAACTACTGAGCCTGCACGTCTGGAGCCTGTGCTCGGCAACAAGAGAGGCCGCGATAGTGAGAGGCCGGCGCACCGCGATGAAGAGTGGTCCCCGCTTGCCGCAACTGGAGAAAGCCCTCGCACAGAAACGAAGACCCAACACAGCCAAAAATAAATAAATAAATAAAAATTTAAAAAAATGAATTCTCTTGTTTCATGCCCTTCTTTCCCAAGCAGCTTAAGGCTGAGGGTTGCCCAAGCACCCCACAGTCCTCTCCTCTGCCCAGGGCTTTTGGTTGGATTTGATGGTTTTAGCCAAGTCACTATTTTGGTGTTTTGGGGTTTTTTAATCTAATGTCAAGACTATGTTACTTTTCTTGAGGCTTAGCATATAATTAGTTAATCTACACTCAGACTCTATTAATTGTAAATTGGGTTAGGCAAGATAACAAAAGTGGCCAAATACCTATAGGTAAGATAAAAGCAGTCTCAAGTTTCAAAGTAAATACAGCAAATTCATAAAATGTGTCATATTGCACTAGGTATTAAATTTTGGAACTTGTACTGCAAAGAATAGCAGAGGCTAATTCAAGAAAAATTTAGGTCTATGATTTTCAAACTTCTTTTTACTGTGACCTAAGAAGTCCATATTACATGATGACTATATACACACACTTAAATATTCATATACAAATAGCAAATGTTTCACAATAGAATACTTATTTTTACTTTACTTATTTTACTTATTTATATATTACTACATGTACTATGTATATATATTTTAATATATTTATTTATTTTTGGCTGCGTTGGGTCTTTGTTGCTGTGTGTGGTCTTTCTCTAGTTGCGGTGAGCGGGGGCTACTCATTGCGGTGGCTTCTCTTGTGAAGCACAGGCTCCAGGCGCACGGGCTTCAGCAGTTGTGGCACGTGGGCTCAGTAGTTGTGGCTCACGGGCTTAGTTGCTCTGCGGCATGTGGGATCTTCCTGCACCAGGGATCGAACCCGTGTCCCCTACATTGGCAGGCGGATTCTCAACCACTGCGCCACCAGGGAAGCCCCATGTACTACATTCTGATATTCTGTTTCTTTGCTACTTCATTTTTTAAAGATGCTGGTCACTGTGTGAAAAGTGCTGATTTAGATAACCAATTATTCTTAAGCTTTCTTTGTGCACAACATACTTCCAAATACTAGAATTTTAGGTAAGATATTAGAAAGGATTAAAGGACTCAAAACAAGTTTGTCAGTGACCATTATAACACAATCTCTACCTATTACAGTTGAAGGATCCTGCAGCATCAATAAAAGCTTCCCCTACTTACTGCACCATTTCCTAGCTTGCTGTTCAGCACCAGGTGGCTATTGAGGGTTTGATTATTGTTGTGACTATTATAAGGCACAGTCCTCACAAGTTCCAGAAGCACCTGATGGCTCTTTGGCATGGGCTTGGTGATGTGATCCTCTAACTTGAACACTGGGTCCCCCTCTACCCTGTCATATAACCTAGGTGCTAAGTTCCACATACCACAGACGAACGTAAAATAACCTAGTGTTGTTTACATTCACACTAACAAACTGCACACACTGATCACCATTTTCAGGCAACCCTGAGAGAAGCTCACAGTAGAGTAGTGTGCCAGGGCACATCACTTAAGAACTTCAAGATAAACACATTGCTAATGAGTTTATAAGAAGCAGCTGCGGTACATCAGGAAGTTTCAGAAAACATTCTTTTTAAGCCACTTTCCTAAAAGACTGTCAACATCCCAACCACATTGAGGACCATTACTTTCTTTTTCCAGTTCCCCATCAAGAAAAAGCTGGTTAACTTATTACATTGCTTTATCAATTGCCCTCCCATTATTTCTAAAAACAGTGCTCACACTTCCACGTGGGACTTTTGTGATTTAACGGCTCGTCCTGTTTTCAAAATGGCCTGTTTTTTAGCTATTTTTTTTTAAAATAATTGAAATTTAAGTATACTCTCACTCATGCATCAGTTTCACCTGGTGCCACCCAACTGGCCAGACACAGCTACAACCTTGTCAGAAGTAAGGGTCTGATGCCCACACTGTGGAGAGAAGAGCCAGCAAGCAGCCGGTCCTCCACAGTGTGATGACCTGGCTTCCTGACGGACTATGCTGATTTTTGTTACCCACGCCTCTGTGCCCTCCACGGTGCGGTAGGGTAAGGGTACACTATGTAATGGAACAGCAGAGAAACACAGGGGCTAGATGTTTACTTTCTGATGAAGAGCCCTGGCCTTGCTACAGTATGATCTTAGACAAGTCACCTAACCCTCCTAGACCTACCTACCTCATCTGTCACCTAGCTGATTACCTTAGAGAGATCTTACAAGGATAGAATGAACGTGCTTTTAAAAGTATACAGCACTATTAAAGATAACCACTATTGTCAGTTAATCCACAAGCATCAAGAACCTGCTTTGCACAAGGCAATATCCTTCCCCTAAAGTGGCTCCACTGGAGTGGGGAAAAAAGAGAAAAGTTACAAAACAATAATACAGAACAAGTTACACAGCTCATGATTAATTGCTATGTAAGTAGTATAGACTTCCTATGACCGTGGGCTTGAAAAGCTCATGGGAAGGGCCTGCAAGGACCAGCAGCATTGGGCCAGGTAGGTAAGGGATACGGCACGAGCAAAGGTACAAGGTTACTAGCATGAGAAGCCCAACCCGGCTGTAGGGAAGGTTGGGGGTGGGAAGAGGTAGGAACAAGCCCATTACAGTCGAGTGTCCCCCCGGTGTGCTGCCCCCTGCCGCGCAGCCGGCCGTGCCCACATCCCTTCAAGGTGCCACACGGCCCCACCATTTTGTTATATATCATTGACTGCCCCAGACTGAGGTGCCAAAGGAACCCACAGACAGCCTGTGGTCGAGGCAGCTGCTGCCTGAGGCACGGAAGCCCGACACCCCAGGAGAGTGACTCACAGAACCAGTCACATCTCCCCAATGGGACACAGAAAGTCATGCCAACAACAGAGGAGACAGAGTCCCACTCACGGAGCGCGGCAAGAAGCAGCCTCGAGGCAGCTGAAGCCATGGCCATGCAGGCGCCTGGAGGGAACGAGGGGGAGGAAGGACTTTTCCTACAAGAGCTGAGACAGAGCACGGCTGGGTCTCAGCAGGGTGGAGCAGATGACGCCCGCTACTGAGGGTGCGGCTCGGGGTCTCTGCTTCCACCTGGAACAACCTTCCTGGTCCTGAGTGCCTGTCCAGCAGGCTGTGCGCGATGCACTTGTCTCCCGGCTTCCTTCTTTCCCGGACATCCTCTCTCCTTCAACTCCTTCATTAACCAGGGCAGAGGTTCTCAGTGCTGCCTGAAGAGCAGTCTCACCTGTGGAACTTTTTAATGATGCAGATAATCAGCCTCCCACCCAGAGCTCCTGAATCAATTCCTGGGGATGGGGCCAAGACAAGTGTTTTTTTGTTGTTGTTTTTGTTTTTTAATTCCACAGCTGATTGCCATGTTCTGCCACAGCTGAGAACTGAATTAAGGCAAGCTGAGCACGCTTCTGCTCCCGGCAACCTGAGAAAGCTTCATGTGCACGGAGCAGACTGTGAACCTCAATGATTTAAAGTCATGCTCATTTTTCCTACTCTTACGCAAAATTTTATTTACCTGGAAAAAAGCAAATTTCACATCAACCTAGCACACCCGATTCTTTCAAATAGCTTCAGGTTCCGAGTTCCTGTTTAATAACATATTGTTACGACACAGCGTCTATGAAGCACTTTCACACCGTGATTTGAGGCTTTGCTATGTGTCAGGCTCTGTATCAGGTTCTTTGTACAGGTCTGCTCATTTATTATCCTTACAAGTCTGCAAAGGGGACATCAATCATCCCCATCTTAGACATGAGAAAATATAAGCTCAGAGAGGTTAAGCCCAAGGTTAAAAGCTTGTACATGATAAAGCGAGGCCTTAACTCAGAATTGTCTGACTACAGCCTTCTGGTCTTCCCGGAGTGGTCTTAGGATGCTTGTTTGATTCTCACGACTCCCTGCAACAGGGCAGGGATATCACGTCCCCATTTTACAGGCGAAAAGACAGGTTCTGAGAGATTCTCCTGTCGAGTCACACCCCCCCACCCCCCGAGAGAGGCTGGATTTGAATCCACAGCCCCTGAGTCAAACCGAGTCTTTCCACATGAACTTGTGGATCCAGCACAGTGCCTAGGCAATGGTAGGGACACCTCCGTTTTGGAAAAGAGATTATTTAAACACTCAACTCATTTACTGACCCAAACCACTGCTGTTAGACCTAACCCAGGATGAAAAGATTATCCTAAAAATAGACATTTTTCGAGGTAAGACACTCTCATCTTTCCTTTGGTTTGTATCAGTGATTTCCGACCGTTCAATGTAAGGCCCCACTGTCATGTCACATAGTTTCACAGACCCTCCCTCCCATAGTTAACATAGATGCTAATCAAAACGTAGGGGTTCATGAAAAGTGTGACTTAATTCAGAGTAGCTTTTAGCCATATTTTCTCAATTATGACAACGTCTATATACTTTTTAAACAACAGCAGTACATTTATGCCTAGATCTTCTATTTATGCAGTTTACAGAAAATGCAAACAACGGGGAGAAGCCACAGAAGAAATCATGACATCAGGCAATGAGTTAAAAGTCCTTGCATCCCACTGTAAATAACATTCAGCCTCTTCCAGAGAGCTCCAAATTATAATAATCTTTAACATGCTCTTGTTACTTATAGAAACAAAGCTACCCAAATGCCTACCAATCTTTATCCATACAGGTCACAGAAAAAAAATTTTTCTCATTTTGATAAAACTCACAGACTCACAGTCAGGAGTCTTACCTAAAAACGATGAGAGCAGGACTAAGAGTGTGTTGGCGGCCTCATCTCCAAAACATGACGAAGCACTGGTGATATTTTCACTGAAGTTCCATAAAGTTTTGCACACCAAGCAGGCCAGCTGCCAATCAGTGGGACCAAAATCCCTTAAACAATCCACTAACCTGAGTTAATAAAAGTCAAATTAAGAAGTTATTAGGACAGGATCTCTTTAATTTTTATATTTTTAACATGACGCTTAACTTTCTGTGATATTTCATATGCATTATATATAATTCAGTGTTATTAAAATTAATTTCATATCTACAAATTTAAGCAGCTCTAAAGTAGCAATAACCTACTTCTGAATTACTTTAAACATCCAATGGAACCTAAATCCCCTCTTTAGCCCTAGCTTGGCACTTCCAAATGTTGAAATACCTCTGCCTGGGAGAAATGAGGAGAGGGACCTAAGCTCCCCGGAAAACTATGTCCTCTGAATCCTGACAGAGTCAGGACTCCATGCCTTGAACTTACTTTTTAATGCCACCTCCTTCTTTTAGGATGACACGCTTGTCTTTATCCACGGTGAGATTTAGAAGAACACCACAGGCAGAAAAGCAAATATCCTGATGCTTAGCATCCAGCAGAGCAATCATGAACTTGTGAACTGGGAGGGCAGAGAACGAATGCAGGCCAGTAAAGCTCAGGGGCCCCAGCTGTATTTCATTTCTCAAATGGCAAAGGGGAAATGGGGAGCAGCTTGCAAAACTGGAAACCCTGCTAGGGGACTCGGTCCACTCTTCCTAAGCGGACTTCACCCACTGCTCAGAAGCGCCTTCCCCAACATCCACCACTTCAGAACCTGCTCCCCGCCCCCCAGGCCCCCTGTCCCCTGATATTGCTGTATCTGACGCAGGCATCAGCTCCCCCTCCCAGGCAGTGGTAGAGCCCCCACCCATGGAGAGGAGGGTACCACGGCCTTCCAATCACACAGGTGCCATTCATTTCATCTCTAACTTCTGGTTGTTCTCCAGGGCCCTTATGAACCTCCAGCAGCAAGTTTCTTTAAATACACAGCCCTGGGAGAGGGGAGCACTGGCTCCAGTGGAGATCTTCCTGGAAGTCTTCCAGGGCCACAGCTTGTAAGAGAAGACTCGCTCAGACCGCAGGAAACAAGCCTGTAGTGAGGCCGGACTTCCAGGGTAGGGGATGTCTCATATCAGGACAGGCTCCCAGCCTTCCCTTACTCCTAGAAATGGAACTGTTTGTCCTGTCTTCTCATCCCCAAGCAGGGGCTGGGCAAAGGGTTGGGGGAGAATGAATAAGGTGTGTGCTCTGTTCTACTGCTCACCTGAGAGGTGGCCACCCTGTGCTGACCTTGGCCTACTGATGTGTCACAGAGTGAGCTTGGCAAAGGCTGCATCACATGTAAGTGTGTTTTTAAGAGTCTAAAGAATATACACTAAAATGTTAACAGTTATCTCTGGGGTAGTGTTTTTTTTAATCTGTGTTATCCAAAGTTTCTATCACGAACATAAATAGGTATTTTTTTACCGTTTTTACATGAAATACTTAAGACATACAAACAGTATGTTTAGTATACACTCTTGTGTACCTGCTACCCACTTTAAGAAATAAAACATTACAGATTCAATTTTATATTTGGGGGCAACCATTCAAATGTAACTTTGTCTTAAATGTGGAGTTTATCATTTCCAACTACATTTATACCTTATTCCATTACCACGTGAGTATTACATAAATAATACCCAAGATTGTTTTGCAGGTTTTAAAACTATATTAATGGCATTATTTCATATGTCCTCCAATTACTAGCCTTTTTGCTCCTATATTACACGTTTGAGGTTGACGCATGGTGATACATGAACTTCTAGCCCATTCATTTTCATTGCTGTAGAAGCTTGGTTGCATGAATATACTGTAATGTATTTATCCTCTTACCTGTTGATGGACATTTAGGTTATTTCCATTTTTCACTATTACAAGCAGTACTATAATAGACATTCCAGTACATGATGGAGAATGTCCTTTCAGTCCATTCCCATGGACAGAAATGATGTGTACAGATTACTTGTTTCCCTTAAACACACACAAACGCACACACACACAGGCACACACGCGCCATCTCAAAACTCAGAAGACCACTTATGAAGGAGAGGGAAACGCTAAGAACGCAGCCTAGGTCCGTCTTGGCATCCTGAGCTGAGAGCCTTACGGATGGACGGAACAGAATGGGAGGCACCACTTGTCCCAAAGCAGAAACAAGTATCACATTGTCATGACCCAAGCTGCAAAACCGCTCAGCTGTTTATTGGCAAGACATACCTGTTTATGAATGTGAGTGTCATTAACTCACCATTTCTCTGCACAATGAAATCACAGATGTCATGATCCTGGGAGAGATTTCCAAAAACACGTACAGCCTCCAGGATTCCATCCATGTTGTGACTCACAAGGAGCTTTAAGAGCACTGGGTTTTGCGACCAGAGAAATAAAATAAGTGAATTTAAGTTTCAATTTAAAGGCTATTAGAAACCAATATCATGCTAAATACTGATAATTTTAATTTTTAAAATGATAATAAAATTCCAACTATAGGGGGCTTTAGCCGGAACTAAGAAACTAATGTGTCCCCGTATTCAACTTTCTTAGAATTAAATCAGGCTCTTAGATAGTAGTACCAGAAATCAGAAAATATAAATGCCTCCAGTTCTGTGTTTAGTTAGTAAAGTCAAAACCTTAAATGAACATGCATCTACCCAAACCCAACTCTGAGCCTTACATTCAGCAATATATAGCTTTTTGTCTTGAATTATGGAATTCTTCACTTGGTAGTAAGATAAGTTGTTGATCGTCGCCGTAGTATTGATCACCAGCTCCTCACAATCATCAATGGACTTAGATTCTGAAATAAAGTGAGGACAAGGGTGTCAAAGACTCACTGCAGCCCCAGGAGTGGCAGGGACAAGCCGTTGTCCCGGGCAAGAGCTGTATAGGAGGGCAGTGTTTGCCCTTGCCGTTTGCTGCTTTACTTCTCATGACTCTTCCTGCAGGGAAATGCGCCAAAGGCAGCGGACCACTCTGGGCCAGGGTTTGGAACACTCTAAGCTCAGTCCCTCCAGCCAAGGGTCTGGAAAAGTCGGGCTGATCTAGTTCCTGTGTACAAAGGTGCCAACACCAGTGAGCAGAGCTTGTTTGCCCTGACCCAGAGCTCCCCCGGGCCCCCCACCCTGGAAGTCTGTTCCCCAGACCTGCCCCCTTCCCGAAAGAATGGCCCTCAGGTCATAATCCATCTATAACTCCTATCAACGCTGCCTTCGAAACATGCCGTCTGATCGCCTCTCAGTTCCTCTGCTACCACCTAGTCCATCTTTCACCTCCTCACTGGCTTCTCTTCTTCTGCCTTTGCCTCTCTGAGCCTGTCCTCAACATGGTGGTCCTTTAAAAGTCACTCAGATATCACCACTCATCTCATCCGGCCCACAGGCCTGACCCAGCTGCCCCAGTCCTTACCTCCCCGGCCTCATTTGCTGCTCCAGCCCCCAGCTCCCCCCATCCCCACGCCAACCTCACCAGTCTTCTTGCTCTTTTTGAGCATGTCAGCCTGATCCTGCCCAAGAACCTCTGCACTGCTAGTCTCCCTGTCTGCAATATTCCTTCCTCCAGTTACCCTGGCTCACTCCTCATGTCCTTTGGGCTGTTGCTTAGCTGTCACCTTATTGGACATACTTTCCTCAGCCACCCTATATAAAATAGCACTGTTACTCACTTTCCCCTCCCCCTCTTCTCTGTAACACATGTGACCTGTTATGTGTTTAATGCCTGTCTTCCAGCTCTAAGGTGTTAGCTCCACAAGACTTGGGACTTGTTTTATCCATCACTGCATTCCCAGCATCGGAACAGTGTCCGCACAGAGCGGTGCTCGATAGATAACTAATGAGAACCTACTGTACAGCACAGGGAACTCTACTCAATACTCTGTAATGACCTACATGGGAAAGGAACCTAAAAAAGAGTGGATGTGTGCATATATATAAACACAATATTGTAAATTAACTATACTCCAATAAAAAATTTAAAAAAGAAAAGAAATCATTCCCTCTGGAATTCCCCCTGGAAATATCGACTAACAAAACAGAAAACTGTAGCATTTCAGTGTCTTGGGGTGGATCAGAATAAAGCCTAGATGATAAATTTTTGAAGCAAAATAATAATAATAATAAACTTCATTGTTGTAAAAAAAAAATAAGTGGTTGCTGAATGCAAGAATGAATGAATGAATGAACCCTTTAGCTGAGCACGTAAGACCCTTAGTTATTTTGTCCCTGCCTTCCCCTCAGCCTCCAGACTCATCTCCTGGCGACTGAGACCACAGTGCAGAGAAGGGCAGATGCAGGGATGCCCGTCAGGAACCTCCTGTGGTGTTCCAGATGGCAAATAACAAAGCTGAGGCTGGGGTGACGGCGGAGATGGAACAGGGAGGCCAGGCTGGAAAACTATTTAGGGAGGAAAACGGACAGTATGTGGTGAAGACTGGATTGGGGGATGAGGGAGAGGAATCACTCAGAATGAGCTCTGGGTTTCTGGATTACACAATTGGATGGACGGCAATCCCATACTCTGAATTAATGGGAAGAAGGGCCAGGTGGAGGAAAGGCCATGAGTTAGACGTCTTGAGGTGCTTCTCAAGTACCCACAGTTGATGAGATTAGGTAAGGCAGTTGGACATATGGGTCTGGGAGTCAGAGGAAAACGCCAGGAGTCCGGTTATACTAAACTCGATATATAGCAGCCTCTGCCTCTCACCTCTGACCCTGCACACGCCCCCTCCACCCCACCCCCTGCCCTGCCCCATGCCTGGAGTACATTCACTTCCCTCTCCACCCAGCCGTCGGTCACCGCCTGCCTGGGAAGCCCTTCCCCAGCCTGGGGGGGAATAACCCCAGTGCCCATGCATGTCTTGGGCCCTGATTTGCCCACTGGGTTTTATTGGTTAAGAAGTGCCTTGTACCTCTTTTTTTTAAAAATTGAAATATAGTTGATAAACAATATTACCTCAGGTATAGAACACAGTGATTCAATATTTTTACAAATTATACTCCATTTAAAGTTATTATAAAATATTGGCTATACTCCCTGCACTGTACAATATATCCTCGTTGCTTATTTATTTTATACACAGTAGCTTGTACCTCAATCCCCTACCCCATCTTGCCCCTCCCCCTTCCCTCTGCCTACTGGTAACAACTAGTTAGTTCTCTATCTCTATGAGTCTATTTCTGTTTTGTTGTCTTCATTTGTTTGTTTTCTTTTTTTAGATTCCACATATAAGTGAAATCATTACAGTATGACTTTCTCTGTCTGACTTATTTCACTTAGTATAATACCCTCTAGGTCCCTCCGTGTTGCTGCGAATGGCAAAATTTCATTCTTTTTTATGAGTAAGGAAGGGCCTTTTATCTCTTGTATGAAACCAAAGTTCCTCAGGGATAAGAGGGAGGCTGTGAGCTGAGCAGGAGGACTGTGCTAGCTCTTACATTCTCTGATTTAATTCTCTCTCCTTTTGGCCTTCTTTTCATTAAAGAGAATGACCTTTTTTACAGCTTACTCTATTCAAAGGGAAATTCAGGCATTTGGCTACAGAAAACACACACTGGCCCTTCAGCCAGTGGTTCCTCCACCCACAGCAGCCAGCATGGGTCCAGTACCTGGTAGACACTCAATGAATACCTGGAGAAAGAAAGAATAAATGAGGCCCTAATTGCCTGGTTTGTTAGTTTAAATACAGGGGAAGGGAATAAAGAACAGAATTATCTTGAACTTCAGTATGGATTCTACAGCAAGGAAATACCCTAGTGGCCTCAGGTTTCTAGGAGATCTGTAAAAAGATCCCAGGTGTTTTTGAGGGAGGCAAGGTAAAAGTAGGGACATAGGACCCCCAAAAGTATTCTCGCTTGCTTCGCTGGGACTCTGGAGCTGGAATTCTGATCTTCTGCCTGCTGGCTGTGTGACCTTGTTCAAGTCATCTAACCTCCTTGGGCCTCAGTTTCCTTGTCTGCAAAGTGGGATAATAACTGCACCTACATTACAGATTTGTTACAAAGTTTAAATGTGTTAATACTTGTAAAGGGCTTATAAAAGCGCGTGGCACACTGTGGGTGCTAAATAAACATCTGTTAATGAACAGGAGGGCTATCCAGAATGATGGCTCACGGGGAATGGCTTGAGTGAATGTCTAAAACTTAGCAAAGAGGAAGTCTCATCCTTGGTTCCCTCCATCCCTGGACTGATGACAAAAGATCTTGGGCAGTGTCTAGGGATCTGTTTTTTTCTCTTGCCTTGGTAGGAGAATTTATTAGTTTGCCCAGAAAAAGGAATGTAGCTCTTATGTGTCACCAACCCCCTGTAGAACCTCACGTTTGGGAGCAGTAATAACGTCTGGCATCTGGGGCAAGAGGAGAGACATTCACAGCTACTAGGCATCTATCATGAACAGCACCAAGCACTTTCCATGCATTTTACCCCACAGAAGTTATTTATTAATAACGCTTTAAATGCACTTACATTTAAACCCACAATAATTAATACTCTAAAGGTGCACCTGCCTCAGTCAGCTCAGGCTGCCGTAACAGAATGCCGTAAACTGAGTGGCTTAAACAACAGGAAATTATTTAACAGCTCTGGAGGCGAAAAGTCCAAGATCAGGGAGCCAGTATGGTTGGGTTCTGGTGAGGGCTCTTCCTGGCTTGCAGATGGCTGCTTTCTCTCTGTGTCCTCATCTAAACCTAATTTTTTCCCATCACACTGGGGGTTAGCGCTTCAACACATGAATTTGAGGGACACAGTTTAGTCCATAGCAGCCTCCTAATATCCTATTTTCTCCTCCCAGATGAGAACACTGAGGCTTAGAGAAGTTAAATACCTTGCCTGATTTCATAGAGCAGACATGTGAACCCAGGTCTGCCTGACTCCACCATCCTGCTCTTTCCACAGCATCTTGCCGAGTGCCTATTAGAGCCAGTTGAGGCAATAATTTGCCTTCAAAGAGCATGAGACACCCACACAGCCCTCTGTAGCTGACTCATGAATATAAGAGAATCTGGAATTTGGGGATTCCACTAAGGCAGCAAATCGCTGCATCTGGGCGCTTGCTGAGGAGGCTGGTCCTTACTAGAAATATTTTTGATTTTAAAAGACCCTCTGCAATGAGACTGGCCTCTGGAGGGGAGTCCTGGGGTACAAGCAACTCCTCTGTGAGGGGAGTAGGGCTGGGGAGAGGTGGAGGACCAGGTCCCAAGGGATGCCTTTCCCACGTGCCTGGGGGGAGGGTGCAGTGCAGCAAAGCCGTCAGGCTGGGAGGAGTGAGGACTAAGCGAGCACTGGGGACTAACAGGGCAACAGCTGCCTTGCCCTCAGGCAAGTGAGCAGGTCAGAGTCAAGCCGGCCCTGGCCTGCTTTCCAAAGCCACTACCAGGCTGGCTAAGGGAGGCAGGCGCTCTGAAGACCAGCTCCCTCTCCCAGGATCTGATCGCCCTTCTGCACTGATGCAGAGACTCCAGATAGGAACCAGCAGAGACCAGTTTAGGGGGGCCTCGTAGGGCTCAGGACGTTCATCCCTGCAGCTGAGCTGCCAAGGGGAGGAGGGTGGAGGCGTATGATCCTCTGTCGGGGTGACTTCACCCCACTAAAGCTTTTCGTGGCAGGTCAAATCGTTCAGGAGATAAAACAGACAAGGGATCCCACTGCCTGCCCAAACAACTGCCCAGCATGGCAGGCTAGAGAGAAGGGTTTCTTCACTTGGGCTTAACCTCAGATGGCACTGAGCTCTAACATGCAGAGACTGAAGCATTCTCAAGTGAGACCTTCCACCACCCACATCAGGACCAGCCAGGGAGCTTTAAAAAACATAGACTCCTGGGCTCCACACCTCACTTGATCAGTCACAACCTCTGAGGGTAGGGTGAAGAATCTGTGTCTTTCATAAGCTCCCTGCATGATTCTATGCACAAAAGAAGTTTGCGAAGTACCAGATTTGAGTTTCACTGATCGCTTTAGAGCAAAAGAAAGAAAGTAGGCTATTCCCGAGTGACAGTAACCTCAAGAGGGTGCACTGGAGAGACCTCACATGGGAATCCCCCAGTGACCAAGACAGAGCACCTACCCTCCCAGAGGACTTGGTGATGGAGGAACAGAGGGGACAGGCCCTAGCCTCCTAAGGACTCTAGCCAGGCCCCCCTGGTTAACCCTTTCAGCTCTGGCCAAATCTGCTTCTCAGCCTTTCTTCTGCCTCCAAAGCATCAGTTTCCTAGAAGTCAAACACAAATTATCCATTGTACCTTTAGTTCATAGGTAGAAATGTAATTTCTAAGCTCAGAAAATACATATAAGACCAGGAATTTTCTCACTTCACATGTGGATATTAATAATTGCAGGAAAATGAATCATGCAGAGCTTTATTCCTTAACTTGACTGTCCACAGCGATGTGTCCAGGTGTCTAAGGTCAGGTCCTCAGGCTCTCCCCAGGTAGCTACAGTCAGGTGAAGCGATTTGGCCTGCCAGCCGATGAGAACTCACCGGGTGGGTTTCAGCCACGTGGCAGCGCCTCACTAGCCAGAGAGGCTAAAGGTGATTCTCTGAGCAGTGGGTTTCAACATTTAAGGGGCAGAAGAATCACCTGGGGGCAGGGGAGTAGTTGAAATGCATATTTCAAGACCCTAAAACCGTCCTGCAGGTAAAGCCTTTTTCTGGGTAAGACCAGAAACTGGAAAGGGTATTTTAATGAGCCCCATAGCTGACTCTGAGGCAGCTGGATCCCTGACTTCTGGGTGGAGAAGAACTGATCCTCCAGATGCAGAAGGATCATCAGAAGACAGGGAGATAGTATGGTCCAGGTGCTGAAAGTTTTGAGGTTGTTAGAGAAACTGAATTTCTGGAACAGCTCGATGTAGGTTTGCACAGACGGTTTAATGTGCAGTCAGCAGCTTGGAAGAGAGTCCCACACTAAATGTGTAGGTTTTTGAGTTATCATGTGGAAGTGATAAGTCACAAGGAAAGACCTCAGTCAGAATTTAATAATCCTTCCTTAAGACCAGCAACATGTAGGGACTTCCCTGGTGGTCCAGTGGCTAAGACTCGGAGCTCCCAATGCAGGGGGCCTGGGCTTGATCCCTAGTCAGGGAACTAAGATCCCACGTGCAGCAACAAAGATCTTGCGTGCCTCAACTAAGACCCCACAGAGCCAAATAAATAAATAAACATTTTTAAAAAAACAACAAAAAAAAAAAGGATCAGCAACGTGCAGAGTAACCCTGTCACTTACTAACTTTGTGACCTCTAAAAGTCACTTTATCTCACTAAGCCTGTTTCCTCCTCTGTGAAATGGCTAAAATAACAACAACCTACTCTCACACAGCTGCTGTGAGGTAACAGATGTGAACATGCTTCTTAAACTGCGCGGCTCTGATGGTGATCATTTTGTAATGTATAGAAATATCAAATCACTATGTTGTGTACCTGGAACTAACATAATGTTTTTGGCCAATTATACCCCAGTTAAAAAATAAATAAAATAGGGCTTCCCTGGTGGCGCAGTGGTTGGGAGTCTGCCTGCCAACGCTGGGGACACGGGTTCGAGCCCTGACCCGGGAGGGTCCCACATGCCGCGGAGCAGCTAGGCCCGTGCTCCACAACTGCTGAGCCTGAGCTCTGGGGCCCGCGGGCCACAACTGCTGGGCCCACGTGCCATGGCTGCTGGGGCCTGCGCGCCTGGGGCCCGTGCTCCACAGCGGGAGAGGCCACGACGATGAGAGGCCCACACACCGCGGCGAGGGGTAGCCCCCGCTCGCCGCAACTGGAGAGGGCCCGCGCACAGCAACGAGGGCCCAACACAGCCATAAATAAATAAATAAATAAGTTTATTAAAAAATTAAATAAATAAATAAAATAAAAATAAATTACACAGCTCCACAACAAGGGAAGGCACGGTCACTTTCACTCCCACGCACCAAAAGCTGGGCTCTGCGGCTCTGTCCTCTCAGCTTTCATGTTCTGTGTACCCCTTGCTGCTGGCACTTTTCATAAGCTTCTTGTCTATACACCTGATATTCCTCCACCATGCACCCTGAGTTCCTTGAAAGCAGATACCAACCTATACTTTTTTAAACGTTGTGCTGGCCTGAGCGCTTGTGTTCCCCTCCAAATTCATATGTTGAAGCCCTACTCCGCAATGTGACTATATTTGGACATAGGGCCTGTGAGGTGATAAAAGTTAAATGAGGCTGTAAAGGTGGGGCCCTCATCCAACAGGGCTGGTGCCCTTGTAAGAAAAGGAGGAGACACCAGAGCTCTCTCTCCACCATGTGAGGACACAGCAAGAAGGTGGCCATATACAAGCCAGAAAGAGGACTCTCACCAGACACCAACCCTGCTGGCACCTTGACCTTGGAATTCCAGCCTACAGACTGTGAGAAATAGATTTCTATTGTTTAAGCTACCCAGTCTGTGGTATTTTGTTATGGCATCCTGAGCAAACTACGACAAACCTCTTTTAACATACAGCATAGGACTGATTATGCAGTGAAGACTCAATAAATGAGTAGCAAAGGGGCAAAGTTCAAAGATTACCCCAAAACATCATTTTCTTCAGGCATGAATGCTTCTTCCACAACAACACAATCTTTCAGAGTCTAGTAAGTAGTGGCGAAGTAGATCACTCTAGATGGCAGTCAATTTCCTTGCACACTGGTAGGCAGAGGTGCCCATGGGAAATGACAAGGCCTAAAAAGTGGAAGGGGGGTTGCTATGGACTGAACTGTGCCCCTCCCAAATTTGTATGTTGAAGCCCTCACCTCTAATGTGCCTGTATTTGGAGGTAGGGCTGTTAGGAGGTAATTAGGGTTAGATGAGATCCTAAGGGTGGAGTCCTTATCCAATAGGATTGGTGGCATTAGAAGAAGAGGAAGAGAGAGAGAAGGCAGCCATCTATAGGCCAGGAAGAGAGGCCTCACCAGAACCAACCACGCCGGCACCCTGATCTCAGACTTTCAGCCTCCAGAAGTGTGAGAAAGTGTCTGTTGTTTGAGCCACCCAGCCTATGCTATTTTGTTGTGGCACCCTAAACAGACTGAGACAGGTTTGGGTGCCTAGCAGTGAGGTGCTACTGTAACAAATACCTAAAAGTATGGAGGCGGCTTTGGAACTGGGTAATGGGTAGAGGCTGGAGGAGTTCTGAGATGTATACAAGAAATACGGATGTTAAAGGTTGTGAAATAAAATTCATATTTTACGGCAAGACAAGAAAAATTTAAACATAGAACTTCTTCTCTGCTCTTTGGCCTCCTCTCTCCCCACACTGTGCTTTGTGTATCTGCCTTATGCATCGACCAAACCTCTCCCATCGGTAGGAATACCTGTTCAACCATAAAGAGCAACATTCTCCTAGCATCAAGACGACTCCCTCCTTAAAAGATAACATTCCTTCTTGATCTCGTAAGGGGTCACATGACCCACCAGGATGATGCTTAGATCTGGATTATGTAAACTGTCAATAACACGTCATTTGATGTACAGCCCTCTGTCTCAAAATAACTTACGTAACTGTGCCTTGATTTCTAACCAGTGGAACAGTTCTCAGAGCTTTCTGAGATGCTCTTCCTGGGTTATAATCCTCAAATTTGGCTCGAATAAAATTTTCCAGTTCTTTCTTTGATCCACTGATTTTTTTCAATATAAATTTATTTATTTATTTATTTATCATTTTTGGCTGCGTTGAGTCTTCGTTGCTGCACGCGGGCTTTCTCTAGTTGCGGCGAGCGGGGGCTACTCTTTGTTACAGTGAGTGGGCTTCTCATTGCGGTGGCTTCTCTTGTTGCGGAGCAAGGGCTCTAGGCGCACAGGCTTCAGTAATTGTGACACACGGGCTCAGTAGTTGTGGCACACAGGCTCACTAGTTGTGGCTCGCGGGCTCTAGAGCGCAGGCTCAGTAGTTGTGGCGCATGGGCTTAGCTGCTCCGCGGCATGTGGGATCCTCCCGGACCAGGGCTCGAACCCGTGTCCCCTGCATTGGCAGGAGGATTCTTAACCACTGCACCACCAGAGAAGCGCACTACTGATTAATTTTTTGTCAACAGGGTGATTCTGGCAAAGGCTCAAAGACAAGAGAGAGCTGGAGAGAAAGCTTCCATCTTCTTAGAGAACACAGAAATAATCATGAATACAATGCTGTTAGAAAGATGGACATTAAAGGCCACTCTGACAAAGTCTCAGATGGAAAGGAGGAACAGTTCCTTGGAAACTGCAGGAAAGGTGATCCTTGTTATAAAGAGGCAAAGAATTTGGCTGAATTGTTTGTGTTCTAGTGTTCTGTGGAAGGTCTAGTTTGCGAGCAATGATACTGGGTATTTAGCTGAGAATTCCAAGCAAAGTGTTTAAGGAGAGGCTTGGCTCTTCCTGACTGCTTACAGTAACATATAAGAAGAGAGGGATGAACTGAAGAAGGAGTTGTTAAGCAAAAGGAACTAGAACTTGAAGATTTGGAAAATTCTCAGCCTGTCCATATTGCAAGAAAGAAGAAAGTATGTGCTGGAGAGAACACCAAGGGTGTGGTTGGCCTATCACTCAGTAAAGAGTTTACAGGATTATGTGAGCAGAAACACTGCCAATTTGAACTGAAGGAGCTGAGACAGGACCAAACGAAGGAAGGCTGTCAGACTCCTTGGATTTGACAGGACAGAGTGTACAGCTATTTGGCTGTGAATATGCACTATTCTTCTAGTAGAGAAGAGAATGACCCCAGTGGTGATTCAGAGATCACCAGGGCCACTGCCTCAGTTTCAACAGGCCACACTGGCCTTCACCCCAAAACCTTGAGGGCAAGACCGCCCTGCAGAGCCCTGGTGGCCTAACTGACAGAGCTGTGGAGGAAGGGCCACTGCCCCAGCAGGTCTGCAAGGCAAAGCATCTAACCAAAGAGGATTACTCTCAAGCCTTAAGATGTGATGGGGGCTTCCCTGGTGGTGCAGTGGTTAAGAATCCGCCTGCCAATGCAGGGGACACAGGTTCGAGCCCTGGCCCGGGAAGATCCCACATGCTGCGGAGCAGCTAAGCCCGTGCGCCACAACTACTGAGCCTGCGCTCTAGAGCCCGCGAGCCACAAGTACTGAGCTCGCGTGCCACAACTACTGAAGTCCACGCCCCTAGAGCCCGGCTTCACAAGAGAAGCCACCGCAATGAGAAGCCCACGCACCGCAACAAAGAGTAGCCCCCGCACTGCAACGAAGAGTAGCCCCTGCTCGCCGCAACTAGAGAAAACCCACACGCAGCAACGAAGACCCAATGCAGCCAAAAATAAATAAGTAAAATAAATAAATTTGTTTTAAAAAAAAAAAGTTCTGATGGAATTCGCCTTACTAGGTTTGGGACTTGCTTGGGACCCATCACACTTTCTTTTTTTTTCCTATTTCTCTCTTCTGGAATGGGAATGTCTATCCTGTGCCTGTCCCACCATTGTATCTTGCATATAACTTGTCTGGTTTCACAGGTTCAAGCAGGAAAGGAATTGTTCCTCAGGATGTATCATATCTATCTGATTTAGATGATATTTAAATGAGATTTTGGACCTTAGACTTTAGAGTTGATGTTGGAATGAGTTAAAATTTGGGGGGCTGTTGGGATGGAATGAATGTATTTTGCATGTGAGAAAGACATGAATTTTGGGGACCAGGGGTAGAATACTATTGATTGAATTGTGTCCCTTCCCCCAAATTCATACGTTGAAGCCCTGACCCCCTAATGTGATTATTTTTGGAGACAGGGATTTTAGGAGGTAAAGTTAAATGAGGTCATAAGGGTGGTGTCCATATCTGATAGGGTGGTCTTATAAGAAGAGAAAGATCATTCTCTTTACCATGTGCACATGCACACACTGAAGAAAAGCCACAGGAAGACTTAGTGAGAATGCAGCCACCTGCAAGCCAGGAAGAGGGCTCTCCCCAGAACAGAGTCAGCGGGCACTTTGATCTTGGATTTCCAGCCTCCAGAGCTGTGAGAAATAAACTTGTGTTGCTTAAGCCACCCAGTCTGCAGCATTTTGTTATGGCAGCTCCAACTGACTAATGTGGGGTGGGCGGGGGAATGGGACCTGAATGACTAGGGGCTATAATTACTGATAATGTAAAAAGCTGAAAAAATAAAAAGATAAATAAACTTTAATCGTGTGGACTATCCCAGGGAAAATTTAAGATTTTAAACTCTGTGATTAGTTTGGCCAATTCTTTACAATTTGATTGGTATGCTTTCAAAAAAAATTGTGATATAATTCACATACCATAAAATTCACCCTTTTAAGTTGTACAGTTCAGTGAGTTTTAGTAATAATTTGTATTACTATTTTCTTCCTTTTTTTCTTTTTTTAAAAAAAATCTGGATGACTTTTGAGGCAGTTCTGAACAGAAAAGGAATGAATTTTCCTTCACAGCTGAGAAGGCCTGTTAAAGCGAGCCGACTGTACTGCTAAAGCCCCCATGGCACCCGAGCCCCGGTCCATCTCCCGGCAACGCCCTTGCCGCCAGGCGGCCTCGCTCCTTACCCAGCATGGCGAGGAGCAGGCCCACGATGCGCGGGTGGGCGGCGATGGCTGGGCCCACGCTCGGGTGGATGGCCAGGTTGGCGAGCACGCGGGTCAGCTTGATGAGCACGTCCTCTGCCTGGGCCGGCCTTGGCGCCTTGGGCCTCTCTTCTCCTTCCCCCAGGGGCTTCTGGGAATGCAGATCCAGTGTGTAGAACGTATGGAATAAAGACAGCAGAGTTGGGATGCTCCCTTTCTCTTTGGAAAACTGCTCACGAGCCTGGTTATTTTTCGCTGTCAGGTTGCCAAGAATAAAAACAATACGAACGACTAAATCCTGCAATAAATTAAAGACAGAGAGTCACAAGACCAAAGGGGTTGGGACAAGTTGTTGGGAAGAGGACAGTATTTAATTAATTCACAATTTAATTAATAGTAAAATGGAACACATCTGGCTTCTTCTGACTTGTACAGTATTTGATTCCCAAGATTGGTGCAAAGTGACAGAGGAGATTAAAAGCATTTGGCAACAATGAAAGAATACAACTGACTGATGCTGTTAGCAAGGTCTATTAACTTCAGATCCTTCATCTGAAATTCTGGCTGGCCTTTTTTTTTTTTTCCTGGAGAACAATTAGTTGAGCGGGATGACATTACTAACAATGTGTCATATAAATCTAAGTCTTGACCCAAACAGGTTTCTTGAGCAGCCAAATCTTTTCCTAAAAGTTCACCTCCTGCTGAAGCACTGTGTTTCTAAACCGGGTGTTTGCCCCATAGTGGCTAATCAGCTTGTGTTACAGCAGGGTTTCTCAACCTGGGCACTGCTGACTTTGGGGGCTGGATAATTCTTTGCTATGGTGGGCTGTTTATGTTTAGTGGCATTCCTTTCCTACTAGATACCAGAAGCACTTCCCCAGATACCACAACGGAAAATGTTTCAACGTCCCCTGGGGGCAAAATGGCCCCCAGGTGAGAACCACTGTTACAAAGTGTTCACCACTTTAAAGCAGTATTTGTCTTTCTTGACCAGGGTAGTGGTTACATGCGTGACACTTTTATAACTGTTTGCTAAATGGTACAAATGTGTTTTGCGCACTTTTCTGTATATAAGCCATATTTCACAATAAATAAACGTTTCTAAAAAATCCCAAGCTGAGAACACTGTACAACTGAAGAAGAAACAGAAACAATTATGTTCTTAATTTGACAACAGCGGGCAGACATACCAGTTCGGTTGTTAAAGGAACACTTACTGAGGGGCTACAACTGGCCAGAGTGCTAATGCTCACTGCGCAGGCGCTGTGCTATTTACAGACAAGAAACTGGCTTGGAGAAGCTGCCTTGGTCACAGCCAGTGAGGGGTGGAGTCAGGATTTGAACCCAGGATTTTTACCCAGACCTGGAGTCCTTCCTACACCCATGCCTCTCACGGGGCCTGTTATTTACGAACCTCCTCCTTCGCCTACCCTGCTTTCAGAGCAGTAAAGGAATTATCTCCTTTTAAATGTAAATATGTCACCAGGAGGGATTCTGATAAACCCTAATTTATCAGATCTGTGGTCAGCAATAGCCTTAAGGAACTGGGACAAAGGGCAAAGGGCGGGGCTGGTTTTTCTCCAGGTGGGACCTGGGGGATGGGAGCAGCACTGAGCACTGTGTGTGGCCTAGAGAGAGTGGGTGATCCAGGACAAAGGACGAGACACTGGGGTCTGCCTGGGTCTGCTCCGCCAATGCCAACTTGTTCCTGAAAAAGTTTTCCCTGGCCCTGGTGAAGAAGCAGCCAGGCTGCTGCTTGTGAAGCTGGGAATCATTTGCCAACATTAAGAAAGGACGGAGTCTAACACGATGCGCTGGCCCAGGAGAGCATTCACACGGGGAAAACCCTCAGCTGGGCAGTGTGCAACCAATCACAGCAGGCGGTCCAGTCAGGGTACCCACTCCTGCCCCCACCCCAACTGGAATGCTAGTCCTTGGGTATATTTTGAATGCTGGGGTCTGGGGGAAATACACACACACAAACAAGGATAAGGCAAGGTGCTCTGAAGAGTCAGAATCGACTTGAGAAGACAAGGCTAATGCATGAGGGGACACAGCAAAGACTGAAAGGTTAATAAGGAAGAAGCTAGACACCCTAGGGGATTACGACTCCCAGCAAGAGAGCCAGGCAGCCTGCGTCACATTTCACTTAGCTTCTTTGTGACTCGATTAACTCATCTGTAAAATGGGGGGAATACTGTGTTGCAAAATTAAGACAAAACAGATAAAGCACAGGGACTTCCCTGGTGGCTCAGTGGTTAAGAATCCACCTGCCAATGCAGGGGGACACGGGTTTGAGCCGTGGTCTGGGAAGATCCCACATGCCACAGAGCAACTAAGCCCGTGCGCCACAACTACTGAGCCTGCACACCTAGAGCCCATGCTCCGCAACAAGAGAAGCCACCGCAATGAGAAGCCAGCACACCGCAACGAAGAGTAGCAAGCCCCGCGCACAGCAACGAAGACCCAACGCAGCCCAAAATAAATAAAAATAAAAGTAAATTCATTAAAAAAAAAAAAAAAAAACAGATAAAGCACAGATTGTGGTGAGTGATGATTCAGGCACTGTTTTGGGGGGGGGGGGTTTTGGCTGCACCACGTGGCTTGTGGGATCTCAGTTCTCCGACCAGGGATTGAACTCGGGCCACGAGAGCGCCGAATCCCAACCACTGGACCATGAGGGAACTCCCCTCAGGCACTGTTAAGAACCCTTTACTATCAATAAAAGGTTAGTAGCGTTAACCGTGGGAAGTTCAACCTTGAAAAATGAATGAAAGCGGAGATGTGGCGGGGAACACAGGTGGGTTGGCACGGGCAAAAGGAGCATGTCTTGAGAAAGAGGACCTAGAGCAGTCCCTTTCCGTGGCCTGGGGTCACCTTGTTTGTGTCTGATCAGCAGACAGTTCCCTAAAGAAGCCGAAGCCTGTGGGCCTTAAATCTAAACCAAGCACACAAAGTTTCGTTACAATACTCCAGTCTCCCTTCGCGTGGAACCAATGGTTACTTCATGTAATTCCCGATGGTGCAGGCCCCTCCCTGGGCTCTGGAAGGAGAGCACTCCTCCACCCTGGCAACACCCAGCAACAGAGCAGACCATTTTCCAACCAGGACAGAGGCTATTTCTGAGAATTAGGCTCCCTGAAGGAAAATTCCACTGTATCTTCTAAATTGAGGAATATGAGCTTTTCACACACACTGATACAAGATTTCTGATTAAAGACACTCTACACTAGTCCTACCTCTGAAAATTGTAATAATTACTATTACTACTCATAGTAGTAGCAGCAACTAATACATTGTGTTTATGATGCACCAGGCACTGTTTCAAGCACCTAGGTACACAAATTAACTACTTCGCTAAAAGTGACAATTTGCAGTTCTTTAATTTGAACAAAACGTTCCCAATCTCCACAATCTGGATAGCCACCTCCCTCATGCCTTAGACAGCAGTTATGGCTAATATTTTTGGACTTCCTTGTATTCCCTGGATTGTGCTCCTATTTCCACAAAAGCACTTTAAGCAAGTCAGGAAAGACATGATCAGTGCTCTTAAATGACTTCATAAAGAATACGATAAATAATTGCATTCTATTGGTTAAATCATTACCAGGACTAATCAAGTTACCTCCTAAAATGTCACTGCCGTCTTCTGAAGGATGCTAGACTATTTTTTTCTCCTTTCTCCCTCTTCCTAGCTCTGTTGCTTTACCTCCACCTCTGATGTTTGTTTTTCTGGTTGGTCTAACTCAGAAGGCTTCTCTGACCCGGTACCACCTCCACCTGTCCCTGCTGATTTGCTGACCAGATCCCTGGCTGCAGGTAAAAAAAAGCAGGTTTCCTTAGAGGTCCTCATTCTTCATAATTCAAATGACCTCTACCCACTGTCACATGTGGTCAAATCTGGGAAGACTGAGTGCTGCTTTTCTTGTTTGAAAAAGTCCCTCAGGCCCCTTCCACTTCTAAAATTCTTTGATTCAAATATCTCTGTGGGTCCTAACATGGCACAGATTATTAAGCCTGATGTGGGAAGAAGAAACTCTAGGCTTCAGGGCAGGAAGAGTTAACCCTGCCGCAGTACCTCTCTCCCTTCCTTCAGATGGAAAAAGGAGGGGGTGGTTCCTGGCAGCAGTGGTGCCAACTGAAGGATGGCATGCAGAATCAACAAATGGGCTGGCAGATTGCAGCACCAAACTTCCAGCAACTGCTATGCTTGCTGTTTCTGTCCTCTTTCTCAGGGTTGGCTAAGGTATCTTTTTTTTTTTTCTCCCCCCATCCCCTCTCTCAGATATATTCTCTGTGAATCGAGGGAATAGGCCAGAAGAGCAGCAGTCTCACAGGAGGCTGGCAGAGGTGGTGTTTCCTTACTCCCATGCCAGCACTTGTCTGGACTCATCTGGAATCTGGAACAAGGAGGCTGACCAAGAGGGCTTAGCAGGGCCCCTTAGCTCCCTGCGGGTGGCCTCTGCGCCGCACAGAGCACTGCCCCTGGATGGTGTTACGGAGAGGTTGTTTATTGTTCCACAGCCCAATCTATCTCAAGTCTACCAAACGTCACTTAATTAAAATCCTGTAAAGATTTGAAAAATTAGGCAAAGGCCAAAATCATCAATCTGTAGAGAAACAATTTGCAGAAAACGATTTCATCGAGGGGCCATTCTCCTTTGAGGTACAGAGGCTCTCCTTTATTCTTAGACAACATCTGAGAACCACCTATAAATCAACACTGCACTTCTATAGCCTTCTTATTAAACTGAACACAAAGTTGCATATTCATACCACAACTATGTAGTTTTGAAACAGCAAAATGAAGATGAATCAGGAGACAGAATCTTATTTTTCTTTTTTAAGAAGGCAGTCTAGTATAACCAGTTCATATCGACTCTAATTTTGCTTGAAATGGAATCAGCCCAGCAACAGCTCCGGCCAACCAGGGCTCAGACAGGTACACCTACTGGACAAAGCCTGACTCAACTGTGCATCCCAGGTACAGCCTGTGGGATGTTCTCTTTGGTTTAGCATAAGCTATGCCCTCATGAGCAAGCACGTTACTCAATCTGAATGGGCTCCCCAGGCCTGTAAATAAAATGAACTGGAACAAAACAAGGAGCAGGACACTGCTGAAAAGAGTGGTCGCTGTCAAGTTCCAGCAGCAGCCCCCGTGTTGACTGTTACTTTCCATGTGAGAAAGACTGGCCTGAAGTCAAAGGAGGAGATTCCCCCCTACTCAGAGATGTAGAAACTGAGGCTTCAAGAGGCTCCCTGGCCCCAAAGTCCCACACTGGTGAAGAGAAGAGGCAGGACTTGGACACTCACTTCTGTACTCACAGATGGATTCCAAAAGCACCTCAGCACACCTGCTCATCTTCCCCAGGCTCAGCCCCAGAGGCATCTGCCATTCCTCCCTATCTCACTCCCCTCAGCAACCAGTCACCCAGCTCCCTCCAACCCATCATTTCAAAATCACCCCTGGCTCCCCCGTCTGTAGACTCTTGTCAGAGACCCTTGATGGGCTCCTCCCTCTGTAACCAAGGTCAACTCCACTTCTTGAAGCGCAGCTCTTACGTCATCCCCTTGCTCAAAAACATCCACTGCCTATTAAATGCCAAAGCCAGCATCTAATGCACCATCTGGCCCCATGTGACCACTTCTACATTGCCTCACGTTATTCCCCACCCACGGCCCACCAATGGGATCGCACTCCTCTCCCACTCCCACACCCTTCCTACCGTAGTACCTTAAAATAACCCTTAAAATAGCCCATGTGCATCATGTTGACCATGGGGAAGGAACCATATCGAGCTGTCACAGAAAGAATCAACCATGTTCAGCAGACTCCATTACTTACTTGGGAGAGGACTACTTCTTCTAAGTCAAGGAAAACATTTGAGAAAGGTTTTCAAGAATGGGTTGAAATTGAAAGAGCTGTAAACGTACTTAAAATCGGAACCCTCTCTTAACCAGAAAATTAAACTAATCAAGATGCCCTGTTTAAATCTGGGTTAAAAAGTTCTCATGCGATCTGGCTCTGAGAGCTCCATCAGGATTTGCAGTTTGCAACATTTATCCAACTTCTCACCCTCAAACAAAACCCCAACATTAATTGAGCTTATAGGTAGGTGGCTTGAAGAACAGATAAATTTTACCAATTGGGAAGACAGACTGCAGTGCTGCAGAAATGCTAATTAACCTTAGGCTACTGAAAGTGGGTCAATGGTTTGCTGAAGTGCTGAGCCACACAAAGCGGAAGAATCTGAGATGTTGGAGACTCAAAACCAGAATCTAAGTAGAAAATCATTTAAAAACCAGAAGAGGTTATCCTTGATGCTTCCATCCATCTACGCATTCCGTCAACAATCGTTTACTGAGCGCCCACTGTATGCTTCTGAATGCGGCTATCACTCAAAAGCACCAGGGCGATGCTAGAATTTCACTGGGCTCAGTTCTTTTTTAAGTCAGCAGACATAAATCAGACATTTGGGTTCCGTGCTGAGTGGGGGGAAGAGCCAGTTCCACAAGGGCAGAGCAGCAGGAGCTGGAAAGAATGAACAAGCTAAGGGCTTATTGTGCTGCCCGCCCGGTCAGGGGTACAGACCAAGGCCAAGGCCGAAAAAAGGAGCCAGCTCAGCCAAACGCTCGCGGCACCCACTGGGAGTGTGCCTGCAGAGGGGCTGGGAAGAGAGCCACAGGGCACGCTCCTGCCAGGCAGGAGGCGGAGGGCAAGCGGGGAGCCAAGTCACCATATAAAGGCGCCAGGGGAAGGGGTGGAGGCGCCTCCCTCACCAATCCTATCCGGCCCCAAAGAGGATGGAGGGGAGGGAGAGAGAGGTCGTGCTATCTCTGGCCTGCTCCTTGGCTGTGGCTGCATTGGAGGTGAACAGCTCCAAAAAGGGCAGATGTTTTTGCTTTCAGCCTATACTCTCCAGACATTCCAGGTCTCGTTTTCGACATCACGCTGCCTGAGCGCTCCAAATCAGACACTGTTCATCATGGCTGGAGACAGCTGCTTGCCCAGAAAGAGGTCTGAACGGAATGAGAGAGGCATGACTTTAAAAGCAGCACAAGCAAGGACATGTCGGGGGATTCCCAGACAGTGTTCTCTGAAGTGCTGATGATTGCCCTGCATTTGGAGGTTCTGTTTAAAAAAAGAAACACAAGAAGTTGACCATATCTAAAAGTGGAGAGGGTTAGACAGACAGTTGTTCAATGGACACAAGTGATGGGAATGTAGGTAAAGGTTTTTCCTTTTGGACTGTGACCTTTGCAAAATAGTGCCAGTCGTATAAGTCTTATTTGAGGCATTTTACCAGATCTCCTGCCCAGCAGATATTTATAGAAGAAATGGGGGAAAATCCTTCCACGTTTTTCAAAAAAAGCAAACCCAAACGTATTTTGCTGAGCTGCTAAATGCGGCAACGCTGACGTCAGAGAACCTCCTGAGGCAGGTCTGCTTCGCAAGGCTGCTATGGCCGGCCCCTGCCCATGCCTTCGACACTAGGCCCATCTGTTTGCACATTTGGTTGTACCAAACGCAGTTTATACCATAAAGCATACAATATGTGCTTATTTCTAAATGAGATTTGCCATTTAATTGAATTTCAGTCAGCATTCTAAATAGATGCTTTACTTAATGTTAGAGTCTAGCTTACAAACTGCACCCAGCTGACTGAAGTGTTGCATTTTTCAGTCTCAGGTTCTGTGTGTGTGTGTGGGAACTGGGAGTTCCTAGTTGGACCGTGGATCTTGGACAAATCAACCTCATAGACAGACATGAGCCAAAGAAGTTTCCCTTGTTCTCCTTGGGGAAGTCCTTCATTAGAGCTGGGAGGAGTGGATTCCTTTTCTCTGAGACTGTTGATGAACTAGAAACCCTTGGCTTATACCACAGCCATCATATTCTGACATGCCCCTGTCACTGAAGGGCTGTGCGTGGAGAGGGGTGTTATAAACCAAACCATGCGTTATTTAAAATGAACAAATCGCCCTCGACTTTATCTGTTGCAAACTTACACGGTTAAGATATGGCTATCTACTGAAATGTCGCAAAGCAGACATAAATCTTGGTGGTTGTTTCACTGACAAATGAGTCAACAGCAGCTCGTGCTTGTCTAGCTAACGGAGGATAACGAGCCCTCCCTTCTACAGCCAATTCAAGGGTCCCGCGGACCTGTGCTCACCTTTCCCCGTAGCCCACTCTGACCAGTGCCTGAAGCCCCATCGGTGCGATGGCCTACTTATCAAATTGGGTTTGGTCTCAGGATGACTTGTTTGGACACAAATCTGGCAGAGAAAATTCCTGGAAGGGTCTAATGACCCATCTCATTTTCTCTGGCTAAGAAAGTGCTCCTCAGCTATTGTTGCAAAAGGCACAAGGCATGTGGTTATCACCACTCACTGGCGAAACCTACACTAACACCTGGCATGTCTTGCTAATTTGGTTCCTACTTTGTGAGGGAGATTCAGTTTCAGCCATATGCCTGTAGAGAAAGACTGACCCTGTGTGGCTGCTTTTTTTTAATCCCTTTAAAATCTCTTGAGGTTTTGTAGAAAACCCTCTGCTGTCGATATGGGGGAAAAAATTGTTTTCAGGAGCCATCTTAATAATTTATACCACAGGTTCTCAAACCTGCTCTTCATCTGAATCACCTGTGGAGCCCCTTAAAAATAGGTTCTTGAGCCCTGTCCCAGATCTGAATCAAGATCTCCCAGGTGGGGCCTGAGAACATGTATTTTATTTTTTTTATTAGAGTATAGTTGCTTTACAATATTGTGTTAGTTTCTGCTGTACAGCAAAGTGAATCAGCCACACGTATACATATATCCCCTCTTCCTTGTATTTCCTTCCCATTTAGGTCACCAGAGGGCACTGAGTAGAGTTCCCTGTGAGAACCTGTATTTTTAAAGCTCCCCAGGTTTAGGAGACACTGATTCAAATCAAGAAAGAATTAGAAATCTCACCACCTTAATACCTACTGTTTTTATAATATCATGTTTAAAAATAATATGAATCCATGTTCCTTGTAAATAATTCCCACAACACAGATGTGTAGAAAATAAAAGTGAAAATGCTCCTCCTACCCTTCATTATCAACTGACTGAATAGAGACAGATTAAGGACTTTCCAAAAAAGACCCATTCTCATACGCTGAAGTCAGACTTTACCCTTGAAAAGAGATGAATATGAATAATGTAAAAAAAAAAACCAGGAAAACAATTTTTACTTTTGACATTTTCTCAAACAATTTCTTTTTTTTTTTTTTTTCCTTTAATGGGAAACAGCATCGGATGGGGGAGGAAATATTCTACTTCTCCCATCAGCCATCAGCTCTGGTACTACCCAGTTCCAAGCAGGATTTCCCCCCGGGTGGACTGTGGAAGTGGCTGGGCAGTTTCCTGCCAAGCTCCTCACCTGGTTGATAAAAAACACTTAAAGAGGTGTGTGTAGGTGACAGTTCATTTATTACTAGAGAGGATTTTTCTTTTTGTTTTTGTTTGTTTGTTTTAGATTTTTGTTTCTATGTTCTTCGAAAATATACTTAGCCATAACATGATTTATGATTCATGATTTATGTTATGGCTAAGGCCCAGAAAAATGAAATCTCCCAACTGCCAATGTAGTCTTCAGACTTTTAAGACAAAGGCAACACTAACCTCTCAGAAAAAAGTCTATAGACTCTTTCTGATTATTAATCCCTGGGTGATATCTGTGTACATTAAGAGACTATAAAGCCTCCAAAGTACGTATGTGTCCACAATCCAAGTTAGCCTTAGAGAAACATTTCCTAGAGCTGAAACAAAAATAGTTCCAGGAAGTAATAACTCTATTTTAAAAGTTGCTGGAGGACTGGTGTATGTTTCAAAGATCAGTTCAAAGCCTCAGCGTCCAAGTAAACCTCAGATGGAGCAAAGTTTGAGCCACCGAAGATTAATACACTCACATCAGAATGTGGTGTGCGGTTTCTGAAAATCACTTTTATCTCCAGGCAAAGAGGAAAAACAAATCTTATCCGACTGGTCACCTGGGCCAAGGGGAACAGGAACCTAAGATGCTGTGCCCATCCGAAGTAATTTAAGATCCATCATTTCTGTTTTGCCATTGTGTATGGCAGCCCAGCAATGTGAAAAATGTGGGGAAAATTATTATTTCCTCCTCCAAAGTAGGAAGAAGAAAGTAAACATTTAAGGAAGAAGTACTAGACAACTAGAAAAAAATACTGTATAATACTTTACAGATTCCAAAGCATCTCACATACTCAAAATTCATTCTTTCAGCATTTTTGTCATGAGTCTGTTATGCCAAGAATCATCTCAGGTTTATAAAGACAAAGACTGTGTCCTTAGGAAATCCCAACAGTGGGTGAGGTAGCTACGCACATGATAACATTTGGAGAATCACAGAAGAAATATTTACAAAGACCTATGAGAGCTTTTGGTTAGTGATTTTAGGAAATAGTTGGGACACTAACTACTTCCTTGTAGCCTGAACAATTTCCCTGCTCTTCTAAAATATTTTGGTTTTGAGGAAAATATGAATTATACATATTTTTTCTTACTAGAAAAAAATCAAAGATGGTTCAAAACTGTAATATTTCATTCTTCTGCATAAGTAAAAGACAATATAGAGTCAAAGTATAATTTTTAAAAAGTTAACATGGCTCTCATAGAAATATAAAATTAACACATTAAAAAAATTATCTCATTTAATGAGGGAAGCCAATACAATGGTAAAGTGAGCTCCAGGAACAATCAAAGAACTGGGTGTTTACAGGCATTAAAAAGAATGTTAGAATAAGATTACTAGGTTAGATACACACCTGGCTAATAGCCTAAAGGTAACAAAACATAACTTTGAGGTTATCTTGTCTACCAGAGAGAAATCTACAAATTAATGTGTAACTTTATAGTGTCTGGGTTCTAATCAAATAATAAACAGCAAGTTTAAACAAAGATATATTCTCCTTGAGAATTAAGCCCTGCCCATTAATGCCCCAGCATGACTTTGTCAGGACATCTAGGCTCCTACCCCACACCCTAGTTCTAAGTTTTGGTTAATTTTTCTTAATAATAGTGAAATGGTTGAGGTCAGGGACATACTGCTTGGGTCCTTAGCTCTGGCTATACTAACTGGGTGTGCTAGCTACATTAAAGTCTTCAAAATGATGCATGCAGTATGTAACCTTTTGGGATTGGCTTTTTTCACTCAGCATAATTGGAGATTCGTCCAAGTTGTAGTGTGTATAAATAGTTCACTCTTTTTTATTGCTGAATAGCATTCCATGGTATGGACATTCCACAGTTTGTTTAGCCATTTATCCAGTGAAGGACATCTGGTTGTTTCTAGTTTTTGACTATTACATATAAAGCTGCTACAAACATTTTAAAAATAAAAATAAAATGAAGCATTGATGAGGGAAAAATTGGCTGCTCTTAGAAGGCTTCACAGAGAAGGGAACACTAGTGCTACATCTTGAAACATGAATTGGCTTTTGAAGATGAGAAGGGACAAGAGAAACTTCATCAAAGAGTCCCTCAAGCCCTTCTCTCTAAGAACCTATTCATGTTCAATTTTTAGACTATTTAGGTGTTACTTTTAACAAGTGTGGTAATGAAGTTCCCCTGCTAATTGCAAATAATTGCAAAAGACAGTTAAGGATTACCAAAGGCAAAGTTAACAACCATGGAAAGGGAGAGAGAAATCTACAAGAAGAAGACACAGACATTTAAAGAACCTTATCAATAGACTCATGCTCCCAATGTAGGACAAATAACCTCTAGAGTAACAATTAATACCTGTAATATTGACTTTTGGCATCAAGAAGAGGTTAAATTATTTTTAATATCTTCTAAGCAGGCAAGGAAATATGCAATATATTTGAATATGATTTTACCACAATGATTAAAATAATTTTGGTGATTAAGGGGATAAATTACACATTTCCTTGATGGTTCTGAAAACAACATGTTACTGTACTTAGTTTGCAAGGTGCTCTTTATTCTTCTTTGGACCAAAATAACTTTAACAGGAACACAAAATTAAAACATAAATCAATAAAGAAGAATATGCCCTTTAAACACCAATTTTGCTTTATAGACAACTATTGGTCCAAAGTGAAAAGTAGTTCAGTAAGAAGTGCCTTAAAATTTTATGCCAATTAAACTTTAAGACATTTAGTCCCTTGAACCAGAAAAAGCATATCCTTAACCATACTGACATCTCAAGTATCTAATATTAGCAAGATACCAGGACTTTTCACTGTTTATTAAATATGACCATCATCTAAGCTACAATCAGAGAAACAGTTATGTGCTCATAATGCTGTAAGACAACAGGGCTATTTGTCAGTACTGAACTGACAAGTTTTCTTCCTTTTCAAACAAATTACGGGTTATGACATAACTTGAAGTCAAACTGTAAAACAGAAGTGTTTTCTTTCATCCACATTTGAAAACATCTTCTCCAGTTACATCTAATCTAAGTCATCCATGATCAAAACACCAAAGCAAAAAAGAAACAAGGATGGTAAAATAATATTACAATTAAAACCCATAAAGGAACCCCATAAAACAAGACTACAAAATAAAATCCATAACTAAATCCCTTTTTAGATATAATATTGAAAAGTTTATTTTAATGTTATAGCAAATTATCTTTTCTACCCTTTTAATTTTCTCCTTAAAAAAGAAAACTAGGACTAGGAGTGCCTAAGCTCCTATGGGGTTATTTCACTTGTCTAAAGATTAGAGTTCTGGTAATATATTGTACCAAAATCTAAATCAATAAATGCTTAATGGACACTTAAATTAACACTGTGACTACTTTAAGGTACATTAATCAAATTCATTCTTCACCTGACACAGCAAATTCTTCTACCAGGAAATCTTTCAAGGTATGTAATTTAAAGAAAACACAAAATACATAGGGAAAAGCATCTGTAATCCAAATACTCAGAATCAGGAACTCAAGTGCCTATTTGTGAATCAGTTTTTTAAAGTTAAATAGAAACATTAACACTTTAAGCAAAGTTTTATCATCTTTAAAATGTAGTAATGGTGTAATATGAGCATAGAAATTTCTCTACCATCTATATAACCAAAAAGACACTAGTAACCATTTAATAAATAGCTGATAATAGTGTAAAATATGATAAATTTAGTCATTCTCAGCAGAAGTACTTGGCTGGGTAAGAATAAGTTCAATGCTGTTTGTGGCAAACAGGGATTATATTTTGAGGTGGTTTTGAGATGGTTAATATAAATAAACACAAAGCTTTATATTAAAATGGTCTTAGTATATACATAAATTATTTGGTTTTAAACTGGTGATACCTACTATGTGATTTTGAAAATTTACCACATTTCAAATGAATATATATTGTCTTCATGTATAAACCGTCTCTACTAAAGAGTTGATGTCACTTAAGCATTTTATTTATATACTGCATTTAATGAATATTCAAAAACTTATAATAAAAATTAACATTTGTACTATTATAATTTTATTAAGGGGAAGTCATTTGTGAGTTCTTCCTTTTTTTTTCTTTTGAACAGCTATACACATTTTTGTCCAATCCATTAAAACCAAATTATTTCCTTTAAATACTTACCTAGAAATGTCATCTTCTAAATACAGCAGTGTCAAGGAATTAGAGAATTTCAGGGCCAGAAGAATCTTTAGACTATATCCCGCGCAGGAGATCCCAAACTTTAGTTTGCATCAGGAGTCGCTGCAGTTCTTGTTAAAGTGCAGATGGCTAGGCCCATGTGCACCCAGCTGGCTCAGCAGGCCTGGGCGGGGGGCCTGGAAATAACCCGGTTAACCCCACCCCACCCAAAGATGCCGCTCATGTATGGGTCCACAGATCACTGGGAGGAGCAACACTGGGGGGGTCCACCCACCCTGCACCCCAAATCGTGAATCCTCCTACTGCATCCACATCCTACTGAGGCCATTTCTCCCTCAAACTACTCCCTCCCCACCTCCTCCATGGAACTCTGCCTCCTGGGGAAGCTCGTTACACATCGGATGGAAGCTTCTAATAGAAACCTATACATTCAAAACATAAAGTCATTCAACGTGGGATTACACAGGGACTTCCCTGGCAGTCCAGTGGTAAAGAATCCGCCTTCCAACGCAGGGGACGCAGGTCTGATCCCTGGCCAGGGAACTAAGATCCCACATGCTGCGGGGCAACTAAGCCCGCTGGCTGCAACTACTGAGCCTATGTGCCGCAGTTAAGACCCAACGCAGCCAAATAAATAAATATTTAAAAAAACAAAAAAAACATGGGCTTACACAAATACACCAATGCAAAGACACATTGAAGAATTAAATGTATGAAAGACTGACCTGCTTCTTCTGGTATTTGTTTATCAGATTCAAAAACAAGGCATAACATCTGGAGTAGTTGGCCAAGGCTACACAGCAGTCATGATAAGTAGTAACTTTGCTGCAGAAACGTCAAATGGAAAAAATAAAAATAAACTTTGTTTTTCAATAAAGTTCAACTATACCTAGGGTCACGTTAAATGCAGACCTTCAAAGCACTGTCCTGTGCATGAAAAGCAGTCTGGAAATACTGTACACACCAGTCCAGAGAAGCCTCAAGGAGGTGCACTGTCTGCTCTAGACTCCGGGGGCACAGAGTGGGAGGAGGGAATATTTTTTTTCAAGTTCTTTGAAAAAGAGAAACCTGAAGCCTCTAACACTTGTACAAGGTATGAATTTACACTGCCCATGTGGTTCAGAAAACACAAGCTAAGAAATTTACACAAAATCTGGCTGGATATTAACCAGTCAATCTCCTGGGACTCCAGTAGAAGTAAATGTTAAAATGCTCAAATATACTAGGCTGTTAGTGGTATATTAATATCAGGCAAGATAGACCTTAAGGCAAAAAGCCTTGAAAACAGCTTCAAATTTTCAAAAGTAAGCAAGAAAACAATGAAACTCGCAAGGTAGAGTTGACAAACCTACCTCAAATTGGGAGATGTTCATAAATCTCTCATTAAGTGATAGATTAATAGGTAAAGCATCACTAATATTTTAAAAACTTGATCATGTTTTTGTTAATGCCAGGCCATTAACAAGTCTCAGTAAATTTTCAGAGAACCAGTGTCTCAGATCACATTCTCTGGTCAAAGTACAATTAAATTAGAAATCAATGAAAAACACATTGTTTAAAAAACTTACTTTTGGAAATTTAAAAACACATAACTTATGGGTCAAATAAATAAGAAAATAGAAAAACATATCTGAATAATAACAAAAACACTACAAATCAAAATTTGTGAGATGCAGCTACAGCAGTAGTTAGAGGAAAATTTATAACCTTAAGAAAGCTGAAAAGAAAGGAATTGAATTTCTAATCAAAACAGAAGAAAATATAATGTATCCAAAAAGAATAGAAGATAGGGATTTTTAAGGATAAGAACAGAAGGAATAAAATACAAAATAAACATACAACAGAGTGGTTCGATAATCTGTTGGTTCTTCACAAAAACTAATAAATTGTCAAACCTTTGGCAAGACTGATCAAGAGAAAAAGAGAAACATCACAAATCATCAAAATAAGGAATAAAAATCAATATCAAAATGAAGAGGTGGTGTAACATAGCTTTTAAATATATGAATTCTAGAGCCATACTACCTGGTTTAAATCATGGCTGTGTGACCCTGGGAAAACTACCAAACCTCATTATGCCTCAGTCTCCTCATATGTACAGTGAAGATAATAATAATAGTACCCACCTTTTAAAGCTGTTATAAGGAATAAATGAACTAGTATTTGGAAAGTGCTTAGAACATTGCCTGGCACATAGTAGGCACTGTATAAGTATTTCTTAAATAAATAGTATAAACAAAAGGGGCATAATTAGAGATGCAATAGAGATTAAAAGGGTAATAGAATATTTGGGATGACTTTATACAGTTTGAAAACTTAAATGGACAAATTCCTATAAAAATATAACTTTTAGAAACTGAATCAAGTAGAAATAGGAAATATGACTAGATATATAACTATTAAAGAAAGTGAATCAGTTGTCAATGATATTCACATATGCATGCATGCATGCACACACACATATACACACACCAGGATAAAACAGCTTTCAAGCAAGTTCTACAAACTTTTCAAGAAACAGGTAAGTTTAATTTTCAGAAATTCTTCTAGAAGAGAGAAGATGCTGGAATATATCCCAGCTCATTTTATGAGGCTGGTATAAACTTGACACTAAAACCAGACACGGACAATATGAGAAAGGAAATGTACAGGTCAATGTAACTCATAACCATAGATGAAAAATACTAAACAGAATATTAGTTAAGCAAATCTAGCAATATATAATGGCTTAACATGAGAAAATCTGTTAAGAAAATCCACATAATCAAAATACATTCGGGGCAAGTATTCAAGGAAACTTAAAATCCATTAATGAGAGAAAATTGTTCCTTAACTGTCAAAGGGTATCTACAGAAACCTACAACAAACATTAATTTCAACTGGCAAAACCACAAAAATATTTCCTTTCAACTCAGGAGAAAGTCAGCTGGCTCAACACTCTCACAACTTGGTATTGGACATCCTAAGCCACGCACCTAAGAAAAAGGTGGGGACAGGGGCCAAGAGTTGTAATCATGGGAAAAAAAACAAAATTACACTTATTTGCATATAATTTGCATAGAAAATCGGAGAGAATCTATAGACTAACTCTTAGACCTAATGTTAATCAAGATGTCCTCAATACAAGATTAATAAGCAAACATCAATACTATCCATATACACTAGCAACACTCATTAGAATTGGTTTTTTTTGAAGATTGCATTCATAATTGCAGCAAGCGCCGTGAAGAAATGTATCTAACAAAAGATGTATAGAATCTTTTTGGAGAAAGTTATACAATTTTATTAAAAGAAGAAGACATCACAAATGTTTATGGATGGAAGACTCGATATCATAAAGATGCTAATCAATTATCCCCACGTCTGTCCCAGATACTCTACACAGTCAGTGTAGTTTCATGAAAAAAAATCCAAAGTTCCTGTTATGGACTTTAGCTGATTCTCCAATTCATGAGGAAGAGAAAATAAGAATTTGGATCTTAAAGGAGAAAAGAAGTGAGGGATTCATCTTATCCTACAGCAAGACTTAAAACCAGAATAGTAAAAACAGCATGGAACTGGTCTGAGGACGGACCATAGAGAATGCCCACAAATAGGCCTGCAAGTATATGGAACCTCGTGTTCTACTGACTAGGCATTCAAAAGCAGGGAAAAAAGGATGGTGTATTCAATAACATGTGCTGGGAAGACTGTCCACGTGGGAAAAAAAAATTAAATTGGATCTCTACATGCCACCCTATACAAAAATAAACTCTTTATGATTTTATAGTGCTTCAAAATGGGACTAAGTACCCAGAATTAAGTACCCAGACAGGAAAGCACAGTGCTAAAAGATCAAAGCTGGACTCACATCCTCATATTGGGGTCAATTACCAATTCAGTCTTCAGGAAATTTTGTATTTCATTAAACAACTACAATATTATAGTTCAAGAAAGGCCCGGGTCTCTTGAGAAGGATCATTATGTAAAAACAATGGCAAAGAGCAGTGAGGGAAGAAATATAAATGCATAATTTAAAGACAGTTCCGAAATTTGGCCACATCTTGCTTTGAGGCAGCCTGGATTCAGGTGATCATTGCTTCTGGAGAAAAGTAAGTATAAACATGACTAGTGAATGTGTGAGCCAAAGTTCAGCCAAACAACTGAAATAAAATGACCTTCAATTACAAATTAAGTCAGATCAGTCTTTCTAAGCAATGGCCTCCTTTTTCAGTTAAAACCCATAAGCATTGTTTCCAAGCACACCAGAAGGTTTGCCATGTTTTGTGATATAGCCCTTTATCTCCAATAAGCTGAGAGGAAGTTTTGTTTGTTTGTTTGTTTGTTTTGTAAAAATACTAGGACAACTCACAACTTTAGTTACGGTAACTTAAAATCAATGAGTTTAGAGTCACAATAGAAATACATAAGAAATGAAGTCATTAGTTTAAATCATTTTTTAAAAACTCAGGCCACTAGATTAACCTTTTCTTTGAGGTGACATAAAAAGCAAAAACAGGATTCCTTGCCAGTCACACACACAAATATTAAAAATAACCCCCTAAATCTAAACATTAGCATTTTTGTAAGGCTACTTTGTTTTCCTAGTCTACCTACCTGAATATTCTGGCAACATTGGTGCAGACCTCCTTGTCACCTATGTACTGTCCCATCACTGTGCAGAGCTGGGGAAGGGCACTGATGCTTAGCAACTTACTTCTTGCTAGTGGTGAGTCAACCAAGTTTCTCAGCGTAGCAGTCATCTATGAAAAAAAGCACATTAGTGTCATTTTTTAAAATTAGAAAATACAGCAACACTGATCGGCACAGCATAATTCATACCATAAGTTTCGTTACATCAGTAGCTAAACCGAGGCCCTGTTATGCATCTCCCATCAGAGAACATGGGCCTATATGCACAAGTAGCACAAAATGAAAACCAAGAAATGAATACAAAGAAAGCCCACTTTGGTTCAAAAGTAATGAATGAAATATTCGTGTTAAGAAGCAATTAGTATACCAAAACCCCAGGGTTAAGCAAATCGTCATCTGGGTTTAGTAGAAGTCATAAGATCATCAATTGACCCTGTGACATGACACATGAGTTCCACAGAACAGAAATTCCTTGTTCCATATTCTTATAAATACCATCAAATAACAATGCTGTAGCCAAAGAATATTTAAGACTGTTAGTTAGGCTCATTCTCTTCCAAGTGGCAAGAATTGATGTCTTGCAAATTTGTCTTATTTTGTAAAAAATGTTCAGAAAAGCTATGTACTTTAACCCTTGTCTGAAAGTGGAGAACAATTTAATAAATCCATAAAATGAAAGTTGCTGTTATCTAATAATTTTAAATATGCAGGGTGATCTTTCCTCGTGAGATAGTACAGGCAGGCTACTGGTTAAGAGAGTCAGCTTGGGAGTTGAAGGGTCTGGTCAAATCCCAGCCCTACCACTCACCAGTTTAGGTTAGTTAACCTCCCAGAGCACATTTTTCTCAACAGTAAAGTGGGGATGGTGATAACTGCCCTGGAGTTATTAGGATTCAATGAGATGAGAGGCATGAGTGGCATTGCCACTGCTGATTAACTAACAGGAGCTCAAAAATCATGGGTCCCATCCCCGCCTTTGCTGTGGGTCTTCACACCCAAAATGCAGAATAAGGGAGATCGCTGGCCGTAGAGTCAAAGGATGAAGATTCAAGTCCAAAATCTCTTCCTAAATAAGTGACTGAGGCACTCACTCATTCCTCAGCTTCCCCATTTCCTCATCTGTGAAAAGGGGGTTACAACCCCTGCTCATCAGCCAGGGTTGTGTGTATCAGATGGAAAAAATGTAACACTGTTTTTGTACACTGTAGAGCATTATGTAAATATAAAGCCATAATTAATAAACTTTGAAAACAATTATTAAGATGACATGCACCTTTGATTAGCTTTCCTTTGTAACAACCGCAACAAAAAGATTTTGTTAAAATATAACCCACTACCTTCTAAAGCAGAGAAAATAAAATTAATACTTCATATAAATGTGTGCAAGTCTTTTGTAGTCAATTCAATTATGTAGCAATTTAGTAAATTCTTCCCTGAAAGATTCAGTATCCAAAACACTGGAGGGGAAACAAACTACTCTAGCATTCCACTTGACCAGGGATCTACAACGCAGTCTCTTAAGCTACGGAAGGCTAACAAACCATTCTAGGCATTTCAAGCCATCACTGCCATAAAATGGAAAATTCTCATCATCGGACCCTGGCTCTACCTGTTCTCCTTCTTCAGAGACAGCCCAGGCACTGGAGCACTGCTGGTTTATGTCAATCCAAAGGGTGACTCAGAAGCTTCCCCACTCCGACATCAAAGAGCACAGATGCCCATGTGAATCCTGGCCTGAACCAGACAGACAGAGACCGTGGCAGATCATGGAACACTCATTCCACCCACGGTGCACACAAACGCCTCCCCTTCTCTGGCCCCCAAGGCTTCACAGATTGGGCACCTCAATCTGTTGTCATCTTCTGGCTCCCCAACTCAACCTCTGGCAGGGGGCGCTGTCAGCAGGAGGGACCAGACTTTTCCTAGGAGCTTTTATTTTCTTGTTTCAACCTCAGTTTTGTTTTGCTTTTTTTCCTCCCTTTCAACCCTTTTTCTCACCTCATTAGAAAAAGTTAAGACAGCTCATGGTTCTTTCGCCCCGAATACATAACTTTTATAAACGGCCCAAATCAAGAGTGGAAGCACACATTTATATGTGACACATCACCTGATTTTAAATCCCTATCTATTTACTGCCTGTATCAATCACATTGTATGGAGTACAGGGAGTTGAGGGAGTTCAATGTTTCCAAATTTGTCCGTTGTGATGCTAGTAGATAATATACATGAAACATATACCATGCACTTGAGAAATACATAGTGATGCCTCAATATATGACACTACCATCAACACAGTGTCTCAAGTCCCAAACCTTCAGACACATTCCAGAATCTTGCCTTTCTGCTTTCTGTCACCCTAAGCCCTACTGGCTTTTTGTCTATTGCTCCTAGAATATGACTCCATTTCCTGACCTTGGTCTACAAGGCCTGGTATGGTCTGACTCTTGCCAACCCCTCAAACTTCACCTCATACCACACCCCCCCCACAAACTACTTTACGTTAGGTTATTTAATATTATGTTTTATTGTCTATTTCTCTATACTAGAAGCTTCAGTGAGGGTATACACTTTGTCTTTTCACCATTGTGCCCCCCAGGCCCAAATCTAGTGCCTGGCACACAGTGGGTCCTCAATAAACATTTGTTGATGGAATGGACGAATGGATTAATACCTACAAAGGAAACACTGGTATAAATAGAAAGGTTGGGATTCAGAAAACCATGGATGAATCAGACAATATCTCAGGTAGATGGATTTAAAAGGAGCGGAGGAATAAAAAAATAATCGATGAAAGAAAAATGGACTTCCTGGAGGGGGCCGAGTGTATTCCCTATTCATCTCATTCACGACAGCAGCTCCTTCCTAGGCTCCTAACTCCTTTCCCTCCTTCCCTTTCAACAGCTGATTGATCGCCTGTTCTACCTCTTCTTCCCATCTTCAAGGTTGCTGGTTCTGTTTAAGCCCACTTCATCTCTCTCCCAAACTCTACACTCCCTGCATGGGCTCCTTCCACACTCTCTCCACTGCTGGGCTCATCTCCCCACAGCATCTCCCTGCTGCCAGAGGAAGCATCTTGAAACCCAACCTTCCCTGTTCAAAGACTTCCTCTGACTTCCGGTGGCCTAGTGGGCAAAATCCATATCCTAAAGGCTATTCACTCTCTAAAGCACGGTTCACTCCCTGCAAGATCATCTCCTTCACCTCCCCCTTCCTCCCTCTCCATCTTTCAGACTCTGCACCACACACAACTCCTCATCCTTTCACAATTCCAAGCCTTTGAATGGACCACTGCCTCTGCCCAGAATGTCCCCCTCCATCACACTCTGCCGCCCCTTCTCCAACCTGCTCACCTCCTGCTCGGGTTTATGGACCCAGCTCAGGCTCACTTCTCCTCTGTGAAGACTTTTCAGCAGTTGATTGCTTCTCTTCCAGGTGAACAGACCTTTCTGTTTCACACCCATCACAGACTCCTAACCACTAGTTTCAGGCACCTTCTCTCCCACTGTGAGCTCCTCCACAGTCCAGTTTCTTAGTCCTTTTCCTACCCAGAGGACAATAAATATGCCCATAAAAAGCTTACTGGATGATACACAGCAGGAGAAGGGAAGGAAGAGGGGATGAGGAGGGGAAAGAAGGAAAGGAGGAGGAGGAAGGAAATGAAGGGACAAGGGAGACGGGAGACAGAAAAGGAGGCTTTTCCCCTTTAAGAAGCCTCTGACAAGAAAGTGCCGGCATTAGCAGAGGCCTGGTGGTAAACCAGAGCTTAAATCCCCGGGGGGAGGAGGGTCAGAAGGAGGTCGCCAGGCAGATGCAGCCGTGAAGGCCCCCCATTTGAAAGGCCGGCTGTGAGCCAACGATCTCACTGTGGGAGGGGCTGGGGCTGAACACTGTGCACAGACAAGTGGCTTTTTCTGGGAAAAATATAAAGAGATCAGTGGGAGGAGAGTCTAGCTAAATACTGTGGTAACAGTAAAGGCAAATTCCAAGTCAACCCACTTAACTCTCAGCCTTGCTCCAACTTTTTAACAGAGATATATTTGCAGAAATTGTTAATGAGCTGTGTGCTCTACCGCTGAGACTTTGTTTTCCACCCTGCGGGAAAGCCCACCCACTGGGCCTGCCCCCAAAGCAGGAGTTCACCGAAGTCCGAGATTCATGCTGGGAGACATGTATCTGCTCCTTTCTTAACTTTCTATGCTTGTCTATATTGTTCCTAATTCCACTGAGTTATGTACTCTTCTATTTTACTGCATATAATCTTTTAAGCCATCTCAAATACTTTGACAAAAAAAGAAAAAGAAGTAGAAGTCAGATGCATACACAGATGCTTGTTTAGCTTCTAAAGGACTTTACTGGAACAATTCCCAACCTCTTAACTGTCATCTCACCAAGAAATAGCAAACTGAAAAACTGGAGTTTCCATTCTTCTTTTTCCCATCACTTAATGTGCAACCCCTTGGGACAGATATACTGAGTCAGAAGGCAACCAGTGGGAAGAAGAAAAAGGAGAAGAATGTGGAACTGGTAATCCACAAAAAGGATTGATAAAAATTTAAGTGTCCTTGCTTATTAGCAGCTGTTAGATGATGTCTGGGACAAAAGGGGACCTAAATGTTTGGTATATATCAGGAAAGAAACATGCCGGTGTGATTCTGGTTGCTAATCTACTGCTGGAAAATGACTGAGCCACACACACACTCTGCAGCTTTGTGGTGCCCACTTTTCCTGCGGCAGCTTTTTCTCTCTGGGTTTCCCCAAACTCCTTGATCATAAGATTGGGCCCCAACCTCAATCAGCATCTCCAGGTAAAACACCTGGTGAGTTTGGCAAAGCTGTCCTATCTCACACTGAATTAGTTGGGCCTCAAAGTCTTCACCATGCAGTCAACATTGGGAGACCCATTTTAAAGGGAAAAATTCTATCAAGAAGTGATTATTTTATAATGGCTCAAAAAGCATTTTAGTAAAGCAAAATTAGAATTCAAAAGATTTAGCATTTAAAAAAATCAATTTAGGTACTTCATTATCGATTTTAAATTATGTTTCCAATTATTAATTATTTGAAAAACCCAAGCAAACACATGAAATATTTGCCTTAAAATATGAGGCCCTCCTGATTTCGATTAATGAACTTAAGAATGACAGTGCAGGCCCAGCAGCTGTGGCCTCATCCCCAGCATTCTCTACTGCACGGGGGTGGGCGCACGGTGGGGAGGGCTCCTTGGTCCACCTGAGCCTCCATATACTGCTCATTTCTCGAGTGGATGACTTCTCTACTCCCTTTGCACCCTCCCTCCATCAGAGTCCTCAGTCCCCAAGGAACTCACCAGATTCTTCTGCCCTAGGAGGCATTCAGCCATCAGAGCTGGCCCAGATCGGAGGGGCTTGCAGCTCACAGCCCACCACAGAATTCCTGTTTAGGTGCATCAGAAATTGAACAGGCTCTGTGGGTAGCCCGGGAACTTCGCCGTCAATCATGGTATTATTCCTTGGAGAAATATTTTCCCAATTTCAAAAAACCGGCTTTCAAAGAAAGCTTTGGAACATAATGCAATTGAAAATTGCACTAACAGTCTGAAAGTTATTATGCTTCCTCTACCAAAATTAGCATCAAGAGTCATTTTATTTTTATACATTGAATGCTATTATGAAAAAAATATGAGCAGCTACTTTATTTTTTATAAAGCTATCTTGTGAGCTTGATCTCATTTGCTCCCTGAATGTTGTAGACAGGAAAGGTATCCTGAGCTCCAATTTTCAGATGAGGAAACTGAAGCTCAGAAAGTCTACCAGCTCCAGGTAGGTGGGCATCTGGGGCTCTAACGACTCCTCATCTGTTGTCTCCCCTGCTCCATTTGACTGTCTCCTAAAAGCATTCATTTTATTGCTCAATCATCTGGAATATCCATAACCAAAATCCCTAGAGCTTTATCTCAACTTAACTGCCAACTGCAAAATGGTTCACTTCCCGCTGATGATGTGAAAGAATAAACACAGCCGCCAGAGACCACAAACAGTGTCAAATGATTTAAGACCAAAGCCACACCATTTTCCAACCTCAGCAAAACCATCTCCCTCTATTAATGAAAGCATATTCATTTTCTGGATTTGTGCCCAATTGAGACCACATATATGCCAAAACCAGAGCCCATGTGGTAACCCAAGAAGTTTCATATTGTCTCATGTATGATTAGTACAGTTCTGCCTGAGAAAAAGGAAACCAATTGTAAGATGCCACTATATACATGAAACCACTAGTTCCAAAACTTCCTAAGCATCTCCTTGGAGTTAAGATACATGCATGTGAAAGTCATATTAACTCGCAATCCTCAGTAATGCTTGGTGCCTGGCTGTGGAGCCTATTTGGCACATTCCTACCATGAGTGTCCTACTGCTGCAGGAAATGGTTCTTCCCTCCTCAAGCTCCAGTGCGCTACTTTGAGACTCTTATTTAACATTTGCCTATGTTTATTATTGTTTCTCCATTTACTGCCACTATGTCAGTTACCTTGGTAAAATGAGTAGGTAGCTGATTCTTCCAGTTGTGGCTATTATATGTATCAATACAGCTGAAATTTGAATGTCATCTAAACTATATAGAATGCCAGAGCAGTAAAATAAGGAAAATGAGTCTGAAAAAGATAATGCCTTAAGAACTACAGAGTAATAACACTGATTTTCAGAATTACATGTTAAAGTCAGTAACATTTCTTTATTGCCACAACTAATATGTCTACAGGGAAGAGATGAGACTGAGCAGATATGACAGCAATTGAAAAGCAAATGGCTCTCCCCAGAAGCAGGTGGCATAGGAATACTTACTTCCCACACCTGATGTTCCTTCCTTGTGAGGTGACATTTCTTAGCATAATCTCCTGGTCACTCTCCACCTCTCACTTCCTGCTTGGTGAGCACAGGTGTTCTCCTCTGCTCCTCCTGGGGCAGGCGCAGCCTGTGACTGGGTGGGCAAATCTGATTCAGGGGTTCAGGATTGGAAAGCACACCGACCTCAGCTATAAACTACATCCTTCAACTTTCTTCCCCACCTGCCTTAGTCTCTCTCTTATTTCTAATTCAAAGCCCAAGGCATTACATGTTTGGGATCTCTGACTCCCCCCAAATCTTCAGGTATGCCATCCGTGGAGAGTCAAAGTTGAACACGAGTTGCCTATAGGTAGCCCTTTCCCAGGAAAGGGAAGAGTAGGCTCTGACTGCCCACTCTCTCATGCCAGCTGGATGACTGAGTGGTCAGTTACATACACTACTGGGTATTCCTTTATAGGAAGGAAACCTCATAAGTAGAAAGAGCTCCCCTTCCCACGAACAAATACATCATTAAAAAATGAGCAAGCCTAAAAACCAAACTGAAGACTGTGACAAAAAAAGAGATTCACCTAATCTCAAAAATAATATGCATATAAGTAAAATAGTTAATTGTATCGTACCCATATCAGTTTCCCCCTTTTAATAATGTCCTACAGTTATGTAAGATGTCATCATTGGGAGAAGCAGGGTGATTGGGTAAATAGGACCCCTCTACTATTTTTGCAACATCTTGTGAACCTATACTGAGTTCAAAATAAAAGATAAAAAGGAAAGCTACACACACAAAAAATACACAAAGATAAAATCCATCTTTAACTCTGTCATCTTAATTGTCGTGATTAATTTTTTCTTATCAGAAGTAACTGCTCTTTGAAGCTTCAAGTTTTGGTGATTCTGATCTCACTTTGTTTAATAAAGTTCTGCTGAGTGCCATCTACGTGCCATGTCCTGTTATAGGTGCTTCAATAGATCATCTTGTTTAACTCTCCTGACTACCCTCTACCCCAGGCACGGCCAGTCACTGGGAGATGAGGAGGGCAAGGCTCACAGGATGTCAGAGCTGAACCGCCAGCTCAGGCCTGTGCTCCCGTCCCTAGTCCATGAGGCAGCACTGAGCCCTGTCCCCGCCGGGCACAAAGCCAGAGGGACCATCAGGGCTCCGGAAGACGATGGTACCGCGTGCTGGGGACGCGGAATACACAATACAGGAGCGAACTCGCATCAGCCAAAGCGGGGAGTTTACTCTAGGGCTTAGAAATTAAAAAACAAAAACCCAACTATATCAAAACATATCATTTAAGATTTAAAGAGAGTGTGGACAGACCCCCTGCAACAGGACACGACCCCACTTGCCCACTCAAATCACCCCCCAACACAGTAGCGGAATTCCTCTTCCCCTGTGTGCTCGCCGTAGCACTTGCCAAAGCTGACCAATCCTTGCTCTTAAAATCTCTACCCTCTTCCATACTGTCCTTTCTGAATTTTCTGGTCACTTCTCTTGTCTCTCCCTATTCCACAAATCTGGCCATTTTATGGCATCTGTCCTCAGCCCTCCTCTAGGCCCACTCTCTCTCTCTACTCTCCCCTTGAGTAGTATCATTGTCTTTCTCGACTTCAACGGTCAACTCCATGTAGATGACGCTAAGTATGCTTTTTTGGCTTTACTTTCTCTGCTAACAATGGGTTCTTCTCTCCAGTTTCCTACCAGACAGTCCCACTTGGCTGTTCTGCTGGCACCTTAAAGTTTTACACGAGGGCGAATTACATCATTTCCCTCCCTCCTCTCGCCAAATCAGTTCCCTTACATAACCCTCTAATTTCTGACAATAACATTATCATTTTCTGAGCTACCCAGGGTCAAATCTCTGTTTAATTCACTCTCCTTTCCCCCACACTCTAGAGCCAAAGTGGAGGAGAGGGACTGCCAAGGGGTGGGAGGACCGACCTTCCTGAGAAACTTCCACTTAGAAAAAGGAAGAATTGGACAGTGGAGCTCTACTGAGCAAGAAGGGTAAAAGATTAGGACTTGACCCTCTGGGTGGCAGGTTTAGAGGTCAGAGAAGAGAAACCAGGTGTAAGACAAAGGAAAGAAACCATGTTATCTGAGGACTGCCAGACAGTTCTAACTTCAAAAATGTTAAATCTAAAGCAGGGAAAGAATACATTTCTCTAAGAATTGAACTCAAAATCAAGTGGGTCAGGCTGTAAAGAAGAAAAGGCTGGAAATACAAAGGAATCCATAAAAATAGGAACATTAGTTTAAATCAACCTGGGTTTAATCGTTACATTATATACCTACAAATTACCTAACTGTAAATGTGAGTACCTTGAGATTTTCTTCAATTACAGTAAAGCAGCTTTGTACATAGTGTCCTCAAGACACAAGAGGACAAATGAGACACCAGGGGAACTGGGGCTTGTTTGTGACTGCGACGCATACAAAGACTCTTCTCCAGTCCCCAGAAAGGCGGCACGATGGAAACCACAGCAGACTTTCGGATGGAGGTGACTCCAGGAATTTTCCTCAGTTCCTGTATTATCCCTTCCCAATTGCTGGCCCTTACAAGTCAGAAATGAACCCTAACACCTCCTGATAATCCGCCGAGATTAATATTGACAAACCCCTATTTCGTCTGTGTCACCTCCTTAGGTGATGCAATTTAATGCTGGAATCTAGGGGGCCTAGCCTTTTAGCTGGTCTGTATTTCTCTTTTTCCAGGTTTCAGGGAGCTCTCCCGAAAGCCTAACATTCTGGAATTTAGTGATCATGCACAGATTAACCTTCTTTACGCTAATGATTTTGCAGACAAACTCCTGTCTCCAGTTTTGCCAGACTGGGAATATTAATACTTCCACTTAGTGGAAAGCGGTGCTGGTCCCTCTGAGCATCAGTGATCATCCTCTCAACCTTCTCAAAGTGCTACTAAGCATCCGACAGGTAGAACTGAACTCGTGGAAGTACCAGGGTTTTGTAAAAGAATAAGGCATCAGAATACTATTATCTGAACATGGGGATCATCAAAAAGAGGCCCCTACTGGCAGCTCTCCTGCCCTCCACTGCCTTACTAACCACCCAAAGCACGCCTGGCACAGAGCAGCCACTGCACAAACACTTGTAAAATCAACGTCTCTTGATGTCAGCAGTGCAGTGATAAACATACATGTATGTGTACACAAACACATATATGTAAGAAAGAATGTAAAGGAAACTTTCAAAAATCTCAACACTTCAGTATTTTTTCCTCTAAGCATCACTGGCCCCTATGCTGTGGAGGAGCTTTTTTTTCTTTTGTGCCCATTCCTTGATCTCGATCCTTTAGCTCCATTATAATCAGTCTAAAATCTAATAACTGCAGCAACATCTCTTAATTGGGGCTGCTGTGTGTGAGATCTTAACCCTCCAATCCGTCCGTACCACTGACACACTCTCCTCCTGTCACATTTCAGCTTTTCGGCCTTTATCAGTTTAATACCTTGCGCATGCCCACCTGTCTGCCACTCTGATCTCATCTCCTCCTCCCCTTGCACTGACCTCCAGCTGCTCTGTGTTACTCCAAGTCTGCACTCTGCAGCCTGGTATTCGAGGCCCATGACCGTAGCCTCTGAATCTCACCTCCCACGCCTCCCCCACGGAACTCTCTGCTCTGGACAGACCTACCTTTTCAGCAGCCCGCAAACACACCGTATCCCTTTTCCTCGGTGACAGTTTCCCAAATCCTACACAACCTGCAGGACCCAGCTTCAGACGCCTTCTACTCATTCAATGGCCTCCAACAGGGCTGCTTTAGGGAGACAGGACGACTATAGTACTGGGCCGGATGGTAGAATGCACAAAGTTTTACAGCAGTGAAAGTCATAAAGGAGAGGAAGTCCTGCCTTTATCTTTTTGCCTTGCCGTGTTCTCTCTGGCTTACAGACATTATTCTATTAGTACAGCCGCAAGTCATTTATTTATTTTTTCAATTGAACAAAGTTGCTTTTAAAAAATGCCTTGAGTTAGAGTTACCGGTTCTCAAGGCTGGTGTAATTGAACAATTCTGCCCATGGCCAGATCTGTTTGGGTGAATGTGCACATGAGCGAGCTGGTAAAAAGCCAGTCAGTGCGACACATTCGCAAGAGTAGAGATTTTCATCTGTTCTTATAGTGAAGTCAAGTTGCTTACATTTTTATCATTCGGATGATACAAAACAGTTTTTCTTTGTTTTAATTAAACACAAGGGAATGTCCAGTTCAGGGGATTCTGCAAATGAAATAGCCTAAAACAGTATCTCCCTTCCCCCAAATGTGTAAACATACACACACATAGTGACAGTGTACAGTTGACACAAATGGCTCCTGGTGACCACAGCAGGAGCACATTCTCAGGTGGAGGCAATAATGGGCCCCTTTCTCCTGCTGGACGGGGATGTGGGCTGCTGACTGCGCTCCTGAGAGAGGCCTCGGGCTGTGTAAGCCCCGCCCCCGCCAGATCCCAGGCAGGTTCAGAGGAAGGCTTTGGAGATGATGACAGTGCCCGGTGAGTGGTGGTGGGCAGCGAGGAGGGAGTTACTACAGTGCCCTTTCCCCCACACCCTAGAGGGACGCAAGGACGTCGGGACAAGAAAGGGGCATCTGACCCACTGAGTCAGTTTGCGTTTGAGGAGGCCAAAGGAAGGGAAGAGGGAAAGGAGAGGAGCGCAGGGAGAAGTGCACTGTACTTACTGGCATAGCAGAGGTTCTAGCTCTGGATTTGATGTATTTTTGGTCACAATAATACTCAATTCTCCTTTATACCAACTAATTTAATTATATATTTTTATTTTATACAAATACATTTATATATTTGTTTATATTTTTAAATTTATAAATTATGTATAAATATATAAATGCATATACATATATCCAGTCAGCACTCCTATCTGTAGGTTCTGCATCTGCAGATTCAACTAACCATGGATGGTGTACTGTATCCATGGATACAGAGGACCAAGTATGGGACCTGAGCATCTGTGGACTTTAGTATCTGGGGCAGGTCCCCCATGGATGCTGAGGGACAACTATATATATATGAAAGAGCTTTTTAAAACAAGACAAGAATTCCAAAAGCTTTTACGTAAAAATTAAAAGCAGAGTACCTCAATGGAAGAATGGTTGAGAATTTGAGGTACATCTTCATCACAGAATATTATGCTGCCAATAAAAAGAATAAGTCTATAGAGTTTTTTACTATGTATTGTTAAATGAGAAAAGAGAAGTGCACAGAATATTCTGTTTTTGAAAACCTATGAGTGGGGTTTCCCTGGTGGCACAGTGGTTAAGAATCTGCCTGCCAATGCAGGTGACATGGGTTTGAGCCCTGGTCCGGGAAGATCCCACATGCTGCGGAGCAACTAAGCCCGTGCACCACAACTACTGAAGCCTGCGTACCTAGACCGCGTGATCCACAACAAGAGAAACCACCTCAATGAGAAGCCCGCACACCACAGCAAAGAGTAGCCCCCGCTCACCACAACTAGAGAAAGCCCGCACACAGCAATGAAGACCCAACACAGCCAAAAATAAATAAATAAAAATAAATGTATTAAAAAAAAAAAAAAAAGAAAATCTATGAGTGTATTAAAAGGTGCTGAGCACATCTGTGTGAACAATATTGGCTAACAGGGAGAACCAGGAGGAGAAACAAGGAGGAAAAGAGGGTGATGGAAAACAAGCAAAAACAACTATTAGAAAAAGGAAGTTCATGATAAAAAGCAAGAATTATATAAAATTATACATATGTAAGTATATATAATATATATGCATGTAAAATGCATGGAAGAATGGTTACTAAAATGTTGGAGGTGGATTATCTAAGGGTGAAAATAATTCAGGTGATTTTTACACTCTTCCTCATACTATTTTTTTTTTTTTGCATTTTAACAAGAAACATAATAATTATATAACCCAAATAACTATTTGCATTGAGGGAAAATTTTGAATAACTCCATAACACTGTCAGCATGAAAATAATGTTTCTTAAGTCTCCCTAGCCAAAAGATGGCACATCCAGTAGAATTCTGAATCACTCATAACTAAAGGAGGTTTTCAGAGTCTTTTTCGAAATGCAGACAGACCACAAAGTCCAAAATTAATAATTATCATATACACTTTAAGCATCTTTAAGGCAGGGCCTAAATCTAATTTTTAACACACTTTCCCCAAGGCTTCGAGCATGCAGTCCTTGATCAAGCCCCATTAAATGACAAACACATTTCAAATCTCATCAATTATTACACCAAAGATGCTATTATCTGATATACAAATGCTATTAAAGAGTAAAATCTCTTCTAAAGTAGAATACGAGAACTGAAGCAGCTCCAATGAAAATAATTCAACTATGAAATTTAATCTGCCACAAAAGAAGTAATGAAACTCTAACACATATTTTCTTCCTGCCCTGGTCATACTAAATGTATCTGGTTTTGCTACCACTGTCTACACACGCCCTCAACAACTGTCCCCTCAGTGTCATTAAATTCTGTTTTCTTTATTGTAGATACAATATTTATGATATACGCTACCAAAAATCATGAACAATCTCCAGGCTAGACCTGTCTTAAACTCTGAAAGTTAACACTCTGCCTATTAAAATTCTGATTATAACATGCAATTGTTTTGAAGAGGTGCTAATTTTTCATTCTTCCAGGCCTGCTTTCTCCGCAGGGTAGTGGAAATAGATGTCTACATGCTGGAGACCTGCTCCATGAAAAGCCATGGAACAGCCTTTCCAGAGGAAATGGGCACACACGGGGCAGAGGTGTGGCTAGGGCTGCCACCCTGATCCCCGAGGCCGGGCACCCTCACCTGGCTACAGATAACAGCCCACCTGTTTCCTGTTTCACCCACTGGCAGGTAAGTGGTATTAGACAACATGAAGACTAACTTTACACGTCTAACTCTTTCAAGTAAAATACTTACTTGGACTAACAAGTGGCCTGAATTAGGCAAACATGTGCCAGATTTCTTGGTGTTCTCATTTATATGCGTCATCAAATTCATCAATATTTCAACAGCACCTTTGCCAATCATTTCATGAAGAAATCCTGGATTTCCAGAAATGAATTTGATCACCCCCATGCAGTATAAGAAAGCTTCGGTGTTAGCTTGCAGCTCTTCACTTCTCAGGACCTCCAATAATGATTCTGTCAAAAAGATGAATTATTACAAATGGATGAGTAGAACAGCTGGAAAGAGAGATATTAAAGCACTTGTATGTGAACATCAAATACGATTTGTAAAATGTTAGCCAGAACCTACATTCAAATGCTTGTGAAGAGTTACTCACATGGCATAAAGAGGAAAGCTTACTTTTAGCTAAGACAAATCTCTGTAACAGTAATGACAGCAAAAAGATGGGATTACTATATGTAAATAAGAAAGTGTTCTTTTAACTGAGTGCCATTCCTTGCCTCTTATTAATATTTGCCAAACTTCGCAGTGGTTGAGAATCTGCCTGCCAATGCAGGGGACACGGGTTCGAGCCCTGGTCTGGGAAGATCCCACGTGCCACGGAGCGACTAGGCCCATGAGCCACAATTACTGAGCCTGTGCGTCTGGAGCCTGTGCTCCGCAACAAGAGAGGCCGCGATAATGAGAGGCCCGCGCACCGCGATGAAGAGTGGCCCCCGCTTGCCGCAACTAGAGAAAGCCCTCGCACAGAAACAAAGACCCAACACAGCCATAAATAAATAAATAAATAAATAAAATTTAAAAATATATATATATTTGCCAAACTTTATTTTTGGTTAGAAACAGTTTGAGTTATTGTAGAATAACTAATAAAGCAATTTAAGAGTTAAATTTCAACAAACCTTTAAGAATATACTGGTTGCTGTATGAATGGAAAGCTAATCAAGATAGGAACTTCTAAAAGTATCTCAACAGTAGAAAGGGATGCTTCGAATATAGCATCCACCCTTTCCCAAGACAACTTAAAGAACATCCATCCAAATAACATACAAGTACTAGGTTTTAGGATTAATCCAGGCAGCCCTGATAAAGTTAAACATGCCTATCTCACATTAATTTTTATTAATGTCAACGTGATCATCTGTCAGAACCTTTCTTTGTTTTTAGTCTGTTACTCTCAATGAGCTGATTCAGTGTTAGAAATATCTTTCAGTACTGGCTTTGTCCCTGTCTGCTGGGATTAAAAAAAAAAAAAAAGAAGAAGACCATTTATCCTATGTTGCAAAAAGAGGACTTAAAGTCTTTTCCATGTTGCTGCCTTCCCTTAGATCAACAATACTAATTCATAAAAGATTTCTGCTTAGGTAACTATTTAAGCAACTTAATTATTTAAGGGTATATAAAGAATTACATATTATTAGCTAGATAATTAGAATGTATTACAATTTCTCTACCTACATATTTGAAACACATTTGACACACTGTGATGTCAATTTTATACAACAGTTATAGATGTTTTCCCAGTTTTAATCATTCCTACTATATCAAAAGATCAAACATTTCAATTATGTCAAACACTATTAAATGTATTTTTTCTAGTAGTAAAACCAAGACCAGGAAATGAATTTTTAAATAGGAACCACTTTATAAATTATATATTATTACTACAGGCATTTAAAAAAAAAATAGCAGGCTATCCTCCTAGGTTCCAAAGGATACATTAAATGAAACATGGAAAACATAGAGGACAGAGAAAAAACAGGCATCACCTAACTTCTGCATCTTATGAGAAAATAAAATATTCCAGCTATCATTAATTATAACTTTGCTCTCCAAACTTTTCATTCATACTCAAGTACAACATTTGCTCAATGGTAGTGCTGAATAATACTCACCCAGAATGCCATCATTTTGAATCAGAGAATCATTCTTCTCACTCCTGCTAATTTTAAATATAAGCTTGCAGACACTAAGAAGATTCTTTCCACTCACTTTAAGCTGCAGAGAAAGAAATCACATTTCCACTGCAGGGAAATAAAGATATGCCATAATTTTTAAACATAAACATCTAAGTTAAAAAGTGCAGCAAGAGAATTTTTAAAACATAAATAAAAGTTCTAAGGAAATCAACTTTCAAAAGTTTTGGCCACATATTTGCCAACTATGGTATCTAATTAACTCACTTATAGTAAATACAATATAAGTGATATTTAGAGTAAGCACATTTTAATGATAAGCCTTTATTTCTTACTTCATAAAGTCTCATGCTTATATGTGAAATTATTACTTTTTAAAGAATATATGAGGAAAAGGGGGGGGGCTGATGTTGATAAATTTAATTAAATGGAGTAATTGCTTTCCACAAAAGTAAAGGAAGATGGATACTAAAATTTCAGATTAAACTAACCTAGAAAAGAATACATCATGGAGGTGAAGGAAAGAAAAGAAAGGGGAAAAGTACAATTACATTTATCATTTGTATAAAATAAAATGAAGAAGTAATATTCTTTGATTAGATAATACATATGTATTTATTACAGTATTTAAGCCTATTTCTGGAATGCTTTGAGAAAATCACAAGTAACGTTCAAAGGTTAAAATTACCTTCTAATCACAGAAAAATATTCAAGTAAATTAAGCAATAAGGAAGTATACTGTTTAAAAAAAAAAACACAGTATAGGAGGACTGAATCAAATGGTATAAATTAGCTGCATATTTATGTAAATTAGTCAAAATTAAAATAAAAAATCCTAAATGCCCAACATTTGCGAATAGTTTAATAAATTGTGGAACATCAATCCTATTCATATTAAGCAGTCACAAAAGTATAACAGTGAACACCATGCATAAAAAGACATAACCTACTGTAAGATAGAAATACTATGTGCCCTCATTGCAAGAGTGTAGAATATATTTGTAGGAATGAGGTCATCCGAACAAATAAATATATCTGTGTGAAAAGGATGGCATATAGGTCATTATTTTATCATTAAAACGTATCCTTAAAAAAACAGGGTCTTCCCTGGTGGCACAGTGGTTAAGAATAAGCCTGCCAATGCAGGGGACACAGGTTCGAGCCCTGCTCTGGGAAGATCCCACATGCTGCGGAGCAACTAAGCCCGTGCGTCATAACTACTGAGCCTGCACTCTAGAGCCACAACTACTGAGCCCACGTGCCTAGAGCCCGTGCTCCACAACAAGAGAAGCCACCACAATGAGAAGCCCGCACACCGCAACGAAGAGTAGCCCCTGCTCGCCGCAAGTAGGGAAAGCCCGCGCGCAGCAATGAAGACCCAACGCAGCTAAAAATAAATAATTAATCTAAAAAAAAGAAAAAATTCCTTTAGAAAAAACGTATCCTTAAAATTATCTTCAATACTGTTTACTTATTTTTAAAATTTTATTTATTTATTTATTTATTTAGGGCTGTGTTGGGTCTTCATTGCTGCGCGCGGGATTCCTCTAGTTGCAGTGAAAGGGGGCTACCCTTCATTGTGGTGTGCGGGCTTCTCATTGTGGTGGCTTCTCTTGTAGCAGAGCATGGGCTCTAGGCATGTGGGCTTCAGTAGTTGTGGCACGCGGGCTTCAGTAGTTGTGGCTCGTGGGCTCTAGAGCACAGGCTCAGTAGTTGTGGTGCACGGGCTTAGTTGCTCCGCGGCATGTGGGATCTTCCCAGACCAGGGCTCAAACCCATGTTCCCTGCATTGGCAGGCAGATTCCCAACCACTGCGCCACCAGGGAAGCCCTCAATATTGTTTATTAATGAGTTTTCAGCTAGTAAAAAAAAAAAAAAGATAATGGAATTTGTCAGACATATTTTTTAAAGATTCATTCTATGTTTGATCCACAAATATTATTGAGCTCCTATTGTGTATCAGGCACTGTGCTCTTTGCCGCAGGAAATACCAAGGTGAACATGGTCAGCCCTGAGCTGGAGAGAAAGGGGGAGGTGAGTATTATTCATGGAGCAGCTTCTGTCTGCCCCTCTGCTCTAGCGCTTTTCATGATATCTCAGAGCAAACCCTGCAAATTAGCTGTAGTCATTCCCATTTTGCAACTGAAGAGTCTGCTCCTCAGACAGGCCACGTCATCTCATCTCAGCATCACCTGGGTGTGTATTAGAAATGCAGAATCTCAGGGCCCACCAACCGTATTGAACCAGAATCTGCATTTTACAACTTTGCCAGGGGATCGTGTGTACATTCAAGTCTGAGAAGCTCTGTTATGGAAGGCTCAGAAACTGTCACACGTCGCAGAATGGAAATTCTTTCTGTTCTCAGGATGAAAAAAGGAAATGGAAACTTAAAAAAAATTTTTTTAATGTTTAGGTATTTTTAAAGTGTTTAAAAACCTAGGGAAAAAAAGCTGACTAGAGAGAAAAAAAATCTGTATCAATGGAAATATATATTGCCCTTTATATTTAGGAATATATTTTAACCTGTTGGCAATCTTCCACTACATTATGAGCCTTTGAGGTCAAAACCATGGTTTGTTACTCTTTCTATATGTGGAACATAGCATCTGCTATGTACTTAGTGAAACTTGTTGAATAAATGAATGAATACAACTAACCTCACTCCCCACTCCAAGTCTTATATTTTTAGTGAAAAGTGGGAAAGGAAAAAAAAAAAAAAAAAAAGGACACCTGGTATCAGAGTTTTCATTAAAAAACCCCCAACAAACCCCACCATTTCCAGGCCTACTATAAGGTCAGTTTACATTCAAAGCAAATTCCTATACCTTCTCTTTTGGTAACTGTAAAATTATGACTTTGAGACAAAAAAGACAATAAAACATTAAATTATATGCAAGGACTACAGACTACCCTATATAAAACAGCACTTCCCCCAACACAGGCCATTCCCTATACTCTGCTTTATTTTTTTCCCACAGTGCTCATCAGCCCCTTTAGCACTTTGTTTACTCTCTGTCTCTCCTGCTACATGGCCAGCCTGCAGGGCAGGGGTTATTTTATTCACTTTCATTCCCTGGCACAAAGTAGGTTCTTGCAGTGGGGTAGTTTACCTTTATGTTAAACATAGGAGTTTATTTTATTTAAAGCAAATTTGGAAAATTAAAGAAAAGGGAAGTTTAAAAATCACTCATAACACTGCCACTATATATAGTCACTGTTGACATACTGGTATTTCTTTTCTGTTTTTCCCCCTGTATAGGATGTTAGATTGTCTTCCCTTCCTGAATGTAGTTGCTTTCACACTGTATATATGTTTGTACTCTAAAAAAATCTTAAAATAGGCAGATATATTTTTGTAAGATTTTTTTGATACAAAGGTTAAGATGAAAATGGCTATCTGGCAAACCCCATTTAACCAAAGAATGCAAGAAATCAGAACTAACATTATACTCACTGGATTTTTTTTAAACTATAAATAATTTTAAATGTCTGAATTCTAATATTAAGCTGGTAGATAAAATATTAGCAGAAGTTATTTTAAAAAATTTTAGTCCTATGATCTTCAGTTCTTTGTCAAATTTTTTTTTTTCTTCAACAGCTTTTTATGATGTCCTTTAAAAAAAATTTATATAGAACCCCATTACCAAGGTCTAAGGGAAGCAATGTCTTGCCTGGAGCATTATAGAAGATTCATGTGGCAGATGGGAAGTTGGACTTGTTGGTTGATCCTGACCGCCATCTACAGTCAATCAAAAAGGTCAGCCCACCCACCTCTGCACTCTGGACTGTAGCCTAGCGGTCTTGCCCGATTCAGCCAGGCGGTCAGTGTCACGGAGAGGGCTTTATCTAAACATATTTTTCGTTCAGAATGTGTTCACTGCCTGGCAGATCGCAGTCTTCTGCCCTAAAATACTTAAATTGTGCCATGTATATAATTAATTTGAATGGCACCTTTAATAACCAAGATGATATTTTCTCTGCAGAGCATTAACAAATTCATGGCATTTTCCTTCTTCCTTTCTCTCTCTCTTCTATTTATTTACTTACTTGGTACAGAGCACAATGTCTAGGATGAAAAACAAGGGCAGTCCCTGGGCAGCTGGTTGCTTGGGTCCAGCCCAGGGCAGCTACACCAGTAGAGCCCTCCAGCCTCACACTGGGGTCTCCTGGGCCAAGAGGTGCCCCAAATCCAGAGCTGGAGAAGGAACTGGGCAAGCGTGCAGTTATCTTTTCATCTCTACTTATAACTTCTGACTTTAAATCCTCCCTGTGGTTTATGTTCTTTCTGTTTCATTAAAACTGATCCATTTTCATCAATGAGAGGGGATTAAACTACTACTGAAATCATTATTTCAAGTAAATGTTGCTTTCTGCATCACGTATCATATCATAGTTTTTACAAAGAGGGTGAATAGTTTAGGGTGGCAGCTAAATAAGAACATACTTCTCCAAAAAACTGCATAGAATATGTAGTCAGAATATTCTGCTTTACGAAATACTTCAAAGTAAGAAATAGTGGGCACCCTTACTAAACTATTAGTAAGTATGCCAACACTTACCTTCACTGTGTACTTTAAGATTTTAAATTATATGAATTATGGGTGTTAATAGCTTTTACTTTTATGAAACCAGGTAAACAAAGCTTCATTCATTTGTTTTAGCGGCTCTCTTAGAACGGTCTATAATAATTGTGTCTTATCTTTTGGTTCCAACTGTTTATGGCTGTGACAACAAAGGGCTGCACTCAAACAATGATATCATTTTGTTTGAGACAGAGCTTCTACAGACTTTTATTAAAGGTGTCTGGCCTTTTCTTCTAACACCTCACAGGAGCCTTCTATGACCACCTTCCCATGACCACTAAGCAGCTGGTTCTGTTTCACGTGGCCTCATAAAGCACCTGGCCACTATGACCACAGCCCAAGTTATCTGAAGTTATTTATTAAATCACGTGATAGAACCAAGCACCCAGCAGAAACCGTAGGGCAGAAACCACAGTCTGCTCTCCGATACTGATCTCCAGTCAGGTTACCTGAGCGACTGTTCTGAATGTGTTTGCCTGTTGTCACTTTTTTTTAAAACCTTGCCACAGTCCATGTGTAAGTGTTTATTTGAACATTTTATCTGTACTCAGCCTTAGTTCCTTAGATGGTACTTTCTGGTCAAAATTCTGGGATGTCAGTTTACCACCTTAATTTTTTTTCAAGATTCTAAACGAACACACTGCATTTCTAATCTTCTTTGTAACATTTACAAATAAAGCATTAAACAGAACTTTTATGTGCTACAGTCTACGAGACCAGAGGAAAGAAAAACTTACTGCTAGAATAATTTTTGCAAGTTTAAGGCTCAGCAAGTCTGAGCCAACATCAACTAGTTTATATAGGGTCTTCAGGAGAATACTTCTTCTCTTAAATTTACTTCCAAGCATGTTTCCTTCCTCTAAAGCGTGATGAAGTTGTGTGCAAGCCGCACAAACCGTTTCAATGTTTTCTTCTGTCAGGGCAAAGAGAGCAAAGCAGAATTTACTCATTGAGGTCAAGTTTACAAGTGTGTCAAACACAGATGGTGTAAGTAAAACCCCAAAATTATTTCCCCAGACATCTTCAAATTCTTGAACTATGTTTCTTTTTTTTCCATTTCTTATCATTTCCATCTACCTGATTTTTTTTTTCCATTTTGTTGCTCCATCTCCTACCATGTTGACTTCTTTACTAATCAGTTAGCTTATCTAAAACACACAGCCTTTCAAAGAGTGTATTGAGAAGTGGAACTGCATTATCTCAGCTGCTCTCCTTTATTCCTGATGAGCCACCCACCAATGCTCTGCTCAGGGCCCCAGAAGCATTCCACTCACGTCTCTGCCGTCGACCCTCTGCCACACAGTTCCAAGGGCCCAGAATGTTCTCCTTACCCTCGCCCCTACTGATTTTGGTCCTTCAAGGCTCTGTTTACTTTCTGGTTCCTCTAGAAAAGGTGTACCATGCAACATTCAACAAATACTGTTATTTTTCACATATATATGCATGTTGTGTTACATGCCCAATGCCCTCAAATAGATGTCATGCTAAGTGAGTAGGAACCATGTCTGACACATCTTTGTACCGATAGTGCATGGTGCAGTGAAAATACTGTACTGACAGCCTATAACATAGCTTAATGCAGATTCATTTTCTAATATGTCTATTGATAAAAACGATGATCAACATTTTCCTCTGAGAATAATGCTCATTATCTGAGAAAGGAAGGTGCAAGTGGAACAAAATCTCAAAATGTCACCACATCCACCATTATTTGGAGGTGGGTATTAGCAAAGAGGATAATAAAAAGAAGACTTTAGTTAGGAAACAGGGGAGACCTAGACCACTTCATTTTATAATTAGAATTCTGAGGAAAGCAATTTTTGAAAGTGGTAGCCCTACCAACAGGCATACAAGGAAGAAAAGTAGCACACAAAATAGAACATGAGGGGAATATAAGGATCCAAGGTATAAGGCATTCAGTTGAAAATTATCTCTGATAGATTCCGTCACAAAATTTAAAAGTAGGAAACCAATCTTAAATAAATACCATAATGTGCTCTTGAAAGCCCGCATAGAGGAAGTGTGCGCCTGCAGAAGGAAATGACTCAGGCCATTTTTAGCTCTTTTCAACAATAACATCTAAGAAAAAATTTTAAACCTCAATAGCTAAGTAACCTTCCATGCCTCTCAGTTATGCACTTAAATAAATGAATTGATGGGAAATGACTTAGACTAACTTTAAATAAAGGGAAAAACCTGAGCTCTACTGTAAGAAATAATTTTGTTTTGTTGTTTTATTCTTCTGTTACTGGCAGTTTCTTCACAAACCCCAAGTCCAGGCTGAGGGCTACTCTGTGGCAGTGGGTAGACTTCAAGGTATTTTTCTAATACTTCCCTCCACAAACTCTTCAGCCTGGTGGGTTCTACTTAAGAGTAGCTGTTTTAGCTTAAAAGAAATTAAAAAGGAAGGCTCCCGGGTCAAATTTTAAACTATTGATCAAATTACCTCTTTCTACCAGTTGGTCTGTTAAAACTGCCATGTAGTCTCAAAAGACAGCTTGAATCTAAGAGCTATCAAGATTCTCAAGGGGCTAAAGCTAGTGGGTGAAAGTTTGATGAGTAACAGAAAGCAAGGTAGACTCAAAGTAACTTCTCCCCATAAGATACCTATTAATTAGAAAGGGAAAAACAGTGATTTTACAGTGGAAAAACCTGGCAGACACCACCTTCCCCAAGTGATCAAAATCCACATCACCAGTAAAGGACCAAATCAGCATCACGTGCCTCCTGATAGGATACACTGGGAAGGACACAGCACCACTCATGCTGCACACTGCCCCAAACACCTAATAAGCATCTGATCGTGAGAAAAAACCAGACAAACCCAATTTGTGGGGCAGTCTATAAAATAATTGGCCTGTTCTCCTCAAATACATCAAGATCATGAAAGAGACATGACAAACAACTGTATTTTCTTTCTATAAAGGAAATCATTAGGATAACTGGCAAAATCTGAATAAGGTTTGTAATTTCCAGATACGTAACAGAATGCCCTTGTTTCTAAAAATACATGCCAGAGTACTTAGGGATATGGGGTATCATGATGGCAACTTGTTCTCAAATGGTTCAAAAAAGGGAAAAAAACAATGTGTGTGTGTGTGTTGGGGGGGGGGTGTGTACAGAGAAAGAGAGCAAGAGGGAGAGAGGGAGGCAGGGAGAGAGGGAGGCAGGGAGAGAGAGAATGATAAAGCTTATGTGGTAAAATGTTAATATTTTGGGAATCTGGGGGAAGAGCATACAGGATTTCTTTGTACTATTCTTGCAACTTTTCTAAAAGTCTGAAATTATGTCAAAATAAAAAGTAAAAGAAAGAAAGAAAGAAGGGAGGGAGGGAGGGAGGGAAGGAGGGAGAGAGGAAGGAAAGATCTCAAAGGGTCAAGTAACCTAGTCCTACCACCACTTGCTGTTCTTAAAGTTGTCTATGGAAGAGATGTCATCCTTCAGCATTTAATAATCCCCCAAGAAGGGAGATTCATCCACATTTCAAATCCCAAACTCCTGCTAAGTCTTCTCTGTTAGTGCCTGTGGTGACAGAGCCCTCAGAACCCTCTTAAAATCCTTTAAGCTGAAGACTTTCTCCAAGGCCTTTGTGCTGCCCCTATCCTCCCCACTGTGCTCCTCCTGGTATGTTTTCTTCTTTAACCTTTGCCCAGATTGATTGCTCTTCCCATTAGTTTTTAGGCACATCTCCCAAAATAAAGGACCCAATGTTAACCAGGCTATCATGAGGGTGAAAATGATTGACCCTAGAGGGGACAAAGTCATCATGGTCTTATTCTCAGGGTTTTGAGCTGCAGTGGACTTTGGTGATGTTCTAGCCTCAGCTATGCCTCACCTGGCAGGTTAGAGCACCTCTGTGCACAGAGATCAGGTGATTCCCAGCCATCTGCTTCGTTAGCAGCACCAGGACCAGAAACCCCATCCAGGGCTCCCACATTAACCAGAAACACTGCCAAGCACCATCAGAGAGCCCAGGAGGGGTGAGGTCATTTGAACCTTTAAGGAAGTAGGTCTTTTGCACAACTTCCCTGGTTGGTTGGTGGGAAGGACTCATTTACCCTGCTTCTCCTAGGGCTTCTTCCGGCGGCTACCATGCTGGTTCGCTCATCCAAGGAGCACTCATTCCACAGTTGTTAGTGAGGGCCTCATGTGTGCTGTGGGCCAGGCACTGGGCTTGGCCCTGGGGCCAGGACTGCAGCTCCAGAGGAGCCCATTTCAACTTCAGAAGTGGAATCCCTGAGGAGCAGCAAGGGGGCAGAAGGTGGGATGGGGGGGTGGGCATTCCATAGGTCAAGCTTTCCATAGGTCACCTTGGCAGAGACCCATGGGTTGTGAGCCTTCCTTGCTGGGGCATTCCAGAGTGTAATGGTTGGGCATATCCCAGGCCACTTCCTGTTCTGAGTGGTCTCCCTGACACGCATTCTCAACCTTAGGAAAGAGGACATACAGTCCTCCCTCAGGATCCACAGGGGATTGGTTCTAGGACCCCTGCATATACCAGAATCCGTGGATGCTCAAGTCCCTTGTATAAAATGACATAGTGTAGTTGGCCCTCTGTATCCGCGGGTTCTGCATCCTCGAATTCAAACAACCACGGATCAAAATTCCATTTGCAGTTGGTTGAATCTGTGCATGTGGAACCTGCAGCCATGGAGGGCCGACTGTATACGTTTGGATCTAGAAAACCACAGGCAACACCTGCCAAGGATGCCAGTCTATGAGACTTCGTCAAAGTTTCAGAGGCCTGAAATCTGTTTTAATTTTTCACCGTTTTTCATGAACTGCCACTCAAGAGTGTTCAAACTGGCATCTCCTTGGGAAGAGGAGGTGATAATTTATATTCCAAAGGGAATTTCAGAAGTAGGTTCTTTTGCTGCATTTAAAGTATAATTTTACTCACTGAAAATTAAGTTTACATGTACTGATAATATCTAATACATACACTACTGGGTAAATAAAATAGATGACTTCATTTGTTTTTGAACATGTTCACAGAAATGATAGTCAGAGTGTGCTGAAAATATCAGGGCAATGAGGAACATATAAATAAGTGCAGATATTTTTAATTTAAAACAACTTTTTTTTTTTTTTTTTTACCTTTTTCTAATTCACGCAAAATCGGTACGATCCTTGTATTCCAAAAGACTTCACCTACTTCTATTTCTGTATCCTTTTCTTGCAAGTCGAGTTTTGAGTCTGTAATAGAAACCCAGAAGAGGAGAAAGAGCCATGAAAAAGGAGTTATAACTGGAGCACAGCCATGAGACACTGTTATCCATCCCTATAATTAACAAACTCTAGAATTACATTACGCTTTGCCCCCCAAGCCCAACTAATTCTAATTAGAACTACATTTCTTCTAATCAACTCATCCCAAATTAAACTCAGATAAGATAATGTAAAGAAATCAGAACTTTAAACTCTGGGACACTGCATAAAGTCTTCAGCTTTGTAAATGTTGAAATTATTGTCAGTGAGGCAAAGACATTGGAGTTGGGTTTTTTTGTTTGTTTTTTTACTTAAACATATCCCTCTGTAATATAAAATAAACAGAAAACTATTGATATGAAAAGAATAAGGATTTTGAAAATGTTTAATGAAAAATTTTCTGAAAGGGAGGCTTGCAGGGACTACTTTTTCTATAGAAGATAAAATGTCCACATTATCGTGAGGCCACGCCCATGGCTTTGTGTGGGGCAGTGGGAAGCCCGAGCTCTGGGTGCTGGCAGATCTCAGTTCAAATCCCAACTCCATTACTGATGCACTGGGTGACAGGGGTCTGGTTTCTTATCCTTTCTGAGCCTCATCAGCAAAACAGAGATTAAAATATTTGCCTTCGGGGTTATGAGAATTCAAAGACAGGATATAGGCAAAGCTCTGAGCCCAGTGCCTAGCATCTAGTGACACTCAATCAATATGGATTTCACCTCCCTGATTAGAAAACCAACAAACAGATCATCACTGTCTGAAGTGTATCGGGCTGTATGATGTCACCAGATCACCGAGAAGAGATGCTGACTGACGACGCAGGCTGTGGAAGAGTAATAGCTCCCACAGCTTGTGTACTTTAGATCCAGCAGGCCTGTATTTAATTTTTGTCACACTATGAGGAGGTCCCCAAACTGTCACTATTTTCCAGATGAAGAAAGTGGGGCTCAGGCTTATTAAGTTACCTGCCCAAGGTCATAGAGCTAAACAGCCCTTGCACTTGACCTCTTCAGGGCCATTCTGCCCTGAAGCAAACTGGAAAACTAGAAGGTAACTTCAGGGAGAAATGTAAATCACATTAGAAACTGCAAATCATGATTACATTTCACGCAGGCAAGATCTCCAGGTCTAAAACACTGACAGTCTAGCCGGAGGGGGCACCGCTGTGCCGGGCACTCAGAAGCAGTGCTACAGACAAAATCCTCAGCCTTCCTTCTCTGAAGGCCACCCCCTAAGGCCCTCACCTGGCACCCAACCTATACTGGTTCAGGGAGTCCGCATCTGCTTAGAGCGGACCTGGTACCAATTAAGTGCCCCCGCAGTGGGTGCCTGGACCCTAAAAATGTCACATGGAGAGTTAGAAACCATAGGGGCAATCAGAGGGTTCTGCAGAGAGAGACAGAGTAGTGAAAGGGTGTGTGGCCTGTATATTTTTAGGGTGTTTTAACTCAAAACCAAGACAAGCTGACCAGGGAAGCCTGTTAAGAGCACTGGTTCTAGAGTCACTGTCTGGGTTTGAGTCCTAGCTCTGTCACCTACTAGCTGACTTTGGGCAAGTTGCTTCACTTTCCCTCTGTAAAATGGGGTAACAATGAGCATCTCCAAGTATTGGGATTACGGGTTATTAACTTCTTTTATGTGCTCCTGTATTTTCCAAAACCTCTCATGTACTTGTATTACTCTTGAGAAAAAATATACACAACACATATTCAATTTTCCCAGCAGTGGTGACGTCACCCAGGAGAACCTGGACAGCTCTCCCGCCCAGTGTACAGGCCTTTTCCTGACACTCTGCGCTGGAAACGGCCACCCGCCAGCTGCCGTTAAGTCCAGGCTTGCTTTTATCAAACCTTCCTAATCTCAAGAGGGGCCGATGCACACTGGGCATGAAGAGCATTTGAGCAGCAGAAGCAGATAGAAAGGATGTCAACAAAGCTGTTATTAAACAATGTAGGTGCTGTCGATGGTTTTAATAGCAAGGTTGCACAGGATCTGCCCAACCCAAAAGGAAGAATTCACCAAAACACATAGTTGAATTGTCTTTAGGACAAAACCAGTCCATATCAGTTCACAATCCCCTAGCCAAAACCTTTGGGACCAGACGTGGTTGGGTATTCAGAAAATTCTGAATTTGAGTAAAGGCAATATGGTGCCCACACTGCATGACATACCACCACCAGTGGGCTCTCCTGAGGCAGCACCCTGCAGCGAAACATGTGAATACTCACACTGAAGAAACAAAGGCTATAACTGACTTCCCATCAGTGCAGGTCAGGCATTGCCACTAAATGAGTTTGTGTAGTATTTCAGCTTTCAGAGCTTTTGGGGTTTCAGAATTGCAGGAAAAGGATTGCAGACCACCATCTCCATCTTTTGGATTATTACTTTTATGAATCTTCCCTAACATTGATAAATTATGGTTATGGATCCTAAAAGTAAACATGACTATTCAAGCAATATGAAAAAGCCATAGTGGCTCATATTCCCAGGTATCAGACATAATCAAAGTCCAAAGTATGCGAATAAATTCAACATATATCAAGGCAAGGGGAAAGCCAGGAGATAATAAGCCAGGCAAAAAATATAATAGACAGCTATTTATGACACACTTAAATCTATTAGAAATACAGACTTCAAGTCCAATCAGTTCAGATCAGCCTTTTCACCTTCTATGTGACACGCTCTTTAGCAGGACCGCTCTATGAGAAACCACGATTATCAAACCGTTTGTCAGGACAAACAAGACTGATAACACGTTCACCCCAGGAAGAGCTGAATTACAGGGGTGAGTCAGAAATCACAGAGCAGTTTATTTAGCCTTTGGAAAGGAAAGGCCCTCGTAGGCCCTTCTGAATGTTTCTGAGACTTGTTTCTTCTCAGAACAGAAGTTTGCCAGACACCGTGGTGTAAGTCTGCTTTCAACCCTCTCCCAGGAACCCCTGTGCGAGCAGGGGTGTCTGGCTACGGCCTTTCACCTCACACACCTCCTCCAACTCTGCTCTCCACAAAAACCCCATTTTATACACTAACCCAGCTTCTACCCTAGAAACTGAAGCCTGGAGTCATGTGACTACTTTTTAAGATCCACAGATGACAAATAAATACAGTTTGTCTCAGTCCTGGGCAACAACCCATTTAGAAAGCACTTTCATCTAGGTTCACAGTTTGCTAAATATAAAAATTATGATTCAACAGGAAATTGATTGAAAATATGATTCAAGCAGAAATTTCAGCATGTTTTTGAAGATTCTGCTGTCTCAGTTGTTATAGTTCTTAACCGCAGCTTCGAGTTCTGGACACAAAAACTTGACACAATGTTTATTGGCTGCTGTTTTTAGCATGTACACGTAAGATGCTTAGCAACAATGCTGATGCGGAAATCAGTCTATCTAAGATTTTCCTGAGTACTACAGAAATTCCCACTGGTCACAAAAGTCATCTGATTGATAAGAAATTAGTTCTGAAGGTAATAAAATATTTTTGAACTGAATATTAGTTTGGTTTCATAAAAGTTCATGTGCACCAAAAAAAAAGTATGAAGAACATAACAAACACCTGTGTACCCACAAATAGTTTGGTCAAATACCAACTGTATTTTCATTCTCCTCCTTATTTCAAAGGAATAAACATTACAGATATTGTTAATGCTCTCTGTGTGCCTACCCCTTCCATTCCCCTCCCCAGGGGTTACCACCACGCTAAATTGAATGATTATTTTTATCATGCTTGACTTTACATGTTTACCACATAGAGCTGTAACCATAAACAACACATGTCATTGTTTTTCCAACTTAATTTTTTCATGTAATGTTACGTTTGTAGTCATTTCATTCAATATTATAAATGTGCTCTGGTTCATTTTTCTAACTGCTATGTTCCATTGTATGAATACATTTTGTAGCATTTCTAGCCTGTGATTTATATTGTTATATACTTTCTCAAACAGTTTAAAGTTGCAAAGGGCTGATTTCATATAGTTAATATAGTTTCATTTAAGGGAGCCATGATTTTGACTCAAGTATTGAACTTAAGAACAATGTGGATGTCAAGTTTTGCAACCTTCCAAGTGCTTTTACAAAATAATTTCTGTGCAGTCGTTAAGATTGTAATCTACAGATGTTTGAGGCACTAGAGCTGGGTAACGGTAAGAGTGCTAAGACTGTTGTGAAAATAATAAAAATTTATCAAAATAAATGCTGACGTGTGACCAAGCTAGACTAAGTTCCTGGAATTTTCAAAGAGCGAGCCAACATCAGACATCTTTAGTGCAAATGATTATCCTACAGACGGAGATTCTGAGGATAAGATGAAGGAGTGCTGGGGACCTCTAAGAACACGGGAGCCTCACCTGTTTTGGTGTCTAGCCTGCTCTGGTCTGAGCTTCGGGAGCATAAGGAGGCCCTTGAACGCCTCTTCCACTGGTCCCTGGGAGGAAGAGGAATACACACAACACTCAGCACAAAAGCCAAAGCAGTTCTCTTTTTGTAAGTGTCAAGAGTCAAGAGTTGGCTAAATATAATTTCTGAAGAAACCAGAAATGGAGTTTGGTACTCCATATCTCATTTAAATCAACCTCTGATTTTCAACTGAGATTTGTCTTTTAAAGACAAGTCAGATTTGCTTTACAATATGAAATACAGCTACTAGAAAGAACAACAAAATAAATCCAAAGTTTATTTTGCAAATCAAAAAAACTGATTAAGGATCTACACCACAAGAGGTCACTGTTGCAATAAGAAAGAACTCTGGTATGCTTGAATCACAAAAGCCTAGTAGTGGTTAGGGGCTGGGAGAGACCTCTTTCCCTCACACTCTGGTACACACGTGCTGCAGGCAAGAAGACTGTTCCCAAATTGGTCAGATGTGGCAAGGATCACACAGCAGGGTCAGATCTGGAACCCACGTCTCATTTTTCCAATTCACTGCTCTTTCCACCAAATCACTAAGTCTCCTGTGTCCATTTTATAATTTTAAAATTAATTAAATTAATATTCTCTAAAAAAAATTTTTTTAAAGAAATATTTGGCATGATAAAAAATCGAAGGTAAATTCAAGCAGTCCCCAGATGACAAATATTTTGTGTTTCGAATGAAAATTTGGTGGCTGGCCAACAGCAGGATTATATGCCTGGGTTTGGTTTGGTTTTGAAGCTTATATACAATGTAGAGATGGTCTATGAAGGACATAACTTCTCTTTAGCTAGAGCTGATACTTAAAACACTTACTTTTAAATATCTGTACAAAATTCCAAGGTTAAAAAAAAAAAACTACTGAGAGAATAATAGTGCAAGTTTTACAACAAAAATTTCATTTTTACCATCAAATATAATATTTGCCACAAAAATCATAAAGAATGCACACTCATGTGGCCAGGGTCACCCATGAACATCTGTGGCTGTCCACTGCTCCTGCTTCCTGTGTAGTGAGATCCGCAGCAAATGTTCAGTGCTGCGTCTTGGCCCTTGGCCTTGACTACTGCCCCAAGAATTCGTTTCTCCAAATATCGTTTTTTCCATAAACATTTCCTTTTTTAAAAAACACTTGATTTAACACTTCCTTTTATCGTACAATAGAGAAAAGATCGAGTTACTCTCCCCAAAAGGGTCTAATTATTTAATACTCTGAAACAATTGCTTTATTTTTATATACAGTAAAATCATAGATCTGGTAGCAAGATGTTCTGGCCAATCCAAGAAGGAAATGGGGATGGGATCCTTTCTGTCAACACTCTCAGAGTAGAGATGCAAATGGAGATCTCAAAGAAGACAGAAATAAAGAAAATCAACTCTATGAAAAGGTAAAATACCAAAAGTTTGGCAGGGTGTAAGGCCAAGGAAGTTCCCAGACTTCAATTCTAGAAATAACAAGAAAGTTTGAGGACCATAGAGACAAGCCTTTCTTTTCATTATGGTCCTAAACAGCTACTGAAATCAAGCAGGATAGTTTACATCTAATACAAGTCCCTGATCCATCCTCCCTGAGGACATGGCCGTGATGAGGCTGCCTCCGTAAATACCACATTTGTGTGTCCCCATTTGGAGGGGCGGTTAAGAAGGGTCCTTCTTATCAAATACCAAACCTTGACAGCGCTGGGTCCTACCGGTTCTCAAGAAGAGCAAGGGTTGGCATCCACTAATCCTCTGTGTGACCATCACGGTACAGTGGTTGAGTGTGCAGGCTCTGGACCCAAACTACCTGGGGTCAAATCCTGGGCCCAAGTATTGTCAGCCATGTGGCCTTGGTAAGTTACTTAACCTCTTGGCCTTGTTTTCCTTTTCTTAAAATGAGGGCAATGCCTCTACTTAGCACAGTGACTGGTACGTTTGAAGAACTTAATAAATTGTCAATATTCTTTATCTCTTTTGTTCCGAGTCAACAAGCACCTGTCTGAGCAGCCCAGTGCTGGGTGTTACTGTGATAAAGAACGTGTAAGACATTGCCCAGAAGTTTAAAATCTACTTTGAGGAACTAAGGAAGTTTTTTTTTTTTTTAATGGAAAATTCTAATGGATTCTCTAATCAAATACTAGAACGTGAAATTCAGCAGGTGACAAGGACCAGAGGGACGCTGAGGAGGAAGTGATCACTGAGAGGGAGAAGTGGACCACAGGGTGGGACTTAAAAGGATAAAAGTCAAACCAACAAATGACAACACTGCTCTCAGTGGGGGGAGTAGCATGAAGGTAAAGAGGAGCATGAGAAGCCTAGTGGGTAGGGTAAGGGGGTAATTGCACAGGGCCAGCAATTTAGGAATAGGTTTCTGGGGGCAGGTATCAGGAACAGCCATCTGAAACTTCAGGTTGGATCAATGGACCCAATTAGATGGGCAATAAGGATCTGTCCTAGGTTCTTATACAAGGAAATGGTGAGATTTGGAGTTACGTGATGACAAAAGTATTTAGGAGACTTGGAGGGAGGTAACAAGGACTAATTCTTTGAAGGTGATAGTGGGACTGGGGAAGTAGGAACAAGTTCAAGAGACCCTATAAATGAAAAGTTGATAGGATTCGGTGGATGATTTCAGGCAGAAGAAAGATGAAAAGGCAGACCTGGAGGAACAGGACAGCAGGGTTGCCATAACAGAAATGGGGAGGTTAGGGAGCAGCACAGTTTGAGGGGTAAAGCAGGTCTCTGTTTTGCCATGTTGAGCTTCTGATGAAAAACGGAGCATCAGCAAAGGAGACGTGGAAATCGGGAAAGGAGCTCCGTTAAAAGTCAAAGCAGGACACCGGGACTAGAGTTATCAGAAGAGTGGCTCAAAGACCAGAATCTCAGGACACGGCCTTGTCTCAGAGAGTCACAGGTAAAGGACAGAAACAGGAAAAGGAGTCCAAAGCAAGAAGACAGAGAAAATATGCTCTCATGCAGCCCAGCATGTTGAGAAAGTGAGCACGATTGACAGGTCCAGGAAGATGAGGACGGAGGAAGAACTGTCCGGTCTGGCGAGGGTAAGCCTAACAGGGTTTCCGTGGAGCAGTGCAGCTCAGGACCCACAGAAAGCATGAAGCGGGGAGAGAGGCATCCAGAAAAGAAATTCCCTCTCTGCTAAAGACTAGATGCCCTTGTACTCAAAGAAGAACTGTCTCACTGTAACTGCTACCCATTGATCTTGGTTCTACTAATGAAACAAATCTTTATCCTTCTTCCTCTTGACCATCCTTCAAATATTTAAGTATGTCGTGGTCACCACTTAAGTTCATCTCCTATGGCTTAAATCCTAAGGTTCCGCCACTTCTTAGCTGTGTGACCTCGGGTTAAGTTTTTAACCTAAGCTTTGGTTTCCTTATCTGCATATGAAGGGGTGGTAAATAACAGTGCCCCTCAACGTAAGGCTGTTGTGAGGATTAAACGACGTGACGTGGAATCGCTTAGCACAGTTCCAGGCACACAGTAAATACTCAGCAAGTGTTTACTATTAACATGGCTGTCATCACTGTTGTCATTAACAAACTCCAGTCCCTTCAACTGTTCCTCATCAAATCTCTTCGTCAGCCTGTTCAGTTACTCAGAGTGAGTGTCAGTTTGTCTGGAACCCAGCACTGAGCTAAAGGTATGGCCTGAGGAGCAAAGAGGAGAGCTTCTAAATGATGCAGCCTAAAACTGCGTGAGCGGTTTTGGTGGTCACATCACAGTGTTGGTCAATTCTCGTCTTTTCTTCCATATGCAGCTAAAGGCAGATTTCCCCCATCTATGTTGGACTCCTTCTTATTAAACTTCAGTGTTATACTTGGCAAAGGGTTTCTGTCTATTAAATGTTTCTAGATCTTGATTCAATCATCCAGTATAATTGTTCTTCTTCTCAGCTTTCTGTTCCATGCTGTTAAAGACCATAAATAAATTTTCTTTGGAATATCTTTTGATGTATCAAGAATAAAACAATTCCAGAAAATATTCTTTAAAGCTCTTTTGTGAAATCCTTCTTAAAGCCAGAATAAGACCATTTCATTAGGATATCTTCATCTACAAATAACAGAAACCTAATTCTAACTGACTTAAACAGTAAATGGAAGTTATTGGCTCATGTAACCCAAAAGTCAAGCATTAGGGGTGGGTTTTAGGTGTGGTGTGATCAGGGCACTGGCTCCATCTTTCTGCAATTCTCTTAGCTCTGCCCTTCCTCTGGTTCCATCTGTAATCAGGTTGGAGTCCTGAGGAAAGCATAGTGGGTATGGCACTCCCAGGTCTCTCTGCTGTAGCCCACATGTTTCAGAGCAAAAACAAGGTCCTCTCTTCCAAATCATTAACAAGAGTCCCACCTTTCACTCTGAACAACCAGAACCAAGCTCTGTAGCCAAGGCAACGTCATACACTGACTGAGTTACTACTGCCCATCCGTGCATCAGTCACATTGGCCACATCTACTTCTGGATCATTTACACTCCAAAGAAAGAAAAGTATATTTCTTTAAAAGTATTCCAGGGGCTTCCCTGGTGGCGCAGTGGTTGAGAATCTGCCTGCCAATGCAGGGGACACGGGTTCGAGCCCTGGTCTGGGAAGATCCCTCATGCCGCGGAGCAACTGGGCCCGTGAGCCACAATTACTGAGCCTGCGCGTCTGGAGCCTGTGCTCCGCAACAAGAGAGGCCGCGATAGTGAGAGGCCTGTGCACCGCGATGAAGAGTGGCCCCCGCTTGCCACAACTAGAGAAAGCCCTCGCACAGAAATGAAGACCCAACACAGCCATAAATTAATTAATTAATTAATTATTTAAAAAAAGTATTCCAAAATTCAGATTTTGCTATAATTCAGACAGTTCTTCCAATTATTATGACTGAGGTTCTTTAGTCAGGGGTCGGCAACTTTTTCTTAAAGAGCCAGACAGTATATATTTTACACTTTGTGGGCCAAGTGGCAAAACAGAGGCTATTAATGTAGGTACTTTTGTAACCATTTAAAATGTAATGACTTTTAAATGCAGAAAAAAATTCTTGGCTTAAGGGCTGTAAAACAAACAAACAAACAAACAAACAAACAGATGGCTGGCCAGATCTTGTTCCAGGGCTATAGTTTGTTGACTCCTTCTCTGGAGCAATAGCTAAAAAGATATTAAGAAGCAGAATAAATGGTAGGATTTAGAATTTAAAAAAATATATAATAAATTTATTTCCATTTGGTAAAAAATTACATGTAAAAAAATGGAAAAGGAAATTTTAAAGGATATATATGATAAAAAGAAATTTAGGAAATTTGAGCTAACATTTTCCTTGACCTAAGAAGATGACACTTCACTTTTAGAATTAGATTCAAGTTGTATAGATTCAAGTCAGGTAGTAAATATCTTAGGCTCTGCAGTCACTCAGTCTCTGTCACAACTACTCAGTTCTGTGGCTATAGTGTGAAAGCAGCCAGGGACAGTAGGTAAATGAATGGGCGTGGCTGTGTTCCAATAAAACTTTATTTACAAAAACAGGTAATAGGCTGGATTTGGCCCATGGGCCTTAGTTTGCTGGCCCCTGCTTTGCAGTCTCTTTGATTTTTTTACTGCAATTTAAGAATACCACCACCAAAAGGTGGTGGTCCCTTTATCATGTCTTCTTAGCCTGAAACACCAGATACACAGTTTCTAGACATCAGCACTCTGTCTTAATAACACTAAAATAGAATTCGACTTAAATGGTTAAATAGAAACACAGTGAAATTAAAGAACATGATTTTAAAGGAATGGTCCTAAGATCAAAATTTTGATAAAGTCCTCCAAGGTAACCATAGCATTGGGTTGGTGGTCCAAGATTTAAAATATACATTTTTAAAGATTATGCATATATTCTTGTACCTTTTTCAATGATCACTAACTGGTTATTACTCAAGTTCTATATGCAGAAACTTGATTAGACACTGCTTTGTAGCTAACCACATTAGCTTAACTTAGTTAGGCTTAAATTCCCTTAGCTTAGAGTAAAAGCCCACAGTTTCACGCTCCCCTTCACCTTCACAGATCCAGTTTCAAGGCGCCTCACGTGAAGAGCACTGTAACTTTTCACCGTGGCAGCTACGGGTACTTCAGCACAGGGGAGAGTTGCTGGCACTACCCTCTTCCGTGGCGTTACTGTGGAAATGAATCCACACCGGTTTCCACGATCTGCTCTCCATCCCAATGTCCTAGTGGGCTGCTCCAGCTCACACGTCGCCATCTCCCACCAGAACTGCTACTGCTCTCCCGTCTCCAATCTTCCTTCACGCAGCTGCCAGCGTCACTCTCCTGAAAACCTCTCAGCGCTCCACGTAGTCTACAGTCTCAGGACCCATGCTTCCGCTACACTGGGCCATCTGCCTTTCTGTGAACCTGCCACCACCAAGTCAAATCCCCCCTCTGCTTATGCTATTCCTTTAGCAAAGAACACAGAGCCCCACCTCTATTGAAAACCAGCCACAAGGGGCATCCCAAACTCCACAGACCCCAGGAAACCTTCCCTGATCTTTAAGTCAGAGTTAGGTGCTCTCACCTCTAAACTCCCAAGGCGCTTTCTTTCAATTCTCCTTTCATTCCTCCAGCATTAGAGTCAATCATTGAACAGTGCTTCTAAAACTCTGTGTGAATTCAAATCACTTGGATACCTTATAAAAATGCAGATTCTAATTCAGCAGGTCTGGGGTGGAGCGTGAGATCCTGCATTTCTAACAAGCTCCCAGGTGATACTGATGCTGCTGGTCTAGGAACCGCACTTGAGCCTCAGAGCCTGACATGCTGGTAAGGTTCTCATGGACAGGGTCCATGTGTGTATCTCCCAACCCCGCTAGCGCAGGGCTTTGCTTATCAACAAATTCTTATCGAATGGAAGCTGTCAAATAAGGTGGGATTCTACAAAGTCATTTTGATCAATGACTGTCTTTTCCAAATGCAAACAGTTTCTCAGCCACATTTACTTAATTTCTTAAAAGAATAATGACTTCATTATTTTTGAAAAAATGATATATTTATTATTTTTTAAGGCCAGGCAATATAAGAAGTACAAAGAAGATTTAGAAAACCATCTAAGATCCCACCATCCAGAAATAATTATCGTTAATATGTGGCAAACATCATTCCAGACATATTTTGCATATATTCAGACGAAAAGATAAAAGAATGAAAGAACAGAAGGGCGACTTGGAGGGAAAGGCAGATAAAAGATACATATAAATGGGATCACACCATACGTGTCATTGTAATTAAAAAGTATGAAGTATAAATTTTACTTGAATATGACAGAGAAACAGAAATTGAGGTGAAACTGAAGGAATTGTAGAACTTCAGATGAATGGGTCTTCACAAGAGACATTAGTTTCTAAAAGATCTCTCTAAAGTTAAGAAAAGAATGAAAAACATTAGGAGGCTGAAATCACTCTTTTTTAACTATATATTTCAATTTCAGACTGTAGCTACTGACAAATCTATTCCCTACTATGAAGTGAAGCAATTAGTACTCACACTTCCTCCCAAGTACCAGTTTTGGTTCTTTATGCTAATATTACACTGTCAAGGTTTCTGTTCCGTAACCACTGTTTTCAGAGTTGTTTAGCTTTAATTCAGTATGAAAACAAAGTCAGTACTCACCATGAATGCTTTTACCATAGCTTCTCCATTTAAGTTCTGAATTTTTTTTTTTAAATTTTATTTATTTATTTATTTTTGGCTGTGTTGGGTCTTCGTTTCTGTGCGAGGGCCTTCTCTAGTTGCGGCAAGTGCGGGCCACTCTTCATCACGGTGCGTGGGCCTCTCACTATCACGGCCTCTCTTGTTGCAGAGCACAGGCTCCAGACGCGCAGGCTCAGTAGTTGTGGCTCACGGGCCCAGTCACTCCGCGGCATGCGGGATCTTCCCAGACCAGGGCTCGAACCCGTGTCCCCTGCATTGGCAGGCAGATTCTCAACCACTACGCCACCAGGGAAGCCCTAAGTTCTGAATTTTGACTCATCATTTTGTTGTCAAAAAGTTTTCTAGAAAGTGCATGAGTACCATAGTCCCCAAATGCATTCGCATCTGAAAATGTCTGTTGCCTTTTTGCTGAAGGAACTTGGCTGGCAATATAATTCTTGGGTTATCCTTCTTGTACTTAGGACTTCATAAGCCTTACTCCACTGTCTTCTGGCACCAAGAGGAGCTCTAACAAAGCCAGAGGCAGCCTGCCTTTTTTTCCTTCTATGTGACTTGCTTGTTCAGCCTGATGGCCATAGGATACCTTCTCGCATTTACCCACCCAATCAACAATTACTAATGGAGTCTGTACTATGTACTGGGTAGTATTCCAGTGCTGAGCGCTATTGGAGATGTCTTAGTGTGGATTATTCCATATCAAATTTTGTTGGGACATGATGTGTCCATTTGAGTTTCAGATTCAAATCTTTATTTCAGAAAGTTGTCTTCTATCATGTTGATATTTTTCTTTTCATTATCTCTGCCATTCTCAGTGGGTTGTTGTGAATATTAAATGAGTTAATACATGTAAATCACTTGGAAGAGTGCCTAGCACTTAGTCAAAGTAAGATGGGGGAGGGGGAGGGGGAGGACGAGGACGACTTTCCTCTTCAGGAATACAAGTGTCATTCCTTCCATACCCATCTCAATCTCTCTGATCATTTTTCTATTTTCTTATTCATTTCTTTATGTATGATTTCCTCTAGCTTATCCACCATGTCTGATTGCATTTTCAGCTGCTTTTATTCTCACTTTTAATTTCTAATGTGGCTTTTCTCTCCATGTTTATACATTTTTCTTTCATTTCTTTTTTGAGAAATGTGAGCATATTTTCATTCTTTATGTGGGCTTAAAATCTCTAATTTGAATTCTTATAACCCAACAAAGAGCTCTTTTCCTCTTTTTTTAAAAAGAGGGTAACAACATTATCTATAATTTCTTTGACACTGTGGACAATTGTTTTAACTCTCCTTATTCTTGGAGGGTAGTTCCTTTTGCGATCCATTTCCTTCATCTGTCTTTTGTTATGTTCCTTACAAAGCCCATGCTCAAGTTCCATGTTAACTCTTGTGCTAACATTATTTATCTTGAAACAGAGCCATGTATTTGTTGAAGAATGAAAATGGTCCATGGAGGGAGAGAACTGGGGTGCTCAGTAGCTTCAACTTTAGTTTTCCTGAATATCCATCCACCAGGTCTGTTATTTTTCTTGACCTGCAGTGTGTGTTCCCTTGGTTTGTATGTACCAGGTTTCATGACTCACAGAAAAGCCCCTTTACAGGCTAGGTTCCTTGGGTTCTAATCTATCAAACTCCCTCCCCCGTAAACACACACACCAACTGGCTGGATCACAGGAAACAAGGAGAGCGTGTCACCCTCAGCTCCATTCCCCCCGTGTCACTTCACACTCTGGATCTTTTTCCTTTTTTTTTTTTTGGCCGTGCCGCACAGCTTATGGGATCTTAGTTCCCTGACCAGGGATTGAACCTGGGCCCTCAGCAATGAAAACACGGAGCCCTAACCACTGGACCACCAGGGAATTCCCCACACTCTGGATCTTGAAGGGGGCCTCTACTGTGGCTTCCCCATTTCTCCTGTGGCCTGCCCACATCCTTAGATCTCATTTCTTTAATTAAAGACTACTGGATACACCTTTCTTAACTAAGAGACTCGCTTTTAGTGAGATTTGTTTCTTGCTCAAGTCTGAGGAGGTGTCTGCTCTCAAATTACCCCCTTGTCCTCATCTATATTTCATAAAGTCTAGCAGGTTAACTAGATTCTTTTGGTTGCAATATTCCAAGTGACATAAACCTAATCTTAAGTACCATAAGCTGTTCCTGTCAAAATAAATCAATAAAGGAAAGAAGAAAGAAAGATAAAAAAGGAAAGAAAAGAAAAAGGAAGGAAAGAAGGAAGGAAGCAAGAAGAGTGCAAGAGAGAGAGAAAGAAAAAGGAACATATTGGCTCATGAAACAGAGCAGTCTGCAGTGTGGATGTGGCGGCCTCAGGCACAGCTGGATCTAGGGGTTTATATGTCATCCTTGAACTCAGTCACTGTCTCCATTCCTCGGCTCTGTTTGTTTATATATCACTTCCCAGACAGACTCACCCTCCACAAGGCAATGAAATAGCCACTGTTGGCTATAAAGACAACATCATCTTTATAGCTTGTGAACCTGGAGAAAGAGCACTTTCCCCAAAAGCTTTGGCAAAAGTCCCAGGGAAGGATTCAATTGGTCTGGCTTGGATCATGTACCCACCTCTGAACCAACTGCTATCATTCCACAGCCTATAGTGAGTGCTGGGAGGAGATGGAAGTGAAGGAGCACAGTTTTTTCCACTTTATAGATTAGAAAACTGACCCCCTGAAAGTGTTCAGAGACATGTCAAAGAACATACAGCTGAATCAAGTGGCTGAGAGAGAACCAATCCTAAATCCACAGACTCTGGCCCCCCAACAAAGAGTTCTTGACTCTCCACAACTGACTGCTGTTGGGCTTTCCTCCTAAAAATCACATTTCCAAACCACAAGAGTTTGAACAATATTTATACAGAAAGCCTTAAAAGGTTTTAAAAAGCAGATGTATAAAGGGGTTCATCAGATAGAACCAGTGGATGGATGATGGATGGAGATATACACACATACATATTCTAATGGAAGCTATTTTCAAAACATATGGCAACATAAAGTAAGAGAAGACGGGGTGTTGCTAAGAGCAGGCCTGCCAAACCTTGACTGAATCCTCAAACGGACACATGGGCTGTCGTAATTGGCACGCTGTTTGAAGACGACAGTTCAATAAGGGCTAGAGGTTGCGTTCTCTTCTGGAAAGTTAGAGAGAGCTCCCTCCCCGCCCCCCGCCCACCTTGCTGGCAATGACGCCTTGCTTAGCAAGTCCTTTTTCCATCATGACCAGCATAAAGTTAAACTCCAGTCCATCCCAGGTCTGAGCTTATTCTAAATTAAAGGTTTCCCTAAAATCAATGTGGTTTCACTGAATTAAAACTACTCCTTTCTCTCCCTGGCCCAAGAAGCCCTGACATGAAGGTGGAGGCTCCCACCTCCAGGGTCCTTGCTGGACTGGCAGCAAGGACCCTGCGCTGGTCCTACCCAGCAAGGAACATGATCTCACTTCCTCTGTCCCCTTTACAGAAGTGGCTCACACTCCTTCTCAGCCCTCCACCCGCTGTCAGCTCCTGCTGCCCCCTTTTCCAGTTACGCAACCCCTTCCCTCCCTTCTCCTACCAGCCCAGTTCACTGACAAGAGTCTTCATTTTCCACTTGCTGGTGTAAACATGAAAACATGTGAATTGAGGGTAGGGCTTTAGCATCGAGACTGGGAATACTCCACTGCAGAGCAAAGATCATTTCTTGGAATTATTCACTTAAATGTTTACCAGAAACAACTATCAAGTGTTCCAGATTGATTCACAAATGTAATTAGTGAAAGAACTGCGAACAGTTTCCATTTTCTGGTTTGTTTTAATACTACTGTATAAAAATATTTTGTGGGGGAATCACCTCAACAAAACTCCCATCCAGTGATTAAAGGAGGTAAAGATTCCGAAAGCCAAAATGTTACTGGAAGTTAAACTTGCCAGGGTGTATGGCAAACCCAAAACAGACACAATCACTATACGATGCAAAAGCCATCCTAACAAGGCAAAAAGAAAACAATTAGTGCTGCCGCCTGTGCCTCATAACTTTGGACAGTCAGGAAGAAGTGCCTCCAGTCCCTAATTGATTTCTCCTTTGCTGTTCGTGGGATAAAATATGTAATTGAAAATGCCTTTGCTGTCCCAGACTGAGGAAGACATAATGAACCCTGGCTTGCCAGATTATTCTGCAACATCTGAAGGCTTGGAAAAAAAAAAAAAAAAAAAAGAAAACAGGTCTTGTCTGGTTTTTCCTAGTCAACTTTAATTACTGTAAGGATGGGTGCAGCAAGATAAATGTTTCCTTTTCAGTTCAGTGCTGAAAGAAACACAAGTTTTCCTGCTGCCTTTTATGTTTAAGCTCTGAGGTCCGCAGCCTATTCTTATTCACTAACTGGAAAAGATTTGTCGCAATGGCTAGTTTGATGTTTTGTGCTCAACTCCCAAAGTCCCAATTTGAAGTCCTCTTCCACTTAAGGAGACATTTCATTTTTACTTTAATTTAAAAAATGTTCTGAATGCAAAGTGACATTACAAGGACTACTAGGTTGCCTAATATAAATTCTGTGTGTGCGAAGCTCTTCAGGCTGTGTCAGCAGACAAGGTCAGTTCAGCTAAACTAACCTGCTGCCAAGCAGCCAGTAGGGGTGGGAGGAGTTTTAAGCACACGACATGTGGACAAGCCAAAGTCAGACCCAAATCTAAGTGAGGGCAACAAGCATTTGGTCTTAAAATGGCCCATGGAATTTAATCTTGTTGAGCAAATTTGAACTGGGCAGTTGCCCACAATGACCCAATGGAAAGTCACAGAAAAATATCTCTAACTGAGTGCCCCTGTCCAGTGCAAGACCTTCTGCCTAGCTTAGCATCACTACTGACTGGGACTGGAAAACAGAGCCTGCTCTATTCTCCACCCTGGTTCCCCAGTTAGTCAAGGCTTCTTTAGGAAAATACCAGTGTAAGAATTCACACAGTCCATACAGCGAACATTCTCTACAACGTCTTAATATGGTAGGAAAATTGCTCCTCAATTTTCTAGGGGAAGTCTAGAAAGCCCTATACAGGAACACAGTATGAATTTAGGGGTTCCTAGATGGGATGGGGGTGAAAGGATCACAGACTGGGGTGAAAAAAGCCTTATCTAGGAACATGGTATGAAATAGAGTAATCCTCAATCATTCATTTTATGAGCGATTAGTAGTGAGATATCATAGATAAGAGAAATCCATAGGACTCTCCTGTTTTAACTATTAGTTTCCAAAATAAATATTCTAATCCAAGTTTCTACTGGAGAATAAAATAAATCAAGTGTCCACTCTTTGGTGGAGTCAACAACAGCGAACTAACCTAAAGGGAGGTAATGAGACATTCCAGCCCGGGCAAGAATCCCAAGTAACACAAACAGAATCATCAGTCATCACTCAAGGGCTCGCTGGAACAGCCCAAATAAAGCAGAGACGTTATTCTGACAGTCCTATCAAAGCAGCATTTTGGCAGGTATGAATGTTTTCCTGAGGATTAAAGAGGGAGATGTAAAATCAACCCCATTCAGCTGTGAGAAGAAATCTCTCCTACTCATGCATCATTAACTTAAATTTTGTTTATATAAAAGGGGAAAATGCAAATCAATCATCTACATAAGACAGAGAGCAAACTGGTAAATGACATAGTTGTCCTGACCGGAAAGTTAAATGAAAAGAATACTGACCCTCCACTTCTGAGATGAGATGGCAAGGATGCTGTCCCTTTGAAAATTTCTTGCTCCTTGATTTCACTGAAGTCTCCGTCATACGTTAGCTGAAGTGGGTGACTCAAGTGGCCAATGGCATTTGATTCTGTTAAATAAATCCCATGTACTTTCACCATAGAGTCCCCCATCGTAACTGTTTCTTTGGGTTCAACTCTCTTCTTTGCTGTAATAACCAAGGAAACGTTTTGTCAAAGCATTTCTTATTTTAGGAATCACTATCGTTCAATATTTTTTTCAATCCAAGAATTTATACAATTTTAAAACTACACATGACTTACAGTAATCAAGTCTGGAATTGTATGGATAAAACCTCCCTGAACATATGCAAGACCTCACCACTATTTTAGGTTTGACATCATCAATATAGCAGATAAAAATGAATAGACTCTTAGCTCTATTAGCTTTGAGTCTACCTGTAGGTAAATACTCGAATTGAGGTTTATGAACTACCGAAGTCCACATAAACACTTCTGTGTCCCGTAACAATTCTTCTTCCTGAATTTGATCATGTTAGTAATTTTTCATTCAGAAATATTTACTGAGTGCCTTCCTGATGTCAGGCACTGTCCTAAGCACTTGGGATGCATTAGTGACAGAGCAAAGATCCCTGCCCTCATAGGGCTTACATCCTAACAGTACACCTGTTTACACAATAGACAATAAGTAACAGACCATAATAAATGAAGTACATAAGATAATAAGTGCTATGGAAAAAAGCAAAAGTAGAAAAGTGGAGAAGGGTAAAAGGGGATTGGGAACTGGGGCAGGTAGCAATCTTGAACAGGTGGGCATGGCAGGCAAACCCTTACTGGAGGTAAGGCATCAAGCCATCAGATGATGAGGGACAGTATTTCCAGCAGAGGGGACAGCTGGGGCGGAGGCCCAAAGGCAGGAGTGTGCCTGGCATGCTCAAGTGGCGTGTGTGACGGGAGGGGGAGGAGAAAGGCGATCAGAGGAGCAGGGCCGGCTCTTGGAGGCCCAGCAGACGACTCCCAGGCGGGGACACAGGAGGGCACTGAAACACTTAGAAGGCTTTCTAAAAAGGAATAAGATAAAGTTGCAAAAAAGAAGTCCAGTCTCTGAACTGAAACACCTACTGTGTTTACGGCTACAGATCCTTAGACTTAAAATACAACACTGTTTCTTCATCAGCAAATTGACGTTAGGAATAGCTTACCCACGATGCTGCTACTATACTCTAGTCCGTGATAAAATATGTTTTTCAAAGGGGCAAGAGGGATGAGCTTCATATAGAGAAATAGTTTTGCAAGCTTTTCCAAAATGACTCAAGGTTTCCTCTTCTGCACTTGAACCATCAAACCAATAAAGACCAACAATAACAAAACCACCTCGTCTGCTCCTCTGACTAAGCTCCGTGCTCTCCAAACACTGGATTTTACAACAGAAAGGAGCCTTAGAGATTGGCTAGCCTAACCTTCATTTTTCAGATGAGAAAATTGAGAACCCAAAAGGTAAGGTGACCAGTCTAAGGTCACAGAGCAGGTTCGGGGAGAGCCGGGACTGTATGGTGGGGAGAGCACGGGCTTGGCATTCCATCAGACTTGGGGTCAAGTACAGGCTGTGTGATGCAGGCAGCTCACTCAGCTTCTCTCCCCTTCCTCAAGTGGTCCCAAGTGATACGGCCTGGTAAAGTGACTTCCGTGGTGCTAGCACGCTCAAAACCTAGAAGTTATGATCATTATTACTAATGGAACCCACGAATCCTGACTTCTAGTCCAGGGCTCTCTCCACAGCACCGGACAACCTTAAATATCTTTAGGACTGAATTACAAAGCACATACTTCATTTTAGATTACAAAGCATTGTTAGCCTGTCCCTATATTTTAGTATTCGTTTCTTTCACTCCACAAATATTTATGAAGCATCCACTGCCGTGTGCCAGATGCCGTTCCAGGGGCTGGTGGTCCAGTGGTGAACTGAGAAGTCCCAGCCGCCATGGAGCTTCTGTTCCAGAGGGAAAAATGCAACCCTACTTGTGGACGGAGGAGCGGCAGCCCCTCTGTCTTCACAATCTACTGGAGCGAGCTGTCAGTTATTACTACAGCGAAGAGTGGCCCCGGGGCTCACTCTTACTCCTGCTGGATGTCCACCATTCAACTGAACATGAGTAACGATGCTCTGGGTCTCTCTGGAAAATATGTGCAGCATGTTGTACTAATTTTGTAACAGATCATGGTACACTTCAAAAGGATTCTACAACCAGTAGCCTTACCGTGTAGGAACTGTCCTGTTTCACAGATGGTTTCTTTGGCACTTACTATAGACTATGCCCCGTTTCAAGCTCTCGGGCTTCAAATAGAGAAAACCCCTTTTCCTACTGAAGTTGTTCAGTCCAGTAGGGAAACAGAGAGGCAGATGCATCCAGACAGAGATGCAGTACAGTGTGGTCTGCGCCAGGTAAGGACAAGTAAGAGAGCAGGGGAGTCCTGAGGGGTTGGAGTTGGTCAGGGAAAGATTCATAGAGAAGGTGGAGCCTGAAAAGCATTCCAAAGGGTTAACAGGAGGCCAAAAAAAAGTTCTGAGAAAAGGGAACAAAAGTCTGGCATGAGAGTCAGCTTCAAGTGTGTCCAAGCTGTACAGTCAAGCAGGGCCCCATGCTTAGAAGGGCCTTGCACTTGGTTTAACGCTGTGCTGTTGCCATCTTGAAATTCTAAACAATTTTTGAACAAAGAGCTCCACATTCTCACTATGCACTGGGTCCAGCGAATTATATAGCAGAGACTGCATGAGGCATGAAACAGCAGGATGGGTGTGGGGAACTGCAAGGGTTCCATATTGCTGGTGCGCAGACCAGGGGCAGGGGGTGTAGGCAGACAAAGGAGAGGGGCGAGAAGGGCCTGGAATGTTAGGCTGGGGCAGAACTATGCACGCTGGACAGTGAAGACTTCATCCCCTGGACCAGGAGTCAGCAAACTGCAGCCCCACCAAATCTGGCCTGCCGCCTGTTTCTGTATAGCCTGCAAGCTAAGAATGGCTTTTATATTTTTAAATGGTTGAGCAAAAAAAAAAAAAAAAAAAAGAAATCAAAAGAACAATATTTTGTAACATGTGAAAATTATATGAAATTCAAATTTTAGTGGCCACAAATCAGTCTATGGTTGATTTCCTGCTGCAATGGCAGAGTTGAGTAGGTTGAACAGAGACTCTATGGCCCACTAGGTCTAAAATATTCACTCTCTGGCCCTTTACAGAAGAAGTTTGCCAACTTCTGCGCTAGGTCGGGGTTTCCCAAACTGTGTTCCCCAAAAGACAGATTCCACAGTCAAGCAGGTTTGTAAAATGCTGGGCTGAATTAAAATGAAACAGGTGACTTTACTAGATGGCCTTCCCCACCCTTTAATATGCTCACGTGCACTGTGGCTCTCCAGGAGGGAGAGAAAGTAGGCACAGATTGAGCACAGGACCCTTTCTCCAAGGAAGAGCTATTAATATTTTTGCCAAAAGTGTTCCCTGGAACTGTTTGGCAAGCACTCCTTTAGGCACGGGGGGCCCTCTGAAAGGTTTTCAGCAAGAAGATGATGCAATCTAATTTTTATTTGCTTCCTGACCTCTTGTCCCTTATGGCACACGAAGAGAAAACCATCATCTTTCATGGCCCACTGGGATGAAGGGACAAGGCCGCTGCTCACAGCCATGTCTGCGTGGGCGCTTGGTGCCCACGCGCTGCTGGCTGCTCCAAGGGCCAGGGTCCTTGTGTTGACCCACCTGCAGCCCCCCAGCGAGCGGGGGGTGGAGCAGGACAGGAGCACTGGATGACCAGGGACAAGGCAAGAGGTGATAAAAGCAGTGCGGCAGTGGTGGGATGGAGAATACAGACCCGGGGATATTTAGGAAGCCCACGTAGGAAGCCTGTCCGTGGTGGCTAAGATGACAGAGATCGTGAGAAGGTGGAGCCCGCACTGAGGTCTCCGTCCAGCTGGAGTAACGGGAGGTGGGGGGGGGCGGCGTTAGCAACACGGTTACCTCCAGCCAAAAACCCTATTTGAACACAAGCGATTAAACTGCTGGCCCTACGAACATGATGACACACATCTCTTCTTTCACTTTCTTCAAACAGGAATTCCAAACCTGCCACCGCACCCCCAGCCCTGCCTGGGGAGGTGTCAGCTACTAATGACTTAACACCAGGGGCAGGGACACTCCCTCTGTCTCAGTCTCCAGCACAGGCCTTTACAGCCTGTTACCCAACAAAGGATACCTTTTCTAAACAACAGGGACTCTGAAACAAGCCCAGGGAGCTCCTGTACAAAGGACAAGGAGTCCAAGGCTGGAGCATTAGAATGGTTTTTTAAATTGGGTGATGTGTGCTTTTAAAAAGACAATGACTTTTTACTGCCACTGTTTCCTGGGTGCTGACGCAGACCAGACCGCAGGGATGATGGGAGTGGTGAAGGGGGCAACTGCCAACAGGGTGGATGAAAGAACAGAAACAGAGACATGCTTCGGCTGGTGGGGAAACATCTGTCTCTCCTGTCACCTTCACGTACATGGCAACAGCTCAGCAAGCAGCAGGATTTTCAAATGGGAGCCACCGAGAGTTAAATGTGTGCAGCATTCAGGCTCAGAAGCAAGAACATCTGATAAACAACAGCTCTGCAACCCTCACTCCAGCTCTGCCATCCTGTTTACAAGAAGTGACCCTGTTCCTATCCGAGTCTGACCTCACCCTGCACCGTGGCTCCCGAGCCCATTGCCTCTCACCTTGGCAAGGACTCGGCTCCCATAAGTACCAATCCTTTCTGATGTAACTGGTCTGACTGGGGCCCTGGTGGTGCAATGTCTGAAAAGTTCCTCGGGTGAGTCTAAACGTGCAGCTACTATTAAGAAACAGAAATCAAATGATGTCTCTCCCTTGCTTAAACCCTGCCCTGGCTTTTCACTTGCAGGAAGAATAAAGTCCTGGCCATGTCCCCCCCTGGCCCGGCCCTGAATGGGCCCTGTGTCCTCAGCTCCCTCCCCCTTCCAGCCACATGGGCCTTGGGGTCCACCAGCCGAGTCTGCGTCCATCTACGGCCTCAGCTTCAGCCTGGGCACTGTGTTTACAGATTTCCACCCGGCTGCCTTCTCCTCATTATTCACATTTCAACTCAGAGGCCACCTCCTCAAGGACACCTTCCAGAGGTGACACGATTCCTCCTGCCACAGTCACTCCCCAGCCCAGCATCTAGCTCACCTTCTTCTTAGCACTCAGAACCCAACTGTCTTACTTCTTGGCTTTCCAGTTTATTGCCTGTCTCCCCTCACAAGCTCTTTGCGGGCAGGACTCTGCTGGCCTAGACTGGTACCTGGCAGTTAGTAGGGGCTCAATAAATATCTGATTGACTGTTAGAAAAGGAACAAATTGGGACATCAAGGTAAAGCAGATTGCCTAATTACACACTCCGTACGCCACTGAGGTGTGGCACGCACACCCTGCGCTGCCTCTGTCTTTTCCTTTCTCCTTGATTCTACCTCTTCAGCTGTGTCAGGGATCACTAGGGACCAGACAGGAAAATGAGAGCAGTGGGCTGGGGAGACATGGGGACTGCAGATCACATCCCGGGCTAACGGGGCTGGGGACTACTCAGCTCAATCGCTCCCCATGGGGGCTGCACACAAAGCGCGCCCAGCGCTGCCAGATCTTCCAATTTTTCACAAAAAGTCATACATCTAGATTCTTCCATGAGATCTTCTACATTTAAATGTTGGTGACTAATTTAAAGAAAAGGCTTGTATGTCAAACAAGTAGGATCCTAAGGTGGTGGCTTGTAACTTTTGGGATCATCTTCAGATTATCTCCTCTCTGTGAGTGTAAACCTATCCCTCCTCTTCATCAATCCTGTTGACTGAAGGAGGGCCAATTCTATCAGCCCCTGTTAAAGTGGATTTCTAACTTTTGGGGCTACATATAGTAATGATAAATTTGTAATATAAATATGATGTATAGTAAACTTGTAACATGATCCTGAACACACATGTACGTGACTGAAGTAAAGTCCTTGAAGCCATACTAACATTTATTGTCTGCAAGTGCCCTGATATTTTCCATTCTATTTTATTCTACTTCATTGTTTTAAATGCTGGTGTGATCCACTAAATGGATTGTCATCCCACTAATGGGACATTTCCTACAGTTTGAAAAACTCTTAGTGTGCCCTGGACAGGGGGTGATTCCTATTATTGGGGGCATTCCTTAGGATTTGAGGTTTTTAGCTTCTTTGTTTCCAGGTTTAGATACATGCCGGCACTTCTGTGGCCACAGGATAAGCCCCATTCAACTTGTGCTTACATTTTCACATGGGATCAGAAAGGTATTTTCAAAGACCTAAGCTTAGTGTACATTATATGAATCTTAAATATGCCTAATGAAATTAACTTTTTGAACTCTAATTTAGAAATGATTTCCAATATATCAATAGGTGACTGCATTCATTAAAGAACACTTATCCTAATATTCTTTTTCTACCAAGTAACATTTTTTAAAAAAACCTTATATTTAGGTATTCTTTATAAACACCCATAAAATGTTTCTTAACCAGCTTTTGCACAATATTAACTAAGTTAACATAAAAAATCATGTGCAGTTTGAAAAACATCATATAAAAATAACTCTTGTGTGCAAACTCAAGAAACATGCTTGCCACCAGGTTTTAAAGGATGTTATGTGGCCTTACGCTGAGCAGGAGGAAGGGTCCTGTCTGGCAGAAGAGCCCCCTGCGAGGCCGCCCTGAGTAAGCGCGCCCGGGCACTG